>NC_073237.2:7500-1207500 GCF_029281585.2 Gorilla gorilla gorilla | reverse complement strand
ACTGTATATAAAATATCAAATTTCACCAAATGTATATTATATACTATACATAAAATATGAAAATACAGCAAATACATATTATATACTGTACATAAAATATCAAATTTCACCAAATATATATTATATACTGTCCATAAAATATCAAATTTCACCAAATATATATTATATACTGTCCATAAAATATCAAATTTCACCAAATATATATTATATACTGTACATATAATATCAAATTTCAAAAAATATATATTATATACTGTACATAAAATATGAAAGTACACCAAAAATATATTATATACTGTACATAAAATATCAAATTTCACCAAATATATATTATATACTGTACATAAAATATCAAATTTCACCAAATATATATTGTATACTGTACTTAAAATATGAAAGTACCCCAAAAATATGTTATCTACTGTACATAAAATATGAAAGTACACCAAATTTATATTATATACTCTACATAAAATATCAAAGTACAGCAAATATATATTATATACTGTAAATAAAATATGAAAGTACACCAAATGCATATTATATACTGTACACAAAATATCAAATTTAACCAAATATATAATATATATTGTACATAAATTATGAAAGTACACCAAATACATATATCATACTGTACATAAAATATCAAATTTCACCAAATATATTTGATATACTGTATATAAAATATCAAATTTCACCAAATGTATATTATATACTATACATAAAATATGAAAACACAGCAAATACATATTATATACTGTACATAAAATATCAAATTTCACCAAATATATATTATATTCTGTCCATAAAATATCAAATTTCACCAAATATATATTATATACTGTACATATAATATCAAATTTCAAAAAATATATATTATATACTGTACATAAAATATGAAAGTACACCAAAAATATATTATATACTGTACATAAAATATCAAATTTCACCAAATATATATTATATACTGTACATAAAATATCAAATTTCACCAAATATATATTGTATACTGTACTTAAAATATGAAAGTACCCCAAAAATATGTTATCTACTGTACATAAAACATGAAAGTACACCAAATTTATATTATATACTCTACATAAAATATCAAAGTACAGCAAATATATATTATATACTGTAAATAAAATATGAAAGTACATCAAATGCATATTATATACTGTACACAAAATATCAAATTTAACCAAATATATAATATATATTGTACATAAATTATGAAAGTACACCAAATACATATATCATACTGTACATAAAATATCAAATTTCACCAAATATATTTGATATAATGTATATAAAATATCAAATTTCACCAAATGTATATTATATACTATACATAAAATGTGAAAACACAGCAAATACATATTATATACTGTACATAAAATATCAAATTTCACCAAATATATATTATATACTGTACATAAAATATCAAATTTCACCAAATATATATTATATACTGTCCATAAAATATCAAATTTCACCAAATATATATTATATACTGTACATAAAATATCAAAGTACAGCAAATATATATTATATACTGTAAATAAAATATGAAAGTACACCAAATGCATATTATATACTGTACACAAAATATCAAATTTAACCAAATATATAATATATATTGTACATAAATTATGAAAGTACACCAAATATATATATCATACTGTACATAAAATATCAAATTTCACCAAATATATTTGATATACTGTATATAAAATATCAAATTTCACCAAATGTATATTATATACTATACATAAAATATGAAAATACAGCAAATACATATTATATACTGTACATAAAATATCAAATTTCACCAAATATATATTATATACTGTCCATAAAATATCAAATTTCACCAAATATATATTATATACTGTCCATAAAATATCAAATTTCACCAAATATATATTATATACTGTACATATAATATCAAATTTCAAAAAATATATATTATATACTGTACATAAAATATGAAAGTACACCAAAAATATATTATATAGTGTACATAAAATATCAAATTTCACCAAATATATATTATATACTGTACATATAATATCAAATTTAACCAAATATATATTGTATACTGTACTTAAAATATGAAAGTACCCCAAAAATATGTTATCTACTGTACATAAAATATGAAAGTACACCAAATTTATATTATATACTCTACATAAAATATCAAACTACAGCAAATATATATTATATACTGTAAATAAAATATGAAAGTACACCAAATGCATATTATATACTGTACACAAAATATCAAATTTAACCAAATATATAATATATATTGTACATAAATTGTGAAAGTACACCAAATATATATATCATACTGTCCATAAAATATCAAATTTCACCAAATATATTTGATATACTGTATATAAAATATCAAATTTCACCAAATGTATATTATATACTATACATAAAATATGAAAATACAGCAAATACATATTATATACTGTACATAAAATATCAAATTTCACCAAATATATATTATATACTGTCCATAAAATATCAAATTTCACCAAATATATATTATATACTGTCCATAAAATATCAAATTTCACCAAATATATATTATATACTGTACATATAATATCAAATTTCAAAAAATATATATTATATACTGTACATAAAATATGAAAGTACACCAAAAATATATTATATACTGTACATAAAATATCAAATTTCACCAAATATATATTATATACTGTACATAAAATATCAAATTTCACCAAATATATATTGTATACTGTACTTAAAATATGAAAGTACCCCAAAAATATGTTATCTACTGTACATAAAATATGAAAGTACACCAAATTTATATTATATACTCTACATAAAATATCAAAGTACAGCAAATATATATTATATACTGTAAATAAAATATGAAAGTACACCAAATGCATATTATATACTGTACACAAAATATCAAATTTAACCAAATATATAATATATATTGTACATAAATTATGAAAGTACACCAAATACATATATCATACTGTACATAAAATATCAAATTTCACCAAATATATTTGATATACTGTATATAAAATATCAAATTTCACCAAATGTATATTATATACTATACATAAAATATGAAAACACAGCAAATACATATTATATACTGTACATAAAATATCAAATTTCACCAAATATATATTATATTCTGTCCATAAAATATCAAATTTCACCAAATATATATTATATACTGTACATATAATATCAAATTTCAAAAAATATATATTATATACTGTACATAAAATATGAAAGTACACCAAAAATATATTATATACTGTACATAAAATATCAAATTTCACCAAATATATATTATATACTGTACATAAAATATCAAATTTCACCAAATATATATTGTATACTGTACTTAAAATATGAAAGTACCCCAAAAATATGTTATCTACTGTACATAAAACATGAAAGTACACCAAATTTATATTATATACTCTACATAAAATATCAAAGTACAGCAAATATATATTATATACTGTAAGTAAAATATGAAAGTACATCAAATGCATATTATATACTGTACACAAAATATCAAATTTAACCAAATATATAATATATATTGTACATAAATTATGAAAGTACACCAAATACATATATCATACTGTACATAAAATATCAAATTTCACCAAATATATTTGATATAATGTATATAAAATATCAAATTTCACCAAATGTATATTATATACTATACATAAAATGTGAAAACACAGCAAATACATATTATATACTGTACATAAAATATCAAATTTCACCAAATATATATTATATACTGTACATAAAATATCAAATTTCACCAAATATATATTATATACTGTCCATAAAATATCAAATTTCACCAAATATATATTATATACTGTACATAAAATATCAAAGTACAGCAAATATATATTATATACTGTAAATAAAATATGAAAGTACACCAAATGCATATTATATACTGTACACAAAATATCAAATTTAACCAAATATATAATATATATTGTACATAAATTATGAAAGTACACCAAATATATATATCATACTGTACATAAAATATCAAATTTCACCAAATATATTTGATATACTGTATATAAAATATCAAATTTCACCAAATGTATATTATATACTATACATAAAATATGAAAATACAGCAAATACATATTATATACTGTAAATAAAATATCAAATTTCACCAAATATATATTATATACTGTCCATAAAATATCAAATTTCACCAAATATATATTATATACTGTCCATAAAATATCAAATTTCACCAAATATATATTATATACTGTACATATAATATCAAATTTCAAAAAATATATATTATATACTGTACATAAAATATGAAAGTACACCAAAAATATATTATATAGTGTACATAAAATATCAAATTTCACCAAATATATATTATATACTGTACATATAATATCAAATTTAACCAAATATATATTGTATACTGTACTTAAAATATGAAAGTACCCCAAAAATATGTTATCTACTGTACATAAAATATGAAAGTACACCAAATTTATATTATATACTCTACATAAAATATCAAACTACAGCAAATATATATTATATACTGTAAATAAAATATGAAAGTACACCAAATGCATATTATATACTGTACACAAAATATCAAATTTAACCAAATATATAATATATATTGTACATAAATTGTGAAAGTACACCAAATATATATATCATACTGTCCATAAAATATCAAATTTCACCAAATATATTTGATATACTGTATATAAAATATCAAATTTCACCAAATGTATATTATATACTATACATAAAATATGAAAATACAGCAAATACATATTATATACTGTACATAAAATATCAAATTTCACCAAATATATATTATATACTGTCCATAAAATATCAAATTTCACCAAATATATATTATATACTGTCCATAAAATATCAAATTTCACCAAATATATATTATGTACTGTACATATAATATCAAATTTCAAAAAATATATATTATATACTGTACATAAAATATGAAAGTACACCAAAAACATATTATATACTGTACATAAAATATCAAATTTCACCAAATATATATTATATACTGTACATAAAATATCAAATTTCACCAAATATATATTGTATACTGTACTTAAAATATGAAAGTACCCCAAAAATATGTTATCTACTGTACATAAAATATGAAAGTACACCAAATTTATATTATATACTCTACATAAAATATCAAAGTACAGCAAATATATATTATATACTGTAAATAAAATATGAAAGTACATCAAATGCATATTATATACTGTACACAAAATATCAAATTTAACCAAATATATAATATATATTTTACATAAATTATGAAAGTACACCAAATACATATATCATACTGTACATAAAATATCAAATTTCACCAAATATATTTGATATACTGTATATAAAATATCAAATTTCACCAAATGTATATTATATACTATACATAAAATGTGAAAACACAGCAAATACATATTATATACTGTACATAAAATATCAAATTTCACCAAATATATATTATATACTGTACATAAAATATCAAATTTCACCAAATATATATTATATACTGTCCATAAAATATCAAATTTCACCAAATATATATTATATACTGTACATATAATATCAAATTTCAAAAAATATATATTATATACTGTACATAAAATATGAAAGTACACCAAAAATATATTATATACTGTACATAAAATATCAAATTTCACCAAATATATATTATATACTGTACATAAAATATCAAATTTCACCAAATATATATTGTATACTGTACTTAAAATATGAAAGTACCCCAAAAATATGTTATCTACTGTACATAAAATATGAAAGTACACCAAATTTATATTATATACTCTACATAAAATATCAAAGTACAGCAAATATATATTATATACTGTAAATAAAATATGAAAGTACACCAAATGCATATTATATACTGTACACAAAATATCAAATTTAACCAAATATATAATATATATTGTACATAAATTATGAAAGTACACCAAATACATATATCATACTGTACATAAAATATCAAATTTCACCAAATATATTTGATATACTGTATATAAAATATCAAATTTCACCAAATGTATATTATATACTATACATAAAATATGAAAACACAGCAAATACATATTATATACTGTACATAAAATATCAAATTTCACCAAATATATATTATATTCTGTCCATAAAATATCAAATTTCACCAAATATATATTATATACTGTACATATAATATCAAATTTCAAAAAATATATATTATATACTGTACATAAAATATGAAAGTACACCAAAAATATATTATATACTGTACATAAAATATCAAATTTCACCAAATATATATTATATACTGTACATAAAATATCAAATTTCACCAAATATATATTGTATACTGTACTTAAAATATGAAAGTACCCCAAAAATATGTTATCTACTGTACATAAAACATGAAAGTACACCAAATTTATTTTATATACTGTACATAAAATATCAAAGTACAGCAAATATATATTATATACTGTAAATAAAATATGAAAGTACACCAAATGCATATTATATACTGTACACAAAATATCAAATTTAACCAAATATATAATATATATTGTACATAAATTATGAAAGTACACCAAATATATATATCATACTGTACATAAAATATCAAATTTCACCAAATATATTTGATATACTGTATATAAAATATCAAATTTCACCAAATGTATATTATATACTATACATAAAATATGAAAATACAGCAAATACATATTATATACTGTACATAAAATATCAAATTTCACCAAATATATATTATATACTGTCCATAAAATATCAAATTTCACCAAATATATATTATATACTGTCCATAAAATATCAAATTTCACCAAATATATATTATATACTGTACATATAATATCAAATTTCAAAAAATATATATTATATACTGTACATAAAATATGAAAGTACACCAAAAACATATTATATACTGTACATAAAATATCAAATTTCACCAAATATATATTATATACTGTACATAAAATATCAAATTTCACCAAATATATATTGTATACGGTACTTAAAATATGAAAGTACCCCAAAAATATGTTATCTACTGTACATAAAATATGAAAGTACACCAAATTTATATTATATACTCTACATAAAATATCAAAGTACAGCAAATATATATTATATACTGTAAATAAAATATGAAAGTACATCAAATGCATATTATATACTGTACACAAAATATCAAATTTAACCAAATATATAATATATATTTTACATAAATTATGAAAGTACACCAAATACATATATCATACTGTACATAAAATATCAAATTTCACCAAATATATTTGATATACTGTACATAAAATATCAAATTTCACCAAATGTATATTATATACTATACATAAAATGTGAAAACACAGCAAATACATATTATATACTGTACATAAAATATCAAATTTCACCAAATATATATTATATACTGTACATAAAATATCAAATTTCACCAAATATATATTATATACTGTCCATAAAATATCAAATTTCACCAAATATATATTATATACTGTACATAAAATATCAAAGTACAGCAAATATATATTATATACTGTAAATAAAATATGAAAGTACATCAAATGCATATTATATACTGTACACAAAATATCAAATTTAACCAAATATATAATATATATTGTACATAAATTATGAAAGTACACCAAATACATATATCATACTGTACATAAAATATCAAATTTCACCAAATATATTTGATATAATGTATATAAAATATCAAATTTCACCAAATGTATATTATATACTATACATAAAATGTGAAAACACAGCAAATACATATTATATACTGTACATAAAATATCAAATTTCACCAAATATATATTATATACTGTACATAAAATATCAAATTTCACCAAATATATATTATATACTGTCCATAAAATATCAAATTTCACCAAATATATATTATATACTGTACATAAAATATCAAAGTACAGCAAATATATATTATATACTGTAAATAAAATATGAAAGTACACCAAATGCATATTATATACTGTACACAAAATATCAAATTTAACCAAATATATAATATATATTGTACATAAATTATGAAAGTACACCAAATATATATATCATACTGTACATAAAATATCAAATTTCACCAAATATATTTGATATACTGTATATAAAATATCAAATTTCACCAAATGTATATTATATACTATACATAAAATATGAAAATACAGCAAATACATATTATATACTGTACATAAAATATCAAATTTCACCAAATATATATTATATACTGTCCATAAAATATCAAATTTCACCAAATATATATTATATACTGTCCATAAAATATCAAATTTCACCAAATATATATTATATACTGTACATATAATATCAAATTTCAAAAAATATATATTATATACTGTACATAAAATATGAAAGTACACCAAAAATATATTATATAGTGTACATAAAATATCAAATTTCACCAAATATATATTATATACTGTACATATAATATCAAATTTAACCAAATATATATTGTATACTGTACTTAAAATATGAAAGTACCCCAAAAATATGTTATCTACTGTACATAAAATATGAAAGTACACCAAATTTATATTATATACTCTACATAAAATATCAAACTACAGCAAATATATATTATATACTGTAAATAAAATATGAAAGTACACCAAATGCATATTATATACTGTACACAAAATATCAAATTTAACCAAATATATAATATATATTGTACATAAATTGTGAAAGTACACCAAATATATATATCATACTGTCCATAAAATATCAAATTTCACCAAATATATTTGATATACTGTATATAAAATATCAAATTTCACCAAATGTATATTATATACTATACATAAAATATGAAAATACAGCAAATACATATTATATACTGTACATAAAATATCAAATTTCACCAAATATATATTATATACTGTCCATAAAATATCAAATTTCACCAAATATATATTATATACTGTCCATAAAATATCAAATTTCACCAAATGTATATTATATACTGTACATATAATATCAAATTTCAAAAAATATATATTATATACTGTACATAAAATATGAAAGTACACCAAAAATATATTATATACTGTACATAAAATATCAAATTTCACCAAATATATATTATATACTGTACATAAAATATCAAATTTCACCAAATATATATTGTATACTGTACTTAAAATATGAAAGTACCCCAAAAATATGTTATCTACTGTACATAAAATATGAAAGTACACCAAATTTATATTATATACTCTACATAAAATATCAAAGTACAGCAAATATATATTATATACTGTAAATAAAATATGAAAGTACACCAAATGCATATTATATACTGTACACAAAATATCAAATTTAACCAAATATATAATATATATTGTACATAAATTATGAAAGTACACCAAATATATATATCATACTGTACATAAAATATCAAATTTCACCAAATATATTTGATATACTGTATATAAAATATCAAATTTCACCAAATGTATATTATATACTATACATAAAATATGAAAACACAGCAAATACATATTATATACTGTACATAAAATATCAAATTTCACCAAATATATATTATATTCTGTCCATAAAATATCAAATTTCACCAAATATATATTATATACTGTACATATAATATCAAATTTCAAAAAATATATATTATATACTGTACATAAAATATGAAAGTACACCAAAAATATATTATATACTGTACATAAAATATCAAATTTCACCAAATATATATTATATACTGTACATAAAATATCAAATTTCACCAAATATATATTGTATACTGTACTTAAAATATGAAAGTACCCCAAAAATATGTTATCTACTGTACATAAAACATGAAAGTACACCAAATTTATATTATATACTCTACATAAAATATCAAAGTACAGCAAATATATATTATATACTGTAAATAAAATATGAAAGTACACCAAATGCATATTATATACTGTACACAAAATATCAAATTTAACCAAATATATAATATATATTGTACATAAATTATGAAAGTACACCAAATATATATATCATACTGTACATAAAATATCAAATTTCACCAAATATATTTGATATACTGTATATAAAATATCAAATTTCACCAAATGTATATTATATACTATACATAAAATATGAAAATACAGCAAATACATATTATATACTGTACATAAAATATCAAATTTCACCAAATATATATTATATACTGTCCATAAAATATCAAATTTCACCAAATATATATTATATACTGTCCATAAAATATCAAATTTCACCAAATATATATTATATACTGTACATATAATATCAAATTTCAAAAAATATATATTATATACTGTACATAAAATATGAAAGTACACCAAAAATATATTATATACTGTACATAAAATATCAAATTTCACCAAATATATATTATATACCGTACATAAAATATCAAATTTCACCAAATATATATTGTATACTGTACTTAAAATATGAAAGTACCCCAAAAATATGTTATCTACTGTACATAAAATATGAAAGTACACCAAATTTATATTATATACTCTACATAAAATATCAAAGTACAGCAAATATATATTATATACTATAAATAAAATATGAAAGTACACCAAATGCATATTATATACTGTACACAAAATATCAAATTTAACCAAATATATAATATATATTGTACATAAATTATGATTTGATTGTACATAAATATATAATATTTATTTTTTGAACTTTGATATTTTATGTACAGTATATAATATATATTTCGTGGAATTTGATATTTTATGGACAGTATATAATATATATTTGGTGAAATTTGATATTATATGTACAGTATATAATATATATTTGGTGAAATTTGATATTTTATGGACAGTATATAATATATATTTGGTGAAATTTGATATTTTATGGACAGTATATAATATATATTTGGTGAAATTTGATATTTTATGTACACTATATAATATATTTTGGTGTAATATATATTATATACTGTACATAAAATATCAAATTTCACCAAATATATATTATATTCTGTCCATAAAATATCAAATTTCACCAAATATATATTATATACTGTACATATAATATCAAATTTCAAAAAATATATATTATATACTGTACATAAAATATGAAAGTACACCAAAAATATATTATATACTGTACATAAAATATCAAATTTCACCAAATATATATTATATACTGTACATAAAATATCAAATTTAACCAAATATATATTGTATACTGTACTTAAAATATGAAAGTACCCCAAAAATATGTTATCTACTGTACATAAAACATGAAAGTACACCAAATTTATATTATATACTCTACATAAAATATCAAAGTACAGCAAATATATATTATATACTGTAAATAAAATATGAAAGTACACCAAATGCATATTATATACTGTACACAAAATATCAAATTTAACCAAATATATAATATATATTGTACATAAATTATGAAAGTACACCAAATATATATATCATACTGTACATAAAATATCAAATTTCACCAAATATATTTGATATACTGTATATAAAATATCAAATTTCACCAAATGTATATTATATACTATACATAAAATATGAAAATACAGCAAATACATATTATATACTGTACATAAAATATCAAATTTCACCAAATATATATTATATACTGTCCATAAAATATCAAATTTCACCAAATATATATTATATACTGTCCATAAAATATCAAATTTCACCAAATATATATTATATACTGTACATATAATATCAAATTTCAAAAAATATATATTATATACTGTACATAAAATATGAAAGTACACCAAAAATATATTATATACTGTACATAAAATATCAAATTTCACCAAATATATATTATATACTGTACATAAAATATCAAATTTCACCAAATATATATTGTATACTGTACTTAAAATATGAAAGTACCCCAAAAATATGTTATCTACTGTACATAAAATATGAAAGTACACCAAATTTATATTATATACTCTACATAAAATATCAAAGTACAGCAAATATATATTATATACTATAAATAAAACATGAAAGTACACCAAATGCATATTATATACTGTACACAAAATATCAAATTTAACCAAATATATAATATATATTGTACATAAATTATGAAAGTACACCAAATACATATATCATACTGTACATAAAATATCAAATTTCACCATATATATTTGATATACTGTATATAAAATATCAAATTTCACCAAATGTATATTATATACTATACATAAAATATGAAAACACAGCAAATACATATTACATACTGTACATAAAATATCAAATTTCACCAAATATATATTATATACTGTCCATAAAATATCAAATTTCACCAAATATATATTATATACTGTACATATAATATCAAATTTCAAAAAATATATATTATATACTGTACATAAAATATGAAAGTACACCAAAAATATATTATATACTGTACATAAAATATCAAATTTCACCAAATATATATTATATACTGTACATAAAATATCAAATTTCACCAAATATATATTGTATACTGTACTTAAAATATGAAAGTACCCCAAAAATATGTTATCTACTGTACATAAAATATGAAAGTACACCAAATTTATATTATATACTCTACATAAAATATCAAAGTACAGCAAATATATATTATATACTGTAAATAAAATATGAAAGTACACCAAATGCATATTATATACTGTACACAAAATATCAAATTTAACCAAATATATAATATATATTGTACATAAATTATGAAAGTACACCAAATACATATATCATACTGTACATAAAATATCAAATTTCACCAAATATATTTGATATACTGTATATAAAATATGAAATTTCACCAAATGTATATTATATACTATACATAAAATATGAAAACACAGCAAATACATATTATATACTGTACATAAAATATCAAATTTCACCAAATATATATTATATACTGTCCATAAAATATCAAATTTCACCAAATATATATTATATACTGTACATATAATATCAAATTTCAAAAAATATATATTATATACTGTACATAAAATATGAAAGTACACCAAAAATATATTATATACTGTACATAAAATATCAAATTTCACCAAATATATATTATATACTGTACATAAAATATCAAATTTCACCAAATATATATTGTATACTGTACTTAAAATATGAAAATACCCCAAAAATATGTTATCTACTGTACATAAAATATGAAAGTACACCAAATTTATATTATATACTCTACATAAAATATCAAAGTACAGCAAATATATATTATATACTGTAAATAAAATATGAAAGTACACCAAATGCATATTATATACTGTACACAAAATATCAAATTTAACCAAATATATAATATATATTGTACATAAATTATGAAAGTACACCAAATACATATATCATACTGTACATAAAATATCAAATTTCACCAAATATATTTGATATACTGTATATAAAATATCAAATTTCACCAAATGTATATTATATACTATACATAAAATATGAAAACACAGCAAATACATATTATATACTGTACATAAAATATCAAATTTCACCAAATATATATTATATTCTGTCCATAAAATATCAAATTTCACCAAATATATATTATATACTGTACATATAATATCAAGTTTCAAAAAATATATATTATATACTGTACATAAAATATGAAAGTACACCAAAAATATATTATATACTGTACATAAAATATCAAATTTCACCAAATATATATTATATACTGTCCATAAAATATCAAATTTCACCAAATATATATTGTATACTGTACTTAAAATATGAAAGTACCCCAAAAATATGTTATCTACTGTACATAAAACATGAAAGTACACCAAATTTATATTATATACTCTACATAAAATATCAAAGTACAGCAAATATATATTATATACTGTAAATAAAATATGAAAGTACACCAAATGCATATTATATACTGTACACAAAATATCAAATTTAACCAAATATATAATATATATTGTACATAAATTATGAAAGTACACCAAATATATATATCATACTGTACATAAAATATCAAATTTCACCAAATATATTTGATATACTGTATATAAAATATCAAATTTCACCAAATGTATATTATATACTATACATAAAATATGAAAATACAGCAAATACATATTATATACTGTACATAAAATATCAAATTTCACCAAATATATATTATATACTGTCCATAAAATATCAAATTCCACGAAATATATATTATATACTGTACATAAAATATCAAAGTTCAAAAAATAAATATTACATACTGTACATAAAAGATGAAAGTACACCAAATATATATTATATGCTGTACATAAAATATCAAATTTCACCAAATATATATTATATACTGTCCATAAAATATCAAATTTCACCAAATATATATTATATACTGTACATATAATATCAAATTTAACCAAATATATATTACATACTGTACATAAGATATGAAAGTACCCCAAAAATATGTTATCTACTGTACATAAAATATGAAAGTACACCAAATTTATATTATATACTCTACATAAAATATCAAACTACAGCAAATATATATTATATACTGTAAATAAAATATGAAAGTACACCAAATGCATATTATATACTGTACACAAAATATCAAATTTAACCAAATATATAATATATATTGTACATAAATTGTGAAAGTACACCAAATATATATATCATACTGTCCATAAAATATCAAATTTCACCAAATATATTTGATATACTGTATATAAAATATCAAATTTCACCAAATGTATATTATATACTATACATAAAATGTGAAAACACAGCAAATACATATTATATACTGTACATAAAATATCAAATTTCACCAAATATATATTATATACTGTACATAAAATATCAAATTTCACCAAATATATATTATATACTGTCCATAAAATATCAAATTTCACCAAATATATATTATATACTGTACATAAAATATCAAATTTCAAAAAATATATATTATATACTGTACATAAAATATGAAAGTACACCAAAAATATATTATATACTGTACATAAAATATCAAATTTCACCAAATATATATTATATACTGTACATAAAATATCAAATTTCACCAAATATATATTGTATACTGTACTTAAAATATGAAAGTACCCCAAAAATATGTTATCTACTGTACATAAAATATGAAAGTACACCAAATTTATATTATATACTCTACATAAAATATCAAAGTACAGCAAATATATATTATATACTGTAAATAAAATATGAAAGTACACCAAATGCATATTATATACTGTACACAAAATATCAAATTTAACCAAATATATAATATATATTGTACATAAATTATGAAAGTACACCAAATACATATATCATACTGTACATAAAATATCAAATTTCACCAAATATATTTGATATACTGTATATAAAATATCAAATTTCACCAAATGTATATTATATACTATACATAAAATATGAAAACACAGCAAATACATATTACATACTGTACATAAAATATCAAATTTCACCAAATATATATTATATACTGTCCATAAAATATCAAATTTCACCAAATATATATTATATACTGTACATATAATATCAAATTTCAAAAAATATATATTATATACTGTACATAAAATATGAAAGTACACCAAAAATATATTATATACTGTACATAAAATATCAAATTTCACCAAATATATATTATATACTGTACATAAAATATCAAATTTCACCAAATATATATTGTATACTGTACTTAAAATATGAAAGTACCCCAAAAATATGTTATCTACTGTACATAAAATATGAAAGTACACCAAATTTATATTATATACTCTACATAAAATATCAAAGTACAGCAAATATATATTATATACTGTAAATAAAATATGAAAGTACACCAAATGCATATTATATACTGTACACAAAATATCAAATTTAACCAAATATATAATATATATTGTACATAAATTATGAAAGTACACCAAATACATATATCATACTGTACATAAAATATCAAATTTCACCAAATATATTTGATATACTGTATATAAAATATCAAATTTCACCAAATGTATATTATATACTATACATAAAATATGAAAACACAGCAAATACATATTATATACTGTACATAAAATATCAAATTTCACCAAATATATATTATATTCTGTCCATAAAATATCAAATTTCACCAAATATATATTATATACTGTACATATAATATCAAATTTCAAAAAATATATATTATATACTGTACATAAAATATGAAAGTACACCAAAAATATATTATATACTGTACATAAAATATCAAATTTCACCAAATATATATTATATACTGTACATAAAATATCAAATTTCACCAAATATATATTGTATACTGTACTTAAAATATGAAAGTACCCCAAAAATATGTTATCTACTGTACATAAAACATGAAAGTACACCAAATTTATATTATATACTCTACATAAAATATCAAAGTACAGCAAATATATATTATATACTGTAAATAAAATATGAAAGTACACCAAATGCATATTATATACTGTACACAAAATATCAAATTTAACCAAATATATAATATATATTGTACATAAATTATGAAAGTACACCAAATATATATATCATACTGTACATAAAATATCAAATTTCACCAAATATATTTGATATACTGTATATAAAATATCAAATTTCACCAAATGTATATTATATACTATACATAAAATATGAAAATACAGCAAATACATATTATATACTGTACATAAAATATCAAATTTCACCAAATATATATTATATACTGTCCATAAAATATCAAATTCCACGAAATATATATTATATACTGTACATAAAATATCAAAGTTCAAAAAATAAATATTACATACTGTACATAAAAGATGAAAGTACACCAAATATATATTATATGCTGTACATAAAATATCAAATTTCACCAAATATATATTATATACTGTACATAAAATATCAAATTTCACCAAATATATATTGTATACTGTACTTAAAATATGAAAGTACCCCAAAAATATGTTATCTACTGTACATAAAATATGAAAGTACACCAAATTTATATTAAATACTCTACATAAAATATCAAAGTACAGCAAATATATATTATATACTGTAAATAAAATATGAAAGTACACCAAATGCATATTATATACTGTACACAAAATATCAAATTTAACCAAATATATAATATATATTGTACATAAATTATGAAAGTACACCAAATACATATATCATACTGTACATAAAATATCAAATTTCACCAAATATATTTGATATACTGTATATAAAATATCAAATTTCAACAAATGTATATTATATACTATACATAAAATATGAAAACACAGCAAATACATATTATATACTGTACATAAAATATCAAATTTCACCAAATATATATTATATACTGTCCATAAAATATCAAATTTCACCAAATATATATTATATACTGTACATATAATATCAAATTTCAAAAAATATATATTATATACTGTACATAAAATATGAAAGTACACCAAAAATATATTATATACTGTACATAAAATATCAAATTTCACCAAATATATATTATATACTGTACATAAAATATCAAATTTCACCAAATATATATTGTATACTGTACTTAAAATATGAAAGTACCCCAAAAATATGTTATCTACTGTACATAAAATATGAAAGTACACCAAATTTATATTATATACTCTACATAAAATATCAAAGTACAGCAAATATATATTATATACTGTAAATAAAATATGAAAGTACACCAAATGCATATTATATACTGTACACAAAATATCAAATTTAACCAAATATATAATATATATTGTACATAAATTATGAAAGTACACCAAATACATATATCATACTGTACATAAAATATCAAATTTCACCAAATATATTTGATATACTGTATATAAAATATCAAATTTCACCAAATGTATATTATATACTATACATAAAATATGAAAACACAGCAAATACATATTATATACTGTACATAAAATATCAAATTTCACCAAATATATATTATATTCTGTCCATAAAATATCAAATTTCACCAAATATATATTATATACTGTACATATAATATCAAATTTCAAAAAATATATATTATATACTGTACATAAAATATGAAAGTACACCAAAAATATATTATATACTGTACATAAAATATCAAATTTCACCAAATATATATTATATACTGTACATAAAATATCAAATTTCACCAAATATATATTGTATACTGTACTTAAAATATGAAAGTACCCCAAAAATATGTTATCTACTGTACATAAAACATGAAAGTACACCAAATTTATATTATATACTCTACATAAAATATCAAAGTACAGCAAATATATATTATATACTGTAAATAAAATATGAAAGTACATCAAATGCATATTATATACTGTACACAAAATATCAAATTTAACCAAATATATAATATATATTGTACATAAATTATGAAAGTACACCAAATACATATATCATACTGTACATAAAATATCAAATTTCACCAAATATATTTGATATAATGTATATAAAATATCAAATTTCACCAAATGTATATTATATACTATACATAAAATGTGAAAACACAGCAAATACATATTATATACTGTACATAAAATATCAAATTTCACCAAATATATATTATATACTGTACATAAAATATCAAATTTCACCAAATATATATTATATACTGTCCATAAAATATCAAATTTCACCAAATATATATTATATACTGTACATAAAATATCAAAGTACAGCAAATATATATTATATACTGTAAATAAAATATGAAAGTACACCAAATGCATATTATATACTGTACACAAAATATCAAATTTAACCAAATATATAATATATATTGTACATAAATTATGAAAGTACACCAAATATATATATCATACTGTACATAAAATATCAAATTTCACCAAATATATTTGATATACTGTATATAAAATATCAAATTTCACCAAATGTATATTATATACTATACATAAAATATGAAAATACAGCAAATACATATTATATACTGTACATAAAATATCAAATTTCACCAAATATATATTATATACTGTCCATAAAATATCAAATTTCACCAAATATATATTATATACTGTCCATAAAATATCAAATTTCACCAAATATATATTATATACTGTACATATAATATCAAATTTCAAAAAATATATATTATATACTGTACATAAAATATGAAAGTACACCAAAAATATATTATATAGTGTACATAAAATATCAAATTTCACCAAATATATATTATATACTGTACATATAATATCAAATTTAACCAAATATATATTGTATACTGTACTTAAAATATGAAAGTACCCCAAAAATATGTTATCTACTGTACATAAAATATGAAAGTACACCAAATTTATATTATATACTCTACATAAAATATCAAACTACAGCAAATATATATTATATACTGTAAATAAAATATGAAAGTACACCAAATGCATATTATATACTGTACACAAAATATCAAATTTAACCAAATATATAATATATATTGTACATAAATTGTGAAAGTACACCAAATATATATATCATACTGTCCATAAAATATCAAATTTCACCAAATATATTTGATATACTGTATATAAAATATCAAATTTCACCAAATGTATATTATATACTATACATAAAATATGAAAATACAGCAAATACATATTATATACTGTACATAAAATATCAAATTTCACCAAATATATATTATATACTGTCCATAAAATATCAAATTTCACCAAATATATATTATATACTGTCCATAAAATATCAAATTTCACCAAATATATATTATATACTGTACATATAATATCAAATTTCAAAAAATATATATTATATACTGTACATAAAATATGAAAGTACACCAAAAATATATTATATACTGTACATAAAATATCAAATTTCACCAAATATATATTATATACTGTACATAAAATATCAAATTTCACCAAATATATATTGTATACTGTACTTAAAATATGAAAGTACCCCAAAAATATATCTACTGTACATAAAATATGAAAGTACACCAAATTTATATTATATACTCTACATAAAATATCAAAGTACAGCAAATATATATTATATACTGTAAATAAAATATGAAAGTACACCAAATGCATATTATATACTGTACACAAAATATCAAATTTAACCAAATATATAATATATATTGTACATAAATTATGAAAGTACACCAAATACATATATCATACTGTACATAAAATATCAAATTTCACCAAATATATTTGATATACTGTATATAAAATATCAAATTTCACCAAATGTATATTATATACTATACATAAAATATGAAAACACAGCAAATACATATTATATACTGTACATAAAATATCAAATTTCACCAAATATATATTATATTCTGTCCATAAAATATCAAATTTCACCAAATATATATTATATACTGTACATATAATATCAAATTTCAAAAAATATATATTATATACTGTACATAAAATATGAAAGTACACCAAAAATATATTATATACTGTACATAAAATATCAAATTTCACCAAATATATATTATATACTGTACATAAAATATCAAATTTCACCAAATATATATTGTATACTGTACTTAAAATATGAAAGTACCCCAAAAATATGTTATCTACTGTACATAAAACATGAAAGTACACCAAATTTATATTATATACTCTACATAAAATATCAAAGTACAGCAAATATATATTATATACTGTAAATAAAATATGAAAGTACATCAAATGCATATTATATACTGTACACAAAATATCAAATTTAACCAAATATATAATATATATTGTACATAAATTATGAAAGTACACCAAATACATATATCATACTGTACATAAAATATCAAATTTCACCAAATATATTTGATATAATGTATATAAAATATCAAATTTCACCAAATGTATATTATATACTATACATAAAATGTGAAAACACAGCAAATACATATTATATACTGTACATAAAATATCAAATTTCACCAAATATATATTATATACTGTACATAAAATATCAAATTTCACCAAATATATATTATATACTGTCCATAAAATATCAAATTTCACCAAATATATATTATATACTGTACATAAAATATCAAAGTACAGCAAATATATATTATATACTGTAAATAAAATATGAAAGTACACCAAATGCATATTATATACTGTACACAAAATATCAAATTTAACCAAATATATAATATATATTGTACATAAATTATGAAAGTACACCAAGTATATATATCATACTGTACATAAAATATCAAATTTCACCAAATATATTTGATATACTGTATATAAAATATCAAATTTCACCAAATGTATATTATATACTATACATAAAATATGAAAATACAGCAAATACATATTATATACTGTACATAAAATATCAAATTTCACCAAATATATATTATATACTGTCCATAAAATATCAAATTTCACCAAATATATATTATATACTGTCCATAAAATATCAAATTTCACCAAATATATATTATATACTGTACATATAATATCAAATTTCAAAAAATATATATTATATACTGTACATAAAATATGAAAGTACACCAAAAATATATTATATAGTGTACATAAAATATCAAATTTCACCAAATATATATTATATACTGTACATATAATATCAAATTTAACCAAATATATATTGTATACTGTACTTAAAATATGAAAGTACCCCAAAAATATGTTATCTACTGTACATAAAATATGAAAGTACACCAAATTTATATTATATACTCTACATAAAATATCAAACTACAGCAAATATATATTATATACTGTAAATAAAATATGAAAGTACACCAAATGCATATTATATACTGTACACAAAATATCAAATTTAACCAAATATATAATATATATTGTACATAAATTGTGAAAGTACACCAAATATATATATCATACTGTCCATAAAATATCAAATTTCACCAAATATATTTGATATACTGTATATAAAATATCAAATTTCACCAAATGTATATTATATACTATACATAAAATGTGAAAACACAGCAAATACATATTATATACTGTACATAAAATATCAAATTTCACCAAATATATATTATATACTGTACATAAAATATCAAATTTCACCAAATATATATTATATACTGTCCATAAAATATCAAATTTCACCAAATATATATTATATACTGTACATATAATATCAAATTTCAAAAAATATATATTATATACTGTACATAAAATATGAAAGTACACCAAAAATATATTATATACAGTACATAAAATATCAAATTTCACCAAATATATATTATATACTGTACATAAAATATCAAATTTCACCAAATGTATATTGTATACTGTACTTAAAATATGAAAGTACCCCAAAAATATGTTATCTACTGTACATAAAATATGAAAGTACACCAAATTTATATTATATACTCTACATAAAATATCAAAGTACAGCAAATATATATTATATACTGTAAATAAAATATGAAAGTACACCAAATGCATATTATATACTGTACACAAAATATCAAATTTAACCAAATATATAATATATATTGTACATAAATTATGAAAGTACACCAAATACATATATCATACTGTACATAAAATATCAAATTTCACCAAATATATTTGATATACTGTATATAAAATATCAAATTTCACCAAATGTATATTATATACTATACATAAAATATGAAAACACAGAAAATACATATTACATACTGTCCATAAAATATCAAATTTCACCAAATATATATTATATACTGTCCATAAAATATCAAATTTCACCAAATATATATTATATACTGTACATATAATATCAAATTTCAAAAAATATATATTATATACTGTACATAAAATATGAAAGTACACCAAAAATATATTATATACTGTACATAAAATATCAAATTTCACCAAATATATATTATATACTGTCCATAAAATATCAAATTTCACCAAATATATATTATATACTTTCCATAAAATATCAAATTTCACCAAATATATATTATATACTGTACATATAATATCAAATTTCAAAAAATATATATTATATACTGTACATAAAATATGAAAGTACACCAAAAATATATTATATACTGTACATAAAATATCAAATTTCACCAAATATATATTATATACTGTCCATAAAATATCAAATTTCACCAAATATATATTATATACTGTCCATAAAATATCAAATTTCACCAAATATATATTATATACTGTACATATAATATCAAATTTCAAAAAATATATATTATATACTGTACATAAAATATGAAAGTACACCAAAAATATATTATATACTGTACATAAAATATCAAATTTCACCAAATATATATTATATACTGTACATAAAATATCAAATTTCACCAAATATATATTGTATACTGTACTTAAAATATGAAAGTACCCCAAAAATATGTTATCTACTGTACATAAAATATGAAAGTACACCAAATTTATATTATATACTCTACATAAAATATCAAAGTACAGCAAATATATATTATATACTGTAAATAAAATATGAAAGTACATCAAATGCATATTATATACTGTACACAAAATATCAAATTTAACCAAATATATAATATATATTGTACATAAATTATGAAAGTACACCAAATACATATATCATACTGTACATAAAATATCAAATTTCACCAAATATATTTGATATACTGTATATAAAATATCAAATTTCACCAAATGTATATTATATACTATACATAAAATATGAAAACACAGCAAATACATATTATATACTGTACATAAAATATCAAATTTCACCAAATATATATTATATTCTGTCCATAAAATATCAAATTTCACCAAATATATATTATATACTGTACATATAATATCAAATTTCAAAAAATATATATTATATACTGTACATAAAATATGAAAGTACACCAAAAATATATTATATACTGTACATAAAATATCAAATTTCACCAAGTATATATTATATACTGTACATAAAATATCAAATTTCACCAAATATATATTGTATACTGTACTTAAAATATGAAAGTACCCCAAAAATATGTTATCTACTGTACATAAAACATGAAACTACACCAAATTTATAGTATATACTCTACATAAAATATCAAAGTACAGCAAATATATATTATATACTGTAAATAAAATATGAAAGTACATCAAATGCATATTATATACTGTACACAAAATATCAAATTTAACCAAATATATAATATATATTGTACATAAATTATGAAAGTACACCAAATACATATATCATACTGTACATAAAATATCAAATTTCACCAAATATATTTGATATAATGTATATAAAATATCAAATTTCACCAAATGTATATTATATACTATACATAAAATGTGAAAACACAGCAAATACATATTATATACTGTACATAAAATATCAAATTTCACCAAATATATATTATATACTGTACATAAAATATCAAATTTCACCAAATATATATTATATACTGTCCATAAAATATCAAATTTCACCAAATATATATTATATACTGTACATAAAATATCAAAGTACAGCAAATATATATTATATACTGTAAATAAAATATGAAAGTACACCAAATGCATATTATATACTGTGCACAAAATATCAAATTTAACCAAATATATAATATATATTGTACATAAATTATGAAAGTACACCAAATATATATATCATACTGTACATAAAATATCAAATTTCACCAAATATATTTGATATACTGTATATAAAATATCAAATTTCACCAAATGTATATTATATACTATACATAAAATATGAAAATACAGCAAATACATATTATATACTGTACATAAAATATCAAATTTCACCAAATATATATTATATACTGTCCATAAAATATCAAATTTCACCAAATATATATTATATACTGTCCATAAAATATCAAATTTCACCAAATATATATTATATACTGTACATATAATATCAAATTTCAAAAAATATATATTATATACTGTACATAAAATATGAAAGTACACCAAAAATATATTATATAGTGTACATAAAATATCAAATTTCACCAAATATATATTATATACTGTACATATAATATCAAATTTAACCAAATATATATTGTATACTGTACTTAAAATATGAAAGTACCCCAAAAATATGTTATCTACTGTACATAAAATATGAAAGTACACCAAATTTATATTATATACTCTACATAAAATATCAAACTACAGCAAATATATATTATATACTGTAAATAAAATATGAAAGTACACCAAATGCATATTATATACTGTACACAAAATATCAAATTTAACCAAATATATAATATATATTGTACATAAATTGTGAAAGTACACCAAATATATATATCATACTGTCCATAAAATATCAAATTTCACCAAATATATTTGATATACTGTATATAAAATATCAAATTTCACCAAATGTATATTATATACTATACATAAAATATGAAAATACAGCAAATACATATTATATACTGTACATAAAATATCAAATTTCACCAAATATATATTATATACTGTCCATAAAATATCAAATTTCACCAAATATATATTATATACTGTCCATAAAATATCAAATTTCACCAAATATATATTATATACTGTACATATAATATCAAATTTCAAAAAATATATATTATATACTGTACATAAAATATGAAAGTACACCAAAAACATATTATATACTGTACATAAAATATCAAATTTCACCAAATATATATTATATACTGTACATAAAATATCAAATTTCACCAAATATATATTGTATACTGTACTTAAAATATGAAAGTACCCCAAAAATATGTTATCTACTGTACATAAAATATGAAAGTACACCAAATTTATATTATATACTCTACATAAAATATCAAAGTACAGCAAATATATATTATATACTGTAAATAAAATATGAAAGTACATCAAATGCATATTATATACTGTACACAAAATATCAAATTTAACCAAATATATAATATATATTTTACATAAATTATGAAAGTACACCAAATACATATATCATACTGTACATAAAATATCAAATTTCACCAAATATATTTGATATACTGTATATAAAATATCAAATTTCACCAAATGTATATTATATACTATACATAAAATGTGAAAACACAGCAAATACATATTATATACTGTACATAAAATATCAAATTTCACCAAATATATATTATATACTGTACATAAAATATCAAATTTCACCAAATATATATTATATACTGTCCATAAAATATCAAATTTCACCAAATATATATTATATACTGTACATATAATATCAAATTTCAAAAAATATATATTATATACTGTACATAAAATATGAAAGTACACCAAAAATATATTATATACTGTACATAAAATATCAAATTTCACCAAATATATATTATATACTGTACATAAAATATCAAATTTCACCAAATGTATATTGTATACTGTACTTAAAATATGAAAGTACCCCAAAAATATGTTATCTACTGTACATAAAATATGAAAGTACACCAAATTTATATTATATACTCTACATAAAATATCAAAGTACAGCAAATATATATTATATACTGTAAATAAAATATGAAAGTACACCAAATGCATATTATATACTGTACACAAAATATCAAATTTAACCAAATATATAATATATATTGTACATAAATTATGAAAGTACACCAAATACATATATCATACTGTACATAAAATATCAAATTTCACCAAATATATTTGATATACTGTATATAAAATATCAAATTTCACCAAATGTATATTATATACTATACATAAAATATGAAAACACAGAAAATACATATTACATACTGTACATAAAATATCAAATTTCACCAAATATATATTATATACTGTCCATAAAATATCAAATTTCACCAAATATATATTATATACTGTACATATAATATCAAATTTCAAAAAATATATATTATATACTGTACATAAAATATGAAAGTACACCAAAAATATATTATATACTGTACATAAAATATCAAATTTCACCAAATATATATTATATACTGTACATAAAATATCAAATTTCACCAAATATATATTGTATACTGTACTTAAAATATGAAAGTACCCCAAAAATATGTTATCTACTGTACATAAAATATGAAAGTACACCAAATTTATATTATATACTCTACATAAAATATCAAAGTACAGCAAATATATATTATATACTGTAAATAAAATATGAAAGTACACCAAATGCATATTATATACTGTACACAAAATATCAAATTTAACCAAATATATAATATATATTGTACATAAATTATGAAAGTACACCAAATACATATATCATACTGTACATAAAATATCAAATTTCACCAAATATATTTGATATACTGTATATAAAATATCAAATTTCACCAAATGTATATTATATACTATACATAAAATATGAAAACACAGCAAATACATATTATATACTGTCCATAAAATATCAAATTTCACCAAATATATATTATATACTTTCCATAAAATATCAAATTTCACCAAATATATATTATATACTGTACATATAATATCAAATTTCAAAAAATATATATTATATACTGTACATAAAATATGAAAGTACACCAAAAATATATTATATACTGTACATAAAATATCAAATTTCACCAAATATATATTATATACTGTCCATAAAATATCAAATTTCACCAAATATATATTATATACTTTCCATAAAATATCAAATTTCACCAAATATATATTATATACTGTACATATAATATCAAATTTCAAAAAATATATATTATATACTGTACATAAAATATGAAAGTACACCAAAAATATATTATATACTGTACATAAAATATCAAATTTCACCAAATATATATTATATACTGTCCATAAAATATCAAATTTCACCAAATATATATTATATACTGTCCATAAAATATCAAATTTCACCAAATATATATTATATACTGTACATATAATATCAAATTTCAAAAAATATATATTATATACTGTACATAAAATATGAAAGTACACCAAAAATATATTATATACTGTACATAAAATATCAAATTTCACCAAATATATATTATATACTGTACATAAAATATCAAATTTCACCAAATATATATTGTATACTGTACTTAAAATATGAAAGTACCCCAAAAATATGTTATCTACTGTACATAAAATATGAAAGTACACCAAATTTATATTATATACTCTACATAAAATATCAAAGTACAGCAAATATATATTATATACTGTAAATAAAATATGAAAGTACATCAAATGCATATTATATACTGTGCACAAAATATCAAATTTAACCAAATATATAATATATATTGTACATAAATTATGAAAGTACACCAAATACATATATCATACTGTACATAAAATATCAAATTTCACCAAATATATTTGATATACTGTATATAAAATATCAAATTTCACCAAATGTATATTATATACTATACATAAAATGTGAAAACACAGCAAATACATATTATATACTGTACATAAAATATCAAATTTCACCAAATATATATTATATACTGTCCATAAAATATCAAATTTCACCAAATAAATATTATATACTGTCCATAAAATATCAAATTTCACCAAATATATATTATATACTGTCCATAAAATATCAAATTTCACCAAATATATATTATATACTGTACATATAATATCAAATTTCAAAAAATATATATTATATACTGTACATAAAATATGAAAGTACACCAAAAATATATTATATACTGTACATAAAATATCAAATTTCACCTGATATATATTATATACTGTACATAAAATATCAAATTTCACCAAATATATATTGTATACTGTACTTAAAATATGAAAGTACCCCAAAAATATGTTATCTACTGTACATAAAACATGAAAGTACACCAAATTTATATTATATACTCTACATAAAATATCAAAGTACAGCAAATATATATTATATACTGTAAATAAAATATGAAAGTACACCAAATGCATATTATATACTGTACACAAAATATCAAATTTAACCAAATATATAATATATATTGTACATAAATTATGAAAGTACACCAAATACATATATCATACTGTACATAAAATATCAAATTTCACCAAATATATTTGATATACTGTATATAAAATATCAAATTTCACCAAATGTATATTATATACTATACATAAAATGTGAAAACACAGCAAATACATATTATATACTGTACATAAAATATCAAATTTCACCAAATATATATTATATACTGTCCATAAAATATCAAATTTCACCAAATAAATATTATATACTGTCCATAAAATATCAAATTTCACCAAATATATATTATATACTGTCCATAAAATATCAAATTTCACCAAATATATATTATATACTGTACATATAATATCAAATTTCAAAAAATATATATTATATACTGTACATAAAATATGAAAGTACACCAAAAATATATTATATACTGTACATAAAATATCAAATTTCACCTGATATATATTATATACTGTACATAAAATATCAAATTTCACCAAATATATATTATATACTGTCCATAAAATATCAAATTTCACCAAATATATATTATATACTGTACATATAATATCAAATTTAACCAAATATATATTACATACTGTACATAAGATATGAAAGTACCCCAAAAATATGTTATCTACTGTACATAAAATATGAAAGTACACCAAATTTATATTATATACTCTACATAAAATATCAAACTACAGCAAATATATATTATATACTGTAAATAAAATATGAAAGTACACCAAATGCATATTATATACTGTACACAAAATATCAAATTTAACCAAATATATAATATATATTGTACATAAATTGTGAAAGTACACCAAATATATATATCATACTGTCCATAAAATATCAAATTTCACCAAATATATTTGATATACTGTATATAAAATATCAAATTTCACCAAATGTATATTATATACTATACATAAAATATGAAAATACAGCAAATACATATTATATACTGTACATAAAATATCAAATTTCACCAAATATATATTATATACTGTCCATAAAATATCAAATTTCACCAAATATATATTATATACTGTACATATAATATCAAATTTCAAAAAATATATATTATATACTGTACATAAAATATGAAAGTACACCAAAAATATATTATATACTGTACAAAAAATATCAAATTTCACCAAATATATATTATATACTGTACATAAAATATCAAATTTCACCAAATATATATTGTATACTGTACTTAAAATATGAAAGTACCCCAAAAATATGTTATCTACTGTACATAAAATATGAAAGTACACCAAATTTATATTATATACTCTACATAAAATATCAAAGTACAGCAAATATATATTATATACTGTAAATAAAATATGAAAGTACACCAAATGCATATTATATACTGTACACAAAATATCAAATTTAACCAAATATATAATATATATTGTACATAAATTATGAAAGTACACCAAATACATATATCATACTGTACATAAAATATCAAATTTCACCAAATATATTTGATATACTGTATATAAAATATCAAATTTCACCAAATGTATATTATATACTATACATAAAATATGAAAACACAGCAAATACATATTATATACTGTACATAAAATATCAAATTTCACCAAATATATATTATATTCTGTCCATAAAATATCAAATTTCACCAAATATATATTATATGCTGTACATATAATATCAAATTTCAAAAAATATATATTATATACTGTTCATAAAATATGAAAGTACACCAGAAATATATACTGTACATAAAATATCAAATTGCAACTAATATATATTATATGCTGCATACATAATATTAAATTTCACCAAATATATGTTATATACCATACATAAAATATGAATATACAGCAAATATATATTATATACTGTACATAAAATATCAAATTTCAAGAAATATATATTATATGCCGTACATGAAATATCAAATTACACCAAATATATATTATATTCTGTACATAAAATATCAAATTTCAGAAAATATATACTATATACTGTATATAAAATATGAAAGTACACCAAATATATATTATATACTGAACATAAAATATGAAATTTCACCAAATATATATTATATACTGTACATAAAATATCAAATTTCACCAAATATATTTGATATACTGTATATAAAATATCAAATTTCACCAAATGTATATTATATACTATACATAAAATATGAAAATACAGCAAATACATATTATATAGTGTACATAAAATATCAAATTTCACCAAATATATATTATATACTGTCCATAAAATATCAAATTCCACGAAATATATATTATATACTGTACATAAAATATCAAATTTCAAAAAATAAATATTACATACTGTACATAAAAGATGAAAGTACACCAAATATATATTATATGCTGTACATAAAATATGAAAGTACACCAAAAATATATTATATACTGTCCATAAAATATCAAATTTCACCAAATATATATTATATACTGTACATATAATATCAAATTTAACCAAATATATATTACATACTGTACATAAGATATGAAAGTACCCCAAAAATATGTTATCTACTGTACATAAAATATGAAAGTACACCAAATTTATATTATATACTCTACATAAAATATCAAACTACAGCAAATATATATTATATACTGTAAATAAAATATGAAAGTACACCAAATGCATATTATATACTGTACACAAAATATCAAATTTAACCAAATATATAATATATATTGTACATAAATTGTGAAAGTACACCAAATATATATATCATACTGTCCATAAAATATCAAATTTCACCAAATATATTTGATATACTGTATATAAAATATCAAATTTCACCAAATGTATATTATATACTATACATAAAATATGAAAATACAGCAAATACATATTATATACTGTCCATAAAATATCAAATTTCACCAAATATATATTATATACTGTCCATAAAATATCAAATTTCACCAAATATATATTATATACTGTCCATAAAATATCAAATTTCACCAAATATATATTATATACTGTACATATAATATCAAATTTCAAAAAATATATATTATATACTGTACATAAAATATGAAAGTACACCAAAAACATATTATATACTGTACATAAAATATCAAATTTCACCAAATATATATTATATACTGTACATAAAATATCAAATTTCACCAAATATATATTGTATACTGTACTTAAAATATGAAAGTACCCCAAAAATATGTTATCTACTGTACATAAAATATGAAAGTACACCAAATTTATATTATATACTCTACATAAAATATCAAAGTACAGCAAATATATATTATATACTGTAAATAAAATATGAAAGTACATCAAATGCATATTATATACTGTACACAAAATATCAAATTTAACCAAATATATAATATATATTGTACATAAATTATGAAAGTACACCAAATACATATATCATACTGTACATAAAATATCAAATTTCACCAAATATATTTGATATACTGTATATAAAATATCAAATTTCACCAAATGTATATTATATACTATACATAAAATATGAAAACACAGCAAATACATATTACATACTGTACATAAAATATGAAATTTCACCAAATATATATTATATACTGTCCATAAAATATCAAATTTCACCAAATATATATTATATACTGTACATATAATATCAAATTTCAAAAAATATATATTATATACTGTACATAAAATATGAAAGTACACCAAAAATATATTATATACTGTACATAAAATATCAAATTTCACCAAATATATATTATATACTGTACATAAAATATCAAATTTCACCAAATATATATTGTATACTGTACTTAAAATATGAAAGTACCCCAAAAATATGTTATCTACTGTACATAAAATATGAAAGTACACCAAATTTATATTATATACTCTACATAAAATATCAAAGTACAGCAAATATATATTATATACTGTAAATAAAATATGAAAGTACACCAAATGCATATTATATACTGTACACAAAATATCAAATTTAACCAAATATATAATATATATTGTACATAAATTATGAAAGTACACCAAATACATATATCATACTGTACATAAAATATCAAATTTCACCAAATATATTTGATATACTGTATATAAAATATCAAATTTCACCAAATGTATATTATATACTATACATAAAATATGAAAACACAGCAAATACATATTATATACTGTCCATAAAATATCAAATTTCACCAAATATATATTATATACTGTCCATAAAATATCAAATTTCACCAAATATATATTATATACTGTACATATAATATCAAATTTCAAAAAATATATATTATATACTGTACATAAAATATGAAAGTACACCAAAAATATATTATATACTGTACATAAAATATCAAATTTCACCAAATATATATTATATACTGTACATAAAATATAAAATTTCACCAAATATATATTGTATACTGTACTTAAAATATGAAAGTACCCCAAAAATATGTTATCTACTGTACATAAAATATGAAAGTACACCAAATTTATATTATATACTCTACATAAAATATCAAAGTACAGCAAATATATATTTTATACTGTAAATAAAATATGAAAGTACATCAAATGCATATTATATACTGTACACAAAATATCAAATTTAACCAAATATATAATATATATTGTACATAAATTATGAAAGTACACCAAATACATATATCATACTGTACATAAAATATCAAATTTCACCAAATATATTTGATATACTGTATATAAAATATCAAATTTCACCAAATGTATATTATATACTATACATAAAATGTGAAAACACAGCAAATACATATTATATACTGTACATAAAATATCAAATTTCACCAAATATATATTATATACTGTACATAAAATATCAAATTTCACCAAATATATATTATATACTGTCCATAAAATATCAAATTTCACCAAATATATATTATATACTGTCCATAAAATATCAAATTTCACCAAATATATATTATATACTGTACATATAATATCAAATTTCAAAAAATATATATTATATACTGTACATAAAATATGAAAGTACACCAAAAATATATTATATACTGTACATAAAATATCAAATTTCAAAAAATATATATTATATACTGTACATAAAATATCAAATTTCACCAAATATATATTGTATACTGTACTTAAAATATGAATGTACCCCAAAAATATGTTATCTACTGTACATAAAACATGAAAGTACACCAAATTTATATTATATACTCTACATAAAATATCAAAGTACAGCAAATATATATTATATACTGTAAATAAAATATGAAAGTACACCAAATGCATATTATATACTGTACACAAAATATCAAATTTAACCAAATATATAATATATATTGTACATAAATTATGAAAGTACACCAAATATATATATCATACTGTACATAAAATATCAAATTTCACCAAATATATTTGATATACTGTATATAAAATATATAATTTCACCAAATGTATATTATATACTATACATAAAATATGAAAATACAGCAAATACATATTATATACTGTACATAAAATATCAAATTTCACCAAATATATATTATATACTGTCCATAAAATATCAAATTCCACGAAATATATATTATATACTGTACATAAAATATCAAAGTTCAAAAAATAAATATTACATACTGTACATAAAAGATGAAAGTACACCAAATATATATTATATGCTGTACATAAAATATCAAATTTCACCAAATATATATTATATACTGTCCATAAAATATCAAATTTCACCAAATATATATTATATACTGTACATATAATATCAAATTTAACCAAATATATATGACATACTGTACATAAGATATGAAAGTACCCCAAAAATATGTTATCTACTGTACATAAAATATGAAAGTACACCAAATTTATATTATATACTCTACATAAAATATCAAACAACAGCAAATATATATTATATACTGTAAATAAAATATGAAAGTACACCAAATGCATATTATATACTGTACACAAAATATCAAATTTAACCAAATATATAATATATATTGTACATAAATTGTGAAAGTACACCAAATATATATATCATACTGTCCATAAAATATCAAATTTCACCAAATATATTTGATATACTGTATATAAAATATCAAATTTCACCAAATGTATATTATATACTATACATAAAATATGAAAATACAGCAAATACATATTATATACTGTACATAAAATATCAAATTTCACCAAATATAAATTATATACTGTCCATAAAATATCAAATTTCACCAAATATATATTATATACTGTACATATAATATCAAATTTCAAAAAATATATATTATATACTGTACATAAAATATGAAAGTACACCAAAAATATATTATATACTGTACATAAAATATCAAATTTCACCAAATATATATTATATACTGTACATAAAATATCAAATTTCACCAAATATATATTGTATACTGTACTTAAAATATGAAAGTACCCCAAAAATATGTTATCTACTGTACATAAAATATGAAAGTACACCAAATTTATATTATATACTCTACATAAAATATCAAAGTACAGCAAATATATATTATATACTGTAAATAAAATATGAAAGTACACCAAATGCATATTATATACTGTACACAAAATATCAAATTTAACCAAATATATAATATATATTGTACATAAATTATGAAAGTACACCAAATACATATATCATACTGTACATAAAATATCAAATTTCACCAAATATATTTGATATACTGTATATAAAATATCAAATTTCACCAAATGTATATTATATACTATACATAAAATATGAAAACACAGCAAATACATATTATATACTGTACATAAAATATCAAATTTCACCAAATATATATTATATTCTGTCCATAAAATATCAAATTTCACCAAATATATATTATATACTGTACATATAATATCAAATTTCAAAAAATATATATTATATACTGTACATAAAATATGAAAGTACACCAAAAATATATTATATACTGTACATAAAATATCAAATTTCACCAAATATATATTATATACTGTACATAAAATATCAAATTTCACCAAATATATATTGTATACTGTACTTAAAATATGAAAGTACCCCAAAAATATGTTATCTACTGTACATAAAATATGAAAGTACACCAAATTTATATTATATACTCTACATAAAATATCAAAGTACAGCAAATATATATTATATACTGTAAATAAAATATGAAAGTACACCAAATGCATATTATATACTGTACACAAAATATCAAATTTAACCAAATATATAATATATATTGTACATAAATTGTGAAAGTACAACAAATATATATATCATACTGTCCATAAAATATCAAATTTCACCAAATATATTTGATATACTGTATATAAAATATCAAATTTCACCAAATGTATATTATATACTATACATAAAATATGAAAATACAGCAAATACATATTATATACTGTACATAAAATATGAAAGTACACCAAAAATATATTATATACTGTACATAAAATATCAAATTTCACCAAATATATATTATAAACTGTCCATAAAATATCAAATTTCACCAAATATATATTGTATACTGTACTTAAAATATGAAAGTACCCCAAAAATATGTTATCTACTGTACATAAAATATGAAAGTACACCAAATTTATATTATATACTCTACATAAAATATCAAAGTACAGCAAATATATATTATATACTGTAAATAAAATATGAAAGTACATCAAATGCATATTATATACTGTACACAAAATATCAAATTTAACCAAATATATAATATATATTGTACATAAATTATGAAAGTACACCAAATACATATATCATACTGTACATAAAATATCAAATTTCACCAAATATATTTGATATACTGTATATAAAATATCAAATTTCACCAAATGTATATTATATAATATACATAAAATGTGAAAACACAGCAAATACATATTATATACTGTACATAAAATATCAAATTTCACCAAATATATATTATATACTGTACATAAAATATCAAATTTCACCAAATATATATTATATACTGTCCATAAAATATCAAATTTCACCAAATATATATTATATACTGTACATATAATATCAAATTTCAAAAAATATATATTATATACTGTACATAAAATATGAAAGTACACCAAAAATATATTATATACTGTACATAAAATATCAAATTTCACCAAATATATATTATATACTGTACGTAAAATATCAAATTTCACCAAATATATATTGTATACTGTACTTAAAATATGAAAGTACCCCAAAAATATGTTATCTACTGTACATAAAATATGAAAGTACACCAAATTTATATTATATACTCTACATAAAATATCAAAGTACAGCAAATATATATTATATACTGTAAATAAAATATGAAAGTACACCAAATGCATATTATATACTGTACACAAAATATCAAATTTAACCAAATATATAATATATATTGTACATAAATTATGAAAGTACACCAAATACATATATCATACTGTACATAAAATATCAAATTTCACCAAATATATTTGATATACTGTATATAAAATATCAAATTTCACCAAATGTATATTATATACTACACATAAAATATGAAAATACAGCAAATACATATTATATACTGTACATAAAATATCAAATTTCACCAAATATATATTATATACTGTCCATAAAATATCAAATTTCACCAAATATATATTATATACTGTACATATAATATCAAATTTCAAAAAATATATATTATATACTGTACATAAAAAATGAAAGTACACCAAAAATATATTATATAGTGTACATAAAATATCAAATTTCACCAAATATATATTATATACTGTCCATAAAATATCAAATTCCACGAAATATATATTATATACTGTACATAAAATATCAAATTTCAAAAAATAAATATTACATACTGTACATAAAAGATGAAAGTACACCAAATATATATTATATGCTGTACATAAAATATCAAATTTCACCAAATATATATTATATACTGTCCATAAAATATCAAATTTCACCAAATATATATTATATACTGTACATATAATATCAAATTTAACCAAATATATATTACATACTGTACATAAGATATGAAAGTACCCCAAAAATATGTTATCTACTGTACATAAAATATGAAAGTACACCAAATTTATATTATATACTCTACATAAAATATCAAACTACAGCAAATATATATTATATACTGTAAATAAAATATGAAAGTACACCAAATGCATATTATATACTGTACACAAAATATCAAATTTAACCAAATATATAATATATATTGTACATAAATTGTGAAAGTACACCAAATATATATATCATACTGTCCATAAAATATCAAATTTCACCAAATATATTTGATATACTGTATATAAAATATCAAATTTCACCAAATGTATATTATATACTATACATAAAATATGAAAATACAGCAAATACATATTATATACTGTACATAAAATATCAAATTTCACCAAATATATATTATATACTGTCCATAAAATATCAAATTTCACCAAATATATATTATATACTGTCCATAAAATATCAAATTTCACCAAATATATATTATATACTGTACATATAATATCAAATTTCAAAAAATATATATTATATACTGTACATAAAATATGAAAGTACACCAAAAACATATTATATACTGTACATAAAATATCAAATTTCACCAAATATATATTATATACTGTACATAAAATATCAAATTTCACCAAATATATATTGTATACTGTACTTAAAATATGAAAGTACCCCAAAAATATGTTATCTACTGTACATAAAATATGAAAGTACACCAAATTTATATTATATACTCTACATAAAATATCAAAGTACAGCAAATATATATTATATACTGTAAATAAAATATGAAAGTACATCAAATGCATATTATATACTGTACACAAAATATCAAATTTAACCAAATATATAATATATATTGTACATAAATTATGAAAGTACACCAAATACATATATCATACTGTACATAAAATATCAAATTTCACCAAATGTATATTATATACTATACATAAAATATGAAAATACAGCAAATACATATTATATACTGTACATAAAATATGAAAGTACACCAAAAATATATTATATACTGTACATAAAATATCAAATTTCACCAAATATATATTATATACTGTCCATAAAATATCAAATTTCACCAAATATATATTGTATACTGTACTTAAAATATGAAAGTACCCCAAAAATATGTTATCTACTGTACATAAAATATGAAAGTACACCAAATTTATATTATATACTCTACATAAAATATCAAAGTACAGCAAATATATATTATATACTGTAAATAAAATATGAAAGTACATCAAATGCATATTATATACTGTACACAAAATATCAAATTTAACCAAATATATAATATATATTGTACATAAATTATGAAAGTACACCAAATACATATATCATACTGTACATAAAATATCAAATTTCACCAAATATATTTGATATACTGTATATAAAATATCAAATTTCACCAAATGTATATTATATAATATACATAAAATGTGAAAACACAGCAAATACATATTATATACTGTACATAAAATATCAAATTTCACCAAATATATATTATATACTGTACATAAAATATCAAATTTCACCAAATATATATTATATACTGTCCATAAAATATCAAATTTCACCAAATATATATTATATACTGTACATATAATATCAAATTTCAAAAAATATATATTATATACTGTACATAAAATATGAAAGTACACCAAAAATATATTATATACTGTACATAAAATATCAAATTTCACCAAATATATATTATATACTGTACATAAAATATCAAATTTCACCAAATATATATTGTATACTGTACTTAAAATATGAAAGTACCCCAAAAATATGTTATCTACTGTACATAAAATATGAAAGTACACCAAATTTATATTATATACTCTACATAAAATATCAAAGTACAGCAAATATATATTATATACTGTAAATAAAATATGAAAGTACACCAAATGCATATTATATACTGTACACAAAATATCAAATTTAACCAAATATATAATATATATTGTACATAAATTATGAAAGTACACCAAATACATATATCATACTGTACATAAAATATCAAATTTCACCAAATATATTTGATATACTGTATATAAAATATCAAATTTCACCAAATGTATATTATATACTACACATAAAATATGAAAATACAGCAAATACATATTATATACTGTACATAAAATATCAAATTTCACCAAATATATATTATATACTGTCCATAAAATATCAAATTTCACCAAATATATATTATATACTGTACATATAATATCAAATTTCAAAAAATATATATTATATACTGTACATAAAAAATGAAAGTACACCAAAAATATATTATATAGTGTACATAAAATATCAAATTTCACCAAATATATATTATATACTGTCCATAAAATATCAAATTCCACGAAATATATATTATATACTGTACATAAAATATCAAATTTCAAAAAATAAATATTACATACTGTACATAAAAGATGAAAGTACACCAAATATATATTATATGCTGTACATAAAATATCAAATTTCACCAAATATATATTATATACTGTCCATAAAATATCAAATTTCACCAAATATATATTATATACTGTACATATAATATCAAATTTAACCAAATATATATTACATACTGTACATAAGATATGAAAGTACCCCAAAAATATGTTATCTACTGTACATAAAATATGAAAGTACACCAAATTTATATTATATACTCTACATAAAATATCAAACTACAGCAAATATATATTATATACTGTAAATAAAATATGAAAGTACACCAAATGCATATTATATACTGTACACAAAATATCAAATTTAACCAAATATATAATATATATTGTACATAAATTGTGAAAGTACACCAAATATATATATCATACTGTCCATAAAATATCAAATTTCACCAAATATATTTGATATACTGTATATAAAATATCAAATTTCACCAAATGTATATTATATACTATACATAAAATATGAAAATACAGCAAATACATATTATATACTGTCCATAAAATATCAAATTTCACCAAATATATATTATATACTGTCCATAAAATATCAAATTTCACCAAATATATATTATATACTGTCCATAAAATATCAAATTTCACCAAATATATATTATATACTGTACATATAATATCAAATTTCAAAAAATATATATTATATACTGTACATAAAATATGAAAGTACACCAAAAACATATTATATACTGTACATAAAATATCAAATTTCACCAAATATATATTATATACTGTACATAAAATATCAAATTTCACCAAATATATATTGTATACTGTACTTAAAATATGAAAGTACCCCAAAAATATGTTATCTACTGTACATAAAATATGAAAGTACACCAAATTTATATTATATACTCTACATAAAATATCAAAGTACAGCAAATATATATTATATACTGTAAATAAAATATGAAAGTACATCAAATGCATATTATATACTGTACACAAAATATCAAATTTAACCAAATATATAATATATATTGTACATAAATTATGAAAGTACACCAAATACATATATCATACTGTACATAAAATATCAAATTTCACCAAATATATTTGATATACTGTATATAAAATATCAAATTTCACCAAATGTATATTATATACTATACATAAAATATGAAAATACAGCAAATACATATTATATACTGTACATAAAATATCAAATTTCACCAAATATATATTATATACTGTCCATAAAATATCAAATTCCACGAAATATATATTATATACTGTACATAAAATATCAAAGTTCAAAAAATAAATATTACATACTGTACATAAAAGATGAAAGTACACCAAATATATATTATATGCTGTACATAAAATATCAAATTTCACCAAATATATATTATATACTGTCCATAAAATATCAAATTTCACCAAATATATATTATATACTGTACATATAATATCAAATTTAACCAAATATATATTACATACTGTACATAAGATATGAAAGTACCCCAAAAATATGTTATCTACTGTACATAAAATATGAAAGTACACCAAATTTATATTATATACTCTACATAAAATATCAAACTACAGCAAATATATATTATATACTGTAAATAAAATATGAAAGTACACCAAATGCATATTATATACTGTACACAAAATATCAAATTTAACCAAATATATAATATATATTGTACATAAATTGTGAAAGTACACCAAATATATATATCATACTGTCCATAAAATATCAAATTTCACCAAATATATTTGATATACTGTATATAAAATATCAAATTTCACCAAATGTATATTATATACTATACATAAAATATGAAAATACAGCAAATACATATTATATACTGTACATAAAATATCAAATTTCACCAAATATATATTATATACTGTCCATAAAATATCAAATTTCACCAAATATATATTATATACTGTACATATAATATCAAATTTCAAAAAATATATATTATATACTGTACATAAAATATGAAAGTACACCAAAAATATATTATATACTGTACATAAAATATCAAATTTCACCAAATATATATTATATACTGTACATAAAATATCAAATTTCACCAAATATATATTGTATACTGTACTTAAAATATGAAAGTACCCCAAAAATATGTTATCTACTGTACATAAAATATGAAAGTACACCAAATTTATATTATATACTCTACATAAAATATCAAAGTACAGCAAATATATATTATATACTGTAAATAAAATATGAAAGTACACCAAATGCATATTATATACTGTACACAAAATATCAAATTTAACCAAATATATAATATATATTGTACATAAATTATGAAAGTACACCAAATACATATATCATACTGTACATAAAATATCAAATTTCACCAAATATATTTGATATACTGTATATAAAATATCAAATTTCACCAAATGTATATTATATACTATACATAAAATATGAAAACACAGCAAATACATATTATATACTGTACATAAAATATCAAATTTCACCAAATATATATTATATTCTGTCCATAAAATATCAAATTTCACCAAATATATATTATATACTGTACATATAATATCAAATTTCAAAAAATATATATTATATACTGTACATAAAATATGAAAGTACACCAAAAACATATTATATACTGTACATAAAATATCAAATTTCACCAAATATATATTATATACTGTACAAAAAATATCAAATTTCACCAAATATATATTGTATACTGTACTTAAAATATGAAAGTACCCCAAAAATATGTTATCTACTGTACATAAAATATGAAAGTACACCAAATTTATATTATATACTCTACATAAAATATCAAAGTACAGCAAATATATATTATATACTGTAAATAAAATATGAAAGTACATCAAATGCATATTATATACTGTACACAAAATATCAAATTTAACCAAATATATAATATATATTGTACATAAATTATGAAAGTACACCAAATACATATATCATACTGTACATAAAATATCAAATTTCACCAAATATATTTGATATACTGTATATAAAATATCAAATTTCACCAAATGTATATTATATACTATACATAAAATATGAAAATACAGCAAATACATATTATATACTGTACATAAAATATCAAATTTCACCAAATATATATTATATACTGTCCATAAAATATCAAATTTCACCAAATATATATTATATACTGTACATATAATATCAAATTTCAAAAAATATATATTATATACTGTCCATAAAATATGAAAGTACACCAAAAATATATTATATACTGTACATAAAATATCAAATTTCACCAAATATATATTATATACTGTACATAAAATATCAAATTTCACCAAATATATATTATATACTGTCCATAAAATATCAAATTTCACCAAATATATATTATATACTGTACATATAATATCAAATTTCAAAAAATATATATTATATACTGTACATAAAATATGAAAGTACACCAAAAATATATTATATACTGTACATAAAATATCAAATTTCACCAAATATATATTATATACTGTACATAAAATATCAAATTTCACCAAATATATATTGTATACTGTACTTAAAATATGAAAGTACCCCAAAAATATGTTATCTACTGTACATAAAATATGAAAGTACCCCAAATTTATATTATATACTCTACATAAAATATCAAAGTACAGCAAATATATATTATATACTGTAAATAAAATATGAAAGTACATCAAATGCATATTATGTACTGTACACAAAATATCAAATTTAACCAAATATATAATATATATTGTACATAAATTATGAAAGTACACCAAATACATATATCATACTGTACATAAAATATCAAATTTCACCAAATATATTTGATATACTGTATATAAAATATCAAATTTCACCAAATGTATATTATATAATATACATAAAATGTGAAAACACAGCAAATACATATTATATACTGTACATAAAATATCAAATTTCACCAAATATATATTATATACTGTACATAAAATATCAAATTTCACCAAATATATATTATATACTGTCCATAAAATATCAAATTTCACCAAATATATATTATATACTGTACATATAATATCAAATTTCAAAAAATATATATTATATACTGTACATAAAATATGAAAGTACACCAAAAATATATTATATACTGTACATAAAATATCAAATTTCACCAAATATATATTATATACTGTACATAAAATATCAAATTTCACCAAATATATATTGTATACTGTACTTAAAATATGAAAGTACCCCAAAAATATGTTATGTACTGTACATAAAATATGAAAGTACACCAAATTTATATTATATACTCTACATAAAATATCAAAGTACAGCAAATATATATTATGTACTGTAAATAAAATATGAAAGTACACCAAATGCATATTATATACTGTACACAAAATATCAAATTTAACCAAATATACAATATATATTGTACATAAATTATGAAAGTACACCAAATACATATATCATACTGTACATAAAATATCAAATTTCACCAAATATATTTGATATACTGTATATAAAATATCAAATTTCACCAAATGTATATTATATACTACACATAAAATATGAAAATACAGCAAATACATATTATATACTGTACATAAAATATCAAATTTCACCAAATATATATTATATACTGTCCATAAAATATCAAATTTCACCAAATATATATTATATACTGTACATATAATATCAAATTTCAAAAAATATATATTATATACTGTACATAAAAAATGAAAGTACACCAAAAATATATTATATAGTGTACATAAAATATCAAATTTCACCAAATATATATTATATACTGTCCATAAAATATCAAATTCCACGAAATATATATTATATACTGTACATAAAATATCAAATTTCAAAAAATAAATATTACATACTGTACATAAAAGATGAAAGTACACCAAATATATATTATATGCTGTACATAAAATATCAAATTTCACCAAATATATATTATATACTGTCCATAAAATATCAAATTTCACCAAATATATATTATATACTGTACATATAATATCAAATTTAACCAAATATATATTACATACTGTACATAAGATATGAAAGTACCCCAAAAATATGTTATCTACTGTACATAAAATATGAAAGTACACCAAATTTATATTATATACTCTACATAAAATATCAAACTACAGCAAATATATATTATATACTGTAAATAAAATATGAAAGTACACCAAATGCATATTATATACTGTACACAAAATATCAAATTTAACCAAATATATAATATATATTGTACATAAATTGTGAAAGTACACCAAATATATATATCATACTGTCCATAAAATATCAAATTTCACCAAATATATTTGATATACTGTATATAAAATATCAAATTTCACCAAATGTATATTATATACTATACATAAAATATGAAAATACAGCAAATACATATTATATACTGTACATAAAATATCAAATTTCACCAAATATATATTATATACTGTCCATAAAATATCAAATTTCACCAAATATATATTATATACTGTCCATAAAATATCAAATTTCACCAAATATATATTATATACTGTACATATAATATCAAATTTCAAAAAATATATATTATATACTGTACATAAAATATGAAAGTACACTAAAAATATATTATATACTGTACATAAAATATCAAATTTCACCAAATATATATTGTATACTGTACATAAAATATCAAATTTCACCAAATATATATTGTATACTGTACTTAAAATATGAAAGTACCCCAAAAATATGTTATCTACTGTACATAAAATATGAAAGTACACCAAATTTATATTATATACTCTACATAAAATATCAAAGTACAGCAAATATATATTATATACTGTAAATAAAATATGAAAGTACATCAAATGCATATTATATACTGTACACAAAATATCAAATTTAACCAAATATATAATATATATTGTACATAAATTATGAAAGTACACCAAATACATATATCATACTGTACATAAAATATCAAATTTCACCAAATATATTTGATATAATGTATATAAAATATCAAATTTCACCAAATGTATATTATATACTATACATAAAATGTGAAAACACAGCAAATACATATTATATACTGTACATAAAATATCAAATTTCACCAAATATATATTATATACTGTACATAAAATATCAAATTTCACCAAATATATATTATATACTGTCCATAAAATATCAAATTTCACCAAATATATATTATATACTGTACATATAATATCAAATTTCAAAAAATATATATTATATAATGTACATAAAATATGAAAGTACACCAAAAATATATTTTATACTGTACATAAAATATCAAATTTCACCAAATATATATTATATACTGTACATAAAATATCAAATTTCACCAAATATATATTGTATACTGTACTTAAAATATGAAAGTACCCCAAAAATATGTTATCTACTGTACATAAAATATGAAAGTACACCAAATTTATATTATATACTCTACATAAAATATCAAAGTACAGCAAATATATATTATATACTGTAAATAAAATATGAAAGTACACCAAATGCATATTATATACTGTACACAAAATATCAAATTTAACCAAATATATAATATATATTGTACATAAATTATGAAAGTACACCAAATACATATATCATACTGTACATAAAATATCAAATTTCACCAAATATATTTGATATACTGTATATAAAATATCAAATTTCACCAAATGTATATTATATACTATACATAAAATATGAAAACACAGCAAATACATATTACATACAGTACATAAAATATCAAATTTCACCAAATATATATTATATACTGTCCATAAAATATCAAATTTCACGAAATATATATTATATACTGTACATATAATATCAAATTTCAAAAAATATATATTATATACTGTACATAAAATATGAAAGTACACCAAAAATATATTATATACTGTACATAAAATATCAAATTTCACCAAATATATATTATATACTGTACATAAAATATCAAATTTCACCAAATATATATTGTATACTGTACTTAAAATATGAAAGTACCCCAAAAATATGTTATCTACTGTACATAAAATATGAAAGTACACCAAATTTATATTATATACTCTACATAAAATATCAAAGTACAGCAAATATATATTATATACTGTAAATAAAATATGAAAGTACACCAAATGCATATTATATACTGTACACAAAATATCAAATTTAACCAAATATATAATATATATTGTACATAAATTATGAAAGTACACCAAATACATATATCATACTGTACATAAAATATCAAATTTCACCAAATATATTTGATATACTGTATATAAAATATCAAATTTCACCAAATGTATATTATATACTATACATAAAATATGAAAACACAGCAAATACATATTATATACTGTACATAAAATATCAAATTTCACCAAATATATATTATATTCTGTCCATAAAATATCAAATTTCACCAAATATATATTATATACTGTACATATAATATCAAATTTCAAAAAATATATATTATATACTGTACATAAAATATGAAAGTACACCAAAAATATATTATATACTGTACATAAAATATCAAATTTCACCAAATATATATTATATACTGTACATAAAATATCAAATTTCACCAAATATATATTGTATACTGTACTTAAAATATGAAAGTACCCCAAAAATATGTTATCTACTGTACATAAAACATGAAAGTACACCAAATTTATATTATATACTCTACATAAAATATCAAAGTACAGCAAATATATATTATATACTGTAAATAAAATATGAAAGTACACCAAATGCATATTATATACTGTACACAAAATATCAAATTTAACCAAATATAGAATATATATTGTACATAAATTATGAAAGTACACCAAATATATATATCATACTGTACATAAAATATCAAATTTCACCAAATATATTTGATATACTGTATATAAAATATCAAATTTCACCAAATGTATATTATATACTATACATAAAATATGAAAATACAGCAAATACATATTATATACTGTACATAAAATATCAAATTTCACCAAATATATATTATATACTCTCCATAAAATATCAAATTCCACGAAATATATATTATATACTGTACATAAAATATCAAAGTTCAAAAAATAAATATTACATACTGTACATAAAAGATGAAAGTACACCAAATATATATTATATGCTGTACATAAAATATCAAATTTCACCAAATATATATTATATACTGTCCATAAAATATCAAATTTCACCAAATATATATTATATACTGTACATATAATATCAAATTTAACCAAATATATATTACATACTGTACATAAGATATGAAAGTACCCCAAAAATATGTTATCTACTGTACATAAAATATTGAAGTACACCAAATTTATATTATATACTCTACATAAAATATCAAACTACAGCAAATATATATTATATACTGTAAATAAAATATGAAAGTACACCAAATGCATATTATATACTGTACACAAAATATCAAATTTAACCAAATATATAATATATATTGTACATAAATTGTGAAAGTACACCAAATATATATATCATACTGTCCATAAAATATCAAATTTCACCAAATATATTTGATATACTGTATATAAAATATCAAATTTCACCAAATGTATATTATATACTATACATAAAATATGAAAATACAGCAAATACATATTATATACTGTACATAAAATATCAAATTTCACCAAATATATATTATATACTGTCCATAAAATATCAAATTTCACCAAATATATATTATATACTGTACATATAATATCAAATTTCAAAAAATATATATTATATACTGTACATAAAATATGAAAGTACACCAAAAATATATTATCTACTGTACATAAAATATGAAAGTACACCAAATTTATATTATATACTCTACATAAAATATCAAACTACAGCAAATATATATTATATACTGTAAATAAAATATGAAAGTACACCAAATGCATATTATATACTGTACACAAAATATCAAATTTAACCAAATATATAATATATATTGTACATAAATTGTGAAAGTACACCAAATATATATATCATACTGTCCATAAAATATCAAATTTCACCAAATATATTTGATATACTGTATATAAAATATCAAATTTCACCAAATGTATATTATATACTATACATAAAATATGAAAATACAGCAAATACATATTATATACTGTACATAAAATATCAAATTTCACCAAATATATATTATATACTGTCCATAAAATATCAAATTTCACCAAATATATATTATATACTGTCCATAAAATATCAAATTTCACCAAATATATATTATATACTGTACATATAATATCAAATTTCAAAAAATATATATTATATACTGTACATAAAATATGAAAGTACACTAAAAATATATTATATACTGTACATAAAATATCAAATTTCACCAAATATATATTGTATACTGTACATAAAATATCAAATTTCACCAAATATATATTGTATACTGTACTTAAAATATGAAAGTACCCCAAAAATATGTTATCTACTGTACATAAAATATGAAAGTACACCAAATTTATATTATATACTCTACATAAAATATCAAAGTACAGCAAATATATATTATATACTGTAAATAAAATATGAAAGTACATCAAATGCATATTATATACTGTACACAAAATATCAAATTTAAGCAAATATATAATATATATTGTACATAAATTATGAAAGTACACCAAATACATATATCATACTGTACATAAAATATCAAATTTCACCAAATATATTTGATATAATGTATATAAAATATCAAATTTCACCAAATGTATATTATATACTATACATAAAATGTGAAAACACAGCAAATACATATTATATACTGTACATAAAATATCAAATTTCACCAAATATATATTATATACTGTACATAAAATATCAAATTTCACCAAATATATATTATATACTGTCCATAAAATATCAAATTTCACCAAATATATATTATATACTGTACATATAATATCAAATTTCAAAAAATATATATTATATAATGTACATAAAATATGAAAGTACACCAAAAATATATTATATACTGTACATAAAATATCAAATTTCACCAAATATATATTATATACTGTACATAAAATATCAAATTTCACCAAATATATATTGTATACTGTACTTAAAATATGAAAGTACCCCAAAAATATGTTATCTACTGTACATAAAATATGAAAGTACACCAAATTTATATTATATACTCTACATAAAATATCAAAGTACAGCAAATATATATTATATACTGTAAATAAAATATGAAAGTACACCAAATGCATATTATATACTGTACACAAAATATCAAATTTAACCAAATATATAATATATATTGTACATAAATTATGAAAGTGCACCAAATACATATATCATACTGTACATAAAATATCAAATTTCACCAAATATATTTGATATACTGTATATAAAATATCAAATTTCACCAAATGTATATTATATACTATACATAAAATATGAAAACACAGCAAATACATATTACATACTGTACATAAAATATCAAATTTCACCAAATATATATTATATACTGTCCATAAAATATCAAATTTCACGAAATATATATTATATACTGTACATATAATATCAAATTTCAAAAAATATATATTATATACTGTACATAAAATATGAAAGTACACCAAAAATATATTATATACTGTACATAAAATATCAAATTTCACCAAATATATATTATATACTGTACATAAAATATCAAATTTCACCAAATATATATTGTATACTGTACTTAAAATATGAAAGTACCCCAAAAATATGTTATCTACTGTACATAAAATATGAAAGTACACCAAATTTATATTATATACTCTACATAAAATATCAAAGTACAGCAAATATATATTATATACTGTAAATAAAATATGAAAGTACACCAAATGCATATTATATACTGTACACAAAATATCAAATTTAACCAAATATATAATATATATTGTACATAAATTATGAAAGTACACCAAATACATATATCATACTGTACATAAAATATCAAATTTCACCAAATATATTTGATATACTGTATATAAAATATCAAATTTCACCAAATGTATATTATATACTATACATAAAATATGAAAACACAGCAAATACATATTATATACTGTACATAAAATATCAAATTTCACCAAATATATATTATATTCTGTCCATAAAATATCAAATTTCACCAAATATATATTATATACTGTACATATAATATCAAATTTCAAAAAATATATATTATATACTGTACATAAAATATGAAAGTACACCAAAAATATATTATATACTGTACATAAAATATCAAATTTCACCAAATATATATTATATACTGTACATAAAATATCAAATTTCACCAAATATATATTGTATACTGTACTTAAAATATGAAAGTACCCCAAAAATATGTTATCTACTGTACATAAAACATGAAAGTACACCAAATTTATATTATATACTCTACATAAAATATCAAAGTACAGCAAATATATATTATATACTGTAAATAAAATATGAAAGTACACCAAATGCATATTATATACTGTACACAAAATATCAAATTTAACCAAATATAGAATATATATTGTACATAAATTATGAAAGTACACCAAATATATATATCATACTGTACATAAAATATCAAATTTCACCAAATATATTTGATATACTGTATATAAAATATCAAATTTCACCAAATGTATATTATATACTATACATAAAATATGAAAATACAGCAAATACATATTATATACTGTACATAAAATATCAAATTTCACCAAATATATATTATATACTCTCCATAAAATATCAAATTCCACGAAATATATATTATATACTGTACATAAAATATCAAAGTTCAAAAAATAAATATTACATACTGTACATAAAAGATGAAAGTACACCAAATATATATTATATGCTGTACATAAAATATCAAATTTCACCAAATATATATTATATACTGTCCATAAAATATCAAATTTCACCAAATATATATTATATACTGTACATATAATATCAAATTTAACCAAATATATATTACATACTGTACATAAGATATGAAAGTACCCCAAAAATATGTTATCTACTGTACATAAAATATGAAAGTACACCAAATTTATATTATATACTCTACATAAAATATCAAACTACAGCAAATATATATTATATACTGTAAATAAAATATGAAAGTACACCAAATGCATATTATATACTGTACACAAAATATCAAATTTAACCAAATATATAATATATATTGTACATAAATTGTGAAAGTACACCAAATACATATATCATACTGTACATAAAATATCAAATTTCACCAAATATATTTGATATACTGTATATAAAATATCAAATTTCACCAAATGTATATTATATACTATACATAAAATATGAAAACACAGCAAATACATATTATATACTGTACATAAAATATCAAATTTCACCAAATATATATTATATTCTGTCCATAAAATATCAAATTTCACCAAATATATATTATATACTGTACATATAATATCAAATTTCAAAAAATATATATTATATACTGTACATAAAATATGAAAGTACACCAAAAATATATTATATACTGTACATAAAATATCAAATTTCACCAAATATATATTATATACTGTACATAAAATATCAAATTTCACCAAATATATATTGTATACTGTACTTAAAATATGAAAGTACCCCAAAAATATGTTATCTACTGTACATAAAACATGAAAGTACACCAAATTTATATTATATACTCTACATAAAATATCAAAGTACAGCAAATATATATTATATACTGTAAATAAAATATGAAAGTACACCAAATGCATATTATATACTGTACACAAAATATCAAATTTAACCAAATATAGAATATATATTGTACATAAATTATGAAAGTACACCAAATATATATATCATACTGTACATAAAATATCAAATTTCACCAAATATATTTGATATACTGTATATAAAATATCAAATTTCACCAAATGTATATTATATACTATACATAAAATATGAAAATACAGCAAATACATATTATATACTGTACATAAAATATCAAATTTCACCAAATATATATTATATACTCTCCATAAAATATCAAATTCCACGAAATATATATTATATACTGTACATAAAATATCAAAGTTCAAAAAATAAATATTACATACTGTACATAAAAGATGAAAGTACACCAAATATATATTATATGCTGTACATAAAATATCAAATTTCACCAAATATATATTATATACTGTCCATAAAATATCAAATTTCACCAAATATATATTATATACTGTACATATAATATCAAATTTAACCAAATATATATTACATACTGTACATAAGATATGAAAGTACCCCAAAAATATGTTATCTACTGTACATAAAATATGAAAGTACACCAAATTTATATTATATACTCTACATAAAATATCAAACTACAGCAAATATATATTATATACTGTAAATAAAATATGAAAGTACACCAAATGCATATTATATACTGTACACAAAATATCAAATTTAACCAAATATATAATATATATTGTACATAAATTGTGAAAGTACACCAAATATATATATCATACTGTCCATAAAATATCAAATTTCACCAAATATATTTGATATACTGTATATAAAATATCAAATTTCACCAAATGTATATTATATACTATACATAAAATATGAAAATACAGCAAATACATATTATATACTGTACATAAAATATCAAATTTCACCAAATATATATTATATACTGTCCATAAAATATCAAATTTCACCAAATATATATTATATACTGTACATATAATATCAAATTTCAAAAAATATATATTATATACTGTACATAAAATATGAAAGTACACCAAAAATATATTATATACTGTACAAAAAATATCAAATTTCACCAAATATATATTATATACTGTACATAAAATATCAAATTTCACCAAATATATATTGTATACTGTACTTAAAATATGAAAGTACCCCAAAAATATGTTATCTACTGTACATAAAATATGAAAGTACACCAAATTTATATTATATACTCTACATAAAATATCAAAGTACAGCAAATATATATTATATACTGTAAATAAAATATGAAAGTACACCAAATGCATATTATATACTGTACACAAAATATCAAATTTAACCAAATATATAATATATATTGTACATAAATTATGAAAGTACACCAAATACATATATCATACTGTACATAAAATATCAAATTTCACCAAATATATTTGATATACTGTATATAAAATATCAAATTTCCCCAAATGTATATTATATACTATACATAAAATATGAAAACACAGCAAATACATATTATATACTGTACATAAAATATCAAATTTCACCAAATATATATTATATTCTGTCCATAAAATATCAAATTTCACCAAATATATATTATATACTGTACATATAATATCAAATTTCAAAAAATATATATTATATACTGTACATAAAATATGAAAGTACACCAAAAATATATTATATACTGTACATAAAATATCAAATTTCACCAAATATATATTATATACTGTACATAAAATATCAAATTTCACCAAATATATATTGTATACTATACTTAAAATATGAAAGTACCCCAAAAATATGTTATCTACTGTACATAAAACATGAAAGTACACCAAATTTATATTATATACTCTACATAAAATATCAAAGTACAGCAAATATATATTATATACTGTAAATAAAATATGAAAGTACACCAAATGCATATTATATACTGTACACAAAATATCAAATTTAACCAAATATATAATATATATTGTACATAAATTATGAAAGTACACCAAATATATATATCATACTGTACATAAAATATCAAATTTCACCAAATATATTTGATATACTGTATATAAAATATCAAATTTCACCAAATGTATATTATATACTATACACAAAATATGAAAATACAGCAAATACATATTATATACTGTACATAAAATATCAAATTTCACCAAATATATATTATATACTGTCCATAAAATATCAAATTCCACGAAATATATATTATATACTGTACATAAAATATCAAATTTCAAAAAATAAATATTACATACTGTACATAAAAGATGAAAGTACACCAAATATATATTATATGCTGTACATAAAATATCAAATTTCATCAAATATATATTATATACTGTCCATAAAATATCAAATTTCACCAAATATATATTATATACTGTACATATAATATCAAATTTAACCAAATATATATTACATACTGTTCATAAGATATGAAAGTACCCCAAAAATATGTTATCTACTGTACATAAAATATGAAAGTACACCAAATTTATATTATATACTCTACATAAAATATCAAACTACAGCAAATATATATTATATACTGTAAATAAAATATGAAAGTACACCAAATGCATATTATATACTGTACAAAAAATATCAAATTTAACCAAATATATAATATATATTGTACATAAATTGTGAAAGTACACCAAATATATATATCATACTGTCCATAAAATATCAAATTTCACCAAATATATTTGATATACTGTATATAAAATATCAAATTTCACCAAATGTATATTATATACTATACATAAAATATGAAAATACAGCAAATACATATTATATACTGTACATAAAATATCAAATTTCACCAAATATATATTATATACTGTCCATAAAATATCAAATTTCACCAAATATATATTATATACTGTCCATAAAATATCAAATTTCACCAAATATATATTATATACTGTACATATAATATCAAATTTCAAAAAATATATATTATATACTGTACGTAAAATATGAAAGTACACCAAAAATATATTATATACTGTACATAAAATATCAAATTTCACCAAATATATATTATATACTGTACATAAAATATCAAATTTCACCAAATATATATTGTATACTGTACTTAAAATATGAAAGTACCCCAAAAATATGTTATCTACTGTACATAAAATATGAAAGTACACCAAATTTATATTATATACTCTACATAAAATATCAAAGTACAGCAAATATATATTATATACTGTAAATAAAATATGAAAGTACATCAAATGCATATTATATACTGTACACAAAATATCAAATTTAACCAAATATATAATATATATTGTACATAAATTATGAAAGTACACCAAATACATATATCATACTGTACATAAAATATCAAATTTCACCAAATATATTTGATATACTGTATATAAAATATCAAATTTCACCAAATGTATATTATATACTATACATAAAATGTGAAAACACAGCAAATACATATTATATACTGTACATAAAATATCAAATTTCACCAAATATATATTATATACTGTACATAAAATATCAAATTTCACCAAATATATATTATATACTGTCCATAAAATATCAAATTTCACCAAATATATATTATATACTGTACATATAATATCAAATTTCAAAAAATATATATTATATACTGTACATAAAATATGAAAGTACACCAAAAATATATTATATACTGTACATAAAATATCAAATTTCACCAAATATATATTATATACTGTACATAAAATATCAAATTTCACCAAATATATATTGTATACTGTACTTAAAATATGAAAGTACCCCAAAAATATGTTATCTACTGTACATAAAATATGAAAGTACACCAAATTTATATTATATACTCTACATAAAATATCAAAGTACAGCAAATATATATTATATACTGTAAATAAAATATGAAAGTACACCAAATGCATATTATATACTGTACACAAAATATCAAATTTAACCAAATATATAATATATATTGTACATAAATTATGAAAGTACACCAAATACATATATCATACTGTACATAAAATATCAAATTTCACCAAATATATTTGATATACTGTATATAAAATATCAAATTTCACCAAATGTATATTATATACTATACATAAAATATGAAAACACAGCAAATACATATTACATACTGTACATAAAATATCAAATTTCACCAAATATATATTATATACTGTCCATAAAATATCAAATTTCACCAAATATATATTATATACTGTACATATAATATCAAATTTCAAAAAATATATATTATATACTGTACATAAAATATGAAAGTACACCAAAAATATATTATATACTGTACATAAAATATCAAATTTCACCAAATATATATTATATACTGTCCATAAAATATCAAATTTCACCAAATATATATTATATACTGTCCATAAAATATCAAATTTCACCAAATATATATTATATACTGTACATATAATATCAAATTTCAAAAAATATATATTATATACTGTACATAAAATATGAAAGTACACCAAAAATATATTATATACTGTACATAAAATATCAAATTTCACCAAATATATATTATATACTGTACATAAAATATCAAATTTCACCAAATATATATTATATACTGTACATATAATATCAAATTTCAAAAAATATATATTATATACTGTACATAAAATATGAAAGTACCCCAAAAATATATTATATACTGTACATAAAATATCAAATTTCACCAAATATATATTATATACTGTACATAAAATATCAAATTTCACCAAATATATATTGTATACTGTACTTAAAATATGAAAGTACCCCAAAAATATGTTATCTACTGTACATAAAATATGAAAGTACACCAAATTTATATTATATACTCTACATAAAATATCAAAGTACAGCAAATATATATTATATACTGTAAATAAAATATGAAAGTACACCAAATGCATATTATATACTGTACACAAAATATCAAATTTAACCAAATATATAATATATATTGTACATAAATTATGAAAGTACACCAAATACATATATCATACTGTACATAAAATATCAAATTTCACCAAATATATTTGATATACTGTATATAAAATATCAAATTTCACCAAATGTATATTATATACTATACATAAAATATGAAAACACAGCAAATACATATTACATACTGTACATAAAATATCAAATTTCACCAAATATATATTATATACTGTCCATAAAATATCAAATTTCACCAAATATATATTATATACTGTACATATAATATCAAATTTCAAAAAATATATATTATATACTGTACATAAAATATGAAAGTACACCAAAAATATATTATATACTGTACATAAAATATCAAATTTCACCAAATATATATTATATACTGTCCATAAAATATCAAATTTCACCAAATATATATTATATACTGTCCATAAAATATCAAATTTCACCAAATATATATTATATACTGTACATATAATATCAAATTTCAAAAAATATATATTATATACTGTACATAAAATATGAAAGTACACCAAAAATATATTATATACTGTACATAAAATATCAAATTTCACCAAATATATATTATATACTGTACATAAAATATCAAATTTCACCAAATATATATTGTATACTGTACTTAAAATATGAAAGTACCCCAAAAATATGTTATCTACTGTACATAAAACATGAAAGTACACCAAATTTATATTATATACTCTACATAAAATATCAAAGTACAGCAAATATATATTATATACTGTAAATAAAATATGAAAGTACACCAAATGCATATTATATACTGTACACAAAATATCAAATTTAACCAAATATATAATATATATTGTACATAAATTATGAAAGTACACCAAATATATATATGATACTGTACATAAAATATCAAATTTCACCAAATATATTTGATATACTGTATATAAAATATCAAATTTCACCAAATGTATATTATATACTATACATAAAATATGAAAATACAGCAAATACATATTATATACTGTACATAAAATATCAAATTTCACCAAATATATATTATATACTCTCCATAAAATATCAAATTCCACGAAATATATATTATATACTGTACATAAAATATCAAAGTTCAAAAAATAAATATTACATACTGTACATAAAAGATGAAAGTACACCAAATATACATTATATGCTGTACATAAAATATCAAATTTCACCAAATATATATTATATACTGTCCATAAAATATCAAATTTCTCCAAATATATATTATATACTGTACATATAATATCAAATTTAACCAAATATATATTACATACTGTACATAAGATATGAAAGTACCCCAAAAATATGTTATCTACTGTACATAAAATATGAAAGTACACCAAATTTATATTATATACTCTACATAAAATATCAAACTACAGCAAATATATATTATATACTGTAAATAAAATATGAAAGTACACCAAATGCATATTATATACTGTACACAAAATATCAAATTTAACCAAATATATAATATATATTGTACATAAATTGTGAAAGTACACCAAATATATATATCATACTGTCCGTAAAATATCAAATTTCACCAAATATATTTGATATACTGTATATAAAATATCAAATTTCACCAAATGTATATTATATACTATACATAAAATATGAAAATACAGCAAATACATATTATATACTGTACATAAAATATCAAATTTCACCAAATATATATTATATACTGTCCATAAAATATCAAATTTCACCAAATATATATTATATACTGTACATATAATATCAAATTTCAAAAAATATATATTATATACTGTACATAAAATATGAAAGTACCCCAAAAATATATTATATACTGTACATAAAATATCAAATTTCACCAAATATATATTATATACTGTACATAAAATATCAAATTTCACCAAATATATATTGTATACTGTACTTAAAATATGAAAGTACCCCAAAAATATGTTATCTACTGTACATAAAATATGAAAGTACACCAAATTTATATTATATACTCTACATAAAATATCAAAGTACAGCAAATATATATTATATACTGTAAATAAAATATGAAAGTACACCAAATGCATATTATATACTGTACACAAAATATCAAATTTAACCAAATATATAATATATATTGTACATAAATTATGAAAGTACACCAAATACATATATCATACTGTACATAAAATATCAAATTTCACCAAATATATTTGATATACTGTACATAAAATATGAAAGTACACCAAAAATATATTATATACTATACATAAAATATGAAAACACAGCAAATACATATTACATACTGTACATAAAATATCAAATTTCACCAAATATATATTATATACTGTCCATAAAATATCAAATTTCACCAAATATATATTATATACTGTACATATAATATCAAATTTCAAAAAATATATATTATATACTGTACATAAAATAGGAAAGTACACCAAAAATATATTATATACTGTACATAAAATATCAAATTTCACCAAATATATATTATATACTGTACATAAAATATCAAATTTCACCAAATATATATTATATACTGTACATATAATATCAAATTTCAAAAAATATATATTATATACTGTACATAAAATATGAAAGTACCCCAAAAATATATTATATACTGTACATAAAATATCAAATTTCACCAAATATATATTATATACTGTACATAAAATATCAAATTTCACCAAATATATATTGTATACTGTACTTAAAATATGAAAGTACCCCAAAAATATGTTATCTACTGTACATAAAATATGAAAGTACACCAAATTTATATTATATACTCTACATAAAATATCAAACTACAGCAAATATATATTATATACTGTAAATAAAATATGAAAGTACACCAAATGCATATTATATACTGTACACAAAATATCAAATTTAACCAAATATATAATATATATTGTACATAAATTATGAAAGTACACCAAATACATATATCATACTGTACATAAAATATCAAATTTCACCAAATATATTTGATATACTGTATATAAAATATCAAATTTCACCAAATGTATATTATATACTATACATAAAATATGAAAACACAGCAAATACATATTACATACTGTACATAAAATATCAAATTTCACCAAATATATATTATATACTGTCCATAAAATATCAAATTTCACCAAATATATATTATATACTGTACATATAATATCAAATTTCAAAAAATATATATTATATACTGTACATAAAATATGAAAGTACACCAAAAATATATTATATACTGTACATAAAATATCAAATTTCACCAAATATATATTATATACTGTCCATAAAATATCAAATTTCACCAAATATATATTATATACTGTCCATAAAATATCAAATTTCACCAAATATATATTATATACTGTACATATAATATCAAATTTCAAAAAATATATATTATATACTGTACATAAAATATGAAAGTACACCAAAAATATATTATATACTGTACATAAAATATCAAATTTCACCAAATATATATTATATACTGTACATAAAATATCAAATTTCACCAAATATATATTGTATACTGTACTTAAAATATGAAAGTACCCCAAAAATATGTTATCTACTGTACATAAAACATGAAAGTACACCAAATTTATATTATATACTCTACATAAAATATCAAAGTACAGCAAATATATATTATATACTGTAAATAAAATATGAAAGTACACCAAATGCATATTATATACTGTACACAAAATATCAAATTTAACCAAATATATAATATATATTGTACATAAATTATGAAAGTACACCAAATATATATATCATACTGTACATAAAATATCAAATTTCACCAAATATATTTGATATACTGTATATAAAATATCAAATTTCACCAAATGTATATTATATACTATACATAAAATATGAAAATACAGCAAATACATATTATATACTGTACATAAAATATCAAATTTCACCAAATATATATTATATACTCTCCATAAAATATCAAATTCCACGAAATATATATTATATACTGTACATAAAATATCAAAGTTCAAAAAATAAATATTACATACTGTACATAAAAGATGAAAGTACACCAAATATACATTATATGCTGTACATAAAATATCAAATTTCACCAAATATATATTATATACTGTCCATAAAATATCAAATTTCACCAAATATATATTATATACTGTACATATAATATCAAATTTAACCAAATATATATTACATACTGTACATAAGATATGAAAGTACCCCAAAAATATGTTATCTACTGTACATAAAATATGAAAGTACACCAAATTTATATTATATACTCTACATAAAATATCAAACTACAGCAAATATATATTATATACTGTAAATAAAATATGAAAGTACACCAAATGCATATTATATACTGTACACAAAATATCAAATTTAACCAAATATATAATATATATTGTACATAAATTGTGAAAGTACACCAAATATATATATCATACTGTCCGTAAAATATCAAATTTCACCAAATATATTTGATATACTGTATATAAAATATCAAATTTCACCAAATGTATATTATATACTATACATAAAATATGAAAATACAGCAAATACATATTATATACTGTACATAAAATATCAAATTTCACCAAATATATATTATATACTGTCCATAAAATATCAAATTTCACCAAATATATATTATATACTGTACATATAATATCAAATTTCAAAAAATATATATTATATACTGTACATAAAATATGAAAGTACCCCAAAAATATATTATATACTGTACATAAAATATCAAATTTCACCAAATATATATTATATACTGTACATAAAATATCAAATTTCACCAAATATATATTGTATACTGTACTTAAAATATGAAAGTACCCCAAAAATATGTTATCTACTGTACATAAAATATGAAAGTACACCAAATTTATATTATATACTCTACATAAAATATCAAAGTACAGCAAATATATATTATATACTGTAAATAAAATATGAAAGTACACCAAATGCATATTATATACTGTACACAAAATATCAAATTTAACCAAATATATAATATATATTGTACATAAATTATGAAAGTACACCAAATACATATATCATACTGTACATAAAATATCAAATTTCACCAAATATATTTGATATACTGTATATAAAATATCAAATTTCACCAAATGTATATTATATACTATACATAAAATATGAAAACACAGCAAATACATATTACATACTGTACATAAAATATCAAATTTCACCAAATATATATTATATACTGTCCATAAAATATCAAATTTCACCAAATATATATTATATACTGTACATATAATATCAAATTTCAAAAAATATATATTATATACTGTACATAAAATATGAAAGTACACCAAAAATATATTATATACTGTACATAAAATATCAAATTTCACCAAATATATATTATATACTGTCCATAAAATATCAAATTTCACCAAATATATATTATATACTGTCCATAAAATATCAAATTTCACCAAATATATATTATATACTGTACATATAATATCAAATTTCAAAAAATATATATTATATACTGTACATAAAATATGAAAGTACACCAAAAATATATTATATACTGTACATAAAATATCAAATTTCACCAAATATATATTATATACTGTACATAAAATATCAAATTTCACCAAATATATATTGTATACTGTACTTAAAATATGAAAGTACCCCAAAAATATGTTATCTACTGTACATAAAACATGAAAGTACACCAAATTTATATTATATACTCTACATAAAATATCAAAGTACAGCAAATATATATTATATACTGTAAATAAAATATGAAAGTACACCAAATGCATATTATATACTGTACACAAAATATCAAATTTAACCAAATATATAATATATATTGTACATAAATTATGAAAGTACACCAAATATATATATCATACTGTACATAAAATATCAAATTTCACCAAATATATTTGATATACTGTATATAAAATATCAAATTTCACCAAATGTATATTATATACTATACATAAAATATGAAAATACAGCAAATACATATTATATACTGTACATAAAATATCAAATTTCACCAAATATATATTATATACTCTCCATAAAATATCAAATTCCACGAAATATATATTATATACTGTACATAAAATATCAAAGTTCAAAAAATAAATATTACATACTGTACATAAAAGATGAAAGTACACCAAATATACATTATATGCTGTACATAAAATATCAAATTTCACCAAATATATATTATATACTGTCCATAAAATATCAAATTTCACCAAATATATATTATATACTGTACATATAATATCAAATTTAACCAAATATATATTACATACTGTACATAAGATATGAAAGTACCCCAAAAATATGTTATCTACTGTACATAAAATATGAAAGTACACCAAATTTATATTATATACTCTACATAAAATATCAAACTACAGCAAATATATATTATATACTGTAAATAAAATATGAAAGTACACCAAATGCATATTATATACTGTACACAAAATATCAATTTAACCAAATATATAATATATATTGTACATAAATTGTGAAAGTACACCAAATATATATATCATACTGTCCGTAAAATATCAAATTTCACCAAATATATTTGATATACTGTATATAAAATATCAAATTTCACCAAATGTATATTATATACTATACATAAAATATGAAAATACAGCAAATACATATTATATACTGTACATAAAATATCAAATTTCACCAAATATATATTATATACTGTCCATAAAATATCAAATTTCACCAAATATATATTATATACTGTACATATAATATCAAATTTCAAAAAATATATATTATATACTGTACATAAAATATGAAAGTACCCCAAAAATATATTATATACTGTACATAAAATATCAAATTTCACCAAATATATATTATATACTGTACATAAAATATCAAATTTCACCAAATATATATTGTATACTGTACTTAAAATATGAAAGTACCCCAAAAATATGTTATCTACTGTACATAAAATATGAAAGTACACCAAATTTATATTATATACTCTACATAAAATATCAAAGTACGGCAAATATATATTATATACTGTAAATAAAATATGAAAGTACACCAAATGCATATTATATACTGTACACAAAATATCAAATTTAACCAAATATATAATATATATTGTACATAAATTATGAAAGTACACCAAATACATATATCATACTGTACATAAAATATCAAATTTCACCAAATATATTTGATATACTGTATATAAAATATCAAATTTCACCAAATGTATATTATATACTATACATAAAGTATGAAAACACAGCAAATACATATTATATACTGTACATAAAATATCAAATTTCACCAAATATATATTATATTCTGTCCATAAAATATCAAATTTCACCAAATATATATTATATACTGTACATATATCAAATTTCAAAAAATATATATTATATACTGTACATAAAATATGAAAGTACACCAAAAATATATTATATAATGTACATAAAATATCAAATTTCACCAAATATATATTATATACTGTACATAAAATATCAAATTTCACCAAATATATATTGTATACTGTACTTAAAATATGAAAGTACCCCAAAAATATGTTATCTACTGTAAATAAAACATGAAAGTACACCAAATTTATATTATATACTCTACATAAAATATCAAAGTACAGCAAATATATATTATATACTGTAAATAATATATGAAAGTACACCAAATGCATATTATATACTGTACACAAAATATCAAATTTAACCAAATATATAATATATATTGTACATAAATTATGAAAGTACACCAAATATATATATCATACTGTACATAAAATATCAAATTTCACCAAATATATTTGATATACTGTATATAAAATATCAAATTTCACCAAATGTATATTATATACTATACATAAAATATGAAAATACAGCAAATACATATTATATACTGTACATAAAATATCAAATTTCACCAAATATATATTATATTCTGTCCATAAAATATCAAATTTCACCAAATATATATTATATACTGTACATATATCAAATTTCAAAAAATATATATTATATACTGTACATAAAATATGAAAGTACACCAAAAATATATTATATAATGTACATAAAATATCAAATTTCACCAAATATATATTATATACTGTACATAAAATATCAAATTTCACCAAATATATATTGTATACTGTACTTAAAATATGAAAGTACCCCAAAAATATGTTATCTACTGTAAATAAAACATGAAAGTACACCAAATTTATATTATATACTCTACATAAAATATCAAAGTACAGCAAATATATATTATATACTGTAAATAATATATGAAAGTACACCAAATGCATATTATATACTGTACACAAAATATCAAATTTAACCAAATATATAATATATATTGTACATAAATTATGAAAGTACACCAAATATATATATCATACTGTACATAAAATATCAAATTTCACCAAATATATTTGATATACTGTATATAAAATATCAAATTTCACCAAATGTATATTATATACTATACATAAAATATGAAAATACAGCAAATACATATTATATAGTGTACATAAAATATCAAATTTCACCAAATATATATTATATACTCTCCATAAAATATCAAATTCCACGAAATATATATTATATACTGTACATAAAATATCAAATTTCAAAAAATAAATATTACATACTGTACATGAAAGATGAAAGTACACCAAATATATATTATATGCTGTACATAAAATATCAAATTTCACCAAATATATATTATATACTGTCCATAAAATATCAAATTTCACCAAATATATATTATATACTGTACATATAATATCAAATTTAACCAAATATATATTACATACTGTACATAAGATATGAAAGTACCCCAAAAATATGTTATCTACTGTACATAAAATATGAAAGTACACCAAATTTATATTATATACTCTACATAAAATATCAAACTACAGCAAATATATATTATATACTGTAAATAAAATATGAAAGTACACCAAATGCATATTATATACTGTACACAAAATATCAAATTTAACCAAATATATAATATATATTGTACATAAATTGTGAAAGTACACCAAATATATATATCATACTGCCCATAAAATATCAAATTTCACCAAATATATTTGATATACTGTATATAAAATATCAAATTTCACCAAATGTATATTATATACTATACATAAAATATGAAAATACAGCAAATACATATTATATACTGTACATAAAATATCAAATTTCACCAAATATATATTATATACTGTCCATAAAATATCAAATTTCAACAAATATATATTATATACTGTCCATAAAATATCAAATTTCACCAAATATATATTATATACTGTACATATAATATCAAATTTCAAAAAATATATATTATATACTGTACATAAAATATGAAAGTACACCAAAAATATATTATATACTGTACATAAAATATCAAATTTCACCAAATATATATTATATACTGTACATAAAATATCAAATTTCACCAAATATATATTGTATACTGTACTTAAAATATGAAAGTACCCCAAAAATATGTTATCTACTGTACATAAAATATGAAAGTACACCAAATTTATATTATATACTCTACATAAAATATCAAAGTACAGCAAATATATATTATATACTCTAAATAAAATATGAAAGTACATCAAATGCATATTATATACTGTACACAAAATATCAAATTTAACCAAATATATAATATATATTGTACATAAATTATGAAAGTACACCAAATACATATATCATACTGTACATAAAATATCAAATTTCACCAAATATATTTGATATACTGTATATAAAATATCAAATTTCACCAAATGTATATTATATACTATACATAAAATATGAAAACACAGCAAATACATATTACATACTGTACATAAAATATCAAATTTCACCAAATATATATTATATACTGTCCATAAAATATCAAATTTCACCAAATATATATTATATACTGTACATGTAATATCAAATTTCAAAAAATATATATTATATACTGTACATAAAATATGAAAGTACACCAAAAATATATTATATACTGTACATAAAATATCAAATTTCACCAAATATATATTATATACTGTACATAAAATATCAAATTTCACCAAATATATATTGTATACTGTACTTAAAATATGAAAGTACCCCAAAAATTTTTTATCTACTGTACATAAAATATGAAAGTACACCAAATTTATATTATATACTCTACATAAAATATCAAAGTACAGCAAATATATATTATATACTGTAAATAAAATATGAAAGTACACCAAATGCATATTATATACTGTACACAAAATATCAAATTTAACCAAATATATAATATATATTGTACATAAATTATGAAAGTACACCAAATACATATATCATACTGTACATAAAATATCAAATTTCACCAAATATATTTGATATACTGTATATAAAATATCAAATTTCACCAAATGTATATTATATACTATACATAAAATATGAAAACACAGCAAATACATATTATATACTGTACATAAAATATCAAATTTCACCAAATATATATTATATTCTGTCCATAAAATATCAAATTTCACCAAATATATATTATATACTGTACATATAATATCAAATTTCAAAAAATATATATTATATACTGTACATAAAATATGAAAGTACACCAAAAATATATTATATACTGTACATAAAATATCAAATTTCACCAAATATATATTATATACTGTACATAAAATATCAAATTTCACCAAATATATATTGTATACTGTACTTAAAATATGAAAGTACCCCAAAAATATGTTATCTACTGTACATAAAACATGAAAGTACACCAAATTTATATTATATACTCTACATAAAATATCAAAGTACAGCAAATATATATTATATACTGTAAATAAAATATGAAAGTACACCAAATGCATATTATATACTGTACACAAAATATCAAATTTAACCAAATATATAATATATATTGTACATAAATTATGAAAGTACACCAAATATATATATCATACTGTACATAAAATATCAAATTTCACCAAATATATTTGATATACTGTATATAAAATATCAAATTTCACCAAATGTATATTATATACTATACATAAACTATCAAAATACAGCAAATACATATTATATAGTGTACATAAAATATCAAATTTCACCAAATATATATTATATACTGTCCATAAAATATCAAATTCCACGAAATATATATTATATACTGTACATAAAATATCAAAGTTCAAAAAATAAATATTACATACTGTACATAAAAGATGAAAGTACACCAAATATATATTATATGCTGTACATAAAATATCAAATTTCACCAAATATATATTATATACTGTCCATAAAATATCAAATTTCACCAAATATATATTATATACTGTACATATAATATCAAATTTAACCAAATATATATTACATACTTTACATAAGATATGAAAGTACCCCAAAAATATGTTATCTGCTGTACATAAAATATGAAAGTACACCAAATTTATATTATATACTCTACATAAAATATCAAGCTACAGCAAATATATATTATATACTGTAAATAAAATATGAAAGTACACCAAATGCATATTTTATACTGTACACAAAATATCAAATTTAACCAAATATATAATATATATTGTACATAAATTGTGAAAGTACACCAAATATATATATCATACTGTCCATAAAATATCAAATTTCACCAAATATATTTGATATACTGTATATAAAATATCAAATTTCACCAAATGTATATTATATACTATACATAAAATATGAAAATACAGCAAATACATATTATATAGTGTACATAAAATATCAAATTTCACCAAATATATATTATATACTGTCCATAAAATATCAAATTCCACGAAATATATATTATATACTGTACATAAAATATCAAAGTTCAAAAAATAAATATTACATACTGTACATAAAAGATGAAAGTACACCAAATATATATTATATGCTGTACATAAAATATCAAATTTCACCAAATATATATTATATACTGTCCATAAAATATCAAATTTCACCAAATATATATTATATACTGTACAAATAATATCAAATTTAACCAAATATATATTACATACTGTACATAAGATATGAAAGTACCCCAAAAATATGTTATCTACTGTACATAAAATATGAAAGTACACCAAATTTATATTATATACTCTACATAAAATATCAAACTACAGCAAATATATATTATATACTGTAAATAAAATATGAAAGTACACCAAATGCATATTATATACTGTACACAAAATATCAAATTTAACCAAATATATAATATATATTGTACATAAATTGTGAAAGTACACCAAATATATATATCATACTGTCCATAAAATATCAAATTTCACCAAATATATTTGATATACTGTATATAAAATATCAAATTTCACCAAATGTATATTATATACTATACATAAAATATGAAAATACAGCAAATACATATTATATACTGTACATAAAATATGAAAGTACACCAAAAATATATTATATACTGTACATAAAATATCAAATTTCACCAAATATATATTATATACTGTACATAAAATATCAAATTTCACCAAATATATATTGTATACTGTACTTAAAATATGAAAGTACCCCAAAAATATGTTATCTACTGTACATAAAACATGAAAGTACACCAAATTTATATTATATACTCTACATAAAATATCAAAGTACAGCAAATATATATTATATACTGTAAATAAAATATGAAAGTACACCAAATGCATATTATATACTGTACACAAAATATCAAATTTAACCAAATATATAATATATATTGTACATAAATTATGAAAGTACACCAAATATATATATCATACTGTACATAAAATATCAAATTTCACCAAATATATTTGATATACTGTATATAAAATATCAAATTTCACCAAATGTATATTATATACTATACATAAAGTATGAAAATGCAGCAAATACATATTATATACTGTACATAAAATATCAAATTTCACCAAATATATATTATATACTGTCCATAAAATATCAAATTCCACGAAATATATATTATATACTGTACATAAAATATCAAAGTTCAAAAAATAAATATTACATACTGTACATAAAAGATGAAAGTACACCAAATATATATTATATGCTGTACATAAAATATCAAATTTCACCAAATATATATTATATACTGTCCATAAAATATCAAATTTCACCAAATATATATTATATACTGTACATATAATATCAAGTTTAACCAAATATATATTACATACTGTACATAAGATATGAAAGTACCCCAAAAATATGTTATCTGCTGTACATAAAATATGAAAGTACACCAAATTTATATTATATACTCTACATAAAATATCAAACTACAGCAAATATATATTATATACTGTAAATAAAATATGAAAGTACACCAAATGCATATTTTATACTGTACACAAAATATCAAATTTAACCAAATATATAATATATATTGTACATAAATTGTGAAAGTACACCAAATATATATATCATACTGTCCATAAAATATCAAATTTCACCAAATATATTTGATATACTGTATATAAAATATCAAATTTCACCAAATGTATATTATATACTATACATAAAATATGAAAATACAGCAAATACATATTATATACTGTACATAAAATATCAAATTTCACCAAATATATATTATATACTGTCCATAAAATATCAAATTTCACCAAATATATATTATATACTGTACATAAAATATCAAATTTCAAAAAATAAATATTACATACTGTACATAAAAGATGAAAGTACACCAAATATATATTATATGCTGTACATAAAATATCAAATTTCACCAAATATATATTATATACTGTCCATAAAATATCAAATTTCACCAAATATATATTATATACTGTACAAATAATATCAAATTTAACCAAATATATATTACATACTGTACATAAGATATGAAAGTACCCCAAAAATATGTTATCTACTGTACATAAAATATGAAAGTACACCAAATTTATATTATATACTCTACATAAAATATCAAACTACAGCAAATATATATTATATACTGTAAATAAAATATGAAAGTACACCAAATGCATATTATATACTGTACACAAAATATCAAATTTAACCAAATATATAATATATATTGTACATAAATTGTGAAAGTACACCAAATATATATATCATACTGTCCATAAAATATCAAATTTCACCAAATATATTTGATATACTGTATATAAAATATCAAATTTCACCAAATGTATATTATATACTATACATAAAATATGAAAATACAGCAAATACATATTATATACTGTACATAAAATATGAAAGTACACCAAAAATATATTATATACTGTACATAAAATATCAAATTCCACGAAATATATATTATATACTGTACATAAAATATCAAAGTTCAAAAAATAAATATTACATACTGTACATAAAAGATGAAAGTACACCAAATATACATTATATGCTGTACATAAAATATCAAATTTCACCAAATATATATTATATACTGTCCATAAAATATCAAATTTCACCAAATATATATTATATACTGTACATATAATATCAAATTTAACCAAATATATATTACATACTGTACATAAGATATGAAAGTACCCCAAAAATATGTTATCTACTGTACATAAAATATGAAAGTACACCAAATTTATATTATATACTCTACATAAAATATCAAACTACAGCAAATATATATTATATACTGTAAATAAAATATGAAAGTACACCAAATGCATATTATATACTGTACACAAAATATCAATTTAACCAAATATATAATATATATTGTACATAAATTGTGAAAGTACACCAAATATATATATCATACTGTCCGTAAAATATCAAATTTCACCAAATATATTTGATATACTGTATATAAAATATCAAATTTCACCAAATGTATATTATATACTATACATAAAATATGAAAATACAGCAAATACATATTATATACTGTACATAAAATATCAAATTTCACCAAATATATATTATATACTGTCCATAAAATATCAAATTTCACCAAATATATATTATATACTGTACATATAATATCAAATTTCAAAAAATATATATTATATACTGTACATAAAATATGAAAGTACCCCAAAAATATATTATATACTGTACATAAAATATCAAATTTCACCAAATATATATTATATACTGTACATAAAATATCAAATTTCACCAAATATATATTGTATACTGTACTTAAAATATGAAAGTACCCCAAAAATATGTTATCTACTGTACATAAAATATGAAAGTACACCAAATTTATATTATATACTCTACATAAAATATCAAAGTACGGCAAATATATATTATATACTGTAAATAAAATATGAAAGTACACCAAATGCATATTATATACTGTACACAAAATATCAAATTTAACCAAATATATAATATATATTGTACATAAATTATGAAAGTACACCAAATACATATATCATACTGTACATAAAATATCAAATTTCACCAAATATATTTGATATACTGTATATAAAATATCAAATTTCACCAAATGTATATTATATACTATACATAAAGTATGAAAACACAGCAAATACATATTATATACTGTACATAAAATATCAAATTTCACCAAATATATATTATATTCTGTCCATAAAATATCAAATTTCACCAAATATATATTATATACTGTACATATATCAAATTTCAAAAAATATATATTATATACTGTACATAAAATATGAAAGTACACCAAAAATATATTATATAATGTACATAAAATATCAAATTTCACCAAATATATATTATATACTGTACATAAAATATCAAATTTCACCAAATATATATTGTATACTGTACTTAAAATATGAAAGTACCCCAAAAATATGTTATCTACTGTACATAAAACATGAAAGTACACCAAATTTATATTATATACTCTACATAAAATATCAAAGTACAGCAAATATATATTATATACTGTAAATAAAATATGAAAGTACACCAAATGCATATTATATACTGTACACAAAATATCAAATTTAACCAAATATATAATATATATTGTACATAAATTATGAAAGTACACCAAATATATATATCATACTGTACATAAAATATCAAATTTCACCAAATATATTTGATATACTGTATATAAAATATCAAATTTCACCAAATGTATATTATATACTATACATAAAATATGAAAATACAGCAAATACATATTATATAGTGTACATAAAATATCAAATTTCACCAAATATATATTATATACTCTCCATAAAATATCAAATTCCACGAAATATATATTATATACTGTACATAAAATATCAAATTTCAAAAAATAAATATTACATACTGTACATGAAAGATGAAAGTACACCAAATATATATTATATGCTGTACATAAAATATCAAATTTCACCAAATATATATTATATACTGTCCATAAAATATCAAATTTCACCAAATATATATTATATACTGTACATATAATATCAAATTTAACCAAATATATATTACATACTGTACATAAGATATGAAAGTACCCCAAAAATATGTTATCTACTGTACATAAAATATGAAAGTACACCAAATTTATATTATATACTCTACATAAAATATCAAACTACAGCAAATATATATTATATACTGTAAATAAAATATGAAAGTACACCAAATGCATATTATATACTGTACACAAAATATCAAATTTAACCAAATATATAATATATATTGTACATAAATTGTGAAAGTACACCAAATATATATATCATACTGCCCATAAAATATCAAATTTCACCAAATATATTTGATATACTGTATATAAAATATCAAATTTCACCAAATGTATATTATATACTATACATAAAATATGAAAATACAGCAAATACATATTATATACTGTACATAAAATATCAAATTTCACCAAATATATATTATATACTGTCCATAAAATATCAAATTTCAACAAATATATATTATATACTGTCCATAAAATATCAAATTTCACCAAATATATATTATATACTGTACATATAATATCAAATTTCAAAAAATATATATTATATACTGTACATAAAATATGAAAGTACACCAAAAATATATTATATACTGTACATAAAATATCAAATTTCACCAAATATATATTATATACTGTACATAAAATATCAAATTTCACCAAATATATATTGTATACTGTACTTAAAATATGAAAGTACCCCAAAAATATGTTATCTACTGTACATAAAATATGAAAGTACACCAAATTTATATTATATACTCTACATAAAATATCAAAGTACAGCAAATATATATTATATACTCTAAATAAAATATGAAAGTACATCAAATGCATATTATATACTGTACACAAAATATCAAATTTAACCAAATATATAATATATATTGTACATAAATTATGAAAGTACACCAAATACATATATCATACTGTACATAAAATATCAAATTTCACCAAATATATTTGATATACTGTATATAAAATATCAAATTTCACCAAATGTATATTATATACTATACATAAAATATGAAAACACAGCAAATACATATTACATACTGTACATAAAATATCAAATTTCACCAAATATATATTATATACTGTCCATAAAATATCAAATTTCACCAAATATATATTATATACTGTACATGTAATATCAAATTTCAAAAAATATATATTATATACTGTACATAAAATATGAAAGTACACCAAAAATATATTATATACTGTACATAAAATATCAAATTTCACCAAATATATATTATATACTGTACATAAAATATCAAATTTCACCAAATATATATTGTATACTGTACTTAAAATATGAAAGTACCCCAAAAATTTTTTATCTACTGTACATAAAATATGAAAGTACACCAAATTTATATTATATACTCTACATAAAATATCAAAGTACAGCAAATATATATTATATACTGTAAATAAAATATGAAAGTACACCAAATGCATATTATATACTGTACACAAAATATCAAATTTAACCAAATATATAATATATATTGTACATAAATTATGAAAGTACACCAAATACATATATCATACTGTACATAAAATATCAAATTTCACCAAATATATTTGATATACTGTATATAAAATATCAAATTTCACCAAATGTATATTATATACTATACATAAAATATGAAAACACAGCAAATACATATTATATACTGTACATAAAATATCAAATTTCACCAAATATATATTATATTCTGTCCATAAAATATCAAATTTCACCAAATATATATTATATACTGTACATATAATATCAAATTTCAAAAAATATATATTATATACTGTACATAAAATATGAAAGTACACCAAAAATATATTATATACTGTACATAAAATATCAAATTTCACCAAATATATATTATATACTGTACATAAAATATCAAATTTCACCAAATATATATTGTATACTGTACTTAAAATATGAAAGTACCCCAAAAATATGTTATCTACTGTACATAAAACATGAAAGTACACCAAATTTATATTATATACTCTACATAAAATATCAAAGTACAGCAAATATATATTATATACTGTAAATAAAATATGAAAGTACACCAAATGCATATTATATACTGTACACAAAATATCAAATTTAACCAAATATATAATATATATTGTACATAAATTATGAAAGTACACCAAATATATATATCATACTGTACATAAAATATCAAATTTCACCAAATATATTTGATATACTGTATATAAAATATCAAATTTCACCAAATGTATATTATATACTATACATAAACTATCAAAATACAGCAAATACATATTATATAGTGTACATAAAATATCAAATTTCACCAAATATATATTATATACTGTCCATAAAATATCAAATTCCACGAAATATATATTATATACTGTACATAAAATATCAAAGTTCAAAAAATAAATATTACATACTGTACATAAAAGATGAAAGTACACCAAATATATATTATATGCTGTACATAAAATATCAAATTTCACCAAATATATATTATATACTGTCCATAAAATATCAAATTTCACCAAATATATATTATATACTGTACATATAATATCAAATTTAACCAAATATATATTACATACTTTACATAAGATATGAAAGTACCCCAAAAATATGTTATCTGCTGTACATAAAATATGAAAGTACACCAAATTTATATTATATACTCTACATAAAATATCAAACTACAGCAAATATATATTATATACTGTAAATAAAATATGAAAGTACACCAAATGCATATTTTATACTGTACACAAAATATCAAATTTAACCAAATATATAATATATATTGTACATAAATTGTGAAAGTACACCAAATATATATATCATACTGTCCATAAAATATCAAATTTCACCAAATATATTTGATATACTGTATATAAAATATCAAATTTCACCAAATGTATATTATATACTATACATAAAATATGAAAATACAGCAAATACATATTATATAGTGTACATAAAATATCAAATTTCACCAAATATATATTATATACTGTCCATAAAATATCAAATTCCACGAAATATATATTATATACTGTACATAAAATATCAAAGTTCAAAAAATAAATATTACATACTGTACATAAAAGATGAAAGTACACCAAATATATATTATATGCTGTACATAAAATATCAAATTTCACCAAATATATATTATATACTGTCCATAAAATATCAAATTTCACCAAATATATATTATATACTGTACAAATAATATCAAATTTAACCAAATATATATTACATACTGTACATAAGATATGAAAGTACCCCAAAAATATGTTATCTACTGTACATAAAATATGAAAGTACACCAAATTTATATTATATACTCTACATAAAATATCAAACTACAGCAAATATATATTATATACTGTAAATAAAATATGAAAGTACACCAAATGCATATTATATACTGTACACAAAATATCAAATTTAACCAAATATATAATATATATTGTACATAAATTGTGAAAGTACACCAAATATATATATCATACTGTCCATAAAATATCAAATTTCACCAAATATATTTGATATACTGTATATAAAATATCAAATTTCACCAAATGTATATTATATACTATACATAAAATATGAAAATACAGCAAATACATATTATATACTGTACATAAAATATGAAAGTACACCAAAAATATATTATATACTGTACATAAAATATCAAATTTCACCAAATATATATTATATACTGTACATAAAATATCAAATTTCACCAAATATATATTGTATACTGTACTTAAAATATGAAAGTACCCCAAAAATATGTTATCTACTGTACATAAAACATGAAAGTACACCAAATTTATATTATATACTCTACATAAAATATCAAAGTACAGCAAATATATATTATATACTGTAAATAAAATATGAAAGTACACCAAATGCATATTATATACTGTACACAAAATATCAAATTTAACCAAATATATAATATATATTGTACATAAATTATGAAAGTACACCAAATATATATATCATACTGTACATAAAATATCAAATTTCACCAAATATATTTGATATACTGTATATAAAATATCAAATTTCACCAAATGTATATTATATACTATACATAAAGTATGAAAATGCAGCAAATACATATTATATACTGTACATAAAATATCAAATTTCACCAAATATATATTATATACTGTCCATAAAATATCAAATTCCACGAAATATATATTATATACTGTACATAAAATATCAAAGTTCAAAAAATAAATATTACATACTGTACATAAAAGATGAAAGTACACCAAATATATATTATATGCTGTACATAAAATATCAAATTTCACCAAATATATATTATATACTGTCCATAAAATATCAAATTTCACCAAATATATATTATATACTGTACATATAATATCAAGTTTAACCAAATATATATTACATACTGTACATAAGATATGAAAGTACCCCAAAAATATGTTATCTGCTGTACATAAAATATGAAAGTACACCAAATTTATATTATATACTCTACATAAAATATCAAACTACAGCAAATATATATTATATACTGTAAATAAAATATGAAAGTACACCAAATGCATATTTTATACTGTACACAAAATATCAAATTTAACCAAATATATAATATATATTGTACATAAATTGTGAAAGTACACCAAATATATATATCATACTGTCCATAAAATATCAAATTTCACCAAATATATTTGATATACTGTATATAAAATATCAAATTTCACCAAATGTATATTATATACTATACATAAAATATGAAAATACAGCAAATACATATTATATACTGTACATAAAATATCAAATTTCACCAAATATATATTATATACTGTCCATAAAATATCAAATTTCACCAAATATATATTATATACTGTACATAAAATATCAAATTTCAAAAAATAAATATTACATACTGTACATAAAAGATGAAAGTACACCAAATATATATTATATGCTGTACATAAAATATCAAATTTCACCAAATATATATTATATACTGTCCATAAAATATCAAATTTCACCAAATATATATTATATACTGTACAAATAATATCAAATTTAACCAAATATATATTACATACTGTACATAAGATATGAAAGTACCCCAAAAATATGTTATCTACTGTACATAAAATATGAAAGTACACCAAATTTATATTATATACTCTACATAAAATATCAAACTACAGCAAATATATATTATATACTGTAAATAAAATATGAAAGTACACCAAATGCATATTATATACTGTACACAAAATATCAAATTTAACCAAATATATAATATATATTGTACATAAATTGTGAAAGTACACCAAATATATATATCATACTGTCCATAAAATATCAAATTTCACCAAATATATTTGATATACTGTATATAAAATATCAAATTTCACCAAATGTATATTATATACTATACATAAAATATGAAAATACAGCAAATACATATTATATACTGTACATAAAATATGAAAGTACACCAAAAATATATTATATACTGTACATAAAATATCAAATTTCACCAAATATATATTATATACTGTACATAAAATATGAAATTTCACCAAATATATATTGTATACTGTACTTAAAATATGAAAGTACCCCAAAAATATGTTATCTACTGTACATAAAACATGAAAGTACACCAAATTTATATTATATACTCTACATAAAATATCAAAGTACAGCAAATATATATTATATACTGTAAATAAAATATGAAAGTACATCAAATGCATATTATATACTGTACACAAAATATCAAATTTAACCAAATATATAATATATATTGTACATAAATTATGAAAGTACACCAAATACATATATCATACTGTACATAAAATATCAAATTTCACCAAATATATTTGATATACTGTATATAAAATATCAAATTTCACCAAATGTATGTTATATAATATACATAAAATGTGAAAACACAGCAAATACATATTATATACTGTACATAAAATATCAAATTTCACCAAATATATATTATATACTGTACATAAAATATCAAATTTCACCAAATATATATTATATACTGTCCATAAAATATCAAATTTCACCAAATATATATTATATACTGTACATATAATATCAAATTTCAAAAAATATGTATTATATACTGTACATAAAATATGAAAGTACACCAAAAATATATTATATACTGTACATAAAATATCAAATTTCACCAAATATATATTATATACTGTACATAAAATATCAAATTTCACCAAATATATATTGTATACTGTACTTAAAATATGAAAGTACCCCAAAAATATGTTATCTACTGTACATAAAATATGAAAGTACACCAAATTTATATTATATACTCTACATAAAATATCAAAGTACAGCAAATATATATTATATACTGCAAATAAAATATGAAAGTACACCAAATGCATATTATATACTGTACACAAAATATCAAATTTAACCAAATATATAATATATATTGTACATAAATTATGAAAGTACACCAAATACATATATCATACTGTACATAAAATATCAAATTTCACCAAATATATTTGATATACTGTATATAAAATATCAAATTTCACCAAATGTATATTATATACTATACATAAAATATGAAAACACAGCAAATACATATTACATACTGTACATAAAATATCAAATTTCACCAAATATATATTATATACTGTCCATAAAATATCAAATTTCACCAAATATATATTATATACTGTACATATAATATCAAATTTCAAAAAATATATATTATATACTGTACATAAAATATGAAAGTACACCAAAAATATATAATATACTGTACATAAAATATCAAATTTCACCAAATATATATTATATACTGTACATAAAATATCAAATTTCACCAAATATATATTGTATACTGTACTTAAAATATGAAAGTACCCCAAAAATATGTTATCTACTGTACATAAAATATGAAAGTACACCAAATTTATATTATATACTCTACATAAAATATCAAAGTACAGCAAATATACATTATATACTGTAAATAAAATATGAAAGTACACCAAATGCATATTATATACTGTACACAAAATATCAAATTTAACCAAATATATAATATATATTGTACATAAATTATGAAAGTACACCAAATATATATATCATACTGTACATAAAATATCAAATTTCACCAAATATATTTGATATACTGTATATAAAATATCAAATTTCACCAAATGTATATTATATACTATACATAAAATATGAAAATACAGCAAATACATATTATATAGTGTACATAAAATATCAAATTTCACCAAATATATATTATATACTGTCCATAAAATATCAAATTCCACGAAATATATATTATATACTGTACATAAAATATCAAAGTTCAAAAAATAAATATTACATACTGTACATAAAAGATGAAAGTACACCAAATATATATTATATGCTGTACATAAAGTATCAAATTTCACCAAATATATATTATATACTGTCCATAAAATATCAAATTTCACCAAATATATATTATATACTGTACATATAATATCAAATTTAACCAAATATATATTACATACTGTACATAAGATATGAAAGTACCCCAAAAATATGTTATCTACTGTACATAAAATATGAAAGTACACCAAATTTATATTATATACTCTACATAAAATATCAAAGTACAGCAAATATATATTATATACTGTAAATAAAATATGAAAGTACACCAAATGCATATTATATACTGTACACAAAATATCAAATTTAACCAAATATATAATATATATTGTACATAAATTATGAAAGTACACCAAATACATATATCATACTGTACATAAAATATCAAATTTCACCAAATATATTTGATATACTGTATATAAAATATCAAATTTCACCAAATGTATATTATATACTATACATAAAATATGAAAACACAGCAAATACATATTATATACTGTCCATAAAATATCAAATTTCACCAAATATATATTATATACTGTCCATAAAATATCAAATATCACCAAATATATATTATATACTGTACATATAATATCAAATTTCAAAAAATATATATTATATACTGTACATAAAATATGAAAGTACACCAAAAATATATTATATACTGTACATAAAATATCAAATTTCACCAAATATATATTATATACTGTACATAAAATATCAAATTTCACCAAATATATATTATATACTGTCCATAAAATATCAAATTTCACCAAATATATATTATATACTGTACATATAATATCAAATTTCAAAAAATATGTATTATATACTGTACATAAAATATGAAAGTACACCAAAAATATATTATATACTGTACATAAAATATCAAATTTCACCAAATATATATTATATACTGTACATAAAATATCAAATTTCACCAAATATATATTGTATACTGTACTTAAAATATGAAAGTACCCCAAAAATATGTTATCTACTGTACATAAAATATGAAAGTACACCAAATTTATATTATATACTCTACATAAAATATCAAAGTACAGCAAATATATATTATATACTGCAAATAAAATATGAAAGTACACCAAATGCATATTATATACTGTACACAAAATATCAAATTTAACCAAATATATAATATATATTGTACATAAATTTTGAAAGTACACCAAATACATATATCATACTGTACATAAAATATCAAATTTCACCAAATATATTTGATATACTGTATATAAAATATCAAATTTCACCAAATGTATATTATATACTATACATAAAATATGAAAACACAGCAAATACATATTACATACTGTACATAAAATATCAAATTTCACCAAATATATATTATATACTGTCCATAAAATATCAAATTTCACCAAATATATATTATATACTGTACATATAATATCAAATTTCAAAAAATATATATTATATACTGTACATAAAATATGAAAGTACACCAAAAATATATAATATACTGTACATAAAATATCAAATTTCACCAAATATATATTATATACTGTACATAAAATATCAAATTTCACCAAATATATATTGTATACTGTACTTAAAATATGAAAGTACCCCAAAAATATGTTATCTACTGTACATAAAATATGAAAGTACACCAAATTTATATTATATACTCTACATAAAATATCAAAGTACAGCAAATATACATTATATACTGTAAATAAAATATGAAAGTACACCAAATGCATATTATATACTGTACACAAAATATCAAATTTAACCAAATATATAATATATATTGTACATAAATTATGAAAGTACACCAAATATATATATCATACTGTACATAAAATATCAAATTTCACCAAATATATTTGATATACTGTATATAAAATATCAAATTTCACCAAATGTATATTATATACTATACATAAAATATGAAAATACAGCAAATACATATTATATAGTGTACATAAAATATCAAATTTCACCAAATATATATTATATACTGTCCATAAAATATCAAATTCCACGAAATATATATTATATACTGTACATAAAATATCAAAGTTCAAAAAATAAATATTACATACTGTACATAAAAGATGAAAGTACACCAAATATATATTATATGCTGTACATAAAGTATCAAATTTCACCAAATATATATTATATACTGTCCATAAAATATCAAATTTCACCAAATATATATTATATACTGTACATATAATATCAAATTTAACCAAATATATATTACATACTGTACATAAGATATGAAAGTACCCCAAAAATATGTTATCTACTGTACATAAAATATGAAAGTACACCAAATTTATATTATATACTCTACATAAAATATCAAAGTACAGCAAATATATATTATATACTGTAAATAAAATATGAAAGTACACCAAATGCATATTATATACTGTACACAAAATATCAAATTTAACCAAATATATAATATATATTGTACATAAATTATGAAAGTACACCAAATACATATATCATACTGTACATAAAATATCAAATTTCACCAAATATATTTGATATACTGTATATAAAATATCAAATTTCACCAAATGTATATTATATACTATACATAAAATATGAAAACACAGCAAATACATATTATATACTGTCCATAAAATATCAAATTTCACCAAATATATATTATATACTGTCCATAAAATATCAAATATCACCAAATATATATTATATACTGTACATATAATATCAAATTTCAAAAAATATATATTATATACTGTACATAAAATATGAAAGTACACCAAAAATATATTATATACTGTACATAAAATATCAAATTTCACCAAATATATATTATATACTGTACATAAAATATCAAATTTCACCAAATATATATTGTATACTGTACTTAAAATATGAAAGTACCCCAAAAATATGTTATCTACTGTACATAAAACATGAAAGTACACCAAATTTATATTATATACTCTACATAAAATATCAAAGTACAGCAAATATATATTATATACTGTAAATAAAATATGAAAGTACACCAAATGCATATTATATACTGTACACAAAATATCAAATTTAACCAAATATATAATATATATTGTACATAAATTATGAAAGTACACCAAATATATATATCATACTGTACATAAAATATCAAATTTCACCAAATATATTTGATATACTGTATATAAAATATCAAATTTCACCAAATGTATATTATATACTATACATAAAATATGAAAATACAGCAAATACATATTATATAGTGTACATAAAATATCAAATTTCACCAAATATATATTATATACTGTCCATAAAATATCAAATTCCACGAAATATATATTATATACTGTACATAAAATATCAAAGTTCAAAAAATAAATATTACATACTGTACATAAAAGATGAAAGTACACCAAATATATATTATATGCTGTACATAAAATATCAAATTTCACCAAATATATATTATATACTGTCCATAAAATATCAAATTTCACCAAATATATATTATATACTGTACATATAATATCAAATTTAACCAAATATATATTACATACTGTACATAAGATATGAAAGTACCCCAAAAATATGTTATCTACTGTACATAAAATATGAAAGTACACCAAATTTATATTATATACTCTACATAAAATATCAAACTACAGCAAATATATATTATATACTGTAAATAAAATATGAAAGTACACCAAATGCATATTATATACTGTACACAAAATATCAAATTTAACCAAATATATAATATATATTGTACATAAATTGTGAAAGTACACCAAATATATATATCATACTGTCCATAAAATATCAAATTTCACCAAATATATTTGATATACTGTATATAAAATATCAAATTTCACCGAATGTATATTATATACTATACATAAAATATGAAAATACAGCAAATACATATTATATACTGTACGTAAAATATCAAATTTCACCAAATATATATTATATACTGTCCATAAAATATCAAATTTCACCAAATATATATTATATACTGTACATATAATATCAAATTTCAAAAAATATATATTATATACTGTACATAAAATATGAAAGTACACCAAAAATATATTATATACTGTACATAAAATATCAAATTTCACCAAATATATATTATATACTGTACATAAAATATCAAATTTCACCAAATATATATTGTATACTGTACTTAAAATATGAAAGTACCCCAAAAATATGTTATCTACTGTACATAAAATATGAAAGTACACCAAATTTATATTATATACTCTACATAAAATATCAAAGTACAGCAAATATATATTATATACTGTAAATAAAATATGAAAGTACACCAAATGCATATTATATACTGTACACAAAATATCAAATTTAACCAAATATATAATATATATTGTACATAAATTATGAAAGTACACCAAATACATATATCATACTGTACATAAAATATCAAATTTCACCGAATATATTTGATATACTGTATATAAAATATCAAATTTCACCAAATGTATATTATATACTATACATAAAATATGAAAACACAGCAAATACATATTATATACTGTACATAAAATATCAAATTTCACCAAATATATATTATATTCTGTCCATAAAATATCAAATTTCACCAAATATATATTATATACTGTACATATAATATCAAATTTCAAAAAATATATATTATATACTGTACATAAAATATGAAAGTACACCAAAAATATATTATATACTGTACATAAAATATCAAATTTCACCAAATATATATTATATACTGTCCATAAAATATCAAATTTCACCAAATATATATTGTATACTGTACTTAAAATATGAAAGTACCCCAAAAATATGTTATCTACTGTACATAAAACATGAAAGTACACCAAATTTATATTATATACTCTACATAAAATATCAAAGTACAGCAAATATATATTATATACTGTAAATAAAATATGAAAGTACACCAAATGCATATTATATACTGTACACAAAATATCAAATTTAACCAAATATATAATATATATTGTACATAAATTATGAAAGTACACCAAATATATATATCATACTGTACATAAAATATCAAATTTCACCAAATATATTTGATATACTGTATATAAAATATCAAATTTCACCAAATGTATATTATATACTATACATAAAATATGAAAATACAGCAAATACATATTATATAGTGTACATAAAATATCAAATTTCACCAAATATATATTATATACTGTCCATAAAATATCAAATTCCACGAAATATATATTATATACTGTACATAAAATATCAAATTTCAAAAAATAAATATTACATACTGTACATAAAAGATGAAAGTACACCAAATATATATTATATGCTGTACATAAAATATCAAATTTCACCAAATATATATTATATACTGTCCATAAAATATCAAATTTCACCAAATATATATTATATACTGTACATATAATATCAAATTTAACCAAATATATATTACATACTGTACATAAGATATGAAAGTACCCCAAAAATATGTTATCTACTGTACATAAAATATGAAAGTACACCAAATTTATATTATATACTCTACATAAAATATCAAACTACAGCAAATATATATTATATACTGTAAATAAAATATGAAAGTACACCAAATGCATATTATATACTGTACACAAAATATCAAATTTAACCAAATATATAATATATATTGTACATAAATTGTGAAAGTACACCAAATATATATATCATACTGTCCATAAAATATCAAATTTCACCAAATATATTTGATATACTGTATATAAAATATCAAATTTCACCAAATGTATATTATATACTATACATAAAATATGAAAACACAGCAAATACATATTACATACTGTACATAAAATATCAAATTTCACCAAATATATATTATATACTGTCCATAAAATATCAAATTTCACCAAATATATATTATATACTGTACATATAATATCAAATTTCAAAAAATATATATTATATACTGTACATAAAATATGAAAGTACACCAAAAATATATTATATACTGTACATAAAATATCAAATTTCACCAAATATATATTATATACTGTACATAAAATATCAAATTTCACCAAATATATATTGTATACTGTACTTAAAATATGAAAGTACCCCAAAAATATGTTATCTACTGTACATAAAATATGAAAGTACACCAAATTTATATTATATACTCTACATAAAATATCAAAGTACAGCAAATATATATTATATACTGTAAATAAAATATGAAAGTACACCAAATGCATATTATATACTGTACACAAAATATCAAATTTAACCAAATATATAATATATATTGTACATAAATTATGAAAGTACACCAAATACATATATCATACTGTACATAAAATATCAAATTTCACCAAATATATTTGATATACTGTATATAAAATATCAAATTTCACCAAATGTATATTATATACTATACATAAAATATGAAAACACAGCAAATACATATTACATACTGTACATAAAATATCAAATTTCACCAAATATATATTATATACTGTCCATAAAATATCAAATTTCACCAAATATATATTATATACTGTACATATAATATCAAATTTCAAAAAATATATATTATATACTGTACATAAAATATGAAAGTACACCAAAAATATATTATATACTGTACATAAAATATCAAATTTCACCAAATATATATTATATACTGTACATAAAATATCAAATTTCACCAAATATATATTGTATACTGTACTTAAAATATGAAAGTACCCCAAAAATATGTTATCTACTGTACATAAAATATGAAAGTACACCAAATTTATATTATATACTCTACATAAAATATCAAAGTACAGCAAATATATATTATATACTGTAAATAAAATATGAAAGTACACCAAATGCATATTATATACTGTACACAAAATATCAAATTTAACCAAATATATAATATATATTGTACATAAATTATGAAAGTACACCAAATATATATATCATACTGTACATAAAATATCAAATTTCACCAAATATATTTGATATACTGTATATAAAATATCAAATTTCACCAAATGTATATTATATACTATACATAAAATATGAAAACACAGCAAATACATATTATATACTGTACATAAAATATCAAATTTCACCAAATATATATTATATTCTGTCCATAAAATATCAAATTTCACCAAATATATATTATATACTGTACATATAATATCAAATTTCAAAAAATATATATTATATACTGTACATAAAATATGAAAGTACACCAAAAATATATTATATACTGTACATAAAATATCAAATTTCACCAAATATATATTATATACTGTCCATAAAATATCAAATTTCACCAAATATATATTGTATACTGTACTTAAAATATGAAAGTACCCCAAAAATATGTTATCTACTGTACATAAAACATGAAAGTACACCAAATTTATATTATATACTCTACATAAAATATCAAAGTACAGCAAATATATATTATATACTGTAAATAAAATATGAAAGTACACCAAATGCATATTATATACTGTACACAAAATATCAAATTTAACCAAATATATAATATATATTGTACATAAATTATGAAAGTACACCAAATATATATATCATACTGTACATAAAATATCAAATTTCACCAAATATATTTGATATACTGTATATAAAATATCAAATTTCACCAAATGTATATTATATACTATACATAAAATATGAAAATACAGCAAATACATATTATATAGTGTACATAAAATATCAAATTTCACCAAATATATATTATATACTGTCCATAAAATATCAAATTCCACGAAATATATATTATATACTGTACATAAAATATCAAATTTCAAAAAATAAATATTACATACTGTACATAAAAGATGAAAGTACACCAAATATATATTATATGCTGTACATAAAATATCAAATTTCACCAAATATATATTATATACTGTCCATAAAATATCAAATTTCACCAAATATATATTATATACTGTACATATAATATCAAATTTAACCAAATATATATTACATACTGTACATAAGATATGAAAGTACCCCAAAAATATGTTATCTACTGTACATAAAATATGAAAGTACACCAAATTTATATTATATACTCTACATAAAATATCAAACTACAGCAAATATATATTATATACTGTAAATAAAATATGAAAGTACACCAAATGCATATTATATACTGTACACAAAATATCAAATTTAACCAAATATATAATATATATTGTACATAAATTGTGAAAGTACACCAAATATATATATCATACTGTCCATAAAATATCAAATTTCACCAAATATATTTGATATACTGTATATAAAATATCAAATTTCACCAAATGTATATTATATACTATACATAAAATATGAAAACACAGCAAATACATATTACATACTGTACATAAAATATCAAATTTCACCAAATATATATTATATACTGTCCATAAAATATCAAATTTCACCAAATATATATTATATACTGTACATATAATATCAAATTTCAAAAAATATATATTATATACTGTACATAAAATATGAAAGTACACCAAAAATATATTATATACTGTACATAAAATATCAAATTTCACCAAATATATATTATATACTGTACATAAAATATCAAATTTCACCAAATATATATTGTATACTGTACTTAAAATATGAAAGTACCCCAAAAATATGTTATCTACTGTACATAAAATATGAAAGTACACCAAATTTATATTATATACTCTACATAAAATATCAAAGTACAGCAAATATATATTATATACTGTAAATAAAATATGAAAGTACACCAAATGCATATTATATACTGTACACAAAATATCAAATTTAACCAAATATATAATATATATTGTACATAAATTATGAAAGTACACCAAATACATATATCATACTGTACATAAAATATCAAATTTCACCAAATATATTTGATATACTGTATATAAAATATCAAATTTCACCAAATGTATATTATATACTATACATAAAATATGAAAACACAGCAAATACATATTACATACTGTACATAAAATATCAAATTTCACCAAATATATATTATATACTGTCCATAAAATATCAAATTTCACCAAATATATATTATATACTGTACATATAATATCAAATTTCAAAAAATATATATTATATACTGTACATAAAATATGAAAGTACACCAAAAATATATTATATACTGTACATAAAATATCAAATTTCACCAAATATATATTATATACTGTACATAAAATATCAAATTTCACCAAATATATATTGTATACTGTACTTAAAATATGAAAGTACCCCAAAAATATGTTATCTACTGTACATAAAATATGAAAGTACACCAAATTTATATTATATACTCTACATAAAATATCAAAGTACAGCAAATATATATTATATACTGTAAATAAAATATGAAAGTACACCAAATGCATATTATATACTGTACACAAAATATCAAATTTAACCAAATATATAATATATATTGTACATAAATTATGAAAGTACACCAAATATATATATCATACTGTACATAAAATATCAAATTTCACCAAATATATTTGATATACTGTATATAAAATATCAAATTTCACCAAATGTATATTATATACTATACATAAAATATGAAAATACAGCAAATACATATTATATAGTGTACATAAAATATCAAATTTCACCAAATATATATTATATACTGTCCATAAAATATCAAATTCCACGAAATATATATTATATACTGTACATAAAATATCAAAGTTCAAAAAATAAATATTACATACTGTACATAAAAGATGAAAGTACACCAAATATATATTATATGCTGTACATAAAGTATCAAATTTCACCAAATATATATTATATACTGTCCATAAAATATCAAATTTCACCAAATATATATTATATACTGTACATATAATATCAAATTTAACCAAATATATATTACATACTGTACATAAGATATGAAAGTACCCCAAAAATATGTTATCTACTGTACATAAAATATGAAAGTACACCAAATTTATATTATATACTCTACATAAAATATCAAAGTACAGCAAATATATATTATATACTGTAAATAAAATATGAAAGTACACCAAATGCATATTATATACTGTACACAAAATATCAAATTTAACCAAATATATAATATATATTGTACATAAATTATGAAAGTACACCAAATACATATATCATACTGTACATAAAATATCAAATTTCACCAAATATATTTGATATACTGTATATAAAATATCAAATTTCACCAAATGTATATTATATACTATACATAAAATATGAAAACACAGCAAATACATATTATATACTGTCCATAAAATATCAAATTTCACCAAATATATATTATATACTGTCCATAAAATATCAAATATCACCAAATATATATTATATACTGTACATATAATATCAAATTTCAAAAAATATATATTATATACTGTACATAAAATATGAAAGTACACCAAAAATATATTATATACTGTACATAAAATATCAAATTTCACCAAATATATATTATATACTGTACATAAAATATCAAATTTCACCAAATATATATTGTATACTGTACTTAAAATATGAAAGTACCCCAAAAATATGTTATCTACTGTACATAAAACATGAAAGTACACCAAATTTATATTATATACTCTACATAAAATATCAAAGTACAGCAAATATATATTATATACTGTAAATAAAATATGAAAGTACACCAAATGCATATTATATACTGTACACAAAATATCAAATTTAACCAAATATATAATATATATTGTACATAAATTATGAAAGTACACCAAATATATATATCATACTGTACATAAAATATCAAATTTCACCAAATATATTTGATATACTGTATATAAAATATCAAATATCACCAAATGTATATTATATACTATACATAAAATATGAAAATACAGCAAATACATATTATATAGTGTACATAAAATATCAAATTTCACCAAATATATATTATATACTGTCCATAAAATATCAAATTCCACGAAATATATATTATATACTGTACATAAAATATCAAAGTTCAAAAAATAAATATTACATACTGTACATAAAAGATGAAAGTACACCAAATATATATTATATGCTGTACATAAAATATCAAATTTCACCAAATATATATTATATACTGTCCATAAAATATCAAATTTCACCAAATATATATTATATACTGTACATATAATATCAAATTTAACCAAATATATATTACATACTGTACATAAGATATGAAAGTACCCCAAAAATATGTTATCTACTGTACATAAAATATGAAAGTACACCAAATTTATATTATATACTCTACATAAAATATCAAACTACAGCAAATATATATTATATACTGTAAATAAAATATGAAAGTACACCAAATGCATATTATATACTGTACACAAAATATCAAATTTAACCAAATATATAATATATATTGTACATAAATTGTGAAAGTACACCAAATATATATATCATACTGTCCATAAAATATCAAATTTCACCAAATATATTTGATATACTGTATATAAAATATCAAATTTCACCGAATGTATATTATATACTATACATAAAATATGAAAATACAGCAAATACATATTATATACTGTACGTAAAATATCAAATTTCACCAAATATATATTATATACTGTCCATAAAATATCAAATTTCACCAAATATATATTATATACTGTACATATAATATCAAATTTCAAAAAATATATATTATATACTGTACATAAAATATGAAAGTACACCAAAAATATATTATATACTGTACATAAAATATCAAATTTCACCAAATATATATTATATACTGTACATAAAATATCAAATTTCACCAAATATATATTGTATACTGTACTTAAAATATGAAAGTACCCCAAAAATATGTTATCTACTGTACATAAAATATGAAAGTACACCAAATTTATATTATATACTCTACATAAAATATCAAAGTACAGCAAATATATATTATATACTGTAAATAAAATATGAAAGTACACCAAATGCATATTATATACTGTACACAAAATATCAAATTTAACCAAATATATAATATATATTGTACATAAATTATGAAAGTACACCAAATACATATATCATACTGTACATAAAATATCAAATTTCACCGAATATATTTGATATACTGTATATAAAATATCAAATTTCACCAAATGTATATTATATACTATACATAAAATATGAAAACACAGCAAATACATATTATATACTGTACATAAAATATCAAATTTCACCAAATATATATTATATTCTGTCCATAAAATATCAAATTTCACCAAATATATATTATATACTGTACATATAATATCAAATTTCAAAAAATATATATTATATACTGTACATAAAATATGAAAGTACACCAAAAATATATTATATACTGTACATAAAATATCAAATTTCACCAAATATATATTATATACTGTACATAAAATATCAAATTTCACCAAATATATATTGTATACTGTACTTAAAATATGAAAGTACCCCAAAAATATGTTATCTACTGTACATAAAACATGAAAGTACACCAAATTTATATTATATACTCTACATAAAATATCAAAGTACAGCAAATATATATTATATACTGTAAATAAAATATGAAAGTACACCAAATGCATATTATATACTGTACACAAAATATCAAATTTAACCAAATATATAATATATATTGTACATAAATTATGAAAGTACACCAAATATATATATCATACTGTACATAAAATATCAAATTTCACCAAATATATTTGATATACTGTATATAAAATATCAAATTTCACCAAATGTATATTATATACTATACATAAAATATGAAAATACAGCAAATACATATTATATAGTGTACATAAAATATCAAATTTCACCAAATATATATTATATACTGTCCATAAAATATCAAATTCCACGAAATATATATTATATACTGTACATAAAATATCAAATTTCAAAAAATAAATATTACATACTGTACATAAAAGATGAAAGTACACCAAATATATATTATATGCTGTACATAAAATATCAAATTTCACCAAATATATATTATATACTGTCCATAAAATATCAAATTTCACCAAATATATATTATATACTGTACATATAATATCAAATTTAACCAAATATATATTACATACTGTACATAAGATATGAAAGTACCCCAAAAATATGTTATCTACTGTACATAAAATATGAAAGTACACCAAATTTATATTATATACTCTACATAAAATATCAAACTACAGCAAATATATATTATATACTGTAAATAAAATATGAAAGTACACCAAATGCATATTATATACTGTACACAAAATATCAAATTTAACCAAATATATAATATATATTGTACATAAATTGTGAAAGTACACCAAATATATATATCATACTGTCCATAAAATATCAAATTTCACCAAATATATTTGATATACTGTATATAAAATATCAAATTTCACCAAATGTATATTATATACTATACATAAAATATGAAAACACAGCAAATACATATTACATACTGTACATAAAATATCAAATTTCACCAAATATATATTATATACTGTCCATAAAATATCAAATTTCACCAAATATATATTATATACTGTACATATAATATCAAATTTCAAAAAATATATATTATATACTGTACATAAAATATGAAAGTACACCAAAAATATATTATATACTGTACATAAAATATCAAATTTCACCAAATATATATTATATACTGTACATAAAATATCAAATTTCACCAAATATATATTGTATACTGTACTTAAAATATGAAAGTACCCCAAAAATATGTTATCTACTGTACATAAAATATGAAAGTACACCAAATTTATATTATATACTCTACATAAAATATCAAAGTACAGCAAATATATATTATATACTGTAAATAAAATATGAAAGTACACCAAATGCATATTATATACTGTACACAAAATATCAAATTTAACCAAATATATAATATATATTGTACATAAATTATGAAAGTACACCAAATACATATATCATACTGTACATAAAATATCAAATTTCACCAAATATATTTGATATACTGTATATAAAATATCAAATTTCACCAAATGTATATTATATACTATACATAAAATATGAAAACACAGCAAATACATATTACATACTGTACATAAAATATCAAATTTCACCAAATATATATTATATACTGTCCATAAAATATCAAATTTCACCAAATATATATTATATACTGTACATATAATATCAAATTTCAAAAAATATATATTATATACTGTACATAAAATATGAAAGTACACCAAAAATATATTATATACTGTACATAAAATATCAAATTTCACCAAATATATATTATATACTGTACATAAAATATCAAATTTCACCAAATATATATTGTATACTGTACTTAAAATATGAAAGTACCCCAAAAATATGTTATCTACTGTACATAAAATATGAAAGTACACCAAATTTATATTATATACTCTACATAAAATATCAAAGTACAGCAAATATATATTATATACTGTAAATAAAATATGAAAGTACACCAAATGCATATTATATACTGTACACAAAATATCAAATTTAACCAAATATATAATATATATTGTACATAAATTATGAAAGTACACCAAATATATATATCATACTGTACATAAAATATCAAATTTCACCAAATATATTTGATATACTGTATATAAAATATCAAATTTCACCAAATGTATATTATATACTATACATAAAATATGAAAATACAGCAAATACATATTATATAGTGTACATAAAATATCAAATTTCACCAAATATATATTATATACTGTCCATAAAATATCAAATTCCACGAAATATATATTATATACTGTACATAAAATATCAAAGTTCAAAAAATAAATATTACATACTGTACATAAAAGATGAAAGTACACCAAATATATATTATATGCTGTACATAAAGTATCAAATTTCACCAAATATATATTATATACTGTCCATAAAATATCAAATTTCACCAAATATATATTATATACTGTACATATAATATCAAATTTAACCAAATATATATTACATACTGTACATAAGATATGAAAGTACCCCAAAAATATGTTATCTACTGTACATAAAATATGAAAGTACACCAAATTTATATTATATACTCTACATAAAATATCAAAGTACAGCAAATATATATTATATACTGTAAATAAAATATGAAAGTACACCAAATGCATATTATATACTGTACACAAAATATCAAATTTAACCAAATATATAATATATATTGTACATAAATTATGAAAGTACACCAAATACATATATCATACTGTACATAAAATATCAAATTTCACCAAACATATTTGATATACTGTATATAAAATATCAAATTTCACCAAATGTATATTATATACTATACATAAAATATGAAAACACAGCAAATACATATTATATACTGTCCATAAAATATCAAATTTCACCAAATATATATTATATACTGTCCATAAAATATCAAATATCACCAAATATATATTATATACTGTACATATAATATCAAATTTCAAAAAATATATATTATATACTGTACATAAAATATGAAAGTACACCAAAAATATATTATATACTGTACATAAAATATCAAATTTCACCAAATATATATTATATACTGTACATAAAATATCAAATTTCACCAAATATATATTGTATACTGTACTTAAAATATGAAAGTACCCCAAAAATATGTTATCTACTGTACATAAAACATGAAAGTACACCAAATTTATATTATATACTCTACATAAAATATCAAAGTACAGCAAATATATATTATATACTGTAAATAAAATATGAAAGTACACCAAATGCATATTATATACTGTACACAAAATATCAAATTTAACCAAATATATAATATATATTGTACATAAATTATGAAAGTACACCAAATATATATATCATACTGTACATAAAATATCAAATTTCACCAAATATATTTGATATACTGTATATAAAATATCAAATTTCACCAAATGTATATTATATACTATACATAAAATATGAAAATACAGCAAATACATATTATATAGTGTACATAAAATATCAAATTTCACCAAATATATATTATATACTGTCCATAAAATATCAAATTCCACGAAATATATATTATATACTGTACATAAAATATCAAAGTTCAAAAAATAAATATTACATACTGTACATAAAAGATGAAAGTACACCAAATATATATTATATGCTGTACATAAAATATCAAATTTCACCAAATATATATTATATACTGTCCATAAAATATCAAATTTCACCAAATATATATTATATACTGTACATATAATATCAAATTTAACCAAATATATATTACATACTGTACATAAGATATGAAAGTACCCCAAAAATATGTTATCTACTGTACATAAAATATGAAAGTACACCAAATTTATATTATATACTCTACATAAAATATCAAACTACAGCAAATATATATTATATACTGTAAATAAAATATGAAAGTACACCAAATGCATATTATATACTGTACACAAAATATCAAATTTAACCAAATATATAATATATATTGTACATAAATTGTGAAAGTACACCAAATATATATATCATACTGTCCATAAAATATCAAATTTCACCAAATATATTTGATATACTGTATATAAAATATCAAATTTCACCGAATGTATATTATATACTATACATAAAATATGAAAATACAGCAAATACATATTATATACTGTACGTAAAATATCAAATTTCACCAAATATATATTATATACTGTCCAAAAAATATCAAATTTCACCAAATATATATTATATACTGTACATATAATATCAAATTTCAAAAAATATATATTATATACTGTACATAAAATATGAAAGTACACCAAAAATATATTATATACTGTACATAAAATATCAAATTTCACCAAATATATATTATATACTGTACATAAAATATCAAATTTCACCAAATATATATTGTATACTGTACTTAAAATATGAAAGTACCCCAAAAATATGTTATCTACTGTACATAAAATATGAAAGTACACCAAATTTATATTATATACTCTACATAAAATATCAAAGTACAGCAAATATATATTATATACTGTAAATAAAATATGAAAGTACACCAAATGCATATTATATACTGTACACAAAATATCAAATTTAACCAAATATATAATATATATTGTACATAAATTATGAAAGTACACCAAATACATATATCATACTGTACATAAAATATCAAATTTCACCGAATATATTTGATATACTGTATATAAAATATCAAATTTCACCAAATGTATATTATATACTATACATAAAATATGAAAACACAGCAAATACATATTATATACTGTACATAAAATATCAAATTTCACCAAATATATATTATATTCTGTCCATAAAATATCAAATTTCACCAAATATATATTATATACTGTACATATAATATCAAATTTCAAAAAATATATATTATATACTGTACATAAAATATGAAAGTACACCAAAAATATATTATATACTGTACATAAAATATCAAATTTCACCAAATATATATTATATACTGTACATAAAATATCAAATTTCACCAAATATATATTGTATACTGTACTTAAAATATGAAAGTACCCCAAAAATATGTTATCTACTGTACATAAAACATGAAAGTACACCAAATTTATATTATATACTCTACATAAAATATCAAAGTACAGCAAATATATATTATATACTGTAAATAAAATATGAAAGTACACCAAATGCATATTATATACTGTACACAAAATATCAAATTTAACCAAATATATAATATATATTGTACATAAATTATGAAAGTACACCAAATATATATATCATACTGTACATAAAATATCAAATTTCACCAAATATATTTGATATACTGTATATAAAATATCAAATTTCACCAAATGTATATTATATACTATACATAAAATATGAAAATACAGCAAATACATATTATATAGTGTACATAAAATATCAAATTTCACCAAATATATATTATATACTGTCCATAAAATATCAAATTCCACGAAATATATATTATATACTGTACATAAAATATCAAATTTCAAAAAATAAATATTACATACTGTACATAAAAGATGAAAGTACACCAAATATATATTATATGCTGTACATAAAATATCAAATTTCACCAAATATATATTATATACTGTCCATAAAATATCAAATTTCACCAAATATATATTATATACTGTACATATAATATCAAATTTAACCAAATATATATTACATACTGTACATAAGATATGAAAGTACCCCAAAAATATGTTATCTACTGTACATAAAATATGAAAGTACACCAAATTTATATTATATACTCTACATAAAATATCAAACTACAGCAAATATATATTATATACTGTAAATAAAATATGAAAGTACACCAAATGCATATTATATACTGTACACAAAATATCAAATTTAACCAAATATATAATATATATTGTACATAAATTGTGAAAGTACACCAAATATATATATCATACTGTCCATAAAATATCAAATTTCACCAAATATATTTGATATACTGTATATAAAATATCAAATTTCACCAAATGTATATTATATACTATACATAAAATATGAAAACACAGCAAATACATATTACATACTGTACATAAAATATCAAATTTCACCAAATATATATTATATACTGTCCATAAAATATCAAATTTCACCAAATATATATTATATACTGTACATATAATATCAAATTTCAAAAAATATATATTATATACTGTACATAAAATATGAAAGTACACCAAAAATATATTATATACTGTACATAAAATATCAAATTTCACCAAATATATATTATATACTGTACATAAAATATCAAATTTCACCAAATATATATTGTATACTGTACTTAAAATATGAAAGTACCCCAAAAATATGTTATCTACTGTACATAAAATATGAAAGTACACCAAATTTATATTATATACTCTACATAAAATATCAAAGTACAGCAAATATATATTATATACTGTAAATAAAATATGAAAGTACACCAAATGCATATTATATACTGTACACAAAATATCAAATTTAACCAAATATATAATATATATTGTACATAAATTATGAAAGTACACCAAATACATATATCATACTGTACATAAAATATCAAATTTCACCAAATATATTTGATATACTGTATATAAAATATCAAATTTCACCAAATGTATATTATATACTATACATAAAATATGAAAACACAGCAAATACATATTATATACTGTACATAAAATATCAAATTTCACCAAATATATATTATATTCTGTCCATAAAATACCAAATTTCACCAAATATATATTATATACTGTACATATAATATCAAATTTCAAAAAATATATATTATATACTGTACATAAAATATGAAAGTACACCAAAAATATATTATATACTGTACATAAAATATCAAATTTCACCAAATATATATTATATACTGTACATAAAATATCAAATTTCACCAAATATATATTGTATACTGTACTTAAAATATGAAAGTACCCCAAAAATATGTTATCTACTGTACATAAAACATGAAAGTACACCAAATTTATATTATATACTCTACATAAAATATCAAACTACAGCAAATATATATTATATACTGTAAATAAAATATGAAAGTACACCAAATGCATATTATATACTGTACACAAAATATCAAATTTAACCAAATATATAATATATATTGTACATAAATTATGAAAGTACACCAAATATATATATCATACTGTACATAAAATATCAAATTTCAACAAATATATTTGATATACTGTATATAAAATATCAAATTTCACCAAATGTATATTATATACTATACATAAAATATGAAAATACAGCAAATACATATTATATACTGTACATAAAATATCAAATTTCACCAAATATATATTATATACTGTCCATAAAATATCAAATTCCACGAAATATATATTATATACTGTACATAAAATATCAAAGTTCAAAAAATAAATATTACATACTGTACATAAAAGATGAAAGTACACCAAATATATATTATATGCTGTACATAAAATATCAAATTTCACCAAATATATATTATATACTGTCCATAAAATATCAAATTTCACCAAATATATATTATATACTGTACATATAATATCAAATTTAACCAAATATATATTACATACTGTACATAAGATATGAAAGTACCCCAAAAATATGTTATCTACTGTACATAAAATATGAAAGTACACCAAATTTATATTATATACTCTACATAAAATATCAAACTACAGCAAATATATATTATATACTGTAAATAAAATATGAAAGTACACCAAATGCATATTATATACTGTACACAAAATATCAAATTTAACCAAATATATAATATATATTGTACATAAATTGTGAAAGTACACCAAATATATATATCATACTGTCCATAAAATATCAAATTTCACCAAATATATTTGATATACTGTATATAAAATATCAAATTTCACCAAATGTATATTATATACTATACATAAAATATGAAAATACAGCAAATACATATTATATACTGTACATAAAATATCAAATTTCACCAAATATATATTATATACTGTCCATAAAATATCAAATTTCACCAAATATATATTATATACTGTACATATAATATCAAATTTCAAAAAATATATATTATATACTGTACATAAAATATGAAAGTACACCAAAAATATATTATATACTGTACATAAAATATCAAATTTCACCAAATATATATTATATACTGTACATAAAATATCAAATTTCACCAAATATATATTATATTCTGTCCATAAAATATCAAATTTCACCAAATATATATTATATACTGTACATATAATATCAAATTTCAAAAAATATATATTATATACTGTACATAAAATATGAAAGTACACCAAAAATATATTATATACTGTACATAAAATATCAAATTTCACCAAATATATATTATATACTGTACATAAAATATCAAATTTCACCAAATATATATTGTATACTGTACTTAAAATATGAAAGTACCCCAAAAATATGTTATCTACTGTACATAAAACATGAAAGTACACCAAATTTATATTATATACTCTACATAAAATATCAAAGTACAGCAAATATATATTATATACTGTAAATAAAATATGAAAGTACACCAAATGCATATTATATACTGTACACAAAATATCAAATTTAACCAAATATATAATATATATTGTACATAAATTATGAAAGTACACCAAATATATATATCATACTGTACATAAAATATCAAATTTCACCAAATATATTTGATATACTGTATATAAAATATCAAATTTCACCAAATGTATATTATATACTATACATAAAATATGAAAATACAGCAAATACATATTATATACTGTACATAAAATATCAAATTTCACCAAATATATATTATATACTCTCCATAAAATATCAAATTCCACGAAATATATATTATATACTGTACATAAAATATCAAAGTTCAAAAAATAAATATTACATACTGTACATAAAAGATGAAAGTACACCAAATATATATTATATGCTGTACATAAAATATCAAATTTCACCAAATATATATTATATACTGTCCATAAAATATCAAATTTCACCAAATATATATTATATACTGTACATATAATATCAAATTTAACCAAATATATATTACATACTGTACATAAGATATGAAAGTACCCCAAAAATATGTTATCTACTGTACATAAAATATGAAAGTACACCAAATTTATATTATATACTCTACATAAAATATCAAACTACAGCAAATATATATTATATACTGTAAATAAAATATGAAAGTACACCAAATGCATATTATATACTGTACACAAAATATCAAATTTAACCAAATATATAATATATATTGTACATAAATTGTGAAAGTACACCAAATATATATATCATACTGTCCATAAAATATCAAATTTCACCAAATATATTTGATATACTGTATATAAAATATCAAATTTCACCAAATGTATATTATATACTATACATAAAATATGAAAATACAGCAAATACATATTATATACTGTACATAAAATATCAAATTTCACCAAATATATATTATATACTGTCCATAAAATATCAAATTTCACCAAATATATATTATATACTGTACATATAATATCAAATTTCAAAAAATATATATTATATACTGTACATAAAATATGAAAGTACACCAAAAATATATTATATACTGTACATAAAATATCAAATTTCACCAAATATATATTATATACTGTACATAAAATATCAAATTTCACCAAATATATATTATATTCTGTCCATAAAATATCAAATTTCACCAAATATATATTATATACTGTACATATAATATCAAATTTCAAAAAATATATATTATATACTGTACATAAAATATGAAAGTACACCAAAAATATATTATATACTGTACATAAAATATCAAATTTCACCAAATATATATTATATACTGTACATAAAATATCAAATTTCACCAAATATATATTGTATACTGTACTTAAAATATGAAAGTACCCCAAAAATATGTTATCTACTGTACATAAAACATGAAAGTACACCAAATTTATATTATATACTCTACATAAAATATCAAAGTACAGCAAATATATATTATATACTGTAAATAAAATATGAAAGTACACCAAATGCATATTATATACTGTACACAAAATATCAAATTTAACCAAATATATAATATATATTGTACATAAATTATGAAAGTACACCAAATATATATATCATACTGTACATAAAATATCAAATTTCACCAAATATATTTGATATACTGTATATAAAATATCAAATTTCACCAAATGTATATTATATACTATACATAAAATATGAAAATACAGCAAATACATATTATATACTGTACATAAAATATCAAATTTCACCAAATATATATTATATACTCTCCATAAAATATCAAATTCCACGAAATATATATTATATACTGTACATAAAATATCAAAGTTCAAAAAATAAATATTACATACTGTACATAAAAGATGAAAGTACACCAAATATATATTATATGCTGTACATAAAATATCAAATTTCACCAAATATATATTATATACTGTCCATAAAATATCAAATTTCACCAAATATATATTATATACTGTACATATAATATCAAATTTAACCAAATATATATTACATACTGTACATAAGATATGAAAGTACCCCAAAAATATGTTATCTACTGTACATAAAATATGAAAGTACACCAAATTTATATTATATACTCTACATAAAATATCAAACTACAGCAAATATATATTATATACTGTAAATAAAATATGAAAGTACACCAAATGCATATTATATACTGTACACAAAATATCAAATTTAACCAAATATATAATATATATTGTACATAAATTGTGAAAGTACACCAAATATATATATCATACTGTCCATAAAATATCAAATTTCACCAAATATATTTGATATACTGTATATAAAATATCAAATTTCACCAAATGTATATTATATACTATACATAAAATATGAAAATACAGCAAATACATATTATATACTGTACATAAAATATCAAATTTCACCAAATATATATTATATACTGTCCATAAAATATCAAATTTCACCAAATATATATTATATACTGTACATATAATATCAAATTTCAAAAAATATATATTATATACTGTACATAAAATATGAAAGTACACCAAAAATATATTATATACTGTACATAAAATATCAAATTTCACCAAATATATATTATATACTGTACATAAAATATCAAATTTCACCAAATATATATTGTATACTGTACTTAAAATATGAAAGTACCCCAAAAATATGTTATCTACTGTACATAAAATATGAAAGTACACCAAATTTATATTATATACTCTACATAAAATATCAAAGTACAGCAAATATATATTATATACTGTAAATAAAATATGAAAGTACACCAAATGCATATTATATACTGTACACAAAATATCAAATTTAACCAAATATATAATATATATTGTACATAAATTATGAAAGTACACCAAATACATATATCATACTGTACATAAAATATCAAATTTCACCAAATATATTTGATATACTGTATATAAAATATCAAATTTCACCAAATGTATATTATATACTATACATAAAGTATGAAAACACAGCAAATACATATTATATACTGTACATAAAATATCAAATTTCACCAAATATATATTATATTCTGTCCATAAAATATCAAATTTCACCAAATATATATTATATACTGTACATATATCAAATTTCAAAAAATATATATTATATACTGTACATAAAATATGAAAGTACACCAAAAATATATTATATACTGTACATAAAATATCAAATTTCACCAAATATATATTATATACTGTACATAAAATATCAAATTTCACCAAATATATATTGTATACTGTACTTAAAATATGAAAGTACCCCAAAAATATGTTATCTACTGTACATAAAACATGAAAGTACACCAAATTTATATTATATACTCTACATAAAATATCAAAGTACAGCAAATATATATTATATACTGTAAATAAAATATGAAAGTACACCAAATGCATATTATATACAGTACACAAAATATCAAATTTAACCAAATATATAATATATATTGTACATAAATTATGAAAGTACACCAAATATATATATCATACTGTACATAAAATATCAAATTTCACCAAATATATTTGATATACTGTATATAAAATATCAAATTTCACCAAATGTATATTATATACTATACATAAAATATGAAAATACAGCAAATACATATTATATAGTGTACATAAAATATCAAATTTCACCAAATATATATTATATACTCTCCATAAAATATCAAATTCCACGAAATATATATTATATACTGTACATAAAATATCAAATTTCAAAAAATAAATATTACATACTGTACATAAAAGATGAAAGTACACCAAATATATATTATATGCTGTACATAAAATATCAAATTTCACCAAATATATATTATATACTGTCCATAAAATATCAAATTTCACCAAATATATATTATATACTGTACATATAATATCAAATTTAACCAAATATATATTACATACTGTACATAAGATATGAAAGTACCCCAAAAATATGTTATCTACTGTACATAAAATATGAAAGTACACCAAATTTATATTATATACTCTACATAAAATATCAAACTACAGCAAATATATATTATATACTGTAAATAAAATATGAAAGTACACCAAATGCATATTATATACTGTACACAAAATATCAAATTTAACCAAATATATAATATATATTGTACATAAATTGTGAAAGTACACCAAATATATATATCATACTGCCCATAAAATATCAAATTTCACCAAATATATTTGATATACTGTATATAAAATATCAAATTTCACCAAATATATATTATATACTATACATAAAATATGAAAATACAGCAAATACATATTATATACTGTACATAAAATATCAAATTTCACCAAATATATATTATATACTGTCCATAAAATATCAAATTTCAACAAATATATATTATATACTGTCCATAAAATATCAAATTTCACCAAATATATATTATATACTGTACATATAATATCAAATTTCAAAAAATATATATTATATACTGTACATAAAATATGAAAGTACACCAAAAATATATTATATACTGTACATAAAATATCAAATTTCACCAAATATATATTATATACTGTACATAAAATATCAAATTTCACCAAATATATATTGTATACTGTACTTAAAATATGAAAGTACCCCAAAAATATGTTATCTACTGTACATAAAATATGAAAGTACACCAAATATTTATTATATACTCTACATAAAATATCAAAGTACAGCAAATATATATTATATACTCTAAATAAAATATGAAAGTACATCAAATGCATATTATATACTGTACACAAAATATCAAATTTAACCAAATATATAATATATATTGTACATAAACTATGAAAGTACACCAAATACATATATCATACTGTACATAAAATATCAAATTTCACCAAATATATTTGATATACTGTATATAAAATATCAAATTTAACCAAATATATAATATATACTGTACATAAATTGTGAAAGTACACCAAATATATATATCATACTGTCCATAAAATATCAAATTTCACCAAATATATTTGATATACTGTATATAAAATATCAAATTTCACCAAATGTATATTATATACTATACATAAAATATGAAAATACAGCAAATACATATTATATACTGTACATAAAATATGAAAGTACACCAAAAATATATTATATACTGTACATAAAATATCAAATTTCACCAAATATATATTATATACTGTACATAAAATATGAAATTTCACCAAATATATATTGTATACTGTACTTAAAATATGAAAGTACCCCAAAAATATGTTATCTACTGTACATAAAATATGAAAGTACACCAAATTTATATTATATACTCTACATAAAATATCAAAGTACAGCAAATATATATTATATACTGTAAATAAAATATGAAAGTACACCAAATGCATATTATATACTGTACACAAAATATCAAATTTAACCAAATATATAATATATATTGTACATAAATTATGAAAGTACACCAAATACATATATCATACTGTACATAAAATATCAAATTTCACCGAATATATTTGATATACTGTATATAAAATATCAAATTTCACCAAATGTATATTATATAATATACATAAAATGTGAAAACACAGCAAATACATATTATATACTGTACATAAAATATCAAATTTCACCAAATATATATTATATACTGTACATAAAATATCAAATTTCACCAAATATATATTATATACTGTCCATAAAATATCAAATTTCACCAAATATATATTATATACTGTACATATAATATCAAATTTCAAAAATATATATTATATACTGTACATAAAATATGAAAGTACACCAAAAATATATTATATACTGTACATAAAATATCAAATTTCACCAAATATATATTATATACTGTACATAAAATATCAAATTTCACCAAATATATATTGTATACTGTACTTAAAATATGAAAGTACCCCAAAAATATGTTATCTACTGTACATAAAATATGAAAGTACACCAAATTTATATTATATACTCTACATAAAATATCAAAGTACAGCAAATATATATTATATACTGTAAATAAAATATGAAAGTACACCAAATGCATATTATATACTGTACACAAAATATCAAATTTAACCAAATATATAATATATATTGTACATAAATTATGAAAGTACACCAAATACATATATCATACTGTACATAAAATATCAAATTTCACCAAATATATTTGATATACTGTATATAAAATATCAAATTTCACCAAATGTATATTATATACTATACATAAAATATGAAAACACAGCAAATACATATTACATACTGTACATAAAATATCAAATTTCACCAAATATATATTATATACTGTCCATAAAATATCAAATTTCACCAAATATATATTATATACTGTACATATAATATCAAATTTCAAAAAATATATATTATATACTGTACATAAAATATGAAAGTACACCAAAAATATATTATATACTGTACATAAAATATCAAATTTCACCAAATATATATTATATACTGTACATAAAATATCAAATTTCACCAAATATATATTGTATACTGTACTTAAAATATGAAAGTACCCCAAAAATATGTTATCTACTGTACATAAAATATGAAAGTACACCAAATTTATATTATATACTCTACATAAAATATCAAAGTACAGCAAATATATATTATATACTGTAAATAAAATATGAAAGTACACCAAATGCATATTATATACTGTACACAAAATATCAAATTTAACCAAATATATAATATATATTGTACATAAATTATGAAAGTACACCAAATATATATATCATACTGTACATAAAATATCAAATTTCACCAAATATATTTGATATACTGTATATAAAATATCAAATTTCACCAAATGTATATTATATACTATACATAAAATATGAAAATACAGCAAATACATATTATATAGTGTACATAAAATATCAAATTTCACCAAATATATATTATATACTGTCCATAAAATATCAAATTCCACGAAATATATATTATATACTGTACATAAAATATCAAAGTTCAAAAAATAAATATTACATACTGTACATAAAAGATGAAAGTACACCAAATATATATTATATGCTGTACATAAAGTATCAAATTTCACCAAATATATATTATATACTGTCCATAAAATATCAAATTTCACCAAATATATATTATATACTGTACATATAATATCAAATTTAACCGAATATATATTACATACTGTACATAAGATATGAAAGTACCCCAAAAATATGTTATCTACTGTACATAAAATATGAAAGTACACCAAATTTATATTATATACTCTACATAAAATATCAAAGTACAGCAAATATATATTATATACTGTAAATAAAATATGAAAGTACACCAAATGCATATTATATACTGTACACAAAATATCAAATTTAACCAAATATATAATATATATTGTACATAAATTATGAAAGTACACCAAATACATATATCATACTGTACATAAAATATCAAATTTCACCAAATATATTTGATATACTGTATATAAAATATCAAATTTCACCAAATGTATATTATATACTATACATAAAATATGAAAACACAGCAAATACATATTATATACTGTCCATAAAATATCAAATTTCACCAAATATATATTATATACTGTCCATAAAATATCAAATATCACCAAATATATATTATATACTGTACATATAATATCAAATTTCAAAAAATATATATTATATACTGTACATAAAATATGAAAGTACACCAAAAATATATTATATACTGTACATAAAATATCAAATTTCACCAAATATATATTGTATACTGTACTTAAAATATGAAAGTACCCCAAAAATATGTTATCTACTGTACATAAAACATGAAAGTACACCAAATTTATATTATATACTCTACATAAAATATCAAAGTACAGCAAATATATATTATATACTGTAAATAAAATATGAAAGTACACCAAATGCATATTATATACTGTACACAAAATATCAAATTTAACCAAATATATAATATATATTGTACATAAATTATGAAAGTACACCAAATATATATATCATACTGTACATAAAATATCAAATTTCACCAAATATATTTGATATACTGTATATAAAATATCAAATTTCACCAAATGTATATTATATACTATACATAAAATATGAAAATACAGCAAATACATATTATATAGTGTACATAAAATATCAAATTTCACCAAATATATATTATATACTGTCCATAAAATATCAAATTCCACGAAATATATATTATATACTGTACATAAAATATCAAAGTTCAAAAAATAAATATTACATACTGTACATAAAAGATGAAAGTACACCAAATATATATTATATGCTGTACATAAAATATCAAATTTCACCAAATATATATTATATACTGTCCATAAAATATCAAATTTCACCAAATATATACTATATACTGTACATATAATATCAAATTTAACCAAATATATATTACATACTGTACATAAGATATGAAAGTACCCCAAAAATATGTTATCTACTGTACATAAAATATGAAAGTACACCAAATTTATATTATATACTCTACATAAAATATCAAACTACAGCAAATATATATTATATACTGTAAATAAAATATGAAAGTACACCAAATGCATATTATATACTGTACACAAAATATCAAATTTAACCAAATATATAATATATATTGTACATAAATTGTGAAAGTACACCAAATATATATATCATACTGTCCATAAAATATCAAATTTCACCAAATATATTTGATATACTGTATATAAAATATCAAATTTCACCAAATGTATATTATATACTATACATAAAATATGAAAATACAGCAAATACATATTATATACTGTACATAAAATATCAAATTTCACCAAATATATATTATATACTGTCCATAAAATATCAAATTTCACCAAATATATATTATATACTGTACATATAATATCAAATTTCAAAAAATATATATTATATACTGTACATAAAATATGAAAGTACACCAAAAATATATTATATACTGTACATAAAATATCAAATTTCACCAAATATATATTATATACTGTACATAAAATATCAAATTTCACCAAATATATATTGTATACTGTACTTAAAATATGAAAGTACCCCAAAAATATGTTATCTACTGTACATAAAATATGAAAGTACACCAAATTTATATTATATACTCTACATAAAATATCAAAGTACAGCAAATATATATTATATACTGTAAATAAAATATGAAAGTACACCAAATGCATATTATATACTGTACACAAAATATCAAATTTAACCAAATATATAATATATATTGTACATAAATTATGAAAGTACACCAAATACATATATCATACTGTACATAAAATATCAAATTTCACCGAATATATTTGATATACTGTATATAAAATATCAAATTTCACCAAATGTATATTATATACTATACATAAAATATGAAAACACAGCAAATACATATTATATACTGTACATAAAATATCAAATTTCACCAAATATATATTATATTCTGTCCATAAAATATCAAATTTCACCAAATATATATTATATACTGTACATATAATATCAAATTTCAAAAAATATATATTATATACTGTACATAAAATATGAAAGTACACCAAAAATATATTATATACTGTACATAAAATATCAAATTTCACCAAATATATATTATATACTGTACATAAAATATCAAATTTCACCAAATATATATTGTATACTGTACTTAAAATATGAAAGTACCCCAAAAATATGTTATCTACTGTACATAAAACATGAAAGTACACCAAATTTATATTATATACTCTACATAAAATATCAAAGTACAGCAAATATATATTATATACTGTAAATAAAATATGAAAGTACACCAAATGCATATTATATACTGTACACAAAATATCAAATTTAACCAAATATATAATATATATTGTACATAAATTATGAAAGTACACCAAATATATATATCATACTGTACATAAAATATCAAATTTCACCAAATATATTTGATATACTGTATATAAAATATCAAATTTCACCAAATGTATATTATATACTATACATAAAATATGAAAATACAGCAAATACATATTATATAGTGTACATAAAATATCAAATTTCACCAAATATATATTATATACTGTCCATAAAATATCAAATTCCACGAAATATATATTATATACTGTACATAAAATATCAAATTTCAAAAAATAAATATTACATACTGTACATAAAAGATGAAAGTACACCAAATATATATTATATGCTGTACATAAAATATCAAATTTCACCAAATATATATTATATACTGTCCATAAAATATCAAATTTCACCAAATATATATTATATACTGTACATATAATATCAAATTTAACCAAATATATATTACATACTGTACATAAGATATGAAAGTACCCCAAAAATATGTTATCTACTGTACATAAAATATGAAAGTACACCAAATTTATATTATATACTCTACATAAAATATCAAAGTACAGCAAATATATATTATATTCTGTAAATAAAATATGAAAGTACACCAAATGCATATTATATACTGTACACAAAATATCAAATTTAACCAAATATATAATATATATTGTACATAAATTGTGAAAGTACACCAAATATATATATCATACTGTCCATAAAATATCAAATTTCACCAAATATATTTGATATACTGTATATAAAATATCAAATTTCACCAAATGTATATTATATACTATACATAAAATATGAAAACACAGCAAATACATATTACATACTGTACATAAAATATCAAATTTCACCAAATATATATTATATACTGTCCATAAAATATCAAATTTCACCAAATATATATTATATACTGTACATATAATATCAAATTTCAAAAAATATATATTATATACTGTACATAAAATATGAAAGTACACCAAAAATATATTATATACTGTACATAAAATATCAAATTTCACCAAATATATATTATATACTGTACATAAAATATCAAATTTCACCAAATATATATTGTATACTGTACTTAAAATATGAAAGTACCCCAAAAATATGTTATCTACTGTACATAAAATATGAAAGTACACCAAATTTATATTATATACTCTACATAAAATATCAACGTACAGCAAATATATATTATATACTGTAAATAAAATATGAAAGTACACCAAATGCATATTATATACTGTACACAAAATATCAAATTTAACCAAATATATAATATATATTGTACATAAATTATGAAAGTACACCAAATACATATATCATACTGTACATAAAATATCAAATTTCACCAAATATATTTGATATACTGTATATAAAATATCAAATTTCACCAAATGTATATTATATACTATACATAAAATATGAAAACACAGCAAATACATATTATATACTGTACATAAAATATCAAATTTCACCAAATATATATTATATTCTGTCCATAAAATACCAAATTTCACCAAATATATATTATATACTGTACATATAATATCAAATTTCTAAAAATATATATTATATACTGTACATAAAATATGAAAGTACACCAAAAATATATTATATACTGTACATAAAATATCAAATTTCACCAAATATATATTATATACTGTACATAAAATATCAAATTTCACCAAATATATATTGTATACTGTACTTAAAATATGAAAGTACCCCAAAAATATGTTATCTACTGTACATAAAACATGAAAGTACACCAAATTTATATTATATACTCTACATAAAATATCAAACTACAGCAAATATATATTATATACTGTAAATAAAATATGAAAGTACACCAAATGCATATTATATACTGTACACAAAATATCAAATTTAACCAAATATATAATATATATTGTACATAAATTATGAAAGTACACCAAATATATATATCATACTGTACATAAAATATCAAATTTCACCAAATATATTTGATATACTGTATATAAAATATCAAATTTCACCAAATGTATATTATATACTATACATAAAATATGAAAACACAGCAAATACATATTACATACTGTACAAAAAATATCAAATTTCACCAAATATATATTATATACTGTCCATAAAATATCAAATTCCACGAAATATATATTATATACTGTACATAAAATATCAAAGTTCAAAAAATAAATATTACATACTGTACATAAAAGATGAAAGTACACCAAATATATATTATATGCTGTACATAAAATATCAAATTTCACCAAATATATATTATATACTGTCCATAAAATATCAAATTTCACCAAATATATATTATATACTGTACATATAATATCAAATTTAACCAAATATATATTACATACTGTACATAAGATATGAAAGTACCCCAAAAATATGTTATCTACTGTACATAAAATATGAAAGTACACCAAATTTATATTATATACTCTACATAAAATATCAAACTACAGCAAATATATATTATATACTGTAAATAAAATATGAAAGTACACCAAATGCATATTATATACTGTACACAAAATATCAAATTTAACCAAATATATAATATATATTGTACATAAATTGTGAAAGTACACCAAATATATATATCATACTGTCCATAAAATATCAAATTTCACCAAATATATTTGATATACTGTATATAAAATATCAAATTTCACCAAATGTATATTATATACTATACATAAAATATGAAAATACAGCAAATACATATTATATACTGTACATAAAATATCAAATTTCACCAAATATATATTATATACTGTCCATAAAATATCAAATTTCACCAAATATATATTATATACTGTACATATAATATCAAATTTCAAAAAATATATATTATATACTGTACATAAAATATGAAAGTACACCAAAAATATATTATATACTGTACATAAAATATCAAATTTCACCAAATATATATTATATACTGTACATAAAATATCAAATTTCACCAAATATATATTGTATACTGTACTTAAAATATGAAAGTACCCCAAAAATATGTTATCTACTGTACATAAAATATGAAAGTACACCAAATTTATATTATATACTCTACATAAAATATCAAAGTACAGCAAATATATATTATATACTGTAAATAAAATATGAAAGTACACCAAATGCATATTATATACTGTACACAAAATATCAAATTTAACCAAATATATAATATATATTGTACATAAATTATGAAAGTACACCAAATACATATATCATACTGTACATAAAATATCAAATTTCACCAAATATATTTGATATACTGTATATAAAATATCAAATTTCACCAAATGTATATTATATACTATACATAAAATATGAAAACACAGCAAATACATATTATATACTGTACATAAAATATCAAATTTCACCAAATATATATTATATACTGTCCATAAAATATCAAATTCCACGAAATATATATTTTATACTGTACATAAAATATCAAAGTTCAAAAAATAAATATTACATACTGTACATAAAAGATGAAAGTACACCAAATATATATTATATGCTGTACATAAAATATCAAATTTCACCAAATATATATTATATACTGTCCATAAAATATCAAATTTCACCAAATATATATTATATACTGTACATATAATATCAAATTTAACCAAATATATATTACATACTGTACATAAGATATGAAAGTACCCCAAAAATATGTTATCTACTGTACATAAAATATGAAAGTACACCAAATTTATATTATATACTCTACATAAAATATCAAACTACAGCAAATATATATTATATACTGTAAATAAAATATGAAAGTACACCAAATGCATATTATATACTGTACACAAAATATCAAATTTAACCAAATATATAATATATATTGTACATAAATTGTGAAAGTACACCAAATATATATATCATACTGTCCATAAAATATCAAATTTCACCAAATATATTTGATATACTGTATATAAAATATCAAATTTCACCAAATGTATATTATATACTATACATAAAATATGAAAATACAGCAAATACATATTATATACTGTACATAAAATATCAAATTTCACCAAATATATATTATATACTGTCCATAAAATATCAAATTTCACCAAATATATATTATATACTGTACATATAATATCAAATTTCAAAAAATATATATTATATACTGTACATAAAATATGAAAGTACACCAAAAATATATTATATACTGTACATAAAATATCAAATTTCACCAAATATATATTATATACTGTACATAAAATATCAAATTTCACCAAATATATATTGTATACTGTACTTAAAATATGAAAGTACCCCAAAAATATGTTATCTACTGTACATAAAATATGAAAGTACACCAAATTTATATTATATACTCTACATAAAATATCAAACTACAGCAAATATATATTATATACTGTAAATAAAATATGAAAGTACACCAAATGCATATTATATACTGTACACAAAATATCAAATTTAACCAAATATATAATATATATTGTACATAAATTGTGAAAGTACACCAAATATATATATCATACTGTCCATAAAATATCAAATTTCACCAAATATATTTGATATACTGTATATAAAATATCAAATTTCACCAAATGTATATTATATACTATACATAAAATATGAAAATACAGCAAATACATATTATATACTGTACATAAAATATCAAATTTCACCAAATATATATTATATACTGTCCATAAAATATCAAATTTCACCAAATATATATTATATACTGTACATATAATATCAAATTTCAAAAAATATATATTATATACTGTACATAAAATATGAAAGTACACCAAAAATATATTATATACTGTACATAAAATATCAAATTTCACCAAATATATATTATATACTGTACATAAAATATCAAATTTCACCAAATATATATTGTATACTGTACTTAAAATATGAAAGTACCCCAAAAATATGTTATCTACTGTACATAAAATATGAAAGTACACCAAATTTATATTATATACTCTACATAAAATATCAAAGTACAGCAAATATATATTATATACTGTAAATAAAATATGAAAGTACACCAAATGCATATTATATACTGTACACAAAATATCAAATTTAACCAAATATATAATATATATTGTACATAAATTATGAAAGTACACCAAATACATATATCATACTGTACATAAAATATCAAATTTCACCAAATATATTTGATATACTGTATATAAAATATCAAATTTCACCAAATGTATATTATATACTATACATAAAATATGAAAACACAGCAAATACATATTATATACTGTACATAAAATATCAAATTTCACCAAATATATATTATATACTGTCCATAAAATATCAAATTCCACGAAATATATATTTTATACTGTACATAAAATATCAAAGTTCAAAAAATAAATATTACATACTGTACATAAAAGATGAAAGTACACCAAATATATATTATATGCTGTACATAAAATATCAAATTTCACCAAATATATATTATATACTGTCCATAAAATATCAAATTTCACCAAATATATATTATATACTGTACATATAATATCAAATTTAACCAAATATATATTACATACTGTACATAAGATATGAAAGTACCCCAAAAATATGTTATCTACTGTACATAAAATATGAAAGTACACCAAATTTATATTATATACTCTACATAAAATATCAAACTACAGCAAATATATATTATATACTGTAAATAAAATATGAAAGTACACCAAATGCATATTATATACTGTACACAAAATATCAAATTTAACCAAATATATAATATATATTGTACATAAATTGTGAAAGTACACCAAATATATATATCATACTGTCCATAAAATATCAAATTTCACCAAATATATTTGATATACTGTATATAAAATATCAAATTTCACCAAATGTATATTATATACTATACATAAAATATGAAAATACAGCAAATACATATTATATACTGTACATAAAATATCAAATTTCACCAAATATATATTATATACTGTCCATAAAATATCAAATTTCACCAAATATATATTATATACTGTACATATAATATCAAATTTCAAAAAATATATATTATATACTGTACATAAAATATGAAAGTACACCAAAAATATATTATATACTGTACATAAAATATCAAATTTCACCAAATATATATTATATACTGTACATAAAATATCAAATTTCACCAAATATATATTGTATACTGTACTTAAAATATGAAAGTACCCCAAAAATATGTTATCTACTGTACATAAAATATGAAAGTACACCAAATTTATATTATATACTCTACATAAAATATCAAAGTACAGCAAATATATATTATATACTGTAAATAAAATATGAAAGTACACCAAATGCATATTATATACTGTACACAAAATATCAAATTTAACCAAATATATAATATATATTGTACATAAATTATGAAAGTACACCAAATACATATATCATACTGTACATAAAATATCAAATTTCACCAAATATATTTGATATACTGTATATAAAATATCAAATTTCACCAAATGTATATTATATACTATACATAAAATATGAAAACACAGCAAATACATATTATATACTGTACATAAAATATCAAATTTCACCAAATATATATTATATACTGTCCATAAAATATCAAATTCCACGAAATATATATTATATACTGTACATAAAATATCAAAGTTCAAAAAATAAATATTACATACTGTACATAAAAGATGAAAGTACACCAAATATATATTATATGCTGTACATAAAATATCAAATTTCACCAAATATATATTATATACTGTCCATAAAATATCAAATTTCACCAAATATATATTATATACTGTACATATAATATCAAATTTAACCAAATATATATTACATACTGTACATAAGATATGAAAGTACCCCAAAAATATGTTATCTACTGTACATAAAATATGAAAGTACACCAAATTTATATTATATACTCTACATAAAATATCAAACTACAGCAAATATATATTATATACTGTAAATAAAATATGAAAGTACACCAAATGCATATTATATACTGTACACAAAATATCAAATTTAACCAAATATATAATATATATTGTACATAAATTGTGAAAGTACACCAAATATATATATCATACTGTCCATAAAATATCAAATTTCACCAAATATATTTGATATACTGTATATAAAATATCAAATTTCACCAAATGTATATTATATACTATACATAAAATATGAAAATACAGCAAATACATATTATATACTGTACATAAAATATCAAATTTCACCAAATATATATTATATACTGTCCATAAAATATCAAATTTCACCAAATATATATTATATACTGTACATATAATATCAAATTTCAAAAAATATATATTATATACTGTACATAAAATATGAAAGTACACCAAAAATATATTATATACTGTACATAAAATATCAAATTTCACCAAATATATATTATATACTGTACATAAAATATCAAATTTCACCAAATATATATTGTATACTGTACTTAAAATATGAAAGTACCCCAAAAATATGTTATCTACTGTACATAAAATATGAAAGTACACCAAATTTATATTATATACTCTACATAAAATATCAAAGTACAGCAAATATATATTATATACTGTAAATAAAATATGAAAGTACACCAAATGCATAATATATACTGTACACAAAATATCAAATTTAACCAAATATATAATATATATTGTACATAAATTATGAAAGTACACCAAATACATATATCATACTGTACATAAAATATCAAATTTCACCAAATATATTTGATATACTGTATATAAAATATCAAATTTCACCAAATGTATATTATATACTATACATAAAATATGAAAACACAGCAAATACATATTATATACTGTACATAAAATATCAAATTTCACCAAATATATATTATATTCTGTCCATAAAATATCAAATTTCACCAAATATATATTATATACTGTACATATAATATCAAATTTCAAAAAATATATATTATATACTGTACATAAAATATGAAAGTACACCAAAAATATATTATATACTGTACATAAAATATCAAATTTCACCAAATATATATTATATACTGTACATAAAATATCAAATTTCACCAAATATATATTGTATACTGTACTTAAAATATGAAAGTACCCCAAAAATATGTTATCTACTGTACATAAAACATGAAAGTACACCAAATTTATATTATATACTCTACATAAAATATCAAAGTACAGCAAATATATATTATATACTGTAAATAAAATATGAAAGTACACCAAATGCATATTATATACTGTACACAAAATATCAAATTTAACCAAATATATAATATATATTGTACATAAATTATGAAAGTACACCAAATATATATATCATACTGTACATAAAATATCAAATTTCACCAAATATATTTGATATACTGTATATAAAATATCAAATTTCACCAAATGTATATTATATACTATACATAAAATATGAAAATACAGCAAATACATATTATATAGTGTACATAAAATATCAAATTTCACCAAATATATATTATATACTGTCCATAAAATATCAAATTCCACGAAATATATATTATATACTGTACATAAAATATCAAAGTTCAAAAAATAAATATTACATACTGTACATAAAAGATGAAAGTACACCAAATATATATTATATGCTGTACATAAAATATCAAATTTCACCAAATATATATTATATACTGTCCATAAAATATCAAATTTCACCAAATATATATTATATACTGTACATATAATATCAAATTTAACCAAATATATATTACATACTGTACATAAGATATGAAAGTACCCCAAAAATATGTTATCTACTGTACATAAAATATGAAAGTACACCAAATTTATATTATATACTCTACATAAAATATCAAACTACAGCAAATATATATTATATACTGTAAATAAAATATGAAAGTACACCAAATGCATATTATATACTGTACACAAAATATCAAATTTAACCAAATATATAATATATATTGTACATAAATTGTGAAAGTACACCAAATATATATATCATACTGTCCATAAAATATCAAATTTCACCAAATATATTTGATATACTGTATATAAAATATCAAATTTCACCAAATGTATATTATATACTATACATAAAATATGAAAATACAGCAAATACATATTATATACTGTCCATAAAATATCAAATTTCACCAAATATATATTATATACTGTCCATAAAATATCAAATTTCACCAAATATATATTATATACTGTACATATAATATCAAATTTCAAAAAATATATATTATATACTGTACATAAAATATGAAAGTACACCAAAAATATATTATATACTGTACATAAAATATCAAATTTCACCAAATATATATTATATACTGTACATAAAATATCAAATTTCACCAAATATATATTGTATACTGTACTTAAAATATGAAAGTACCCCAAAAATATGTTATCTACTGTACATAAAATATGAAAGTACACCAAATTTATATTATATACTCTACATAAAATATCAAAGTACAGCAAATATATATTATATACTGTAAATAAAATATGAAAGTACACCAAATGCATATTATATACTGTACACAAAATATCAAATTTAACCAAATATATAATATATATTGTACATAAATTATGAAAGTACACCAAATACATATATCATACTGTACATAAAATATCAAATTTCACCAAATATATTTGATATACTGTATATAAAATATCAAATTTCACCAAATGTATATTATATACTATACATAAAATATGAAAACACAGCAAATACATATTATATACTGTACATAAAATATCAAATTTCACCAAATATATATTATATACTGTCCATAAAATATCAAATTCCACGAAATATATATTATATACTGTACATAAAATATCAAAGTTCAAAAAATAAATATTACATACTGTACATAAAAGATGAAAGTACACCAAATATATATTATATGCTGTACATAAAATATCAAATTTCACCAAATATATATTATATACTGTCCATAAAATATCAAATTTCACCAAATATATATTATATACTGTACATATAATATCAAATTTAACCAAATATATATTACATACTGTACATAAGATATGAAAGTACCCCAAAAATATGTTATCTACTGTACATAAAATATGAAAGTACACCAAATTTATATTATATACTCTACATAAAATATCAAACTACAGCAAATATATATTATATACTGTAAATAAAATATGAAAGTACACCAAATGCATATTATATACTGTACACAAAATATCAAATTTAACCAAATATATAATATATATTGTACATAAATTGTGAAAGTACACCAAATATATATATCATACTGTCCATAAAATATCAAATTTCACCAAATATATTTGATATACTGTATATAAAATATCAAATTTCACCAAATGTATATTATATACTATACATAAAATATGAAAATACAGCAAATACATATTATATACTGTACATAAAATATCAAATTTCACCAAATATATATTATATACTGTCCATAAAATATCAAATTTCACCAAATATATATTATATACTGTACATATAATATCAAATTTCAAAAAATATATATTATATACTGTACATAAAATATGAAAGTACACCAAAAATATATTATATACTGTACATAAAATATCAAATTTCACCAAATATATATTATATACTGTACATAAAATATCAAATTTCACCAAATATATATTGTATACTGTACTTAAAATATGAAAGTACCCCAAAAATATGTTATCTACTGTACATAAAATATGAAAGTACACCAAATTTATATTATATACTCTACATAAAATATCAAAGTACAGCAAATATATATTATATACTGTAAATAAAATATGAAAGTACACCAAATGCATAATATATACTGTACACAAAATATCAAATTTAACCAAATATATAATATATATTGTACATAAATTATGAAAGTACACCAAATACATATATCATACTGTACATAAAATATCAAATTTCACCAAATATATTTGATATACTGTATATAAAATATCAAATTTCACCAAATGTATATTATATACTATACATAAAATATGAAAACACAGCAAATACATATTATATACTGTACATAAAATATCAAATTTCACCAAATATATATTATATTCTGTCCATAAAATATCAAATTTCACCAAATATATATTATATACTGTACATATAATATCAAATTTCAAAAAATATATATTATATACTGTACATAAAATATGAAAGTACACCAAAAATATATTATATACTGTACATAAAATATCAAATTTCACCAAATATATATTATATACTGTACATAAAATATCAAATTTCACCAAATATATATTGTATACTGTACTTAAAATATGAAAGTACCCCAAAAATATGTTATCTACTGTACATAAAACATGAAAGTACACCAAATTTATATTATATACTCTACATAAAATATCAAAGTACAGCAAATATATATTATATACTGTAAATAAAATATGAAAGTACACCAAATGCATATTATATACTGTACACAAAATATCAAATTTAACCAAATATATAATATATATTGTACATAAATTATGAAAGTACACCAAATATATATATCATACTGTACATAAAATATCAAATTTCACCAAATATATTTGATATACTGTATATAAAATATCAAATTTCACCAAATGTATATTATATACTATACATAAAATATGAAAATACAGCAAATACATATTATATAGTGTACATAAAATATCAAATTTCACCAAATATATATTATATACTGTCCATAAAATATCAAATTCCACGAAATATATATTATATACTGTACATAAAATATCAAATTTCAAAAAATAAATATTACATACTGTACATAAAAGATGAAAGTACACCAAATATATATTATATGCTGTACATAAAATATCAAATTTCACCAAATATATATTATATACTGTCCATAAAATATCAAATTTCACCAAATATATATTATATACTGTACATATAATATCAAATTTAACCAAATATATATTACATACTGTACATAAGATATGAAAGTACCCCAAAAATATGTTATCTACTGTACATAAAATATGAAAGTACACCAAATTTATATTATATACTCTACATAAAATATCAAACTACAGCAAATATATATTATATACTGTAAATAAAATATGAAAGTACACCAAATGCATATTATATACTGTACACAAAATATCAAATTTAACCAAATATATAATATATATTGTACATAAATTGTGAAAGTACACCAAATATATATATCATACTGTCCATAAAATATCAAATTTCACCAAATATATTTGATATACTGTATATAAAATATCAAATTTCACCAAATGTATATTATATACTATACATAAAATATGAAAATACAGCAAATACATATTATATACTGTACATAAAATATCAAATTTCACCAAATATATATTATATACTGTCCATAAAATATCAAATTTCACCAAATATATATTATATACTGTACATATAATATCAAATTTCAAAAAATATATATTATATACTGTACATAAAATATGAAAGTACACCAAAAATATATTATATACTGTACATAAAATATCAAATTTCACCAAATATATATTATATACTGTACATAAAATATCAAATTTCACCAAATATATATTGTATACTGTACTTAAAATATGAAAGTACCCCAAAAATATGTTATCTACTGTACATAAAATATGAAAGTACACCAAATTTATATTATATACTCTACATAAAATATCAAAGTACAGCAAATATATATTATATACTGTAAATAAAATATGAAAGTACACCAAATGCATATTATATACTGTACACAAAATATCAAATTTAACCAAATATATAATATATATTGTACATAAATTATGAAAGTACACCAAATACATATATCATACTGTACATAAAATATCAAATTTCACCAAATATATTTGATATACTGTATATAAAATATCAAATTTCACCAAATGTATATTATATACTATACATAAAATATGAAAACACAGCAAATACATATTATATACTGTACATAAAATATCAAATTTCACCAAATATATATTATATACTGTCCATAAAATATCAAATTCCACGAAATATATATTATATACTGTACATAAAATATCAAAGTTCAAAAAATAAATATTACATACTGTACATAAAAGATGAAAGTACACCAAATATATATTATATGCTGTACATAAAATATCAAATTTCACCAAATATATATTATATACTGTCCATAAAATATCAAATTTCACCAAATATATATTATATACTGTACATATAATATCAAATTTAACCAAATATATATTACATACTGTACATAAGATATGAAAGTACCCCAAAAATATGTTATCTACTGTACATAAAATATGAAAGTACACCAAATTTATATTATATACTCTACATAAAATATCAAACTACAGCAAATATATATTATATACTGTAAATAAAATATGAAAGTACACCAAATGCATATTATATACTGTACACAAAATATCAAATTTAACCAAATATATAATATATATTGTACATAAATTGTGAAAGTACACCAAATATATATATCATACTGTCCATAAAATATCAAATTTCACCAAATATATTTGATATACTGTATATAAAATATCAAATTTCACCAAATGTATATTATATACTATACATAAAATATGAAAATACAGCAAATACATATTATATACTGTACATAAAATATCAAATTTCACCAAATATATATTATATACTGTCCATAAAATATCAAATTTCACCAAATATATATTATATACTGTACATATAATATCAAATTTCAAAAAATATATATTATATACTGTACATAAAATATGAAAGTACACCAAAAATATATTATATACTGTACATAAAATATCAAATTTCACCAAATATATATTATATACTGTACATAAAATATCAAATTTCACCAAATATATATTGTATACTGTACTTAAAATATGAAAGTACCCCAAAAATATGTTATCTACTGTACATAAAATATGAAAGTACACCAAATTTATATTATATACTCTACATAAAATATCAAAGTACAGCAAATATATATTATATACTGTAAATAAAATATGAAAGTACACCAAATGCATAATATATACTGTACACAAAATATCAAATTTAACCAAATATATAATATATATTGTACATAAATTATGAAAGTACACCAAATACATATATCATACTGTACATAAAATATCAAATTTCACCAAATATATTTGATATACTGTATATAAAATATCAAATTTCACCAAATGTATATTATATACTATACATAAAATATGAAAACACAGCAAATACATATTATATACTGTACATAAAATATCAAATTTCACCAAATATATATTATATTCTGTCCATAAAATATCAAATTTCACCAAATATATATTATATACTGTACATATAATATCAAATTTCAAAAAATATATATTATATACTGTACATAAAATATGAAAGTACACCAAAAATATATTATATACTGTACATAAAATATCAAATTTCACCAAATATATATTATATACTGTACATAAAATATCAAATTTCACCAAATATATATTGTATACTGTACTTAAAATATGAAAGTACCCCAAAAATATGTTATCTACTGTACATAAAACATGAAAGTACACCAAATTTATATTATATACTCTACATAAAATATCAAAGTACAGCAAATATATATTATATACTGTAAATAAAATATGAAAGTACACCAAATGCATATTATATACTGTACACAAAATATCAAATTTAACCAAATATATAATATATAGTACATAAATTATGAAAGTACACCAAATATATATATCATACTGTACATAAAATATCAAATTTCACCAAATATATTTGATATACTGTATATAAAATATCAAATTTCACCAAATGTATATTATATACTATACATAAAATATGAAAATACAGCAAATACATATTATATAGTGTACATAAAATATCAAATTTCACCAAATATATATTATATACTGTCCATAAAATATCAAATTCCACGAAATATATATTATATACTGTACATAAAATATCAAATTTCAAAAAATAAATATTACATACTGTACATAAAAGATGAAAGTACACCAAATATATATTATATGCTGTACATAAAATATCAAATTTCACCAAATATATATTATATACTGTCCATAAAATATCAAATTTCACCAAATATATATTATATACTGTACATATAATATCAAATTTAACCAAATATATATTACATACTGTACATAAGATATGAAAGTACCCCAAAAATATGTTATCTACTGTACATAAAATATGAAAGTACACCAAATTTATATTATATACTCTACATAAAATATCAAACTACAGCAAATATATATTATATACTGTAAATAAAATATGAAAGTACACCAAATGCATATTATATACTGTACACAAAATATCAAATTTAACCAAATATATAATATATATTGTACATAAATTGTGAAAGTACACCAAATATATATATCATACTGTCCATAAAATATCAAATTTCACCAAATATATTTGATATACTGTATATAAAATATCAAATTTCACCAAATGTATATTATATACTATACATAAAATATGAAAATACAGCAAATACATATTATATACTGTCCATAAAATATCAAATTTCACCAAATATATATTATATACTGTCCATAAAATATCAAATTTCACCAAATATATATTATATACTGTACATATAATATCAAATTTCAAAAATATATATTATATACTGTACATAAAATATGAAAGTACACCAAAAATATATTATATACTGTACATAAAATATCAAATTTCACCAAATATATATTATATACTGTACATAAAATATCAAATTTCACCAAATATATATTGTATACTGTACTTAAAATATGAAAGTACCCCAAAAATATGTTATCTACTGTACATAAAATATGAAAGTACACCAAATTTATATTATATACTCTACATAAAATATCAAAGTACAGCAAATATATATTATATACTGTACATAAAATATGAAAGTACACCAAATGCATATTATATAGTGTACACAAAATATCAAATTTAACCAAATATATAATATATATTGTACATAAATTATGAAAGTACACCAAATACATATATCATACTGTACATAAAATATCAAATTTCACCAAATATATTTGATATACTGTATATAAAATATCAAATTTCACAAAATGTATATTATATACTATACATAAAATATGAAAACACAGCAAATACATATTACATAATGTACATAAAATATCAAATTTCAACAAATATATATTATATACTGTCCATAAAATATCAAATTTCACCAAATATATATTATATACTGTACATATAATATCAAATTTCAAAAAATATATATTATATACTGTACATAAAATATGAAAGTACACCAAAAATATATTATATACTGTACATAAAATATCAAATTTCACCAAATATATATTATATACTGTACATAAAATATCAAATTTCACCAAATATATATTGTATACTGTACTTAAAATATGAAAGTACCCCAAAAATATGTTATCTACTGTACATAAAACATGAAAGTACACCAAATTTATATTATATACTCTACATAAAATATCAAAGTACAGCAAATATATATTATATACTGTAAATAAAATATGAAAGTACACCAAATGCATATTATATACTGTACACAAAATATCAAATTTAACCAAATATATAATATATATTGTACATAAATTATGAAAGTACACCAAATATATATATCATACTGTACATAAAATATCAAATTTCACCAAATATATTTGATATACTGTATATAAAATATCAAATTTCACCAAATGTATATTATATACTATACATAAAATATGAAAATACAGCAAATACATATTATATACTGTACATAAAATATCAAATTTCACCAAATATATATTATATACTGTCCATAAAATATCAAATTCCACGAAATATATATTATATACTGTACATAAAATATCAAATTTCAAAAAATATATATTACATACTGTACATAAAAGATGAAAGTACACCAAATATATATTATATGCTGTACATAAAATATCAAATTTGACCAAATATATATTATATACTGTCCATAAAATATCAAATTTCACCAAATATATATTATATACTGTACATATAATATCAAATTTAACCAAATATATATTACATACTGTACATAAGATATGAAAGTACCCCAAAAATATGTTATCTACTGTACATAAAATATGAAAGTACACCAAATTTATATTATATACTCTACATAAAATATCAAACTACAGCAAATATATATTATATACTGTAAATAAAATATGAAAGTACACCAAATGCATATTATATACTGTACACAAAATATCAAATTTAACCAAATATATAATATATATTGTACATAAATTGTGAAAGTACACCAAATATATATATCATACTGTCCATAAAATATCAAATTTCACCAAATATATTTGATATACTGTATATAAAATATCAAATTTCACCAAATGTATATTATATACTATACATAAAATATGAAAATACAGCAAATACATATTATATACTGTCCATAAAATATCAAATTTCACCAAATATATATTATATACTGTCCATAAAATATCAAATTTCACCAAATATATATTATATACTGTACATATAATATCAAATTTCAAAAAATATATATTATATACTGTACATAAAATATGAAAGTACACCAAAAATATATTATATACTGTACATAAAATATCAAATTTCACCAAATATATATTATATACTGTACATAAAATATCAAATTTCACCAAATATATATTGTATACTGTACTGAAAATATGAAAGTACCCCAAAAATATGTTATCTACTGTACATAAAATATGAAAGTACACCAAATTTATATTATATACTCTATATAAAATATCAAAGTACAGCAAATATATATTATATACTGTAAATAAAATATGAAAGTACACCAAATGCATATTATATACTGTACACAAAATATCAAATTTAACCAAATATATACTATATATTGTACATAAATTATGAAAGTACACCAAATACATATATCATTCTGTACATAAAATATCAAATTTCACCAAATATATTTGATATACTGTATATAAAATATCAAATTTCACCAAATGTATATTATATACTATACATAAAATATGAAAACACAGCAAATACATATTACATACTGTACATAAAATATCAAATTTCAAAAAATATATATTATATACTGTCCATAAAATATCAAATTTCACCAAATATATATTATATACTGTACATATAATATCAAATTTCAAAAAATATATATTATATACTGTACATAAAATATGAAAGTACACCAAAAATATATTATATACTGTACATAAAATATCAAATTTCACCAAATATATATTATATACTGTACATAAAATATCAAATTTCACCAAATATATATTGTATACTGTACTTAAAATATGAAAGTACCCCAAAAATATGTTATCTACTGTACATAAAACATGAAAGTACACCAAATTTATATTATATACTCTACATAAAATATCAAAGTACAGCAAATATATATTATATACTGTAAATAAAATATGAAAGTACACCAAATGCATATTATATACTGTACACAAAATATCAAATTTAACCAAATATATAATATATATTGTACATAAATTATGAAAGTACACCAAATATATATATCATACTGTACATAAAATATCAAATTTCACCAAATATATTTGATATACTGTATATAAAATATCAAATTTCACCAAATGTATATTATATACTATACATAAAATATGAAAATACAGCAAATACATATTATATAGTGTACATAAAATATCAAATTTCACCAAATATATATAATATACTGTCCATAAAATATCAAATTCCACGAAATATATATTATATACTGTACATAAAATATCAAATTTCAAAAAATAAATATTACATACTGTACATAAAAGATGAAAGTACACCAAATATATATTATATGCTGTACATAAAATATCAAATTTCACCAAATATATATTATATACTGTCCATAAAATATCAAATTTCACCAAATATATATTATATACTGTACATATAATATCAAATTTAACCAAATATATATTACATACTGTACATAAGATATGAAAGTACCCCAAAAATATGTTATCTACTGTACATAAAATATGAAAGTACACCAAATTTATATTATATACTCTACATAAAATATCAAACTACAGCAAATATATATTATATACTGTAAATAAAATATGAAAGTACACCAAATGCATATTATATACTGTACACAAAATATCAAATTTACCCAAATATATAATATATATTGTACATAAATTGTGAAAGTACACCAAATATATATATCATACTGTCCATAAAATATCAAATTTCACCAAATATATTTGATATACTGTATATAAAATATCAAATTTCACCAAATGTATATTATATACTATACATAAAATATGAAAATACAGCAAATACATATTATATACTGTAGATAAAATATCAAATTTCACCAAATATATATTATATACTGTCCATAAAATATCAAATTTCACCAAATATATATTATATACTGTACATATAATATCAAATTTCAAAAAATATATATTATATACTGTACATAAAATATGAAAGTACACCAAAAATATATTATATACTGTACATAAAATATCAAATTTCACCAAATATATATTATATACTGTACATAAAATATCAAATTTCACCAAATATATATTGTATACTGTACTTAAAATATGAAAGTACCCCAAAAATATGTTATCTACTGTACATAAAATATGAAAGTACACCAAATTTATATTATATACTCTACATAAAATATCAAAGTACAGCAAATATATATTATATACTGTAAATAAAATATGAAAGTACATCAAATGCATATTATATACTGTACACAAAATATCAAATTTAACCAAATATATAGTATATATTGTACATAAATTATGAAAGTACACCAAATACATATATCATACTGTACATAAAATATCAAATTTCACCAAATATATTTGATATACTGTATATAAAATATCAAATTTCACCAAATGTATATTATATACTATACATAAAATGTGAAAACACAGCAAATACATATTATATACTGTACATAAAATATCAAATTTCACCAAATATATATTATATACTGTCCATAAAATATCAAATTTCACCAAATATATATTATATACTGTACATATAATATCAAATTTCAAAAAATATATATTATATACTGTACATAAAATATGAAAGTACACCAAAAATATATTATATGCTGTACATAAAATATCAAATTTCACCAAATATATATTATATACTGTACATAAAATATCAAATTTCACCAAATATATATTGTATACTGTACTTAAAATATGAAAGTACCCCAAAAATATGTTATCTACTGTACATAAAACATGAAAGTACACCAAATTTATATTATATACTCTACATAAAATATCAAAGTACAGCAAATATATATTATATACTGTAAATAAAATATGAAAATACACCAAATGCATATTATATACTGTACACAAAATATCAAATTTAACCAAATATATAATATATATTGTACATAAATTATGAAAGTACACCAAATATATATATCATACTGTACATAAAATATCAAATTTCACCAAATATATTTGATATACTGTATATAAAATATCAAATTTCACCAAATGTATATTATATACTATACATAAAATATGAAAATACAGCAAATACATATTATATAGTGTACATAAAATATCAAATTTCACCAAATATATATTATATACTGTCCATAAAATATCAAATTCCACGAAATATATATTATATACTGTACATAAAATATCAAATTTCAAAAAATAAATATTACATACTGTACATAAAAGATGAAAGTACACCAAATATATATTATATGCTGTACATAAAATATCAAATTTCACCAAATATATATTATATACTGTCCATAAAATATCAAATTTCACCAAATATATATTATATACTGTACATATAATATCAAATTTAACCAAATATATATTACATACTGTACATAAGATATGAAAGTACCCCAAAAATATGTTATCTACTGTACATAAAATATGAAAGTACACCAAATTTATATTATATACTCTACATAAAATATCAAACTACAGCAAATATATATTATATACTGTAAATAAAATATGAAAGTACACCAAATGCATATTATATACTGTACACAAAATATCAAATTTAACCAAATATATAATATATATTGTACATAAATTGTGAAAGTACACCAAATATATATATCATACTGTCCATAAAATATCAAATTTCACCAAATATATTTGATATACTGTATATAAAATATCAAATCTCACCAAATGTATATTATATACTATACATAAAATATGAAAATACAGCAAATACATATTATATACTGTCCATAAAATATCAAATTTCACCAAATATATATTATATACTGTCCATAAAATATCAAATTTCACCAAATATATATTATATACTGTACATATAATATCAAATTTCAAAAAATATATATTATATACTGTACATAAAATATGAAAGTACACCAAAAATATATTATATACTGTACATAAAATATCAAATTTCACCAAATATATATTATATACTGTACATAAAATATCAAATTTCACCAAATATATATTGTATACTGTACTTAAAATATGAAAGTACCCCAAAAATATGTTATCTACTGTAGATAAAACATGAAAGTACACCAAATTTATATTATATACTCTACATAAAATATCAAAGTACAGCGAATATATATTATATACTGTAAATAAAATATGAAAGTACACCAAATGCATATTATATACTGTACACAAAATATCAAATTTAACCAAATATATAATATATATTGTACATAAATTATGAAAGTACACCAAATATATATATCATACTGTACATAAAATATCAAATTTCACCAAATATATTTGATATACTGTATATAAAATATCAAATTTCACCAAATGTATATTATATACTATACATAAAATATGAAAATACAGCAAATACATATTATATAGTGTACATAAAATATCAAATTTCACCAAATATATATTATATACTGTCCATAAAATATCAAATTCCACGAAATATATATTATATACTGTACATAAAATATCAAATTTCAAAAAATAAATATTACATACTGTACATAAAAGATGAAAGTACACCAAATATATATTATATGCTGTACATAAAATATCAAATTTCACCAAATATATATTATATACTGTCCATAAAATATCAAATTTCACCAAATATATATTATATACTGTACATATAATATCAAATTTAACCAAATATATATTACATACTGTACATAAGATATGAAAGTACCCCAAAAATATGTTATCTACTGTACATAAAATATGAAAGTACACCAAATTTATATTATATACTCTACATAAAATATCAAACTACAGCAAATATATATTATATACTGTAAATAAAATATGAAAGTACACCAAATGCATATTATATACTGTACACAAAATATCAAATTTAACCAAATATATAATATATATTGTACATAAATTGTGAAAGTACACCAAATATATATATCATACTGTCCATAAAATATCAAATTTCACCAAATATATTTGATATACTGTATATAAAATATCAAATCTCACCAAATGTATATTATATACTATACATAAAATATGAAAATACAGCAAATACATATTATATACTGTCCATAAAATATCAAATTTCACCAAATATATATTATATACTGTCCATAAAATATCAAATTTCACCAAATATATATTATATACTGTACATATAATATCAAATTTCAAAAAATATATATTATATACTGTACATAAAATATGAAAGTACACCAAAAATATATTATATACTGTACATAAAATATCAAATTTCACCAAATATATATTATATACTGTACATAAAATATCAAATTTCACCAAATATATATTGTATACTGTACTTAAAATATGAAAGTACCCCAAAAATATGTTATCTACTGTACATAAAATATGAAAGTACACCAAATTTATATTATATACTCTACATAAAATATCAAAGTACAGCAAATATATATTATATACTGTAAATAAAATATGAAAGTACACCAAATGCGTATTATATACTGTACACAAAATATCAAATTTAACCAAATATATAATATATATTGTACATAAATTATGAAAGTACACCAAATACATATATCATACTGTACATAAAATATCAAATTTCACCAAATATATTTGATATACTGTATATAAAATATCAAATTTCACAAAATGTATATTATATACTATACATAAAATATGAAAACACAGCAAATACATATTACATACTGTACATAAAATATCAAATTTCACCAAATATATATTATATACTGTCCATAAAATATCAAATTTCACCAAATATATATTATATACTGTACATATAATATCAAATTTCAAAAAATATATATTATATACTGTACATAAAATATGAAAGTACACCAAAAATATATTATATACTGTACATAAAATATCAAATTTCACCAAATATATATTATATACTGTACATAAAATATCAAATTTCACCAAATATATATTGTATACTGTACTTAAAATATGAAAGTACCCCAAAAATATGTTATCTACTGTACATAAAACATGAAAGTACACCAAATTTATATTATATACTCTACATAAAATATCAAAGTACAGCAAATATATATTATATACTGTAAATAAAATATGAAAGTACACCAAATGCATATTATATACTGTACACAAAATATCAAATTTAACCAAATATATAATATATATTGTACATAAATTATGAAAGTACACCAAATATATATATCATACTGTCCATAAAATATCAAATTTCACCAAATATATTTGATATACTGTATATAAAATATCAAATTTCACCAAATGTATATTATATACTATACATAAAATATGAAAATACAGCAAATACATATTATATAGTGTACATAAAATATCAAATTTCACCAAATATATATTATATACTGTCCATAAAATATCAAATTCCACGAAATATATATTATATACTGTACAAAAAATATCAAATTTCAAAAAATAAATATTACATACTGTACATAAAAGATGAAAGTACACCAAATATATATTATATGCTGTACATAAAATATCAAATTTCACCAAATATATATTATATACTGTCCATAAAATATCAAATTTCACCAAATATATATTATATACTGTACATATAATATCAAATTTAACCAAATATATATTACATACTGTACATAAGATATGAAAGTACCCCAAAAATATGTTATCTACTGTACATAAAATATGAAAGTACACCAAATTTATATTATATACTCTACATAAAATATCAAACTACAGCAAATATATATTATATACTGTAAATAAAATATGAAAGTACACCAAATGCATATTATATACTGTACACAAAATATCAAATTTAACCAAATATATAATATATATTGTACATAAATTGTGAAAGTACACCAAATATATATATCATACTGTCCTTAAAATATCAAATTTCACCAAATATATTTGATATACTGTATATAAAATATCAAATTTCACCAAATGTATATTATATACTATACATAAAATATGAAAATACAGCAAATACATATTATATACTGTCCATAAAATATCAAATTTCACCAAATATATATTATATACTGTCCATAAAATATCAAATTTCACCAAATATATATTATATACTGTACATATAATATCAAATTTCAAAAAATATATATTATATACTGTACATAAAATATGAAAGTACACCAAAAATATATTATATACTGTACATAAAATATCAAATTTCACCAAATATATATTATATACTGTACATAAAATATCAAATTTCACCAAATATATATTGTATACTGTACTTAAAATATGAAAGTACCCCAAAAATATGTTATCTACTGTACATAAAATATGAAAGTACACCAAATTTATATTATATACTCTACATAAAATATCAAAGTACAGCAAATATATATTATATACTGTAAATAAAATATGAAAGTACACCAAATGCATATTATATACTGTACACAAAATATCAAATTTAACCAAATATATAATATATATTGTACATAAATTATGAAAGTACACCAAATACATATATCATACTGTACATAAAATATCAAATTTCACCAAATATATTTGATATACTGTATATAAAATATCAAATTTCACAAAATGTATATTATATACTATACATAAAATATGAAAACACAGCAAATACATATTACATACTGTACATAAAATATCAAATTTCACCAAATATATATTATATACTGTCCATAAAATATCAAATTTCACCAAATATATATTATATACTGTACATATAATATCAAATTTCAAAAAATATATATTATATACTGTACATAAAATATGAAAGTACACCAAAAATATATTATATACTGTACATAAAATATCAAATTTCACCAAATATATATTTTATACTGTACATAAAATATCAAATTTCACCAAATATATATTGTATACTGTACTTAAAATATGAAAGTACCCCAAAAATATGTTATCTACTGTACATAAAACATGAAAGTACACCAAATTTATATTATATACTCTACATAAAATATCAAAGTACAGCAAATATATATTATATACTGTAAATAAAATATGAAAGTACACCAAATGCATATTATATACTGTACACAAAATATCAAATTTAACCAAATATATAATATATATTGTACATAAATTATGAAAGTACACCAAATATATATATCATACTGTACATAAAATATCAAATTTCACCAAATATATTTGATATACTGTATATAAAATATCAAATTTCACCAAATGTATATTATATACTATACATAAAATATGAAAATACAGCAAATACATATTATATAGTGTACATAAAATATCAAATTTCACCAAATATATATTATATACTGTCCATAAAATATCAAATTCCACGAAATATATATTATATACTGTACATAAAATATCAAATTTCAAAAAATAAATATTACATACTGTACATAAAAGATGAAAGTACACCAAATATATGTTATATGCTGTACATAAAATATCAAATTTCACCAAATATATATTATATACTGTCCATAAAATATCAAATTTCACCAAATATATATTATATACTGTACATATAATATCAAATTTAACCAAATATATATTACATACTGTACATAAGATATGAAAGTACCCCAAAAATATGTTATCTACTGTACATAAAATATGAAAGTACACCAAATTTATATTATATACTCTACATAAAATATCAAACTACAGCAAATATATATTATATACTGTAAATAAAATATGAAAGTACACCAAATGCATATTATATACTGTACACAAAATATCAAATTTAACCAAATATATAATATATATTGTACATAAATTATGAAAGTACACCAAATATATATATCATACTGTACATAAAATATCAAATTTCACCAAATATATTTGATATACTGTATATAAAATATCAAATTTCACCAAATGTATATTATATACTATACATAAAAAATGAAAATACAGCAAATAAATATTATATACTGTACATAAAATATCAAATTTCACCAAATACATATTATATACTGTCCATAAAATATCAAATTCCACGAAATATATATTATATACTGTACATAAAATATCAAATTTCAAAAAATAAATATTACATACTGTACATAAAAGATGAAAGTACACCAAATATATATTATATGCTGTACATAAAATATCAAATTTCACCAAATATATATTATATACTGTCCATAAAATATCATATTTCACCAAATATATATTATATACTGTACATATAATATCAAATTTAACCAAATATATATTACATACTGTACATAAGATATGAAAGTACCCCAAAAATATGTTATCTACTGTACATAAAATATGAAAGTACACCAAATTTATATTATATACTCTACATAAAATATCAAAGTACAGCAAATATATATTATATACTGTAAATTAATTATGAAAGTACACCAAATGCATATTATATACTGTACACAAAATATCAAATTTAACCAAATATATAATATATATTGTACATAAATTGTGAAAGTACACCAAATATATATATCATACTGTCCATAAAATATCAAATTTCACCAAATATATTTGATATACTGTATATAAAATATCAAATTTCACCAAATGTATATTATATACTATACATAAAATATGAAAATACAGCAAATACATATTATATACTGTCCATAAAATATCAAATTTCACCAAATATATATTATATACTGTCCATAAAATATCAAATTTCACCAAATATATATTATATACTGTACATATAATATCAAATTTCAAAAAATATATATTATATACTGTACATAAAATATGAAAGTACACCAAAAATATATTATATACTGTACATAAAATATCAAATTTCACCAAATATATATTATATACTGTACATAAAATATCAAATTTCACCAAATATATATTGTATACTGTACTTAAAATATGAAAGTACCCCAAAAATATGTTATCTACTGTACATAAAATATGAAAGTACACCAAATTTATATTATATACTCTACATAAAATATCAAAGTACAGCAAATATATATTATATACTGTAAATAAAATATGAAAGTACACCAAATGCATATTATATACTGTACACAAAATATCAAATTTAACCAAATATATAATATATATTGTACATAAATTATGAAAGTACAACAAATACATATATCATACTGTACATAAAATATCAAATTTCACCAAATATATTTGATATACTGTATATAAAATATCAAATTTCACCAAATGTATATTATATACTATACATAAAATATGAAAACACAGCAAATACATATTACATACTGTACATAAAATATCAAATTTCAGCAAATATATATTATATACTGTCCATAAAATATCAAATTTCACCAAATATATATTATATACTGTACATATAATATCAAATTTCAAAAAATATATATTATATACTGTACATAAAATATGAAAGTACACCAAAAATATATTATATACTGTACATAAAATATCAAAATTCACCAAATATATATTATATACTGTACATAAAATATCAAATTTCACCAAATATATATTGTATACTGTACTTAAAATATGAAAGTACCCCAAAAATATGTTATCTACTGTACATAAAATATGAAAGTACACCAAATTTATATTATATACTCTACATAAAATATCAAACTACAGCAAATATATATTATATACTGTAAATAAAATATGAAAGTACACCAAATGCATATTATATACTGTACACAAAATATCAAATTTAACCAAATATATAATATATATTGTACATAAATTATGAAAGTACAACAAATACATATATCATACTGTACATAAAATATCAAATTTCACCAAATATATTTGATATACTGTATATAAAATATCAAATTTCACCAAATGTATATTATATACTATACATAAAATATGAAGACACAGCAAATACATATTACATACTGTACATAAAATATCAAATTTCAGCAAATATATATTATATACTGTCCATAAAATATCAAATTTCACCAAATATATATTATATACTGTACATATAATATCAAATTTCAAAAAATATATATTATATACTGTACATAAAATATGAAAGTACACCAAAAATATATTATATACTGTACATAAAATATCAAATTTCACCAAATATATATTATATACTGTACATAAAATATCAAATTGCACCAAATATATATTGTATACTGTACTTAAAATATGAAAGTACCCCAAAAATATGTTATCTACTGTACATAAAATATGAAAGTACACCAAATTTATATTATATACTCTACATAAAATATCAAACTACAGCAAATATATATTATATACTGTAAATAAAATATGAAAGTACACCAAATGCATATTATATACTGTACACAAAATATCAAATTTAACCAAATATATAATATATATTGTACATAAATTGTGAAAGTACACCAAATATATATATCATACTGTCCATAAAATATCAAATTTCACCAAATATATTTGATATACTGTATATAAAATATCAAATTTCACCAAATGTATATTATATACTATACATAAAATATGAAAATACAGCAAATACATATTATATACTGTCCATAAAATATCAAATTTCACCAAATATATATTATATACTGTCCATAAAATATCAAATTTCACCAAATATATATTATATACTGTACATATAATATCAAATTTCAAAAAATATATATTATATACTGTACATAAAACATGAAAGTACACCAAAAATATATTATATACTGTACATAAAATATCAAATTTCACCAAATATATATTATATACTGTACATAAAATATCAAATTTCACCAAATATATATTGTATACTGTACTTAAAATATGAAAGTACCCCAAAAATATGTTATCTACTGTACATAAAACATGAAAGTACACCAAATTTATATTATATACTCTACATAAAATATCAAAGTACAGCAAATATATATTATATACTGTAAATAAAATATGAAAATACACCAAATGCATATTATATACTGTACACAAAATATCAAATTTAACCAAATATATAATATATATTGTACATAAATTATGAAAGTACACCAAATATATATATCATACTGTAAATAAAATATCAAATTTCACCAAATATATTTGATATACTGTATATAAAATATCAAATTTCACCAAACGTATATTATATACTATACATAAAATATGAAAATACAGCAAATACATATTATATAGTGTACATAAAATATCAAATTTCACCAAATATATATTATATACTGTCCATAAAATATCAAATTCCACGAAATATATATTATATACTGTACATAAAATATCAAATTTTAAAATATAAATATTACATACTGTACATAAAAGATGAAAGTACACCAAATATATATTATATGCTGTACATAAAATATCAAATTTCACCAAATATATATTATATACTGTCCATAAAATATCAAATTTCACCAAATATATATTATATACTGTACATATAATATCAAATTTAACCAAATATATATTACATACTGTACATAAGATATGAAAGTACCCCAAAAATATGTTATCTACTGTACATAAAATATGAAAGTACACCAAATTTATATTATATACTCTACATAAAATATCAAACTACAGCAAATATATATTATATACTGTAAATAAAATATGAAAGTACACCAAATGCATATTATATACTGTACACAAAATATCAAATTTAACCAAATATATAATATATATTGTACATAAATTATGAAAGTACACCAAATATATATATCATACTGTACATAAAATATCAAATTACACCAAATATATTTGATATACTGTATATAAAATATCAAATTTCACCAAATGTATATTATATACTATACATAAAAAATGAAAATACAGCAAATACATATTATATACTGTACATAAAATATCAAATTTCACCAAATACATATTATATACTGTCCATAAAATATCAAATTCCACGAAATATATATTATATACTGTACATAAAATATCAAATTTCAAAAAATAAATATTACATACTGTACATAAAAGATGAAAGTACACCAAATATATATTATATGCTGTACATAAAATATCAAATTTCACCAAATATATATTATATACTGTCCATAAAATATCAAATTTCACCAAATATATATTATATACTGTACATATAATATCAAATTTAACCAAATATATATTACATACTGTACATAAGATATGAAAGTACCCCAAAAATATGTTATCTACTGTACATAAAATATGAAAGTACACCAAATTTATATTATATACTCTACATAAAATATCAAACTACAGCAAATATATATTATATACTGTAAATAAAATATGAAAGTACACCAAATGCATATTATATACTGTACACAAAATATCAAATTTAACCAAATATATAATATATATTGTACATAAATTATGAAAGTACAACAAATACATATATCATACTGTACATAAAATATCAAATTTCACCAAATATATTTGATATACTGTATATAAAATATCAAATTTCACCAAATGTATATTATATACTATACATAAAATATGAAGACACAGCAAATACATATTACATACTGTACATAAAATATCAAATTTCAGCAAATATATATTATATACTGTCCATAAAATATCAAATTTCACCAAATATATATTATATACTGTACATATAATATCAAATTTCAAAAAATATATATTATATACTGTACATAAAATATGAAAGTACACCAAAAATATATTATATACTGTACATAAAATATCAAATTTCACCAAATATATATTATATACTGTACATAAAATATCAAATTGCACCAAATATATATTGTATACTGTACTTAAAATATGAAAGTACCCCAAAAATATGTTATCTACTGTACATAAAATATGAAAGTACACCAAATTTATATTATATACTCTACATAAAATATCAAACTACAGCAAATATATATTATATACTGTAAATAAAATATGAAAGTACACCAAATGCATATTATATACTGTACACAAAATATCAAATTTAACCAAATATATAATATATATTGTACATAAATTGTGAAAGTACACCAAATATATATATCATACTGTCCATAAAATATCAAATTTCACCAAATATATTTGATATACTGTATATAAAATATCAAATTTCACCAAATGTATATTATATACTATACATAAAATATGAAAATACAGCAAATACATATTATATACTGTCCATAAAATATCAAATTTCACCAAATATATATTATATACTGTCCATAAAATATCAAATTTCACCAAATATATATTATATACTGTACATATAATATCAAATTTCAAAAAATATATATTATATACTGTACATAAAACATGAAAGTACACCAAAAATATATTATATACTGTACATAAAATATCAAATTTCACCAAATATATATTATATACTGTACATAAAATATCAAATTTCACCAAATATATATTGTATACTGTACTTAAAATATGAAAGTACCCCAAAAATATGTTATCTACTGTACATAAAACATGAAAGTACACCAAATTTATATTATATACTCTACATAAAATATCAAAGTACAGCAAATATATATTATATACTGTAAATAAAATATGAAAATACACCAAATGCATATTATATACTGTACACAAAATATCAAATTTAACCAAATATATAATATATATTGTACATAAATTATGAAAGTACACCAAATATATATATCATACTGTAAATAAAATATCAAATTTCACCAAATATATTTGATATACTGTATATAAAATATCAAATTTCACCAAACGTATATTATATACTATACATAAAATATGAAAATACAGCAAATACATATTATATAGTGTACATAAAATATCAAATTTCACCAAATATATATTATATACTGTCCATAAAATATCAAATTCCACGAAATATATATTATATACTGTACATAAAATATCAAATTTTAAAATATAAATATTACATACTGTACATAAAAGATGAAAGTACACCAAATATATATTATATGCTGTACATAAAATATCAAATTTCACCAAATATATATTATATACTGTCCATAAAATATCAAATTTCACCAAATATATATTATATACTGTACATATAATATCAAATTTAACCAAATATATATTACATACTGTACATAAGATATGAAAGTACCCCAAAAATATGTTATCTACTGTACATAAAATATGAAAGTACACCAAATTTATATTATATACTCTACATAAAATATCAAACTACAGCAAATATATATTATATACTGTAAATAAAATATGAAAGTACACCAAATGCATATTATATACTGTACACAAAATATCAAATTTAACCAAATATATAATATATATTGTACATAAATTATGAAAGTACACCAAATATATATATCATACTGTACATAAAATATCAAATTACACCAAATATATTTGATATACTGTATATAAAATATCAAATTTCACCAAATGTATATTATATACTATACATAAAAAATGAAAATACAGCAAATACATATTATATACTGTACATAAAATATCAAATTTCACCAAATACATATTATATACTGTCCATAAAATATCAAATTCCACGAAATATATATTATATACTGTACATAAAATATCAAATTTCAAAAAATAAATATTACATACTGTACATAAAAGATGAAAGTACACCAAATATATATTATATGCTGTACATAAAATATCAAATTTCACCAAATATATATTATATACTGTCCATAAAATATCAAATTTCACCAAATATATATTATATACTGTACATATAATATCAAATTTAACCAAATATATATTACATACTGTACATAAGATATGAAAGTACCCCAAAAATATGTTATCTACTGTACATAAAATATGAAAGTACACCAAATTTATATTATATACTCTACATAAAATATCAAAGTACAGCAAATATATATTATATACTGTAAATAAAATATGAAAGTACACCAAATGCATATTATATACTGTACACAAAATATCAAATTTAACCAAATATATAATATATATTGTACATAAATTGTGAAAGTACACCAAATATATATATCATACTGTCCATAAAATATCAAATTTCACCAAATATATTTGATATACTGTATATAAAATATCAAATTTCACCAAATGTATATTATATACTATACATAAAATATGAAAATACAGCAAATACATATTATATACTGTCCATAAAATATCAAATTTCACCAAATATATATTATATACTGTCCATAAAATATCAAATTTCACCAAATATATATTATATACTGTACATATAATATGAAATTTCAAAAAATATATATTATATACTGTACATAAAATATGAAAGTACACCAAAAATATATTATATACTGTACATAAAATATCAAATTTCACCAAATATATATTATATACTGTACATAAAATATCAAATTTCACCAAATATATATTGTATACTGTACTTAAAATATGAAAGTACCCCAAAAATATGTTATCTACTGTACATAAAATATGAAAGTACACCAAATTTATATTATATACTCTACATAAAATATCAAAGTACAGCAAATATATATTATATACTGTAAATAAAATATGAAAGTACACCAAATGCATATTATATACTGTACACAAAATATCAAATTTAACCAAATATATAATATATATTGTACATAAATTATGAAAGTACACCAAATACATATATCATACTGTACATAAAATATCAAATTTCACCAAATATATTTGATATACTGTATATAAAATATCAAATTTCACAAAATGTATATTATATACTATACATAAAATATGAAAACACAGCAAATACATATTACATACTGTACATAAAATATCAAATTTCACCAAATATATATTATATACTGTCCATAAAATATCAAATTTCACCAAATATATATTATATACTGTACATATAATATCAAATTTCAAAAAATATATATTATATACTGTACATAAAATATGAAAGTACACCAAAAATATATTATATACTGTACATAAAATATCAAATTTCACCAAATATATATTATATACTGTACATAAAATATCAAATTTCACCAAATATATATTGTATACTGTACTTAAAATATGAAAGTACCCCAAAAATATGTTATCTACTGTACATAAAACATGAAAGTACACCAAATTTATATTATATACTCTACATAAAATATCAAAGTACAGCAAATATATATTATATACTGTAAATAAAATATGAAAGTACACCAAATGCATATTATATACTGTACACAAAATATCAAATTTAACCAAATATATAATATATATTGTACATAAATTATGAAAGTACACCAAATATATATATCATACTGTACATAAAATATCAAATTTCACCAAATATATTTGATATACTGTATATAAAATATCAAATTTCACCAAACGTATATTATATACTATACATAAAATATGAAAATACAGCAAATACATATTATATAGTGTACATAAAATATCAAATTTCACCAAATATATATTATATACTGTCCATAAAATATCAAATTCCACGAAATATATATTATATACTGTACATAAAATATCAAATTTCAAAAAATAAATATTACATACTGTACATAAAAGATGAAAGTACACCAAATATATATTATATGCTGTACATAAAATATCAAATTTCACCAAATATATATTATATACTGTCCATAAAATATCAAATTTCACCAAATATATATTATATACTGTACATATAATATCAAATTTAACCAAATATATATTACATACTGTACATAAGATATGAAAGTACCCCAAAAATATGTTATCTACTGTACATAAAATATGAAAGTACACCAAATTTATATTATATACTCTACATAAAATATCAAACTACAGCAAATATATATTATATACTGTAAATAAAATATGAAAGTACACCAAATGCATATTATATACTGTACACAAAATATCAAATTTAACCAAATATATAATATATATTGTACATAAATTATGAAAGTACACCAAATATATATATCATACTGTACATAAAATATCAAATTTCACCAAATATATTTGATATACTGTATATAAAATATCAAATTTCACCAAATGTATATTATATACTATACATAAAAAATGAAAATACAGCAAATACATATTATATACTGTACGTAAAATATCAAATTTCACCAAATACATATTATATACTGTCCATAAAATATCAAATTCCACGAAATATATATTATATACTGTACATAAAATATCAAATTTCAAAAAATAAATATTACATACTGTACATAAAAGATGAAAGTACACCAAATATATATTATATGCTGTACATAAAATATCAAATTTCACCAAATATATATTATATACTGTCCATAAAATATCATATTTCACCAAATATATATTATATACTGTACATATAATATCAAATTTAACCAAATATATATTACATACTGTACATAAGATATGAAAGTACCCCAAAAATATGTTATCTACTGTACATAAAATATGAAAGTACACCAAATTTATATTATATACTCTACATAAAATATCAAAGTACAGCAAATATATATTATATACTGTAAATAAAATATGAAAGTACACCAAATGCATATTATATACTGTACACAAAATATCAAATTTAACCAAATATATAATATATATTGTACATAAATTGTGAAAGTACACCAAATATATATATCATACTGTCCATAAAATATCAAATTTCACCAAATATATTTGATATACTGTATATAAAATATCAAATTTCACCAAATGTATATTATATACTATACATAAAATATGAAAATACAGCAAATACATATTATATACTGTCCATAAAATATCAAATTTCACCAAATATATATTATATACTGTCCATAAAATATCAAATTTCACCAAATATATATTATATACTGTACATATAATATCAAATTTCAAAAAATATATATTATATACTGTACATAAAATATGAAAGTACACCAAAAATATATTATATACTGTACATAAAATATCAAATTTCACCAAATATATATTATATACTGTACATAAAATATCAAATTTCACCAAATATATATTGTATACTGTACTTAAAATATGAAAGTACCCCAAAAATATGTTATCTACTGTACATAAAATATGAAAGTACACCAAATTTATATTATATACTCTACATAAAATATCAAAGTACAGCAAATATATATTATATACTGTAAATAAAATATGAAAGTACACCGAATGCATATTATATACTGTACACAAAATATCAAATTTAACCAAATATATAATATATATTGTACATAAATTATGAAAGTACACCAAATATATATATCATACTGTACATAAAATATCAAATTACACCAAATATATTTGATATACTGTATATAAAATATCAAATTTCACCAAATGTATATTATATACTATACATAAAAAATGAAAATACAGCAAATACATATTATATACTGTACATAAAATATCAAATTTCACCAAATACATATTATATACTGTCCATAAAATATCAAATTCCACGAAATATATATTATATACTGTACATAAAATATCAAATTTCAAAAAATAAATATTACATACTGTACATAAAAGATGAAAGTACACCAAATATATATTATATGCTGTACATAAAATATCAAATTTCACCAAATATATATTATATACTGTCCATAAAATATCATATTTCACCAAATATATATTATATACTGTACATATAATATCAAATTTAACCAAATATATATTACATACTGTACATAAGATATGAAAGTACCCCAAAAATATGTTATCTACTGTACATAAAATATGAAAGTACACCAAATTTATATTATATACTCTACATAAAATATCAAACTACAGCAAATATATATTATATACTGTAAATAAAATATGAAAGTACACCAAATGCATATTATATACTGTACACAAAATATCAAATTTAACCAAATATATAATATATATTGTACATAAATTGTGAAAGTACACCAAATATATATATCATACTGTCCATAAAATATCAAATTTCACCAAATATATTTGATATACTGTATATAAAATATCAAATTTCACCAAATGTATATTATATACTATACATAAAATATGAAAATACAGCAAATACATATTATATACTGTCCATAAAATATCAAATTTCACCAAATATATATTATATACTGTCCATAAAATATCAAATTTCACCAAATATATATTATATACTGTACATATAATATCAAATTTCAAAAAATATATATTATATACTGTACATAAAATATGAAAGTACACCAAAAATATATTATATACTGTACATAAAATATCAAATTTCACCAAATATATATTATATACTGTACATAAAATATCAAATTTCACCAAATATATATTGTATACTGTACTTAAAATATGAAAGTACCCCAAAAATATGTTATCTACTGTACATAAAATATGAAAGTACACCAAATTTATATTATATACTCTACATAAAATATCAAAGTACAGCAAATATATATTATATACTGTAAATAAAATATGAAAGTACACCGAATGCATATTATATACTGTACACAAAATATCAAATTTAACCAAATATATAATATATATTGTACATAAATTATGAAAGTACACCAAATATATATATCATACTGTACATAAAATATCAAATTACACCAAATATATTTGATATACTGTATATAAAATATCAAATTTCACCAAATGTATAATATATACTATACATAAAAAATGAAAATACAGCAAATACATATTATATACTGTACATAAAATATCAAATTTCACCAAATATATATTATATACTGTCCATAAAATATCAAATTTCACCAAATATATATTATATACTGTACATATAATATCAAATTTCAAAAAATATATATTATATACTGTACATAAAATATGAAAGTACACCAAAAATATATTATATACTGTACATAAAATATCAAATTTCACCAAATATATATTATATACTGTACATAAAATATCAAATTTCACCAAATATATATTGTATACTGTACTTAAAATATGAAAGTACCCCAAAAATATGTTATCTACTGTACATAAAATATGAAAGTACACCAAATTTATATTATATACTCTACATAAAATATCAAAGTACAGCAAATATATATTATATACTGTAAATAAAATATGAAAGTACACCGAATGCATATTATATACTGTACACAAAATATCAAATTTAACCAAATATATAATATATATTGTACATAAATTATGAAAGTACACCAAATATATATATCATACTGTACATAAAATATCAAATTACACCAAATATATTTGATATACTGTATATAAAATATCAAATTTCACCAAATGTATATTATATACTATACATAAAAAATGAAAATACAGCAAATACATATTATATACTGTACATAAAATATCAAATTTCACCAAATATATATTGTATACTGTACTTAAAATATGAAAGTACCCCAAAAATATGTTATCTACTGTACATAAAATATGAAAGTACACCAAATTTATATTATATACTCTACATAAAATATCAAAGTACAGCAAATATATATTATATACTGTAAATAAAATATGAAAGTACACCAAAAGCATATTATATACTGTACACAAAATATCAAATTTAACCAAATATATAATATATATTGTACATAAATTGTGAAAGTACACCAAATATATATATCATACTGTCCATAAAATATCAAATTTCACCAAATATATTTGATATACTGTATATAAAATATCAAATTTCACCAAATGTATATTATATACTATACATAAAATATGAAAATACAGCAAATACATATTATATACTGTCCATAAAATATCAAATTTCACCAAATATATATTATATACTGTCCATAAAATATCAAATTTCACCAAATATATATTATATACTGTACATATAATATCAAATTTCAAAAAATATATATTATATACTGTACATAAAATATGAAAGTACACCAAAAATATATTATATACTGTACATAAAATATCAAATTTCACCAAATATATATTATACACTGTACATAAAATATCAAATTTCACCAAATATATATTGTATACTGTACTTAAAATATGAAAGTACCCCAAAAATATGTTATCTACTGTACATAAAATATGAAAGTACACCAAATTTATATTATATACTCTACATAAAATATCAAAGTACAGCAAATATATATTATATACTGTAAATAAAATATGAAAGTACACCAAATGCATATTATATACTGTACACAAAATATCAAATTTAACCAAATATATAATATATATTGTACATAAATTGTGAAAGTACACCAAATATATATATCATACTGTCCATAAAATATCAAATTTCACCAAATATATTTGATATACTGTATATAAAATATCAAATTTCACCAAATGTATATTATATACTATACATAAAATATGAAAATACAGCAAATACATATTATATACTGTCCATAAAATATCAAATTTCACCAAATATATATTATATACTGTCCATAAAATATCAAATTTCACCAAATATATATTATATACTGTACATATAATATGAAATTTCAAAAAATATATATTATATACTGTACATAAAATATGAAAGTACACCAAAAATATATTATATACTGTACATAAAATATCAAATTTCACCAAATATATATTATATACTGTACATAAAATATCAAATTTCACCAAATATATATTGTATACTGTACTTAAAATATGAAAGTACCCCAAAAATATGTTATCTACTGTACATAAAATATGAAAGTACACCAAATTTATATTATATACTCTACATAAAATATCAAAGTACAGCAAATATATATTATATACTGTAAATAAAATATGAAAGTACACCAAATGCATATTATATACTGTACACAAAATATCAAATTTAACCAAATATATAATATATATTGTACATAAATTATGAAAGTACACCAAATACATATATCATACTGTACATAAAATATCAAATTTCACCAAATATATTTGATATACTGTATATAAAATATCAAATTTCACAAAATGTATATTATATACTATACATAAAATATGAAAACACAGCAAATACATATTACATACTGTACATAAAATATCAAATTTCACCAAATATATATTATATACTGTCCATAAAATATCAAATTTCACCAAATATATATTATATACTGTACATATAATATCAAATTTCAAAAAATATATATTATATACTGTACATAAAATATGAAAGTACACCAAAAATATATTATATACTGTACATAAAATATCAAATTTCACCAAATATATATTATATACTGTACATAAAATATCAAATTTCACCAAATATATATTGTATACTGTACTTAAAATATGAAAGTACCCCAAAAATATGTTATCTACTGTACATAAAACATGAAAGTACACCAAATTTATATTATATACTCTACATAAAATATCAAAGTACAGCAAATATATATTATATACTGTAAATAAAATATGAAAGTACACCAAATGCATATTATATACTGTACACAAAATATCAAATTTAACCAAATATATAATATATATTGTACATAAATTATGAAAGTACACCAAATATATATATCATACTGTACATAAAATATCAAATTTCACCAAATATATTTGATATACTGTATATAAAATATCAAATTTCACCAAACGTATATTATATACTATACATAAAATATGAAAATACAGCAAATACATATTATATAGTGTACATAAAATATCAAATTTCACCAAATATATATTATATACTGTCCATAAAATATCAAATTCCACGAAATATATATTATATACTGTACATAAAATATCAAATTTCAAAAAATAAATATTACATACTGTACATAAAAGATGAAAGTACACCAAATATATATTATATGCTGTACATAAAATATCAAATTTCACCAAATATATATTATATACTGTCCATAAAATATCAAATTTCACCAAATATATATTATATACTGTACATATAATATCAAATTTAACCAAATATATATTACATACTGTACATAAGATATGAAAGTACCCCAAAAATATGTTATCTACTGTACATAAAATATGAAAGTACACCAAATTTATATTATATACTCTACATAAAATATCAAACTACAGCAAATATATATTATATACTGTAAATAAAATATGAAAGTACACCAAATGCATATTATATACTGTACACAAAATATCAAATTTAACCAAATATATAATATATATTGTACATAAATTATGAAAGTACACCAAATATATATATCATACTGTACATAAAATATCAAATTTCACCAAATATATTTGATATACTGTATATAAAATATCAAATTTCACCAAATGTATATTATATACTATACATAAAAAATGAAAATACAGCAAATACATATTATATACTGTACGTAAAATATCAAATTTCACCAAATACATATTATATACTGTCCATAAAATATCAAATTCCACGAAATATATATTATATACTGTACATAAAATATCAAATTTCAAAAAATAAATATTACATACTGTACATAAAAGATGAAAGTACACCAAATATATATTATATGCTGTACATAAAATATCAAATTTCACCAAATATATATTATATACTGTCCATAAAATATCATATTTCACCAAATATATATTATATACTGTACATATAATATCAAATTTAACCAAATATATATTACATACTGTACATAAGATATGAAAGTACCCCAAAAATATGTTATCTACTGTACATAAAATATGAAAGTACACCAAATTTATATTATATACTCTACATAAAATATCAAAGTACAGCAAATATATATTATATACTGTAAATAAAATATGAAAGTACACCAAATGCATATTATATACTGTACACAAAATATCAAATTTAACCAAATATATAATATATATTGTACATAAATTGTGAAAGTACACCAAATATATATATCATACTGTCCATAAAATATCAAATTTCACCAAATATATTTGATATACTGTATATAAAATATCAAATTTCACCAAATGTATATTATATACTATACATAAAATATGAAAATACAGCAAATACATATTATATACTGTCCATAAAATATCAAATTTCACCAAATATATATTATATACTGTCCATAAAATATCAAATTTCACCAAATATATATTATATACTGTACATATAATATCAAATTTCAAAAAATATATATTATATACTGTACATAAAATATGAAAGTACACCAAAAATATATTATATACTGTACATAAAATATCAAATTTCACCAAATATATATTATATACTGTACATAAAATATCAAATTTCACCAAATATATATTGTATACTGTACTTAAAATATGAAAGTACCCCAAAAATATGTTATCTACTGTACATAAAATATGAAAGTACACCAAATTTATATTATATACTCTACATAAAATATCAAAGTACAGCAAATATATATTATATACTGTAAATAAAATATGAAAGTACACCGAATGCATATTATATACTGTACACAAAATATCAAATTTAACCAAATATATAATATATATTGTACATAAATTATGAAAGTACACCAAATATATATATCATACTGTACATAAAATATCAAATTACACCAAATATATTTGATATACTGTATATAAAATATCAAATTTCACCAAATGTATATTATATACTATACATAAAAAATGAAAATACAGCAAATACATATTATATACTGTACATAAAATATCAAATTTCACCAAATACATATTATATACTGTCCATAAAATATCAAATTCCACGAAATATATATTATATACTGTACATAAAATATCAAATTTCAAAAAATAAATATTACATACTGTACATAAAAGATGAAAGTACACCAAATATATATTATATGCTGTACATAAAATATCAAATTTCACCAAATATATATTATATACTGTCCATAAAATATCATATTTCACCAAATATATATTATATACTGTACATATAATATCAAATTTAACCAAATATATATTACATACTGTACATAAGATATGAAAGTACCCCAAAAATATGTTATCTACTGTACATAAAATATGAAAGTACACCAAATTTATATTATATACTCTACATAAAATATCAAACTACAGCAAATATATATTATATACTGTAAATAAAATATGAAAGTACACCAAATGCATATTATATACTGTACACAAAATATCAAATTTAACCAAATATATAATATATATTGTACATAAATTGTGAAAGTACACCAAATATATATATCATACTGTCCATAAAATATCAAATTTCACCAAATATATTTGATATACTGTATATAAAATATCAAATTTCACCAAATGTATATTATATACTATACATAAAATATGAAAATACAGCAAATACATATTATATACTGTCCATAAAATATCAAATTTCACCAAATATATATTATATACTGTCCATAAAATATCAAATTTCACCAAATATATATTATATACTGTACATATAATATCAAATTTCAAAAAATATATATTATATACTGTACATAAAATATGAAAGTACACCAAAAATATATTATATACTGTACATAAAATATCAAATTTCACCAAATATATATTATATACTGTACATAAAATATCAAATTTCACCAAATATATATTGTATACTGTACTTAAAATATGAAAGTACCCCAAAAATATGTTATCTACTGTACATAAAATATGAAAGTACACCAAATTTATATTATATACTCTACATAAAATATCAAAGTACAGCAAATATATATTATATACTGTAAATAAAATATGAAAGTACACCGAATGCATATTATATACTGTACACAAAATATCAAATTTAACCAAATATATAATATATATTGTACATAAATTATGAAAGTACACCAAATATATATATCATACTGTACATAAAATATCAAATTACACCAAATATATTTGATATACTGTATATAAAATATCAAATTTCACCAAATGTATAATATATACTATACATAAAAAATGAAAATACAGCAAATACATATTATATACTGTACATAAAATATCAAATTTCACCAAATATATATTATATACTGTCCATAAAATATCAAATTTCACCAAATATATATTATATACTGTACATATAATATCAAATTTCAAAAAATATATATTATATACTGTACATAAAATATGAAAGTACACCAAAAATATATTATATACTGTACATAAAATATCAAATTTCACCAAATATATATTATATACTGTACATAAAATATCAAATTTCACCAAATATATATTGTATACTGTACTTAAAATATGAAAGTACCCCAAAAATATGTTATCTACTGTACATAAAATATGAAAGTACACCAAATTTATATTATATACTCTACATAAAATATCAAAGTACAGCAAATATATATTATATACTGTAAATAAAATATGAAAGTACACCGAATGCATATTATATACTGTACACAAAATATCAAATTTAACCAAATATATAATATATATTGTACATAAATTATGAAAGTACACCAAATATATATATCATACTGTACATAAAATATCAAATTACACCAAATATATTTGATATACTGTATATAAAATATCAAATTTCACCAAATGTATATTATATACTATACATAAAAAATGAAAATACAGCAAATACATATTATATACTGTACATAAAATATCAAATTTCACCAAATATATATTGTATACTGTACTTAAAATATGAAAGTACCCCAAAAATATGTTATCTACTGTACATAAAATATGAAAGTACACCAAATTTATATTATATACTCTACATAAAATATCAAAGTACAGCAAATATATATTATATACTGTAAATAAAATATGAAAGTACACCAAAAGCATATTATATACTGTACACAAAATATCAAATTTAACCAAATATATAATATATATTGTACATAAATTGTGAAAGTACACCAAATATATATATCATACTGTCCATAAAATATCAAATTTCACCAAATATATTTGATATACTGTATATAAAATATCAAATTTCACCAAATGTATATTATATACTATACATAAAATATGAAAATACAGCAAATACATATTATATACTGTCCATAAAATATCAAATTTCACCAAATATATATTATATACTGTCCATAAAATATCAAATTTCACCAAATATATATTATATACTGTACATATAATATCAAATTTCAAAAAATATATATTATATACTGTACATAAAATATGAAAGTACACCAAAAATATATTATATACTGTACATAAAATATCAAATTTCACCAAATATATATTATATACTGTACATAAAATATCAAATTTCACCAAATATATATTGTATACTGTACTTAAAATATGAAAGTACCCCAAAAATATGTTATCTACTGTACATAAAATATGAAAGTACACCAAATTTATATTATATACTCTACATAAAATATCAAAGTACAGCAAATATATATTATATACTGTAAATAAAATATGAAAGTACACCAAACGCATATTATATACTGTACACAAAATATCAAATTTAACCAAATATATAATATATATTGTACATAAATTATGAAAGTACACCAAATATATATATCATACTGTACATAAAATATCAAATTACACCAAATATATTTGATATACTGTATATAAAATATCAAATTTCACCAAACGTATATTATATACTATACATAAAATATGAAAATACAGCAAATACATATTATATAGTGTACATAAAATATCAAATTTCACCAAATATATATTATATACTGTCCATAAAATATCAAATTCCACGAAATATATATTATATACTGTACATAAAATATCAAATTTCAAAAAATAAATATTACATACTGTACATAAAAGATGAAAGTACACCAAATATATATTATATGCTGTACATAAAATATCAAATTTCACCAAATATATATTATATACTGTCCATAAAATATCAAATTTCACCAAATATATATTATATACTGTACATATAATATCAAATTTAACCAAATATATATTACATACTGTACATAAGATATGAAAGTACCCCAAAAATATGTTATCTACTGTACATAAAATATGAAAGTACACCAAATTTATATTATATACTCTACATAAAATATCAAACTACAGCAAATATATATTATATACTGTAAATAAAATATGAAAGTACACCAAATGCATATTATATACTGTACACAAAATATCAAATTTAACCAAATATATAATATATATTGTACATGAATTATGAAAGTACACCAAATATATATATCATACTGTACATAAAATATCAAATTTCACCAAATATATTTGATATACTGTATATAAAATATCAAATTTCACCAAATGTATATTATATACTATACATAAAAAATGAAAATACAGCAAATACATATTATATACTGTACATAAAATATCAAATTTCACCAAATACATATTATATACTGTCCATAAAATATCAAATTCCACGAAATATATATTATATACTGTACATAAAATATCAAATTTCAAAAAATAAATATTACATACTGTACATAAAAGATGAAAGTACACCAAATATATATTATATGCTGTACATAAAATATCAAATTTCACCAAATATATATTATATACTGTCCATAAAATATCATATTTCACCAAATATATATTATATACTGTACATATAATATCAAATTTAACCAAATATATATTACATACTGTACATAAGATATGAAAGTACCCCAAAAATATGTTATCTACTGTACATAAAATATGAAAGTACACCAAATTTATATTATATACTCTACATAAAATATCAAAGTACAGCAAATATATATTATATACTGTAAATAAAATATGAAAGTACACCAAATGCATATTATATACTGTACACAAAATATCAAATTTAACCAAATATATAATATATATTGTACATAAATTGTGAAAGTACACCAAATATATATATCATACTGTCCATAAAATATCAAATTTCACCAAATATATTTGATATACTGTATATAAAATATCAAATTTCACCAAATGTATATTATATACTATACATAAAATATGAAAATACAGCAAATACATATTATATACTGTCCATAAAATATCAAATTTCACCAAATATATATTATATACTGTCCATAAAATATCAAATTTCACCAAATATATATTATATACTGTACATATAATATCAAATTTCAAAAAATATATATTATATACTGTACATAAAATATGAAAGTACACCAAAAATATATTATATACTGTACATAAAATATCAAATTTCACCAAATATATATTATATACTGTACATAAAATATCAAATTTCACCAAATATATATTGTATACTGTACTTAAAATATGAAAGTACCCCAAAAATATGTTATCTACTGTACATAAAATATTAAAGTACACCAAATTTATATTATATACTCTACATAAAATATCAAAGTACAGCAAATATATATTATATACTGTAAATAAAATATGAAAGTACACCGAATGCATATTATATACTGTACACAAAATATCAAATTTAACCAAATATATAATATATATTGTACATAAATTATGAAAGTACACCAAATATATATATCATACTGTACATAAAATATCAAATTACACCAAATATATTTGATATACTGTATATAAAATATCAAATTTCACCAAATGTATATTATATACTATACATAAAAAATGAAAATACAGCAAATACATATTATATACTGTACATAAAATATCAAATTTCACCAAATACATATTATATACTGTCCATAAAATATCAAATTCCACGAAATATATATTATATACTGTACATAAAATATCAAATTTCAAAAAATAAATATTACATACTGTACATAAAAGATGAAAGTACACCAAATATATATTATATGCTGTACATAAAATATCAAATTTCACCAAATATATATTATATACTGTCCATAAAATATCATATTTCACCAAATATATATTATATACTGTACATATAATATCAAATTTAACCAAATATATATTACATACTGTACATAACATATGAAAGTACCCCAAAAATATGTTATCTACTGTACATAAAATATGAAAGTACACCAAATTTATATTATATACTCTACATAAAATATCAAACTACAGCAAATATATATTATATACTGTAAATAAAATATGAAAGTACACCAAATGCATATTATATACTGTACACAAAATATCAAATTTAACCAAATATATAATATATATTGTACATAAATTGTGAAAGTACACCAAATATATATATCATACTGTCCATAAAATATCAAATTTCACCAAATATATTTGATATACTGTATATAAAATATCAAATTTCACCAAATGTATATTATATACTATACATAAAATATGAAAATACAGCAAATACATATTATATACTGTCCATAAAATATCAAATTTCACCAAATATATATTATATACTGTCCATAAAATATCAAATTTCACCAAATATATATTATATACTGTACATATAATATCAAATTTCAAAAAATATATATTATATACTGTACATAAAATATGAAAGTACACCAAAAATATATTATATACTGTACATAAAATATCAAATTTCACCAAATATATATTATATACTGTACATAAAATATCAAATTTCACCAAATATATATTGTATACTGTACTTAAAATATGAAAGTACCCCAAAAATATGTTATCTACTGTACATAAAATATGAAAGTACACCAAATTTATATTATATACTCTACATAAAATATCAAAGTACAGCAAATATATATTATATACTGTAAATAAAATATGAAAGTACACCGAATGCATATTATATACTGTACACAAAATATCAAATTTAACCAAATATATAATATATATTGTACATAAATTATGAAAGTACACCAAATATATATATCATACTGTACATAAAATATCAAATTACACCAAATATATTTGATATACTGTATATAAAATATCAAATTTCACCAAATGTATAATATATACTATACATAAAAAATGAAAATACAGCAAATACATATTATATACTGTACATAAAATATCAAATTTCACCAAATATATATTATATACTGTCCATAAAATATCAAATTTCACCAAATATATATTATATACTGTACATATAATATCAAATTTCAAAAAATATATATTATATACTGTACATAAAATATGAAAGTACACCAAAAATATATTATATACTGTACATAAAATATCAAATTTCACCAAATATATATTATATACTGTACATAAAATATCAAATTTCACCAAATATATATTGTATACTGTACTTAAAATATGAAAGTACCCCAAAAATATGTTATCTACTGTACATAAAATATGAAAGAACACCAAATTTATATTATATACTCTACATAAAATATCAAAGTACAGCAAATATATATTATATACTGTAAATAAAATATGAAAGTACACCGAATGCATATTATATACTGTACACAAAATATCAAATTTAACCAAATATATAATATATATTGTACATAAATTATGAAAGTACACCAAATATATATATCATACTGTACATAAAATATCAAATTACACCAAATATATTTGATATACTGTATATAAAATATCAAATTTCACCAAATGTATATTATATACTATACATAAAAAATGAAAATACAGCAAATACATATTATATACTGTACATAAAATATCAAATTTCACCAAATATATATTGTATACTGTACTTAAAATATGAAAGTACCCCAAAAATATGTTATCTACTGTACATAAAATATGAAAGTACACCAAATTTATATTATATACTCTACATAAAATATCAAAGTACAGCAAATATATATTATATACTGTAAATAAAATATGAAAGTACACCAAAAGCATATTATATACTGTACACAAAATATCAAATTTAACCAAATATATAATATATATTGTACATAAATTGTGAAAGTACACCAAATATATATATCATACTGTCCATAAAATATCAAATTTCACCAAATATATTTGATATACTGTATATAAAATATCAAATTTCACCAAATGTATATTATATACTATACATAAAATATGAAAATACAGCAAATACATATTATATACTGTCCATAAAATATCAAATTTCACCAAATATATATTATATACTGTCCATAAAATATCAAATTTCACCAAATATATATTATATACTGTACATATAATATCAAATTTCAAAAAATATATATTATATACTGTACATAAAATATGAAAGTACACCAAAAATATATTATATACTGTACATAAAATATCAAATTTCACCAAATATATATTATATACTGTACATAAAATATCAAATTTCACCAAATATATATTGTATACTGTACTTAAAATATGAAAGTACCCCAAAAATATGTTATCTACTGTACATAAAATATGAAAGTACACCAAATTTATATTATATACTCTACATAAAATATCAAAGTACAGCAAATATATATTATATACTGTAAATAAAATATGAAAGTACACCAAACGCATATTATATACTGTACACAAAATATCAAATTTAACCAAATATATAATATATATTGTACATAAATTATGAAAGTACACCAAATATATATATCATACTGTACATAAAATATCAAATTACACCAAATATATTTGATATACTGTATATAAAATATCAAATTTCACCAAATGTATATTATATACTATACATAAAAAATGAAAATACAGCAAATACATATTATATACTGTACATAAAATATCAAATTTCACCAAATACATATTATATACTGTCCATAAAATATCAAATTCCACGAAATATATATTATATACTGTACATAAAATATCAAATTTCAAAAAATAAATATTACATACTGTACATAAAAGATGAAAGTACACCAAATATATATTATATGCTGTACATAAAATATCAAATTTCACCAAATATATATTATATACTGTCCATAAAATATCATATTTCACCAAATATATATTATATACTGTACATATAATATCAAATTTAACCAAATATATATTACATACTGTACATAAGATATGAAAGTACCCCAAAAATATGTTATCTACTGTACATAAAATATGAAAGTACACCAAATTTATATTATATACTCTACATAAAATATCAAACTACAGCAAATATATATTATATACTGTAAATAAAATATGAAAGTACACCAAATGCATATTATATACTGTACACAAAATATCAAATTTAACCAAATATATAATATATATTGTACATAAATTGTGAAAGTACACCAAATATATATATCATACTGTCCATAAAATATCAAATTTCACCAAATATATTTGATATACTGTATATAAAATATCAAATTTCACCAAATGTATATTATATACTATACATAAAATATGAAAATACAGCAAATACATATTATATACTGTCCATAAAATATCAAATTTCACCAAATATATATTATATACTGTCCATAAAATATCAAATTTCACCAAATATATATTATATACTGTACATATAATATCAAATTTCAAAAAATATATATTATATACTGTACATAAAATATGAAAGTACACCAAAAATATATTATATACTGTACATAAAATATCAAATTTCACCAAATATATATTATATACTGTACATAAAATATCAAATTTCACCAAATATATATTGTATACTGTACTTAAAATATGAAAGTACCCCAAAAATATGTTATCTACTGTACATAAAATATGAAAGTACACCAAATTTATATTATATACTCTACATAAAATATCAAAGTACAGCAAATATATATTATATACTGTAAATAAAATATGAAAGTACACCGAATGCATATTATATACTGTACACAAAATATCAAATTTAACCAAATATATAATATATATTGTACATAAATTATGAAAGTACACCAAATATATATATCATACTGTACATAAAATATCAAATTACACCAAATATATTTGATATACTGTATATAAAATATCAAATTTCACCAAATGTATATTATATACTATACATAAAAAATGAAAATACAGCAAATACATATTATATACTGTACATAAAATATCAAATTTCACCAAATACATATTATATACTGTCCATAAAATATCAAATTCCACGAAATATATATTATATACTGTACATAAAATATCAAATTTCAAAAAATAAATATTACATACTGTACATAAAAGATGAAAGTACACCAAATATATATTATATGCTGTACATAAAATATCAAATTTCACCAAATATATATTATATACTGTCCATAAAATATCATATTTCACCAAATATATATTATATACTGTACATATAATATCAAATTTAACCAAATATATATTACATACTGTACATAAGATATGAAAGTACCCCAAAAATATGTTATCTACTGTACATAAAATATGAAAGTACACCAAATTTATATTATATACTCTACATAAAATATCAAAGTACAGCAAATATATATTATATACTGTAAATAAAATATGAAAGTACACCAAATGCATATTATATACTGTACACAAAATATCAAATTTAACCAAATATATAATATATATTGTACATAAATTGTGAAAGTACACCAAATATATATATCATACTGTCCATAAAATATCAAATTTCACCAAATATATTTGATATACTGTATATAAAATATCAAATTTCACCAAATGTATATTATATACTATACATAAAATATGAAAATACAGCAAATACATATTATATACTGTCCATAAAATATCAAATTTCAAAAAATAAATATTACATACTGTACATAAAAGATGAAAGTACACCAAATATATATTATATGCTGTACATAAAATATCAAATTTCACCAAATATATATTATATACTGTCCATAAAATATCATATTTCACCAAATATATATTATATACTGTACATATAATATCAAATTTAACCAAATATATATTACATACTGTACATAAGATATGAAAGTACCCCAAAAATATGTTATCTACTGTACATAAAATATGAAAGTACACCAAATTTATATTATATACTCTACATAAAATATCAAACTACAGCAAATATATATTATATACTGTAAATAAAATATGAAAGTACACCAAATGCATATTATATACTGTACACAAAATATCAAATTTAACCAAATATATAATATATATTGTACATAAATTGTGAAAGTACACCAAATATATATATCATACTGTCCATAAAATATCAAATTTCACCAAATATATTTGATATACTGTATATAAAATATCAAATTTCACCAAATGTATATTATATACTATACATAAAATATGAAAATACAGCAAATACATATTATATACTGTCCATAAAATATCAAATTTCACCAAATATATATTATATACTGTCCATAAAATATCAAATTTCACCAAATATATATTATATACTGTACATATAATATCAAATTTCAAAAAATATATATTATATACTGTACATAAAACATGAAAGTACACCAAAAATATATTATATACTGTACATAAAATATCAAATTTCACCAAATATATATTATATACTGTACATAAAATATCAAATTTCACCAAATATATATTGTATACTGTACTTAAAATATGAAAGTACCCCAAAAATATGTTATCTACTGTACATAAAACATGAAAGTACACCAAATTTATATTATATACTCTACATAAAATATCAAAGTACAGCAAATATATATTATATACTGTAAATAAAATATGAAAGTACACCAAATGCATATTATATACTGTACACAAAATATCAAATTTAACCAAATATATAATATATATTGTACATAAATTATGAAAGTACACCAAATATATATATCATACTGTACATAAAATATCAAATTTCACCAAATATATTTGATATACTGTATATAAAATATCAAATTTCACCAAACGTATATTATATACTATACATAAAATATGAAAATACAGCAAATACATATTATATAGTGTACATAAAATATCAAATTTCACCAAATATATATTATATACTGTCCATAAAATATCAAATTCCACGAAATATATATTATATACTGTACATAAAATATCAAATTTCACCAAATATATATTGTATACTGTACTTAAAATATGAAAGTACCCCAAAAATATGTTATCTACTGTACATAAAATATGAAAGTACGCCAAATTTATATTATATACTCTACATAAAATATCAAAGTACAGCAAATATATATTATATACTGTAAATAAAATATGAAAGTACACCGAATGCATATTATATACTGTACACAAAATATCAAATTTAACCAAATATATAATATATATTGTACATAAATTATGAAAGTACACCAAATATATATATCATACTGTACATAAAATATCAAATTACACCAAATATATTTGATATACTGTATATAAAATATCAAATTTCACCAAATGTATATTATATACTATACATAAAAAATGAAAATACAGCAAATACATATTATATACTGTACATAAAATATCAAATTTCACCAAATATATATTGTATACTGTACTTAAAATATGAAAGTACCCCAAAAATATGTTATCTACTGTACATAAAATATGAAAGTACACCAAATTTATATTATATACTCTACATAAAATATCAAAGTACAGCAAATATATATTATATACTGTAAATAAAATATGAAAGTACACCAAAAGCATATTATATACTGTACACAAAATATCAAATTTAACCAAATATATAATATATATTGTACATAAATTGTGAAAGTACACCAAATATATATATCATACTGTCCATAAAATATCAAATTTCACCAAATATATTTGATATACTGTATATAAAATATCAAATTTCACCAAATGTATATTATATACTATACATAAAATATGAAAATACAGCAAATACATATTATATACTGTCCATAAAATATCAAATTTCACCAAATATATATTATATACTGTCCATAAAATATCAAATTTCACCAAATATATATTATATACTGTACATATAATATCAAATTTCAAAAAATATATATTATATACTGTACATAAAATATGAAAGTACACCAAAAATATATTATATACTGTACATAAAATATCAAATTTCACCAAATATATATTATATACTGTACATAAAATATCAAATTTCACCAAATATATATTGTATACTGTACTTAAAATATGAAAGTACCCCAAAAATATGTTATCTACTGTACATAAAATATGAAAGTACACCAAATTTATATTATATACTCTACATAAAATATCAAAGTACAGCAAATATATATTATATACTGTAAATAAAATATGAAAGTACACCAAACGCATATTATATACTGTACACAAAATATCAAATTTAACCAAATATATAATATATATTGTACATAAATTATGAAAGTACACCAAATATATATATCATACTGTACATAAAATATCAAATTACACCAAATATATTTGATATACTGTATATAAAATATCAAATTTCACCAAATGTATATTATATACTATACATAAAAAATGAAAATACAGCAAATACATATTATATACTGTACATAAAATATCAAATTTCACCAAATACATATTATATACTGTCCATAAAATATCAAATTCCACGAAATATATATTATATACTGTACATAAAATATCAAATTTCAAAAAATAAATATTACATACTGTACATAAAAGATGAAAGTACACCAAATATATATTATATGCTGTACATAAAATATCAAATTTCACCAAATATATATTATATACTGTCCATAAAATATCATATTTCACCAAATATATATTATATACTGTACATATAATATCAAATTTAACCAAATATATATTACATACTGTACATAAGATATGAAAGTACCCCAAAAATATGTTATCTACTGTACATAAAATATGAAAGTACACCAAATTTATATTATATACTCTACATAAAATATCAAACTACAGCAAATATATATTATATACTGTAAATAAAATATGAAAGTACACCAAATGCATATTATATACTGTACACAAAATATCAAATTTAACCAAATATATAATATATATTGTACATAAATTGTGAAAGTACACCAAATATATATATCATACTGTCCATAAAATATCAAATTTCACCAAATATATTTGATATACTGTATATAAAATATCAAATTTCACCAAATGTATATTATATACTATACATAAAATATGAAAATACAGCAAATACATATTATATACTGTCCATAAAATATCAAATTTCACCAAATATATATTATATACTGTCCATAAAATATCAAATTTCACCAAATATATATTATATACTGTACATATAATATCAAATTTCAAAAAATATATATTATATACTGTACATAAAATATGAAAGTACACCAAAAATATATTATATACTGTACATAAAATATCAAATTTCACCAAATATATATTATATACTGTACATAAAATATCAAATTTCACCAAATATATATTGTATACTGTACTTAAAATATGAAAGTACCCCAAAAATATGTTATCTACTGTACATAAAATATGAAAGTACACCAAATTTATATTATATACTCTACATAAAATATCAAAGTACAGCAAATATATATTATATACTGTAAATAAAATATGAAAGTACACCGAATGCATATTATATACTGTACACAAAATATCAAATTTAACCAAATATATAATATATATTGTACATAAATTATGAAAGTACACCAAATATATATATCATACTGTACATAAAATATCAAATTACACCAAATATATTTGATATACTGTATATAAAATATCAAATTTCACCAAATGTATATTATATACTATACATAAAAAATGAAAATACAGCAAATACATATTATATACTGTACATAAAATATCAAATTTCACCAAATACATATTATATACTGTCCATAAAATATCAAATTCCACGAAATATATATTATATACTGTACATAAAATATCAAATTTCAAAAAATAAATATTACATACTGTACATAAAAGATGAAAGTACACCAAATATATATTATATGCTGTACATAAAATATCAAATTTCACCAAATATATATTATATACTGTCCATAAAATATCATATTTCACCAAATATATATTATATACTGTACATATAATATCAAATTTAACCAAATATATATTACATACTGTACATAAGATATGAAAGTACCCCAAAAATATGTTATCTACTGTACATAAAATATGAAAGTACACCAAATTTATATTATATACTCTACATAAAATATCAAAGTACAGCAAATATATATTATATACTGTAAATAAAATATGAAAGTACACCAAATGCATATTATATACTGTACACAAAATATCAAATTTAACCAAATATATAATATATATTGTACATAAATTGTGAAAGTACACCAAATATATATATCATACTGTCCATAAAATATCAAATTTCACCAAATATATTTGATATACTGTATATAAAATTTCAAATTTCACCAAATGTATATTATATACTATACATAAAATATGAAAATACAGCAAATACATATTATATACTGTCCATAAAATATCAAATTTCAAAAAATAAATATTACATACTGTACATAAAAGATGAAAGTACACCAAATATATATTATATGCTGTACATAAAATATCAAATTTGACCAAATATATATTATATACTGTCCATAAAATATCATATTTCACCAAATATATATTATATACTGTACATATAATATCAAATTTAACCAAATATATATTACATACTGTACATAAGATATGAAAGTACCCCAAAAATATGTTATCTACTGTACATAAAATATGAAAGTACACCAAATTTATATTATATACTCTACATAAAATATCAAACTACAGCAAATATATATTATATACTGTAAATAAAATATGAAAGTACACCAAATGCATATTATATACTGTACACAAAATATCAAATTTAACCAAATATATAATATATATTGTACATAAATTGTGAAAGTACACCAAATATATATATCATACTGTCCATAAAATATCAAATTTCACCAAATATATTTGATATACTGTATATAAAATATCAAATTTCACCAAATGTATATTATATACTATACATAAAATATGAAAATACAGCAAATACATATTATATACTGTCCATAAAATATCAAATTTCACCAAATATATATTATATACTGTCCATAAAATATCAAATTTCACCAAATATATATTATATACTGTACATATAATATCAAATTTCAAAAAATATATATTATATACTGTACATAAAACATGAAAGTACACCAAAAATATATTATATACTGTACATAAAATATCAAATTTCACCAAATATATATTATATACTGTACATAAAATATCAAATTTCACCAAATATATATTGTATACTGTACTTAAAATATGAAAGTACCCCAAAAATATGTTATCTACTGTACATAAAACATGAAAGTACACCAAATTTATATTATATACTCTACATAAAATATCAAAGTACAGCAAATATATATTATATACTGTAAATAAAATATGAAAGTACACCAAATGCATATTATATACTGTACACAAAATATCAAATTTAACCAAATATATAATATATATTGTACATAAATTATGAAAGTACACCAAATATATATATCATACTGTACATAAAATATCAAATTTCACCAAATATATTTGATATACTGTATATAAAATATCAAATTTCACCAAACGTATATTATATACTATACATAAAATATGAAAATACAGCAAATACATATTATATAGTGTACATAAAATATCAAATTTCACCAAATATATATTATATACTGTCCATAAAATATCAAATTCCACGAAATATATATTATATACTGTACATAAAATATCAAATTTCAAAAAATAAATATTACATACTGTACATAAAAGATGAAAGTACACCAAATATATATTATATGCTGTACATAAAATATCAAATTTCACCAAATATATATTATATACTGTCCATAAAATATCATATTTCACCAAATATATATTATATACTGTACATATAATATCAAATTTAACCAAATATATATTACATACTGTACATAAGATATGAAAGTACCCCAAAAATATGTTATCTACTGTACATAAAATATGAAAGTACACCAAATTTATATTATATACTCTACATAAAATATCAAAGTACAGCAAATATATATTATATACTGTAAATAAAATATGAAAGTACACCAAATGCATATTATATACTGTACACAAAATATCAAATTTAACCAAATATATAATATATATTGTACATAAATTGTGAAAGTACACCAAATATATATATCATACTGTCCATAAAATATCAAATTTCACCAAATATATTTGATATACTGTATATAAAATATCAAATTTCACCAAATGTATATTATATACTATACATAAAATATGAAAATACAGCAAATACATATTATATACTGTACATAAAATATCAAATTTCACCAAATATATATTATATACTGTCCATAAAATATCAAATTTCACCAAATATATATTATATACTGTACATATAATATCAAATTTCAAAAAATATATATTATATACTGTACATAAAATATGAAAGTACACCAAAAATATATTATATACTGTACATAAAATATCAAATTTCACCAAATATATATTATATACTGTACATAAAATATCAAATTTCACCAAATATATATTGTATACTGTACTTAAAATATGAAAGTACCCCAAAAATATGTTATCTACTGTACATAAAATATGAAAGTACACCAAATTTATATTATATACTCTACATAAAATATCAAAGTACAGCAAATATATATTATATACTGTAAATAAAATATGAAAGTACACCGAATGCATATTATATACTGTACACAAAATATCAAATTTAACCAAATATATAATATATATTGTACATAAATTATGAAAGTACACCAAATATATATATCATACTGTACATAAAATATCAAATTACACCAAATATATTTGATATACTGTATATAAAATATCAAATTTCACCAAATGTATATTATATACTATACATAAAAAATGAAAATACAGCAAATACATATTATATACTGTACATAAAATATCAAATTTCACCAAATACATATTATATACTGTCCATAAAATATCAAATTCCACGAAATATATATTATATACTGTACATAAAATATCAAATTTCAAAAAATAAATATTACATACTGTACATAAAAGATGAAAGTACACCAAATATATATTATATGCTGTACATAAAATATCAAATTTCACCAAATATATATTATATACTGTCCATAAAATATCATATTTCACCAAATATATATTATATACTGTACATATAATATCAAATTTAACCAAATATATATTACATACTGTACATAAGATATGAAAGTACCCCAAAAATATGTTATCTACTGTACATAAAATATGAAAGTACACCAAATTTATATTATATACTCTACATAAAATATCAAACTACAGCAAATATATATTATATACTGTAAATAAAATATGAAAGTACACCAAATGCATATTATATACTGTACACAAAATATCAAATTTAACCAAATATATAATATATATTGTACATAAATTGTGAAAGTACACCAAATATATATATCATACTGTCCATAAAATATCAAATTTCACCAAATATATTTGATATACTGTATATAAAATATCAAATTTCACCAAATGTATATTATATACTATACATAAAATATGAAAATACAGCAAATACATATTATATACTGTCCATAAAATATCAAATTTCACCAAATATATATTATATACTGTCCATAAAATATCAAATTTCACCAAATATATATTATATACTGTACATATAATATCAAATTTCAAAAAATATATATTATATACTGTACATAAAATATGAAAGTACACCAAAAATATATTATATACTGTACATAAAATATCAAATTTCACCAAATATATATTATATACTGTACATAAAATATCAAATTTCACCAAATATATATTGTATACTGTACTTAAAATATGAAAGTACCCCAAAAATATGTTATCTACTGTACATAAAATATGAAAGTACACCAAATTTATATTATATACTCTACATAAAATATCAAAGTACAGCAAATATATATTATATACTGTAAATAAAATATGAAAGTACACCGAATGCATATTATATACTGTACACAAAATATCAAATTTAACCAAATATATAATATATATTGTACATAAATTATGAAAGTACACCAAATATATATATCATACTGTACATAAAATATCAAATTACACCAAATATATTTGATATACTGTATATAAAATATCAAATTTCACCAAATGTATATTATATACTATACATAAAAAATGAAAATACAGCAAATACATATTATATACTGTACATAAAATATCAAATTTCACCAAATATATATTATATACTGTCCATAAAATATCAAATTTCACCAAATATATATTATATACTGTACATATAATATCAAATTTCAAAAAATATATATTATATACTGTACATAAAATATGAAAGTACACCAAAAATATATTATATACTGTACATAAAATATCAAATTTCACCAAATATATATTATATACTGTACATAAAATATCAAATTTCACCAAATATATATTGTATACTGTACTTAAAATATGAAAGTACCCCAAAAATATGTTATCTACTGTACATAAAATATGAAAGTACACCAAATTTATATTATACACTCTACATAAAATATCAAAGTACAGCAAATATATATTATATACTGTAAATAAAATATGAAAGTACACCGAATGCATATTATATACTGTACACAAAATATCAAATTTAACCAAATATATAATATATATTGTACATAAATTATGAAAGTACACCAAATATATATATCATACTGTACATAAAATATCAAATTACACCAAATATATTTGATATACTGTATATAAAATATCAAATTTCACCAAATGTATATTATATACTATACATAAAAAATGAAAATACAGCAAATACATATTATATACTGTACATAAAATATCAAATTTCACCAAATATATATTGTATACTGTACTTAAAATATGAAAGTACCCCAAAAATATGTTATCTACTGTACATAAAATATGAAAGTACACCAAATTTATATTATATACTCTACATAAAATATCAAAGTACAGCAAATATATATTATATACTGTAAATAAAATATGAAAGTACACCAAAAGCATATTATATACTGTACACAAAATATCAAATTTAACCAAATATATAATATATATTGTACATAAATTGTGAAAGTACACCAAATATATATATCATACTGTCCATAAAATATCAAATTTCACCAAATATATTTGATATACTGTATATAAAATATCAAATTTCACCAAATGTATATTATATACTATACATAAAATATGAAAATACAGCAAATACATATTATATACTGTCCATAAAATATCAAATTTCACCAAATATATATTATATACTGTCCATAAAATATCAAATTTCACCAAATATATATTATATACTGTACATATAATATCAAATTTCAAAAAATATATATTATATACTGTACATAAAATATGAAAGTACACCAAAAATATATTATATACTGTACATAAAATATCAAATTTCACCAAATATATATTATATACTGTACATAAAATATCAAATTTCACCAAATATATATTGTATACTGTACTTAAAATATGAAAGTACCCCAAAAATATGTTATCTACTGTACATAAAATATGAAAGTACACCAAATTTATATTATATACTCTACATAAAATATCAAAGTACAGCAAATATATATTATATACTGTAAATAAAATATGAAAGTACACCAAACGCATATTATATACTGTACACAAAATATCAAATTTAACCAAATATATAATATATATTGTACATAAATTATGAAAGTACACCAAATATATATATCATACTGTACATAAAATATCAAATTACACCAAATATATTTGATATACTGTATATAAAATATCAAATTTCACCAAATGTATATTATATACTATACATAAAAAATGAAAATACAGCAAATACATATTATATACTGTACATAAAATATCAAATTTCACCAAATACATATTATATACTGTCCATAAAATATCAAATTCCACGAAATATATATTATATACTGTACATAAAATATCAAATTTCAAAAAATAAATATTACATACTGTACATAAAAGATGAAAGTACACCAAATATATATTATATGCTGTACATAAAATATCAAATTTCACCAAATATATATTATATACTGTCCATAAAATATCATATTTCACCAAATATATATTATATACTGTACATATAATATCAAATTTAACCAAATATATATTACATACTGTACATAAGATATGAAAGTACCCCAAAAATATGTTATCTACTGTACATAAAATATGAAAGTACACCAAATTTATATTATATACTCTACATAAAATATCAAACTACAGCAAATATATATTATATACTGTAAATAAAATATGAAAGTACACCAAATGCATATTATATACTGTACACAAAATATCAAATTTAACCAAATATATAATATATATTGTACATAAATTGTGAAAGTACACCAAATATATATATCATACTGTCCATAAAATATCAAATTTCACCAAATATATTTGATATACTGTATATAAAATATCAAATTTCACCAAATGTATATTATATACTATACATAAAATATGAAAATACAGCAAATACATATTATATACTGTCCATAAAATATCAAATTTCACCAAATATATATTATATACTGTCCATAAAATATCAAATTTCACCAAATATATATTATATACTGTACATATAATATCAAATTTCAAAAAATATATATTATATACTGTACATAAAATATGAAAGTACACCAAAAATATATTATATACTGTACATAAAATATCAAATTTCACCAAATATATATTATATACTGTACATAAAATATCAAATTTCACCAAATATATATTGTATACTGTACTTAAAATATGAAAGTACCCCAAAAATATGTTATCTACTGTACATAAAATATGAAAGTACACCAAATTTATATTATATACTCTACATAAAATATCAAAGTACAGCAAATATATATTATATACTGTAAATAAAATATGAAAGTACACCGAATGCATATTATATACTGTACACAAAATATCAAATTTAACCAAATATATAATATATATTGTACATAAATTATGAAAGTACACCAAATATATATATCATACTGTACATAAAATATCAAATTACACCAAATATATTTGATATACTGTATATAAAATATCAAATTTCACCAAATGTATATTATATACTATACATAAAAAATGAAAATACAGCAAATACATATTATATACTGTACATAAAATATCAAATTTCACCAAATACATATTATATACTGTCCATAAAATATCAAATTCCACGAAATATATATTATATACTGTACATAAAATATCAAATTTCAAAAAATAAATATTACATACTGTACATAAAAGATGAAAGTACACCAAATATATATTATATGCTGTACATAAAATATCAAATTTCACCAAATATATATTATATACTGTCCATAAAATATCATATTTCACCAAATATATATTATATACTGTACATATAATATCAAATTTAACCAAATATATATTACATACTGTACATAAGATATGAAAGTACCCCAAAAATATGTTATCTACTGTACATAAAATATGAAAGTACACTAAATTTATATTATATACTCTACGTAAAATATCAAAGTACAGCAAATATATATTATATACTGTAAATAAAATATGAAAGTACACCAAATGCATATTATATACTGTACACAAAATATCAAATTTAACCAAATATATAATATATATTGTACATAAATTGTGAAAGTACACCAAATATATATATCATACTGTCCATAAAATATCAAATTTCACCAAATATATTTGATATACTGTATATAAAATATCAAATTTCACCAAATGTATATTATATACTATACATAAAATATGAAAATACAGCAAATACATATTATATACTGTCCATAAAATATCAAATTTCACCAAATATATATTATATACTGTCCATAAAATATCAAATTTCACCAAATATATATTATATACTGTACATATAATATCAAATTTCAAAAAATATATATTATATACTGTACATAAAATATGAAAGTACACCAAAAATATATTATATACTGTACATAAAATATCAAATTTCACCAAATATATATTATATACTGTACATAAAATATCAAATTTCACCAAATATATATTGTATACTGTACTTAAAATATGAAAGTACCCCAAAAATATGTTATCTACTGTACATAAAATATGAAAGTACACCAAATTTATATTATATACTCTACATAAAATATCAAAGTACAGCAAATATATATTACATACTGTAAATAAAATATGAAAGTACACCGAATGCATATTATATACTGTACACAAAATATCAAATTTAACCAAATATATAATATATATTGTACATAAATTATGAAAGTACACCAAATATATATATCATACTGTACATAAAATATCAAATTACACCAAATATATTTGATATACTGTATATAAAATATCAAATTTCACCAAATGTATATTATATACTATACATAAAAAATGAAAATACAGCAAATACATATTATATACTGTACATAAAATATCAAATTTCACCAAATACATATTATATACTGTCCATAACATATCAAATTCCACGAAATATATATTATATACTGTACATAAAATATCAAATTTCAAAAAATAAATATTACATACTGTACATAAAAGATGAAAGTACACCAAATATATATTATATGCTGTACATAAAATATCAAATTTCACCAAATATATATTATATACTGTCCATAAAATATCATATTTCACCAAATATATATTATATACTGTACATATAATATCAAATTTAACCAAATATATATTACATACTGTACATAAGATATGAAAGTACCCCAAAAATATGTTATCTACTGTACATAAAATATGAAAGTACACCAAATTTATATTATATACTCTACATAAAATATCAAAGTACAGCAAATATATATTATATACTGTAAATAAAATATGAAAGTACACCAAATGCATATTATATACTGTACACAAAATATCAAATTTAACCAAATATATAATATATATTGTACATAAATTGTGAAAGTACACCAAATATATATATCATACTGTCCATAAAATATCAAATTTCACCAAATATATTTGATATACTGTATATAAAATATCAAATTTCACCAAATGTATATTATATACTATACATAAAATATGAAAATACAGAAATACATATTATATACTGTCCATAAAATATCAAATTTCACCAAATATATATTATATACTGTCCATAAAATATCAAATTTCACCAAATATATATTATATACTGTACATATAATATCAAATTTCAAAAAATATATATTATATACTGTACATAAAATATGAAAGTACACCAAAAATATATTATATACTGTACATAAAATATCAAATTTCACCAAATATATATTATATACTGTACATAAAATATCAAATTTCACCAAATATATATTGTATACTGTACTTAAAATATGAAAGTACCCCAAAAATATGTTATCTACTGTACATAAAATATGAAAGTACACCAAATTTATATTATATACTCTACATAAAATATCAAAGTACAGCAAATATATATTATATACTGTAAATAAAATATGAAAGTACACCGAATGCATATTATATACTGTACACAAAATATCAAATTTAACCAAATATATAATATATATTGTACATAAATTATGAAAGTACACCAAATATATATATCATACTGTACATAAAATATCAAATTACACCAAATATATTTGATATACTGTATATAAAATATCAAATTTCACCAAATGTATATTATATACTATACATAAAAAATGAAAATACAGCAAATACATATTATATACTGTACATAAAATATCAAATTTCACCAAATACATATTATATACTGTCCATAAAATATCAAATTCCACGAAATATATATTATATACTGTACATAAAATATCAAATTTCAAAAAATAAATATTACATACTGTACATAAAAGATGAAAGTACACCAAATATATATTATATGCTGTACATAAAATATCAAATTTCACCAAATATATATTATATACTGTCCATAAAATATCATATTTCACCAAATATATATTATATACTGTACATATAATATCAAATTTAACCAAATATATATTACATACTGTACATAAGATATGAAAGTACCCCAAAAATATGTTATCTACTGTACATAAAATATGAAAGTACACCAAATTTATATTATATACTCTACATAAAATATCAAACTACAGCAAATATATATTATATACTGTAAATAAAATATGAAAGTACACCAAATGCATATTATATACTGTACACAAAATATCAAATTTAACCAAATATATAATATATATTGTACATAAATTGTGAAAGTACACCAAATATATATATCATACTGTCCATAAAATATCAAATTTCACCAAATATATTTGATATACTGTATATAAAATATCAAATTTCACCAAATGTATATTATATACTATACATAAAATATGAAAATACAGCAAATACATATTATATACTGTCCATAAAATATCAAATTTCACCAAATATATATTATATACTGTCCATAAAATATCAAATTTCACCAAATATATATTATATACTGTACATATAATATCAAATTTCAAAAAATATATATTATATACTGTACATAAAATATGAAAGTACACCAAAAATATATTATATACTGTACATAAAATATCAAATTTCACCAAATATATATTATATACTGTACATAAAATATCAAATTTCACCAAATATATATTGTATACTGTACTTAAAATATGAAAGTACCCCAAAAATATGTTATCTACTGTACATAAAATATGAAAGTACACCAAATTTATATTATATACTCTACATAAAATATCAAAGTACAGCAAATATATATTACATACTGTAAATAAAATATGAAAGTACACCGAATGCATATTATATACTGTACACAAAATATCAAATTTAACCAAATATATAATATATATTGTACATAAATTATGAAAGTACACCAAATATATATATCATACTGTACATAAAATATCAAATTACACCAAATATATTTGATATACTGTATATAAAATATCAAATTTCACCAAATGTATATTATATACTATACATAAAAAATGAAAATACAGCAAATACATATTATATACTGTACATAAAATATCAAATTTCACCAAATACATATTATATACTGTCCATAACATATCAAATTCCACGAAATATATATTATATACTGTACATAAAATATCAAATTTCAAAAAATAAATATTACATACTGTACATAAAAGATGAAAGTACACCAAATATATATTATATGCTGTACATAAAATATCAAATTTCACCAAATATATATTATATACTGTCCATAAAATATCATATTTCACCAAATATATATTATATACTGTACATATAATATCAAATTTAACCAAATATATATTACATACTGTACATAAGATATGAAAGTACCCCAAAAATATGTTATCTACTGTACATAAAATATGAAAGTACACCAAATTTATATTATATACTCTACATAAAATATCAAAGTACAGCAAATATATATTATATACTGTAAATAAAATATGAAAGTACACCAAATGCATATTATATACTGTACACAAAATATCAAATTTAACCAAATATATAATATATATTGTACATAAATTGTGAAAGTACACCAAATATATATATCATACTGTCCATAAAATATCAAATTTCACCAAATATATTTGATATACTGTATATAAAATATCAAATTTCACCAAATGTATATTATATACTATACATAAAATATGAAAATACAGAAATACATATTATATACTGTCCATAAAATATCAAATTTCACCAAATATATATTATATACTGTCCATAAAATATCAAATTTCACCAAATATATATTATATACTGTACATATAATATCAAATTTCAAAAAATATATATTATATACTGTACATAAAATATGAAAGTACACCAAAAATATATTATATACTGTACATAAAATATCAAATTTCACCAAATATATATTATATACTGTACATAAAATATCAAATTTCACCAAATATATATTGTATACTGTACTTAAAATATGAAAGTACCCCAAAAATATGTTATCTACTGTACATAAAATATGAAAGTACACCAAATTTATATTATATACTCTACATAAAATATCAAAGTACAGCAAATATATATTATATACTGTAAATAAAATATGAAAGTACACCGAATGCATATTATATACTGTACACAAAATATCAAATTTAACCAAATATATAATATATATTGTACATAAATTATGAAAGTACACCAAATATATATATCATACTGTACATAAAATATCAAATTACACCAAATATATTTGATATACTGTATATAAAATATCAAATTTCACCAAATGTATATTATATACTATACATAAAAAATGAAAATACAGCAAATACATATTATATACTGTACATAAAATATCAAATTTCACCAAATACATATTATATACTGTCCATAAAATATCAAATTCCACGAAATATATATTATATACTGTACATAAAATATCAAATTTCAAAAAATAAATATTACATACTGTACATAAAAGATGAAAGTACACCAAATATATATTATATGCTGTACATAAAATATCAAATTTCACCAAATATATATTATATACTGTCCATAAAATATCATATTTCACCAAATATATATTATATACTGTACATATAATATCAAATTTAACCAAATATATATTACATACTGTACATAAGATATGAAAGTACCCCAAAAATATGTTATCTACTGTACATAAAATATGAAAGTACACCAAATTTATATTATATACTCTACATAAAATATCAAACTACAGCAAATATATATTATATACTGTAAATAAAATATGAAAGTACACCAAATGCATATTATATACTGTACACAAAATATCAAATTTAACCAAATATATAATATATATTGTACATAAATTGTGAAAGTACACCAAATATATATATCATACTGTCCATAAAATATCAAATTTCACCAAATATATTTGATATACTGTATATAAAATATCAAATTTCACCAAATGTATATTATATACTATACATAAAATATGAAAATACAGCAAATACATATTATATACTGTACATAAAATATCAAATTTCACCAAATATATATTATATACTGTCCATAAAATATCAAATTTCACCAAATATATATTATATACTGTACATATAATATCAAATTTCAAAAAATATATATTATATACTGTACATAAAATATGAAAGTACACCAAAAATATATTATATACTGTACATAAAATATCAAATTTCACCAAATATATATTATATACTGTACATAAAATATCAAATTTCACCAAATATATATTGTATACTGTACTTAAAATATGAAAGTACCCCAAAAATATGTTATCTACTGTACATAAAATATGAAAGTACACCAAATTTATATTATATACTCTACATAAAATATCAAAGTACAGCAAATATATATTATATACTGTAAATAAAATATGAAAGTACACCGAATGCATATTATATACTGTACACAAAATATCAAATTTAACCAAATATATAATATATATTGTACATAAATTATGAAAGTACACCAAATATATATATCATACTGTACATAAAATATCAAATTACACCAAATATATTTGATATACTGTATATAAAATATCAAATTTCACCAAATATATATTATATACTATACATAAAAAATGAAAATACAGCAAATACATATTATATACTGTACATAAAATATCAAATTTCACCAAATACATATTATATACTGTCCATAAAATATCAAATTCCACGAAATATATATTATATACTGTACATAAAATATCAAATTTCAAAAAATAAATATTACATACTGTACATAAAAGATGAAAGTACACCAAATATATATTATATGCTGTACATAAAATATCAAATTTCACCAAATATATATTATATACTGTCCATAAAATATCATATTTCACCAAATATATATTATATACTGTACATATAATATCAAATTTAACCAAATATATATTACATACTGTACATAAGATATGAAAGTACCCCAAAAATATGTTATCTACTGTACATAAAATATGAAAGTACACCAAATTTATATTATATACTCTACATAAAATATCAAACTACAGCAAATATATATTATATACTGTAAATAAAATATGAAAGTACACCAAATGCATATTATATACTGTACACAAAATATCAAATTTAACCAAATATATAATATATATTGTACATAAATTGTGAAAGTACACCAAATATATATATCATACTGTCCATAAAATATCAAATTTCACCAAATATATTTGATATACTGTATATAAAATATCAAATTTCACCAAATGTATATTATATACTATACATAAAATATGAAAATACAGCAAATACATATTATATACTGTCCATAAAATATCAAATTTCACCAAATATATATTATATACTGTCCATAAAATATCAAATTTCACCAAATATATATTATATACTGGACATATAATATCAAATTTCAAAAAATATATATTATATACTGTACATAAAACATGAAAGTACACCAAAAATATATTATATACTGTACATAAAATATCAAATTTCACCAAATATATATTATATACTGTACATAAAATATCAAATTTCACCAAATATATATTGTATACTGTACTTAAAATATGAAAGTACCCCAAAAATATGTTATCTACTGTACATAAAACATGAAAGTACACCAAATTTATATTATATACTCTACATAAAATATCAAAGTACAGCAAATATATATTATATACTGTAAATAAAATATGAAAGTACACCAAATGCATATTATATACTGTACACAAAATATCAAATTTAACCAAATATATAATATATATTGTACATAAATTATGAAAGTACACCAAATATATATATCATACTGTACATAAAATATCAAATTTCACCAAATATATTTGATATACTGTATATAAAATATCAAATTTCACCAAACGTATATTATATACTATACATAAAATATGAAAATACAGCAAATACATATTATATAGTGTACATAAAATATCAAATTTCACCAAATATATATTATATACTGTCCATAAAATATCAAATTCCACGAAATATATATTATATACTGTACATAAAATATCAAATTTCAAAAAATAAATATTACATACTGTACATAAAAGATGAAAGTACACCAAATATATATTATATGCTGTACATAAAATATCAAATTTCACCAAATATATATTATATACTGTCCATAAAATATCAAATTTCACCAAATATATATTATATACTGTACATATAATATCAAATTTAACCAAATATATATTACATACTGTACATAAGATATGAAAGTACCCCAAAAATATGTTATCCACTGTACATAAAATATGAAAGTACACCAAATTTATATTATATACTCTACATAAAATATCAAACTACAGCAAATATATATTATATACTGTAAATAAAATATGAAAGTACACCGAATGCATATTATATACTGTACACAAAATATCAAATTTAACCAAATATATAATATATATTGTACATAAATTATGATAGTACACCAAATATATATATCATACTGTACATAAAATATCAAATTACACCAAATATATTTGATATACTGTATATAAAATATCAAATTTCACCAAATGTATATTATATACTATACATAAAAAATGAAAATACAGCAAATACATATTATATACTGTACATAAAATATCAAATTTCACCAAATACATATTATATACTGTCCATAAAATATCAAATTCCACGAAATATATATTATATACTGTACATAAAATATCAAATTTCAAAAAATAAATATTACATACTGTACATAAAAGATGAAAGTACACCAAATATATATTATATGCTGTACATAAAATATCAAATTTCACCAAATATATATTATATACTGTCCATAAAATATCATATTTCACCAAATATATATTATATACTGTACATATAATATCAAATTTAACCAAATATATATTACATACTGTACATAAGATATGAAAGTACCCCAAAAATATGTTATCTACTGTACATAAAATATGAAAGTACACCAAATTTATATTATATACTCTACATAAAATATCAAACTACAGCAAATATATATTATATACTGTAAATAAAATATGAAAGTACACCAAATGCATATTATATACTGTACACAAAATATCAAATTTAACCAAATATATAATATATATTGTACATAAATTGTGAAAGTACACCAAATATATATATCATACTGTCCATAAAATATCAAATTTCACCAAATATATTTGATATACTGTATATAAAATATCAAATTTCACCAAATGTATATTATATACTATACATAAAATATGAAAATACAGCAAATACATATTATATACTGTCCATAAAATATCAAATTTCACCAAATATATATTATATACTGTCCATAAAATATCAAATTTCACCAAATATATATTATATACTGTACATATAATATCAAATTTCAAAAAATATATATTATATACTGTACATAAAATATGAAAGTACACCAAAAATATATTATATACTGTACATAAAATATCAAATTTCACCAAATATATATTATATACTGTACATAAAATATCAAATTTCACCAAATATATATTGTATACTGTACTTAAAATATGAAAGTACCCCAAAAATATGTTATCTACTGTACATAAAATATGAAAGTACACCAAATTTATATTATATACTCTACATAATATATCAAAGTACAGCAAATATATATTATATACTGTAAATAAAATATGAAAGTACACCAAATGCATATTATATACTGTACACAAAATATCAAATTTAACCAAATATATAATATATATTGTACATAAATTATGAAAGTACAACAAATACATATATCATACTGTACATAAAATATCAAATTTCACCAAATATATTTGATATACTGTATATAAAATATCAAATTTCACCAAATGTATATTATATACTATACATAAAATATGAAAACACAGCAAATACATATTACATACTGTACATAAAATATCAAATTTCAGCAAATATATATTATATACTGTCCATAAAATATCAAATTTCACCAAATATATATTATATACTGTACATATAATATGAAATTTCAAAAAATATATATTATATACTGTACATAAAATATGAAAGTACACCAAAAATATATTATATACTGTACATAAAATATCAAATTTCACCAAATATATATTATATACTCTACATAAAATATCAAATTTCACCAAATATATATTGTATACTGTACTTAAAATATGAAAGTACCCCAAAAATATGTTATCTACTGTACATAAAATATGAAAGTACACCAAATTTATATTATATACTCTACATAAAATATCAAACTACAGCAAATATATATTATATACTGTAAATAAAATATAAAAGTACACCAAATGCATATTATATACTGTACACAAAATATCAAATTTAACCAAATATATAATATATATTGTACATAAATTGTGAAAGTACACCAAATATATATATCATACTGTCCATAAAATATCAAATTTCACCAAATATATTTGATATACTGTATATAAAATATCAAATTTCACCAAATGTATATTATATACTATACATAAAATATGAAAATACAGCAAATACATATTATATACTGTCCATAAAATATCAAATTTCACCAAATATATATTATATACTGTCCATAAAATATCAAATTTCACCAAATATATATTCTATACTGTACATATAATATCAAATTTCAAAAAATATATATTATATACTGTACATAAAATATGAAAGTACACCAAAAATATATTATATACTGTACATAAAATATCAAATTTCACCAAATATATATTATATACTGTACATAACATATCAAATTTCACCAAATATATATTGTATACTGTACTTAAAATATGAAAGTACCCCAAAAATATGTTATCTACTGTACATAAAATATGAAAGTACACCAAATTTATATTATATACTCTACATAAAATATCAAAGTACAGCAAATATATATTATATACTGTAAATAAAATATGAAAGTACACCAAATGCATATTATATACTGTACACAAAATATCAAATTTAACCAAATATATAATATATATTGTACATAAATTATGAAAGTACACCAAATACATATATCATACTGTACATAAAATATCAAATTTCACCAAATATATTTGATATACTGTATATAAAATATCAAATTTCACAAAATGTATATTATATACTATACATAAAATATGAAAACACAGCAAATACATATTACATACTGTACATAAAATATCAAATTTCACCAAATATATATTATATACTGTCCATAAAATATCAAATTTCACCAAATATATATTATATACTGTACATATAATATCAAATTTCAAAAAATATATATTATATACTGTACATAAAATATGAAAGTACACCAAAAATATATTATATACTGTACATAAAATATCAAATTTCACCAAATATATATTATATACTGTACATAAAATATCAAATTTCACCAAATATATATTGTATACTGTACTTAAAATATGAAAGTACCCCAAAAATATGTTATCTACTGTACATAAAAGTTGAAAGTACACCAAATTTATATTATATACTCTACATAAAATATCAAAGTACAGCAAATATATATTATATACTGTAAATAAAATATGAAAGTACACCAAATGCATATTATATACTGTACACAAAATATCAAATTTAACCAAATATATAATATATATTGTACATAAATTATGAAAGTACACCAAATATATATATCATACTGTACATAAAATATCAAATTTCACCAAATATATTTGATATACTGTATATAAAATATCAAATTTCACCAAATGTATATTATATACTATACATAAAATATGAAAACACAGCAAATACATATTACATACTGTACATAAAATATCAAATTTCACCAAATATATATTATATACTGTCCATAAAATATCAAATTTCATCAAATATATACTATATACTGTACATATAATATCAAATTTCAAAAAATATATATTATATACTGTACATAAAATATGAAAGTACACCAAAAATATATGCTGTACATAAAATATCAAATTTCACCAAATATATATTATATACTGTCCATAAAATATCAAATTTCACCAAATATATATTATATACTGTACATATAATATCAAATTTAACCAAATATATATTACATACTGTACATAAGATATGAAAGTACCCCAAAAATATGTTATCTACTGTACATAAAATATGAAAGTACACCAAATTTATATTATATACTCTACATAAAATATCAAACTACAGCAAATATATATTATATCCTGTAAATAAAATATGAAAGTACACCAAATGCATATTATATACTGTACACAAAATATCAAATTTAACCAAATATATAATATATATTGTACATAAATTGTGAAAGTACACCAAATATATATATCATACTGTCCATAAAATATCAAATTTCACCAAATATATTTGATATACTGTATATAAAATATCAAATTTCACCAAATGTATATTATATACTATACATAAAATATGAAAATACAGCAAATACATATTATATACTGTACATAAAATATCAAATTTCACCAAATATATATTATATACTGTCCATAAAATATCAAATTTCACCAAATATATATTATATACTGTACATATAATATCAAATTTCAAAAAATATATATTATATACTGTACATAAAATATGAAAGTACACCAAAAATATATTATATACTGTACATAAAATATCAAATTTCACCAAATATATATTATATACTGTACATAAAATATCAAATTTCACCAAATATATATTGTATACTGTACTTAAAATATGAAAGTACCCCCAAAATATGTTATCTACTGTACATAAAATATGAAAGTACACCAAATTTATATTATATACTCTACATAAAATATCAAAGTACAGCAAATATATATTATATACTGTAAATAAAATATGAAAGTACACCAAAGGCATATTATATACTGTACGCAAAATATCAAATTTAACCAAATATATAATATATATTGTACATAAATTATGAAAGTACACCAAATACATATATCATACTGTACATAAAATATCAAATTTCACCAAATATATTTGATATACTGTATATAAAATATCAAATTTCACCAAATGTATATTATATACTATACATAAAATATGAAAACACAGCAAATACATATTACATACTGTACATAAAATATCAAATTTCACCAAATATATATTATATACTGTCCATAAAATATCAAATTTCACCAAATATATATTATATACTGTACATATAATATCAAATTTCAAAAAATATATATTATATACTGTACATAAAATATGAAAGTACACCAAAAATATATTATATACTGTACATAAAATATCAAATTTCACCAAATATATATTATATACTGTACATAAAATATCAAATTTCACCAAATATATATTGTATACTGTACTTAAAATATGAAAGTACCCCAAAAATATGTTATCTACTGTACATAAAAGTTGAAAGTACACCAAATTTATATTATATACTCTACATAAAATATCAAAGTACAGCAAATATATATTATATACTGTAAATAAAATATGAAAGTACACCAAATGCATATTATATACTGTACACAAAATATCAAATTTAACCAAATATATAATATATATTGTACATAAATTATGAAAGTACACCAAATATATATATCATACTGTACATAAAATATCAAATTTCACCAAATATATTTGATATACTGTATATAAAATATCAAATTTCACCAAATGTATATTATATACTATACATAAAATATGAAAATACAGCAAATACATATTATATACTGTACATAAAATATCAAATTTCACCAAATATATATTATATACTGTCCATAAAATATCAAATTCCACGAAATATATATTATATACTGTACATAAAATATCAAATTTCAAAAAATAAATATTACATACTGTACATAAAAGATGAAAGTACACCAAATATATATTATATGCTGTACATAAAATGTCAAATTTCACCAAATATATATTATATACTGTCCATAAAATATCAAATTTCACCAAATATATATTATATACTGTACATATAATATCAAATTTAACCAAATATATATTACATACTGTACATAAGATATGAAAGTACCCCAAAAATATGTTATCTACTGTACATAAAATATGAAAGTACACCAAATTTATATTATATACTCTACATAAAATATCAAAGTACAGCAAATATATATTATATACTGTAAATAAAATATGAAAGTACACCAAATGCATATTATATACTGTACACAAAATATCAAATTTAACCAAATATATAATATATATTGTACATAAATTATGAAAGTACACCAAATACATATATCATACTGTACATAAAATATCAAATTTCACCAAATATATTTGATATACTGTATATAAAATATCAAATTTCACAAAATGTATATTATATACTATACATAAAATATGAAAACACAGCAAATACATATTACATACTGTACATAAAATATCAAATTTCACCAAATATATATTATATACTGTCCATAAAATATCAAATTTCACCAAATATATATTATATACTGTACATATAATATCAAATTTCAAAAAATATATATTATATACTGTACATAAAATATGAAAGTACACCAAAAATATATTATATACTGTACATAAAATATCAAATTTCACCAAATATATATTATATACTGTACATAAAATATCAAATTTCACCAAATATATATTGTATACTGTACTTAAAATATGAAAGTACCCCAAAAATATGTTATCTACTGTACATAAAACATGAAAGTACACCAAATTTATATTATATACTCTACATAAAATATCAAAGTACAGCAAATATATATTATATACTGTAAATAAAATATGAAAGTACACCAAATGCATATTATATACTGTACACAAAATATCAAATTTAACCAAATATATAATATATATTGTACATAAATTATGAAAGTACACCAAATATATATATCATACTGTACATAAAATATCAAATTTCACCAAATATATTTGATATACTGTATATAAAATATCAAATTTCACCAAACGTATATTATATACTATACATAAAATATGAAAATACAGCAAATACATATTATATAGTGTACATAAAATATCAAATTTCACCAAATATATATTATATACTGTCCATAAAATATCAAATTCCACGAAATATATATTATATACTGTACATAAAATATCAAATTTCAAAAAATAAATATTACATACTGTACATAAAAGATGAAAGTACACCAAATATATATTATATGCTGTACATAAAATATCAAATTTCACCAAATATATATTATATACTGTCCATAAAATATCAAATTTCACCAAATATATATTATATACTGTACATATAATATCAAATTTAACCAAATATATATTACATACTGTACATAAGATATGAAAGTACCCCAAAAATATGTTATCTACTGTACATAAAATATGAAAGTACACCAAATTTATATTATATACTCTACATAAAATATCAAACTACAGCAAATATATATTATATACTGTAAATAAAATATGAAAGTACACCAAATGCATATTATATACTGTACACAAAATATCAAATTTAACCAAATATATAATATATATTGTACATAAATTATGAAAGTACACCAAATATATATATCATACTGTACATAAAATATCAAATTTCACCAAATATATTTGATATACTGTATATAAAATATCAAATTTCACCAAATGTATATTATATACTATACATAAAATATGAAAATACAGCAAATACATATTATATACTGTACATAAAATATCAAATTTCACCAAATATATATTATATACTGTCCATAAAATATCAAATTCCACGAAATATATATTATATACTGTACATAAAATATCAAATTTCAAAAAATAAATATTACATACTGTACATAAAAGATGAAAGTACACCAAATATATATTATATGCTGTACATAAAATATCAAATTTCACCAAATATATATTATATACTGTCCATAAAATATCAAATTTCACCAAATATATATTATATACTGTACATATAATATCAAATTTAACCAAATATATATTACATACTGTACATAAGATATGAAAGTACCCCAAAAATATGTTATCTACTGTACATAAAATATGAAAGTACACCAAATTTATATTATATACTCTACATAAAATATCAAACTACAGCAAATATATATTATATACTGTAAATAAAATATGAAAGTACACCAAATGCATATTATATACTGTACACAAAATATCAAATTTAACCAAATATATAATATATATTGTACATAAATTGTGAAAGTACACCAAATATATATATCATACTGTCCATAAAATATCAAATTTCACCAAATATATTTGATATACTGTATATAAAATATCAAATTTCACCAAATGTATATTATATACTATACATAAAATATGAAAATACAGCAAATACATATTATATACTGTACATAAAATATCAAATTTCACCAAATATATATTATATACTGTCCATAAAATATCAAATTTCACCAAATATATATTATATACTGTACATATAATATCAAATTTCAAAAAATATATATTATATACTGTACATAAAATATGAAAGTACACCAAAAATATATTATATACTGTACATAAAATATCAAATTTCACCAAATATATATTATATACTGTACATAAAATATCAAATTTCACCAAATATATATTGTATACTGTACTTAAAATATGAAAGTACCCCAAAAATATGTTATCTACTGTACATAAAATATGAAAGTACACCAAATTTATATTATATACTCTACATAAAATATCAAAGTACAGCAAATATATATTATATACTGTAAATAAAATATGAAAGTACACCAAATGCATATTATATACTGTACACAAAATATCAAATTTAACCAAATATATAATATATATTGTACATAAATTATGAAAGTACAACAAATACATATATCATACTGTACATAAAATATCAAATTTCACCAAATATATTTGATATACTGTATATAAAATATCAAATTTCACCAAATGTATATTATATACTATACATAAAATATGAAAACACAGCAAATACATATTACATACTGTACATAAAATATCAAATTTCACCAAATATATATTATATACTGTCCATAAAATATCAAATTTCACCAAATATATATTATATACTGTACATATAATATCAAATTTCAAAAAATATATATTATATACTGTACATAAAATATGAAAGTACACCAAAAATATATGCTGTACATAAAATATCAAATTTCACCAAATATATATTATATACTGTCCATAAAATATCAAATTTCACCAAATATATATTATATACTGTACATATAATATCAAATTTAACCAAATATATATTACATACTGTACATAAGATATGAAAGTACCCCAAAAATATGTTATCTACTGTACATAAAATATGAAAGTACACCAAATTTATATTATATACTCTACATAAAATATCAAACTACAGCAAATATATATTATATCCTGTAAATAAAATATGAAAGTACACCAAATGCATATTATATACTGTACACAAAATATCAAATTTAACCAAATATATAATATATATTGTACATAAATTGTGAAAGTACACCAAATATATATATCATACTGTCCATAAAATATCAAATTTCACCAAATATATTTGATATACTGTATATAAAATATCAAATTTCACCAAATATATATTATATACTGTCCATAAAATATCAAATTCCACGAAATATATATTATATACTGTACATAAAATATCAAATTTCAAAAAATAAATATTACATACTGTACATAAAAGATGAAAGTACACCAAATATATATTATATGCTGTACATAAAATGTCAAATTTCACCAAATATATATTATATACTGTACATATAATATCAAATTTAACCAAATATATATTACATACTGTACATAAGATATGAAAGTACCCCAAAAATATGTTATCTACTGTACATAAAATATGAAAGTACACCAAATTTATATTATATACTCTACATAAAATATCAAACTACAGCAAATATATATTATATACTGTAAATAAAATATGAAAGTACACCAAATGCATCTTATATACTGTACACAAAATATCAAATTTAACCAAATATATAATATATATTGTACAAAAATTGTGAAAGTACACCAAATATATATATCATACTGTCCATAAAATATCAAATTTCACCAAATATATTTGATATACTGTATATAAAATATCAAATTTCACCAAATGTATATTGTATACTATACATAAAATATGAAAATACAGCAAATACATATTATATACTGTACAAAAAATATCAAATTTCACCAAATATATATTATATACTGTCCATAAAATATCAAATTTCACCAAATATATATTATATACTGTACATATAATATCAAATTTCAAAAAATATATATTATATACTGTACATAAAATATGAAAGTACACCAAAAATATATTATATACTGTACATAAAATATCAAATTTCACCAAATATATATTATATACTGTACATAAAATATCAAATTTCACCAAATATATATTGTATACTGTACTTAAAATATGAAAGTACCCCAAAAATATGTTATCTACTGTACATAAAATATGAAAGTACACCAAATTTATATTATATACTCTACATAAAATATCAAAGTACAGCAAATATATATTATATACTGTAAATAAAATATGAAAGTACACCAAATGCATATTATATACTGTACACAAAATATCAAATTTAACCAAATATATAATATATATTGTACATAAATTATGAAAGTACAACAAATACATATATCATACTGTACATAAAATATCAAATTTCACCAAATATATTTGATATACTGTATATAAAATATCAAATTTCACCAAATGTATATTATATACTATACATAAAATATGAAAACACAGCAAATACATATTACATACTGTACATAAAATATCAAATTTCACCAAATATATATTATATACTGTCCATAAAATATCAAATTTCACCAAATATATATTATATACTGTACATATAATATCAAATTTCAAAAAATATATATTATATACTGTACATAAAATATGAAAGTACACCAAAAATATATGCTGTACATAAAATATCAAATTTCACCAAATATATATTATATACTGTCCATAAAATATCAAATTTCACCAAATATATATTATATACTGTACATATAATATCAAATTTAACCAAATATATATTACATACTGTACATAAGATATGAAAGTACCCCAAAAATATGTTATCTACTGTACATAAAATATGAAAGTACACCAAATTTATATTATATACTCTACATAAAATATCAAACTACAGCAAATATATATTATATCCTGTAAATAAAATATGAAAGTACACCAAATGCATACTATATACTGTACACAAAATATCAAATTTAACCAAATATATAATATATATTGTACATAAATTGTGAAAGTACACCAAATATATATATCATACTGTCCATAAAATATCAAATTTCACCAAATATATTTGATATACTGTATATAAAATATCAAATTTCACCAAATATATATTATATACTGTCCATAAAATATCAAATTCCACGAAATATATATTATATACTGTACATAAAATATCAAATTTCAAAAAATAAATATTACATACTGTACATAAAAGATGAAAGTACACCAAATATATATTATATGCTGTACATAAAATGTCAAATTTCACCAAATATATATTATATACTGTACATATAATATCAAATTTAACCAAATATATATTACATACTGTACATAAGATATGAAAGTACCCCAAAAATATGTTATCTACTGTACATAAAATATGAAAGTACACCAAATTTATATTATATACTCTACATAAAATATCAAACTACAGCAAATATATATTATATACTGTAAATAAAATATGAAAGTACACCAAATGCATATTATATACTGTACACAAAATATCAAATTTAACCAAATATATAATATATATTGTACAAAAATTGTGAAAGTACACCAAATATATATATCATACTGTCCATAAAATATCAAATTTCACCAAATATATTTGATATACTGTATATAAAATATCAAATTTCACCAAATGTATATTGTATACTATACATAAAATATGAAAATACAGCAAATACATATTATATACTGTACAAAAAATATCAAATTTCACCAAATATATATTATATACTGTCCATAAAATATCAAATTTCACCAAATATATATTATATACTGTACATATAATATCAAATTTCAAAAAATATATATTATATACTGTTCATAAAATATGAAAGTACACCAAAAATATATTATATACTGTACATAAAATATCAAATTTCACCAAATATATATTATATACTGTACATAAAATATCAAATTTCACCAAATATATATTGTATACTGTACTTAAAATATGAAAGTACCCAAAAAATATGTTATCTACTGTACATAAAATATGAAAGTACACCAAAGTTATATTATATACTCTAAGTAAAATATCAAAGTACAGCAAATATATATTATACACTGTAAATAAAATATGAAAGTACACCAAATGCATATTATATACTGTACACAATATATCAAATTTAACCAAATATATAATATATATTGTACATAAATTATGAAAGTACACCAAATACATATATCATACTGTACATAAAATATCAAATTTCACCAAATATATTTGATATACTGTATATAAAATATCAAATTTCACCAAATGTATATTATATACTATACATAAAATATGAAAACACAGCAAATACATATTATATACTGTCCATAAAATATCAAATTTCACCAAATATATATTATATACTGTCCATAAATTATCAAATTTCACCAAATATATATTATATACTGTGCATATAATATCAAATTTCAAAAAATATATATTATATAATGTACATAAAATATGAAAGTACACCAAAAATATATTATATACTGTACATAAAATATCAAATTTCACCAAATATATATTATATACTGTACATAACATATCAAATTTCACCAAATATATATTGTATACTGTACTTAAAATATGAAAGTACCCCAAAAATATGTTATCTACTGTACATAAAACATGAAAGTACACCAAATTTATATTATATACTCTACATAAAATATCAAAGTACAGCAAATATATATTATATACTGTAAATAAAATATGAAAGTACACCAAATGCATATTATATACTGTACACAAAATATCAAATTTAACCAAATATATAATATATATTGTACATAAATTATGAAAGTACACCAAATACATATATCATACTGTCCATAAAATATCAAATTTCACCAAATATATTTGATATACTGTATATAAAATATCAAATTTCACCAAATGTATATTATATACTATACATAAAATATGAAAATACAGCAAATACATATTATATACTGTACATAAAATATCAAATTTCACCAAATATATATTATATACTGTCCATAAAATATCAAATTCCACGAAATATATATTATATACTGTACATAAAATATCAAATTTCAAAAAATAAATATTACATACTGTACATAAAAGATGAAAGTACACCAAATATATATTATATGCTGTCCATAAAATATCAAATTTCACCAAATATATATTATATACTGTACATATAATATCAAATTTAACCAAATATATATTACATACTGTACATAAGATATGAAAGTACCCCAAAAATATGTTATCTACTGTACATAAAATATGAAAGTACACCAAATTTATATTATATACTCTACATAAAATATCAAACTACAGCAAATATATATTATATACTGTAAATAAAATATGAAAGTACACCAAATGCATATTATATACTGTACACAAAATATCAAATTTAACCAAATATATAATATATATTGTACATAAATTGTGAAAGTACACCAAATATATATATCATACTGTCCATAAAGTATCAAATTTCACCAAATATATTTGATATACTGTATATAAAATATCAAATTTCACCAAATGTATATTATATACTATACATAAAATATGAAAATACAGCAAATACATATTATATACTGTCCATAAAATATCAAATTTCACCAAATATATATTATATACTGTCCATAAAATATCAAATTTCACCAAATATATATTATATACTGTACATATAATATCAAATTTCAAAAAATATATATTATATACTGTACATAAAATATGAAAGTACACCAAAAATATATTATATACTGTACATAAAATATCAAATTTCACCAAATATATATTATATACTGTACATAAAATATCAAATTTCACCAAATATATATTGTATACTGTACTTAAAATATGAAAGTACCCCAAAAATATGTTATCTACTGTACATAAAATATGAAAGTACACCAAATTTATATTATATACTCTACATGAAATATCAAAGTACAGCAAATATATATTATATACTGTAAATAAAATATGAAAGTACACCAAATGCATATTATATACTGTACACAAAATATCAAATTTAACCAAATATATAATATATATTGTACATAAATTATGAAAGTACACCAAATATATATATCATACTGTACATAAAATATCAAATTTCACCAAATATATTTGATATACTGTATATAAAATATCAAATTTCACCAAATGTATATTATATACTATACATAAAATATGAAAATACAGCAAATACATATTATATAGTGTACATAAAATATCAAATTTCACCAAATATATATTATATACTGTCCATAAAATATCAAATTCCACGAAATATATATTATATACTGTACATAAAATATCAAATTTCAAAAAATAAATATTACATACTGTACATAAAAGATGAAAGTACACCAAATATATGTTATATGCTGTACATAAAATATCAAATTTCACCAAATATATATTATATACTGTCCATAAAATATCAAATTTCACCAAATATATATTATATACTGTACATATAATATCAAATTTAACCAAATATATATTACATACTGTACATAAGATATGAAAGTACCCCAAAAATATGTTATCTACTGTACATAAAATATGAAAGTACACCAAATTTATATTATATACTCTACATAAAATATCAAACTACAGCAAATATATATTATATACTGTAAATAAAATATGAAAGTACACCAAATGCATATTATATACTGTACACAAAATATCAAATTTAACCAAATATATAATATATATTGTACATAAATTGTGAAAGTACACCAAATATATATATCATACTGTCCATAAAATATCAAATTTCACCAAATATATTTGATATACTGTATATAAAATATCAAATTTCACCAAATGTATATTATATACTATACATAAAATATGAAAATACAGCAAATACATATTATATACTGTCCACAAAATATCAAATTTCACCAAATATATATTATATACTGTCCATAAAATATCAAATTTCACCAAATATATATTATATACTGTACATATAATATCAAATTTCAAAAAATATATATTATATACTGTACATAAAATATGAAAGTACACCAAAAATATATTATATACTGTACATAAAATATCAAATTTCACCAAATATATATTATATACTGTACATAAAATATCAAATTTCACCAAATATATATTGTATACTGTACTTAAAATATGAAAGTACCCCAAAAATATGTTATCTACTGTACATAAAATATGAAAGTACACCAAATTTATATTATATACTCTACATAAAATATCAAAGTACAGCAAATATATATTATATACTGTAAATAAAATATGAAAGTACACCAAATGCATATTATATACTGTACACAAAATATCAAATTTAACCAAATATATACTATATATTGTACATAAATTATGAAAGTACACCAAATACATATATCATACTGTACATAAAATATCAAATTTCACCAAATATATTTGATATACTGTATATAAAATATCAAATTTCACAAAATGTATATTATATACTATACATAAAATATGAAAACACAGCAAATACATATTACATACTGTACATAAAATATCAAATTTCACCAAATATATATTATATACTGTCCATAAAATATCAAATTTCACCAAATATATATTATATACTGTACATATAATATCAAATTTCAAAAAATATATATTATATACTGTACATAAAATATGAAAGTACACCAAAAATATATTATATACTGTACATAAAATATCAAATTTCACCAAATATATATTATATACTGTACATAAAATATCAAATTTCACCAAATATATATTGTATACTGTACTTAAAATATGAAAGTACCCCAAAAATATGTTATCTACTGTACATAAAATATGAAAGTACACCAAATTTATATTATATACTCTACATAAAATATCTAAGTACAGCAAATATATATTATATACTGTAAATAAAATATGAAAGTACACCAAATGCATATTATATACTGTACACAAAATATCAAATTTAACCAAATATATACTATATATTGTACATAAATTATGAAAGTACACCAAATACATATATCATACTGTACATAAAATATCAAATTTCACCAAATATATTTGATATACTGTATATAAAATATCAAATTTCACCAAATGTATATTATATACTATACATAAAATATGAAAACACAGCAAATACATATTACATACTGTACATAAAATATCAAATTTCACCAAATATATATTATATACTGTCCATAAAATATCAAATTTCACCAAATATATATTATATACTGTACATATAATATCAAATTTCAAAAAATATATATTATAAACTGTACATAAAATATGAAAGTACACCAAAAATATATTATATAGTGTACATAAATTATCAAATTTCACCAAATATATATTATATACTGTACATAAAATATCAAATTTCACCAAATATATATTGTATACTGTACTTAAAACATGAAAGTACCCCAAAAATATGTTATCTACTGTACATAAAACATGAAAGTACACCAAATTTATATTATATACTCTACTTAAAATATCAAAGTACAGCAAATATATATTATATACTGTAAATAAAATATGAAAGTACACCAAATGCATATTATATACTGTACACAAAATATCAAATTTAACCAAATATATAATATATATTGTACATAAATTATGAAAGTACACCAAATATATATATCATACTGTACATAAAATATCAAATTTCACCAAATATATTTGATATACTGTATATAAAATATCAAATTTCACCAAATGTATATTATATACTATACATAAAATATGAAAATACAGCAAATACATATTATATAGTGTACATAAAATATCAAATTTCACCAAATATATATTATATGCTGTCCATAAAATATCAAATTCCACGAAATATATATTATATACTGTACATAAAATATCAAATTTCAAAAAATAAATATTACATACTGTACATAAAAGATGAAAGTACACCAAATATATATTATATGCTGTACATAAAATATCAAATTTCACCAAATATATATTATATACTGTCCATAAAATATCAAATTTCACCAAATATATATTATATACTGTACATATAATATCAAATTTAACCAAATATATATTACATACTGTACATAAGATATGAAAGTACCCCAAAAATATGTTATCTACTGTACATAAAATATGAAAGTACACCAAATTTATATTATATACTCTACATAAAATATCAAACTACAGCAAATATATATTATATACTGTAAATAAAATATGAAAGTACACCAAATGCATATTATATACTGTACACAAAATATCAAATTTAACCAAATATATAATATATATTGTACATAAATTGTGAAAGTACACCAAATATATATATCATACTGTCCATAAAATATCAAATTTCACCAAATATATTTGATATACTGTATATAAAATATCAAATTTCACCAAATGTATATTATATACTATACATAAAATATGAAAATACAGCAAATACATATTATATACTGTCCATAAAATATCAAATTTCACCAAATATATATTATATACTGTCCATAAAATATCAAATTTCACCAAATATATATTATATACTGTACATATAATATCAAATTTCAAAAAATATATATTATATACTGTACATAAAATATGAAAGTACACCAAAAATATATTATATACTGTACATAAAATATCAAATTTCACCAAATATATATTATATACTGTACATAAAATATCAAATTTCACCAAATATATATTGTATACTGTACTTAAAATATGAAAGTACCCCAAAAATATGTTATCTACTGTACATAAAATATGAAAGTACACCAAATTTATATTATATACTCTACATAAAATATCAAAGTACAGCAAATATATATTATATACTGTAAATAAAATATGAAAGTACACCAAATGCATATTATATACTGTACACAAAATATCAAATTTAACCAAATATATACTATATATTGTACATAAATTATGAAAGTACACCAAATACATATATCATACTGTACATAAAATATCAAATTTCACCAAATATATTTGATATACTGTATATAAAATATCAAATTTCACAAAATGTATATTATATACTATACATAAAATATGAAAACACAGCAAATACATATTACATACTGTACATAAAATATCAAATTTCACCAAATATATATTATATACTGTCCATAAAATATCAAATTTCACCAAATATATATTATATACTGTACATATAATATCAAATTTCAAAAAATATATATTATATACTGTACATAAAATATGAAAGTACACCAAAAATATATTATATAGTGTACATAAAATATCAAATTTCACCAAATATATATTATATACTGTACATAAAATATCAAATTTCACCAAATATATATTGTATACTGTACTTAAAATATGAAAGTACCCCAAAAATATGTTATCTACTGTACATAAAACATGAAAGTACACCAAATTTATATTATATACTCTACTTAAAATATCAAAGTACAGCAAATATATATTATATACTGTAAATAAAATATGAAAGTACACCAAATGCATATTATATACTGTACACAAAATATCAAATTTAACCAAATATATAATATATATTGTACATAAATTATGAAAGTACACCAAATATATATATCATACTGTACATAAAATATCAAATTTCACCAAATATATTTGATATACTGTATATAAAATATCAAATTTCACCAAATGTATATTATATACTATACATAAAATATGAAAATACAGCAAATACATATTATATAGTGTACATAAAATATCAAATTTCACCAAATATATATTATATACTGTCCATAAAATATCAAATTCCACGAAATATATATTATATACTGTACATAAAATATCAAATTTCAAAAAATAAATATTACATACTGTACATAAAAGATGAAAGTACACCAAATATATATTATATGCTGTACATAAAATATCAAATTTCACCAAATATATATTATATACTGTCCTTAAAATATCAAATTTCACCAAATATATATTATATACTGTACATATAATATCAAATTTAACCAAATATATATTACACACTGTACATAAGATATGAAAGTACCCCAAAAATATGTTACCTACTGTACATAAAATATGAAAGTACACCAAATTTATATTATATACTCTACATAAAATATCAAACTACAGCAAATATATATTATATACTGTAAATAAAATATGAAAGTACACCAAATGCATATTATATACTGTACACAAAATATCAAATTCAACCAAATATATAATATATATTGTACATAAATTATGAAAGTACACCAAATATATGTATCATACAGTACATAAAATATCAAATTTCACCAAATATATTTGATATACTGTATATAAAATATCAAATTTCACCAAATGTATATTATATACTATACATAAAATATGAAAATACAGCAAATACATATTATATAGTGTACATAAAATATCAAATTTCACCAAATATATATTATATACTGTCCATAAAATATCAAATTCCACGAAATATATATTATATACTGTACATAAAATATCAAATTTCAAAAAATAAATATTACATACTGTACATAAAAGATGAAAGTACACCAAATATATATTATATGCTGTACATAAAATATCAAATTTCACCAAATATATATTATATACTGTCCATAAAATATCAAATTTCACCAAATATATATTATATACTGTACATATAATATCAAATTTAACCAAATATATATTGTATACTGTACTTAAAATATGAAAGTACCCCAAAAATATGTTATCTACTGTACATAAAACATGAAAGTACACCAAATTTATATTATATACTCTACATAAAATATCAAAGTACAGCAAATATATATTATATACTGTAAATAAAATATGAAAGTACACCAAATGCATATTATATACTGTACACAAAATATCAAATTTAACCAAATATATAATATATATTGTACATAAATTATGAAAGTACACCAAATATATATATCATACTGTACATAAAATATCAAATTTCACCAAATATATTTGATATACTGTATATAAAATATCAAATTTCACCAAATGTATATTATATACTATACATAAAATATGAAAATACAGCAAATACATATTATATAGTGTACATAAAATATCAAATTTCACCAAATATATATTATATACTGTCCATAAAATATCAAATCCCACGAAATATATATTATATACTGTACATAAAATATCAAATTTCAAAAAATAAATATTACATACTGTACATAAAAGATGAAAGTACACCAAATATATATTATATGCTGTACATAAAATATCAAATTTCACCAAATATATATTATATACTGTCCATAAAATATCAAATTTCACCAAATATATATTATATACTGTACATATAATATCAAATTTAACCAAATATATATTACATACTGTACATAAGATATGAAAGTACCCCAAAAATATGTTATCTACTGTACATAAAATATGAAAGTACACCAAATTTATATTATATACTCTACATAAAATATCAAACTGCAGCAAATATATATTATATACTGTAAATAAAATATGAAAGTACACCAAATGCATATTATATACTGTACACAAAATATCAAATTTAACCAAATATATAATATATATTGTACATAAATTGTGAAAGTACACCAAATATATATATCATACTGTCCATAAAATATCAAATTTCACCAAATATATTTGATATACTGTATATAAAATATCAAATTTCACCAAATGTATATTATATACTATACATAAAATATGAAAATACAGCAAATACATATTATATACTGTCCATAAAATATCAAATTTCACCAAATATATATTATATACTGTCCATAAAATATCAAATTTCACCAAATATATATTATATACTGTACATATAATATCAAATTTCAAAAAATATATATTATATACTGTACATAAAATATGAAAGTACACCAAAAATATATTATATACTGTACATAAAATATCAAATTTCACCAAATATATATTATATACTGTACATAAAATATCAAATTTCACCAAATATATATTGTATACTGTACTTAAAATATGAAAGTACCCCAAAAATATGTTATCTACTGTACATAAAATATGAAAGTACACCAAATTTATATTATATACTCTACATAAAATATCAAAGTACAGCAAATATATATTATATACTGTAAATAAAATATGAAAGTACACCAAATGCATATTATATACTGTACACAAAATATCAAATTTAACCAAATATATAATATATATTGTACATAAATTATGAAAGTACACCAAATACATATATCATACTGTACATAAAATATCAAATTTCACCAAATATATTTGATATACTGTATATAAAATATCAAATTTCACCAAATGTATATTATATACTATACATAAAATGTGAAAACACAGCAAATACATATTATATACTGTACATAAAATATCAAATTTCACCAAATATATATTATATACTGTACATAAAATATCAAATTTCACCAAATATATATTATATACTGTCCATAAAATATCAAATTTCACCAAATATATATTATATACTGTACATATAATATCAAATTTCAAAAAATATATATTATATACTGTACATAAAATATGAAAGTACACCAAAAATATATTATATACTGTACATAAAATATCAAATTTCACCAAATATATATTATATACTGTACATAAAATATCAAATTTCACCAAATATATATTGTATACTGTACTTAAAATATGAAAGTACCCCAAAAATATGTTATCTACTGTACATAAAATATGAAAGTACACCAAATTTATATTATATACTCTACATAAAATATCAAAGTACAGCAAATATATATTATATACTGTAAATAAAATATGAAAGTACACCAAATGCATATTATATACTGTACACAAAATATCAAATTTAACCAAATATATAATATATATTGTACATAAATTATGAAAGTACACCAAATACATATATCATACTGTACATAAAATATCAAATTTCACCAAATATATTTGATATACTGTATATAAAATATCAAATTTCACCAAATGTATATTATATACTATACATAAAATATGAAAACACAGCAAATACATATTACATACTGTACATAAAATATCAAATTTCACCAAATATATATTATATACTGTCCATAAAATATCAAATTTCACCAAATATATATTATATACTGTACATATAATATCAAATTTCAAAAAATATATATTATATACTGTACATAAAATATGAAAGTACACCAAAAATATATTATATACTGTACATAAAATATCAAATTTCACCAAATATATATTGTATACTGTACTTAAAATATGAAAGTACCCCAAAAATATGTTATCTACTGTACATAAAACATGAAAGTACACCAAATTTATATTATATACTCTACATAAAATATCAAAGTACAGCAAATATATATTATATACTGTAAATAAAATATGAAAGTACACCAAATGCATATTATATACTGTACACAAAATATCAAATTTAACCAAATATATAATATATATTGTACATAAATTATGAAAGTACACCAAATATATATATCATACTGTACATAAAATATCAAATTTCACCAAATATATTTGATATACTGTATATAAAATATCAAATTTCACCAAATGTATATTATATACTATACATAAAATATGAAAATACAGCAAATACATATTATATAGTGTACATAAAATATCAAATTTCACCAAATATATATTATATACTGTCCATAAAATATCAAATTCCACGAAATATATATTATATACTGTACATAAAATATCAAATTTCAAAAAATAAATATTACATACTGTACATAAAAGATGAAAGTACACCAAATATATATTATATGCTGTACATAAAATATCAAATTTCAAAAAATATATATTATATACTGTCCATAAAATATCAAATTTCACCAAATATATATTATATACTGTACATATAATATCAAATTTAACCAAATATATATTACATACTGTACATAAGATATGAAAGTACCCCAAAAATATGTTATCTACTGTACATAAAATATGAAAGTACACCAAATTTATATTATATACTCTACATAAAATATCAAACTACAGCAAATATATATTATATACTGTAAATAAAATATGAAAGTACACCAAATGCATATTATATACTGTACACAAAATATCAAATTTAACCAAATATATAATATATATTGTACATAAATTGTGAAAGTACACCAAATATATATATCATACTGTCCATAAAATATCAAATTTCACCAAATATATTTGATATACTGTATATAAAATATCAAATTTCACCAAATGTATATTATATACTATACATAAAATATGAAAATACAGCAAATACATATTATATACTGTCCATAAAATATCAAATTTCACCAAATATATATTATATACTGTCCATAAAATATCAAATTTCACCAAATATATATTATATACTGTACATATAATATCAAATTTCAAAAAATATATATTATATACTGTACATAAAATATGAAAGTACACCAAAAATATATTATATACTGTACATAAAATATCAAATTTCACCAAATATATATTATATACTGTACATAAAATATCAAATTTCACCAAATATATATTGTATACTGTACTTAAAATATGAAAGTACCCCAAAAATATGTTATCTACTGTACATAAAATATGAAAGTACACCAAATTTATATTATATACTCTACATAAAATATCAAAGTACAGCAAATATATATTATATACTGTAAATAAAATATGAAAGTACACCAAATGCATATTATATACTGTACACAAAATATCAAATTTAACCAAATATATAATATATATTGTACATAAATTATGAAAGTACACCAAATACATATATCATACTGTACATAAAATATCAAATTTCACCAAATATATTTGATATACTGTATATAAAATATCAAATTTCACAAAATGTATATTATATACTATACATAAAATATGAAAACACAGCAAATACATATTACATACTGTACATAAAATATCAAATTTCACCAAATATATATTATATACTGTCCATAAAATATCAAATTTCACCAAATATATATTAAATACTGTACATATAATATCAAATTTCAAAAAATATATATTATATACTGTACATAAAATATGAAAGTACACCAAAAATATATTACATACTGTACATAAAATATCAAATTTCACCAAATATATATTATATACTGTACATAAAATATCAAATTTCACCAAATATATATTGTATACTGTACTTAAAATATGAAAGTACCCCAAAAATATGTTATCTACTGTACATAAAACATGAAAGTACACCAAATTTATATTATATACTCTACATAAAATATCAAAGTACAGCAAATATATATTATATACTGTAAATAAAATATGAAAGTACACCAAATGCATATTATATACTGTACACAAAATATCAAATTTAACCAAATATATAATATATATTGTACATAAATTATGAAAGTACACCAAATATATATATCATACTGTACATAAAATATCAAATTTCACCAAATATATTTGATATACTGTATATAAAATATCAAATTTCACCAAATGTATATTATATACTATACATAAAATATGAAAATACAGCAAATACATATTATATAGTGTACATAAAATATCAAATTTCACCAAATATATATTATATACTGTCCATAAAATATCAAATTCCACGAAATATATATTATATACTGTACATAAAATATCAAATTTCAAAAAATAAATATTACATACTGTACATAAAAGATGAAAGTACACCAAATATATATTATATGCTGTACATAAAATATCAAATTTCACCAAATATATATTATATACTGTCCATAAAATATCAAATTTCACCAAATATATATTATATACTGTACATATAATATCAAATTTAACCAAATATATATTACATACTGTACATAAGATATGAAAGTACCCCAAAAATATGTTATCTACTGTACATAAAATATGAAAGTACACCAAATTTATATTATATACTCTACATAAAATATCAAACTACAGCAAATATATATTATATACTGTAAATAAAATATGAAAGTACACCAAATGCATATTATATACTGTACACAAAATATCAAATTTAACCAAATATATAATATATATTGTACATAAATTGTGAAAGTACACCAAATATATATATCATACTGTCCATAAAATATCAAATTTCACCAAATATATTTGATATACTGTATATAAAATATCAAATTTCACCAAATGTATATTATATACTATACATAAAATATGAAAATACAGCAAATACATATTATATACTGTCCATAAAATATCAAATTTCACCAAATATATATTATATACTGTCCATAAAATATCAAATTTCACCAAATATATATTATATACTGTACATATAATATCAAATTTCAAAAAATATATATTATATACTGTACATAAAATATGAAAGTACACCAAAAATATTTTATATACTGTACATAAAATATCAAATTTCACCAAATATATATTATATACTGTACATAAAATATCAAATTTCACCAAATATATATTGTATACTGTACTTAAAATATGAAAGTACCCCAAAAATATGTTATCTACTGTACATAAAATATGAAAGTACACCAAATTTATATTATATACTCTACATAAAATATCAAAGTACAGCAAATATATATTATATACTGTAAATAAAATATGAAAGTACACCAAATGCATATTATATACTGTACACAAAATATCAAATTTAACCAAATATATAATATATATTGTACATAAATTATGAAAGTACACCAAATACATATATCATACTGTACATAAAATATCAAATTTCACCAAATATATTTGATATACTGTATATAAAATATCAAATTTCACAAAATGTATATTATATACTATACATAAAATATGAAAACACAGCAAATACATATTACATACTGTACATAAAATATCAAATTTCACCAAATATATATTATATACTGTCCATAAAATATCAAATTTCACCAAATATATATTATATACTGTACATATAATATCAAATTTCAAAAAATATATATTATATACTGTACATAAAATATGAAAGTACACCAAAAATATATTATATACTGTACATAAAATATCAAATTTCACCAAATATATATTATATACTGTACATAAAATATCAAATTTCACCAAATATATATTGTATACTGTACTTAAAATATGAAAGTACCCCAAAAATATGTTATCTACTGTACATAAAACATGAAAGTACACCAAATTTATATTATATACTCTACATAAAATATCAAAGTACAGCAAATATATATTATATACTGTAAATAAAATATGAAAGTACACCAAATGCATATTATATACTGTACACAAAATATCAAATTTAACCAAATATATAATATATATTGTACATAAATTATGAAAGTACACCAAATATATATATCATACTGTACATAAAATATCAAATTTCACCAAATATATTTGATATACTGTATATAAAATATCAAATTTCACCAAATGTATATTATATACTATACATAAAATATGAAAATACAGCAAATACATATTATATAGTGTACATAAAATATCAAATTTCACCAAATATATATTATATACTGTCCATAAAATATCAAATTCCACGAAATGTATATTATATACTGTACATAAAATATCAAATTTCAAAAAATAAATATTACATACTGTACATAAAAGATGAAAGTACACCAAATATATATTATATGCTGTACATAAAATATCAAATTTCACCAAATATATATTATATACTGTCCTTAAAATATCAAATTTCACCAAATATATATTATATACTGTACATATAATATCAAATTTAACCAAATATATATTACACACTGTACATAAGATATGAAAGTACCCCAAAAATATGTTACCTACTGTACATAAAATATGAAAGTACACCAAATTTATATTATATACTCTACATAAAATATCAAACTACAGCAAATATATATTATATACTGTAAATAAAATATGAAAGTACACCAAATGCATATTATATACTGTACACAAAATATCAAATTCAACCAAATATATAATATATATTGTACATAAATTATGAAAGTACACCAAATATATGTATCATACAGTACATAAAATATCAAATTTCACCAAATATATTTGATATACTGTATATAAAATATCAAATTTCACCAAATGTATATTATATACTATACATAAAATATGAAAATACAGCAAATACATATTATATAGTGTACATAAAATATCAAATTTCACCAAATATATATTATATACTGTCCATAAAATATCAAATTCCACGAAATATATATTATATACTGTACATAAAATATCAAATTTCAAAAAATAAATATTACATACTGTACATAAAAGATGAAAGTACACCAAATATATATTATATGCTGTTCATAAAATATCAAATTTCACCAAATATATATTATATACTGTCCATAAAATATCAAATTTCACCAAATATATATTATATACTGTACATATAATATCAAATTTAACCAAATATATATTGTATACTGTACTTAAAATATGAAAGTACCCCAAAAATATGTTATCTACTGTACATAAAACATGAAAGTACACCAAATTTATATTATATACTCTACATAAAATATCAAACTACAGCAAATATATATTATATACTGTAAATAAAATATGAAAGTACACCAAATGCATATTATATACTGTACACAAAATATCAAATTTAACCAAATATATAATATATATTGTACATAAATTATGAAAGTACACCAAATATATATATCATACTGTACATAAAATATCAAATTTCACCAAATATATTTGATATACTGTATATAAAATATCAAATTTCACCAAATGTATATTATATACTATACATAAAATATGAAAATACAGCAAATACATATTATATAGTGTACATAAAATATCAAATTTCACCAAATATATATTATATACTGTCCATAAAATATCAAATTCCACGAAATATATATTATATACTGTACATAAAATATCAAATTTCAAAAAATAAATATTACATACTGTACATAAAAGATGAAAGTACACCAAATATATATTATATGCTGTACATAAAATATCAAATTTCACCAAATATATATTATATACTGTCCATAAAATATCAAATTTCACCAAATATATATTATATACTGTACATATAATATCAAATTTAACCAAATATATATTACATACTGTACATAAGATATGAAAGTACCCCAAAAATATGTTATCTACTGTACATAAAATATGAAAGTACACCAAATTTATATTATATACTCTACATAAAATATCAAACTACAGCAAATATATATTATATACTGTAAATAAAATATGAAAGTACACCAAATGCATATTATATACTGTACACAAAATATCAAATTTAACCAAATATATAATATATATTGTACATAAATTGTGAAAGTACACCAAATATATATATCATACTGTCCATAAAATATCAAATTTCACCAAATATATTTGATATACTGTATATAAAATATCAAATTTCACCAAATGTATATTATATACTATACATAAAATATGAAAATACAGCAAATACATATTATATACTGTCCATAAAATATCAAATTTCACCAAATATATATTATATACTGTCCATAAAATATCAAATTTCACCAAATATATATTATATACTGTACATATAATATCAAATTTCAAAAAATATATATTATATACTGTACATATAATATGAAAGTACACCAAAAATATATTATATACTGTACATAAAATATCAAATTTCACCAAATATATATTATATACTGTACATAAAATATCAAATTTCACCAAATATATATTGTATACTGTACTTAAAATATGAAAGTACCCCAAAAATATGTTATCTACTGTACATAAAATATGAAAGTACACCAAATTTATATTATATACTCTACATAAAATATCAAAGTACAGCAAATATATATTATATACTGTAAATAAAATATGAAAGTACACCAAATGCATATTATATACTGTACACAAAATATCAAATTTAACCAAATATATAATATATATTGTACATAAATTATGAAAGTACACCAAATACATATATCATACTGTACATAAAATATCAAATTTCACCAAATATATTTGATATACTGTATATAAAATATCAAATTTCACCAAATGTATATTATATACTATACATAAAATGTGAAAACACAGCAAATACATATTATATACTGTACATAAAATATCAAATTTCACCAAATATATATTATATACTGTACATAAAATATCAAATTTCACCAAATATTATATTATATACTGTCCATAAAATATCAAATTTCACCAAATATATATTATATACTGTACATATAATATCAAATTTCAAAAAATATATATTATATACTGTACATAAAATATGAAAGTACACCAAAAATATATTATATACTGTACATAAAATATCAAATTTCACCAAATATATATTATATACTGTACATAAAATATCAAATTTCACCAAATATATATTGTATACTGTACTTAAAATATGAAAGTACCCCAAAAATATGTTATCTACTGTACATAAAATATGAAAGTACACCAAATTTATATTATATACTCTACATAAAATATCAAAGTACAGCAAATATATATTATATACTGTAAATAAAATATGAAAGTACACCAAATGCATATTATATACTGTACACAAAATATCAAATTTAACCAAATATATAATATATATTGTACATAAATTATGAAAGTACACCAAATACATATATCATACTGTACATAAAATATCAAATTTCACCAAATATATTTGATATACTGTATATAAAATATCAAATTTCACCAAATGTATATTATATACTATACATAAAATATGAAAACACAGCAAATACATATTACATACTGTACATAAAATATCAAATTTCACCAAATATATATTATATACTGTCCATAAAATATCAAATTTCACCAAATATATATTATATACTGTACATATAATATCAAATTTCAAAAAATATATATTATATACTGTACATAAAATATGAAAGTACACCAAAAATATATTATATACTGTACATAAAATATCAAATTTCACCAAATATATATTGTATACTGTACTTAAAATATGAAAGTACCCCAAAAATATGTTATCTACTGTACATAAAACATGAAAGTACACCAAATTTATATTATATACTCTACATAAAATATCAAAGTACAGCAAATATATATTATATACTGTAAATAAAATATGAAAGTACACCAAATGCATATTATATACTGTACACAAAATATCAAATTTAACCAAATATATAATATATATTGTACATAAATTATGAAAGTACACCAAATATATATATCATACTGTACATAAAATATCAAATTTCACCAAATATATTTGATATACTGTATATAAAATATCAAATTTCACCAAATGTATATTATATACTATACATAAAATATGAAAATACAGCAAATACATATTATATAGTGTACATAAAATATCAAATTTCACCAAATATATATTATATACTGTCCATAAAATATCAAATTCCACGAAATATATATTATATACTGTACATAAAATATCAAATTTCAAAAAATAAATATTACATACTGTACATAAAAGATGAAAGTACACCAAATATATATTATATGCTGTACATAAAATATCAAATTTCACCAAATATATATTATATACTGTCCATAAAATATCAAATTTCACCAAATATATATTATATACTGTACATATAATATCAAATTTAACCAAATATATATTACATACTGTACATAAGATATGAAAGTACCCCAAAAATATGTTATCTACTGTACATAAAATATGAAAGTACACCAAATTTATATTATATACTCTACATAAAATATCAAACTACAGCAAATATATATTATATACTGTAAATAAAATATGAAAGTACACCAAATGCATATTATATACTGTACACAAAATATCAAATTTAACCAAATATATAATATATATTGTACATAAATTGTGAAAGTACACCAAATATATATATCATACTGTCCATAAAATATCAAATTTCACCAAATATATTTGATATACTGTATATAAAATATCAAATTTCACCAAATGTATATTATATACTATACATAAAATATGAAAATACAGCAAATACATATTATATACTGTCCATAAAATATCAAATTTCACCAAATATATATTATATACTGTCCATAAAATATCAAATTTCACCAAATATATATTATATACTGTACATATAATATCAAATTTCAAAAAATATATATTATATACTGTACATAAAATATGAAAGTACACCAAAAATATATTATATACTGTACATAAAATATCAAATTTCACCAAATATATATTATATACTGTACATAAAATATCAAATTTCACCAAATATATATTGTATACTGTACTTAAAATATGAAAGTACCCCAAAAATATGTTATCTACTGTACATAAAATATGAAAGTACACCAAATTTATATTATATACTCTACATAAAATATCAAAGTACAGCAAATATATATTATATACTGTAAATAAAATATGAAAGTACACCAAATGCATATTATATACTGTACACAAAATATCAAATTTAACCAAATATATAATATATATTGTACATAAATTATGAAAGTACACCAAATACATATATCATACTGTACATAAAATATCAAATTTCACCAAATATATTTGATATACTGTATATAAAATATCAAATTTCACAAAATGTATATTATATACTATACATAAAATATGAAAACACAGCAAATACATATTACATACTGTACATAAAATATCAAATTTCACCAAATATATATTATATACTGTCCATAAAATATCAAATTTCACCAAATATATATTTTATACTGTACATATAATATCAAATTTCAAAAAATATATATTATATACTGTACATAAAATATGAAAGTACACCAAAAATATATTACATACTGTACATAAAATATCAAATTTCACCAAATATATATTATATACTGTACATAAAATATCAAATTTCACCAAATATATATTGTATACTGTACTTAAAATATGAAAGTACCCCAAAAATATGTTATCTACTGTACATAAAACATGAAAGTACACCAAATTTATATTATATACTCTACATAAAATATCAAAGTACAGCAAATATATATTATATACTGTAAATAAAATATGAAAGTACACCAAATGCATATTATATACTGTACACAAAATATCAAATTTAACCAAATATATAATATATATTGTACATAAATTATGAAAGTACACCAAATATATATATCATACTGTACATAAAATATCAAATTTCACCAAATATATTTGATATACTGTATATAAAATATCAAATTTCACCAAATGTATATTATATACTATACATAAAATATGAAAATACAGCAAATACATATTATATAGTGTACATAAAATATCAAATTTCACCAAATATATATTATATACTGTCCATAAAATATCAAATTCCACGAAATATATATTATATACTGTACATAAAATATCAAATTTCAAAAAATAAATATTACATACTGTACATAAAAGATGAAAGTACACCAAATATATATTATATGCTGTACATAAAATATCAAATTTCACCAAATATATATTATATACTGTCCATAAAATATCAAATTTCACCAAATATATATTATATACTGTACATATAATATCAAATTTAACCAAATATATATTACATACTGTACATAAGATATGAAAGTACCCCAAAAATATGTTATCTACTGTACATAAAATATGAAAGTACACCAAATTTATATTATATACTCTACATAAAATATCAAACTACAGCAAATATATATTATATACTGTAAATAAAATATGAAAGTACACCAAATGCATATTATATACTGTACACAAAATATCAAATTTAACCAAATATATAATATATATTGTACATAAATTGTGAAAGTACACCAAATATATATATCATACTGTCCATAAAATATCAAATTTCACCAAATATATTTGATATACTGTATATAAAATATCAAATTTCACCAAATGTATATTATATACTATACATAAAATATGAAAATACAGCAAATACATATTATATACTGTCCATAAAATATCAAATTTCACCAAATATATATTATATACTGTCCATAAAATATCAAATTTCACCAAATATATATTATATACTGTACATATAATATCAAATTTCAAAAAATATATATTATATACTGTACATAAAATATGAAAGTACACCAAAAATATATTATATACTGTACATAAAATATCAAATTTCACCAAATATATATTATATACTGTACATAAAATATCAAATTTCACCAAATATATATTGTATACTGTACTTAAAATATGAAAGTACCCCAAAAATATGTTATCTACTGTACATAAAATATGAAAGTACACCAAATTTATATTATATACTCTACATAAAATATCAAAGTACAGCAAATATATATTATATACTGTAAATAAAATATGAAAGTACACCAAATGCATATTATATACTGTACACAAAATATCAAATTTAACCAAATATATACTATATATTGTACATAAATTATGAAAGTACACCAAATACATATATCATACTGTACATAAAATATCAAATTTCACCAAATATATTTGATATACTGTATATAAAATATCAAATTTCACAAAATGTATATTATATACTATACATAAAATATGAAAACACAGCAAATACATATTACATACTGTACATAAAATATCAAATTTCACCAAATATATATTATATACTGTCCATAAAATATCAAATTTCACCAAATATATATTATATACTGTACATATAATATCAAATTTCAAAAAATATATATTATATACTGTACATAAAATATGAAAGTACACCAAAAATATATTATATAGTGTAGATAAAATATCAAATTTCACCAAATATATATTATATACTGTAGATAAAATATCAAATTTCACCAAATATATATTGTATACTGTACTTAAAATATGAAAGTACCCCAAAAATATGTTATCTACTGTACATAAAACATGAAAGTACACCAAATTTATATTATATACTCTACTTAAAATATCAAAGTACAGCAAATATATATTATATACTGTAAATAAAATATGAAAGTACACCAAATGCATATTATATACTGTACACAAAATATCAAATTTAACCAAATATATAATATATATTGTACATAAATTATGAAAGTACACCAAATATATATATCATACTGTACATAAAATATCAAATTTCACCAAATATATTTGATATACTGTATATAAAATATCAAATTTCACCAAATGTATATTATATACTATACATAAAATATGAAAATACAGCAAATACATATTATATAGTGTACATAAAATATCAAATTTCACCAAATATATATTATATACTGTCCATAAAATATCAAATTCCACGAAATGTATATTATATACTGTACATAAAATATCAAATTTCAAAAAATAAATATTACATACTGTACATAAAAGATGAAAGTACACCAAATATATATTATATGCTGTACATAAAATATCAAATTTCACCAAATATATATTATATACTGTCCATAAAATATCAAATTTCACCAAATATATATTATATACTGTACATATAATATCAAATTTAACCAAATATATATTACATACTGTACATAAGATATGAAAGTACCCCAAAAATATGTTATCTACTGTACATAAAATATGAAAGTACACCAAATTTATATTATATACTCTACATAAAATATCAAACTACAGCAAATATATATTATATACTGTAAATAAAATATGAAAGTACACCAAATGCATATTATATACTGTACACAAAATATCAAATTTAACCAAATATATAATATATATTGTACATAAATTGTGAAAGTACACCAAATATATATATCATACTGTCCATAAAATATCAAATTTCACCAAATATATTTGATATACTGTATATAAAATATCAAATTTCACCAAATGTATATTATATACTATACATAAAATATGAAAATACAGCAAATACATATTATATACTGTCCATAAAATATCAAATTTCACCAAATATATATTATATACTGTCCATAAAATATCAAATTTCACCAAATATATATTATATACTGTACATATAATATCAAATTTCAAAAAATATATATTATATACTGTACATAAAATATGAAAGTACACCAAAAATATATTATATACTGTACATAAAATATCAAATTTCACCAAATATATATTATATACTGTACATAAAATATCAAATTTCACCAAATATATATTGTATACTGTACTTAAAATATGAAAGTACCCCAAAAATATGTTATCTACTGTACATAAAATATGAAAGTACACCAAATTTATATTATATACTCTACATAAAATATCAAAGTACAGCAAATATATATTATATACTGTAAATAAAATATGAAAGTACACCAAATGCATATTATATACTGTACACAAAATATCAAATTTAACCAAATATATAATATATATTGTACATAAATTATGAAAGTACACCAAATACATATATCATACTGAACATAAAATATCAAATTTCACCAAATATATTTGATATACTGTATATAAAATATCAAATTTCACCAAATGTATATTATATACTATACATAAAATGTGAAAACACAGCAAATACATATTATATACTGTACATAAAATATCAAATTTCACCAAATATATATTGTATACTGTACATAAAATATCAAATTTCACCAAATATATATTATATACTGTCCATAAAATATCAAATTTCACCAAATATATATTATATACTGTACATATAATATCAAATTTCAAAAAATATATATTATATACTGTACATAAAATATGAAAGTACACCAAAAATATATTATATACTGTACATAAAATATCAAATTTCACCAAATATATATTATATACTGTACATAAAATATCAAATTTCACCAAATATATATTGTATACTGTACTTAAAATATGAAAGTACCCCAAAAATATGTTATCTACTGTACATAAAATATGAAAGTACACCAAATTTATATTATATACTCTACATAAAATATCAAAGTACAGCAAATATATATTATATACTGTAAATAAAATATGAAAGTACACCAAATGCATATTATATACTGTACACAAAATATCAAATTTAACCAAATATATAATATATATTGTACATAAATTATGAAAGTACACCAAATACATATATCATACTGTACATAAAATATCAAATTTCACCAAATATATTTGATATACTGTATATAAAATATCAAATTTCACCAAATGTATATTATATACTATACATAAAATATGAAAACACAGCAAATACATATTACATACTGTACATAAAATATCAAATTTCACCAAATATATATTATATACTGTCCATAAAATATCAAATTTCACCAAATATATATTATATACTGTACATATAATATCAAATTTCAAAAAATATATATTATATACTGTACATAAAATATGAAAGTACACCAAAAATATATTATATACTGAACATAAAATATCAAATTTCACCAAATATATATTGTATACTGTACTTAAAATATGAAAGTACCCCAAAAATATGTTATCTACTGTACATAAAACATGAAAGTACACCAAATTTATATTATATACTCTACATAAAATATCAAAGTACAGCAAATATATATTATATACTGTAAATAAAATATGAAATTACACCAAATGCATATTATATACTGTACACAAAATATCAAATTTAACCAAATATATAATATATATTGTACATAAATTATGAAAGTACACCAAATATATATATCATACTGTACATAAAATATCAAATTTCACCAAATATATTTGATATACTGTATATAAAATATCAAATTTCACCAAATGTATATTATATACTATACATAAAATATGAAAATACAGCAAATACATATTATATAGTGTACATAAAATATCAAATTTCACCAAATATATATTATATACTGTCCATAAAATATCAAATTCCACGAAATATATATTATATACTGTACATAAAATATCAAATTTCAAAAAATAAATATTACATACTGTACATAAAAGATGAAAGTACACCAAATATATATTATATGCTGTACATAAAATATCAAATTTCACCAAATATATATTATATACTGTCCATAAAATATCAAATTTCACCAAATATATATTATATACTGTACATATAATATCAAATTTAACCAAATATATATTACATACTGTACATAAGATATGAAAGTACCCCAAAAATATGTTATCTACTGTACATAAAATATGAAAGTACACCAAATTTATATTATATACTCTACATAAAATATCAAACTACAGCAAATATATATTATATACTGTAAATAAAATATGAAAGTACACCAAATGCATATTATATACTGTACACAAAATATCAAATTTAACCAAATATATAATATATATTGTACATAAATTGTGAAAGTACACCAAATATATATATCATACTGTCCATAAAATATCAAATTTCACCAAATATATTTGATATACTGTATATAAAATATCAAATTTCACCAAATGTATATTATATACTATACATAAAATATGAAAATACAGCAAATACATATTATATACTGTCCATAAAATATCAAATTTCACCAAATATATATTATATACTGTCCATAAAATATCAAATTTCACCAAATATATATTATATACTGTACATATAATATCAAATTTCAAAAAATATATATTATATACTGTACATAAAATATGAAAGTACACCAAAAATATATTATATACTGTACATAAAATATCAAATTTCACCAAATATATATTATATACTGTACATAAAATATCAAATTTCACCAAATATATATTGTATACTGTACTTAAAATATGAAAGTACCCCAAAAATATGTTATCTACTGTACATAAAATATGAAAGTACACCAAATTTATATTATATACTCTACATAAAATATCAAAGTACAGCAAATATATATTATATACTGTAAATAAAATATGAAAGTACACCAAATGCATATTATATACTGTACACAAAATATCAAATTTAACCAAATATATAATATATATTGTACATAAATTATGAAAGTACACCAAATACATATATCATACTGTACATAAAATATCAAATTTCACCAAATATATTTGATATACTGTATATAAAATATCAAATTTCACAAAATGTATATTATATACTATACATAAAATATGAAAACACAGCAAATACATATTACCTACTGTACATAAAATATCAAATTTCACCAAATATATATTATATACTGTCCATAAAATATCAAATTTCACCAAATATATATTATATACTGTACATATAATATCAAATTTCAAAAAATATATATTATATACTGTACATAAAATATGAAAGTACACCAAAAATATATTACATACTGTACATAAAATATCAAATTTCACCAAATATATATTATATACTGTACATAAAATATCAAATTTCACCAAATATATATTGTATACTGTACTTAAAATATGAAAGTACCCCAAAAATATGTTATCTACTGTACATAAAACATGAAAGTACACCAAATTTATATTATATACTCTACATAAAATATCAAAGTACAGCAAATATATATTATATACTGTAAATAAAATATGAAAGTACACCAAATGCATATTATATACTGTACACAAAATATCAAATTTAACCAAATATATAATATATATTGTACATAAATTATGAAAGTACACCAAATATATATATCATACTGTACATAAAATATCAAATTTCACCAAATATATTTGATATACTGTATATAAAATATCAAATTTCACCAAATGTATATTATATACTATACATAAAATATGAAAATACAGCAAATACATATTATATAGTGTACATAAAATATCAAATTTCACCAAATATATATTATATACTGTCCATAAAATATCAAATTCCACGAAATATATATTATATACTGTACATAAAATATCAAATTTCAAAAAATAAATATTACATACTGTACATAAAAGATGAAAGTACACCAAATATATATTATATGCTGTACATAAAATATCAAATTTCACCAAATATATATTATATACTGTCCATAAAATATCAAATTTCACCAAATATATATTATATACTGTACATATAATATCAAATTTAACCAAATATATATTACATACTGTACATAAGATATGAAAGTACCCCAAAAATATGTTATCTACTGTACATAAAATATGAAAGTACACCAAATTTATATTATATACTCTACATAAAATATCAAACTACAGCAAATATATATTATATACTGTAAATAAAATATGAAAGTACACCAAATGCATATTATATACTGTACACAAAATATCAAATTTAACCAAATATATAATATATATTGTACATAAATTGTGAAAGTACACCAAATATATATATCATACTGTCCATAAAATATCAAATTTCACCAAATATATTTGATATACTGTATATAAAATATCAAATTTCACCAAATGTATATTATATACTATACATAAAATATGAAAATACAGCAAATACATATTATATACTGTCCATAAAATATCAAATTTCACCAAATATATATTATATACTGTCCATAAAATATCAAATTTCACCAAATATATATTATATACTGTACATATAATATCAAATTTCAAAAAATATATATTATATACTGTACATAAAATATGAAAGTACACCAAAAATATTTTATATACTGTACATAAAATATCAAATTTCACCAAATATATATTATATACTGTACATAAAATATCAAATTTCACCAAATATATATTGTATACTGTACTTAAAATATGAAAGTACCCCAAAAATATGTTATCTACTGTACATAAAATATGAAAGTACACCAAATTTATATTATATACTCTACATAAAATATCAAAGTACAGCAAATATATATTATATACTGTAAATAAAATATGAAAGTACACCAAATGCATATTATATACTGTACACAAAATATCAAATTTAACCAAATATATAATATATATTGTACATAAATTATGAAAGTACACCAAATACATATATCATACTGTACATAAAATATCAAATTTCACCAAATATATTTGATATACTGTATATAAAATATCAAATTTCACAAAATGTATATTATATACTATACATAAAATATGAAAACACAGCAAATACATATTACATACTGTACATAAAATATCAAATTTCACCAAATATATATTATATACTGTCCATAAAATATCAAATTTCACCAAATATATATTATATACTGTACATATAATATCAAATTTCAAAAAATATATATTATATACTGTACATAAAATATGAAAGTACACCAAAAATATATTATATACTGTACATAAAATATCAAATTTCACCAAATATATATTATATACTGTACATAAAATATCAAATTTCACCAAATATATATTGTATACTGTACTTAAAATATGAAAGTACCCCAAAAATATGTTATCTACTGTACATAAAACATGAAAGTACACCAAATTTATATTATATACTCTACATAAAATATCAAAGTACAGCAAATATATATTATATACTGTAAATAAAATATGAAAGTACACCAAATGCATATTATATACTGTACACAAAATATCAAATTTAACCAAATATATAATATATATTGTACATAAATTATGAAAGTACACCAAATATATATATCATACTGTACATAAAATATCAAATTTCACCAAATATATTTGATATACTGTATATAAAATATCAAATTTCACCAAATGTATATTATATACTATACATAAAATATGAAAATACAGCAAATACATATTATATAGTGTACATAAAATATCAAATTTCACCAAATATATATTATATACTGTCCATAAAATATCAAATTCCACGAAATGTATATTATATACTGTACATAAAATATCAAATTTCAAAAAATAAATATTACATACTGTACATAAAAGATGAAAGTACACCAAATATATATTATATGCTGTACATAAAATATCAAATTTCACCAAATATATATTATATACTGTCCTTAAAATATCAAATTTCACCAAATATATATTATATACTGTACATATAATATCAAATTTAACCAAATATATATTACACACTGTACATAAGATATGAAAGTACCCCAAAAATATGTTACCTACTGTACATAAAATATGAAAGTACACCAAATTTATATTATATACTCTACATAAAATATCAAACTACAGCAAATATATATTATATACTGTAAATAAAATATGAAAGTACACCAAATGCATATTATATACTGTACACAAAATATCAAATTCAACCAAATATATAATATATATTGTACATAAATTATGAAAGTACACCAAATATATGTATCATACAGTACATAAAATATCAAATTTCACCAAATATATTTGATATACTGTATATAAAATATCAAATTTCACCAAATGTATATTATATACTATACATAAAATATGAAAATACAGCAAATACATATTATATAGTGTACATAAAATATCAAATTTCAACAAATATATATTATATACTGTCCATAAAATATCAAATTCCACGAAATATATATTATATACTGTACATAAAATATCAAATTTCAAAAAATAAATATTACATACTGTACATAAAAGATGAAAGTACAACAAATATATATTATATGCTGTTCATAAAATATCAAATTTCACCAAATATATATTATATACTGTCCATAAAATATCAAATTTCACCAAATATATATTATATACTGTACATATAATATCAAATTTAACCAAATATATATTGTATACTGTACTTAAAATATGAAAGTACCCCAAAAATATGTTATCTACTGTACATAAAACATGAAAGTACACCAAATTTATATTATATACTCTACATAAAATATCAAACTACAGCAAATATATATTATATACTGTAAATAAAATATGAAAGTACACCAAATGCATATTATATACTGTACACAAAATATCAAATTTAACCAAATATATAATATATATTGTACATAAATTATGAAAGTACACCAAATATATATATCATACTGTACATAAAATATCAAATTTCACCAAATATATTTGATATACTGTATATAAAATATCAAATTTCACCAAATGTATATTATATACTATACATAAAATATGAAAATACAGCAAATACATATTATATAGTGTACATAAAATATCAAATTTCACCAAATATATATTATATACTGTCCATAAAATATCAAATTCCACGAAATATATATTATATACTGTACATAAAATATCAAATTTCAAAAAATAAATATTACATACTGTACATAAAAGATGAAAGTACACCAAATATATATTATATGCTGTACATAAAATATCAAATTTCACCAAATATATATTATATACTGTCCATAAAATATCAAATTTCACCAAATATATATTATATACTGTACATATAATATCAAATTTAACCAAATATATATTACATACTGTACATAAGATATGAAAGTACCCCAAAAATATGTTATCTACTGTACATAAAATATGAAAGTACACCAAATTTATATTATATACTCTACATAAAATATCAAACTACAGCAAATATATATTATATACTGTAAATAAAATATGAAAGTACACCAAATGCATATTATATACTGTACACAAAATATCAAATTTAACCAAATATATAATATATATTGTACATAAATTGTGAAAGTACACCAAATATATATATCATACTGTCCATAAAATATCAAATTTCACCAAATATATTTGATATACTGTATATAAAATATCAAATTTCACCAAATGTATATTATATACTATACATAAAATATGAAAATACAGCAAATACATATTATATACTGTCCATAAAATATCAAATTTCACCAAATATATATTATATACTGTCCATAAAATATCAAATTTCACCAAATATATATTATATACTGTACATATAATATCAAATTTCAAAAAATATATATTATATACTGTACATAAAATATGAAAGTACACCAAAAATATATTATATACTGTACATAAAATATCAAATTTCACCAAATATATATTATATACTGTACATAAAATATCAAATTTCACCAAATATATATTGTATACTGTACTTAAAATATGAAAGTACCCCAAAAATATGTTATCTACTGTACATAAAATATGAAAGTACACCAAATTTATATTATATACTCTACATAAAATATCAAAGTACAGCAAATATATATTATATACTGTAAATAAAATATGAAAGTACACCAAATGCATATTATATACTGTACACAAAATATCAAATTTAACCAAATATATAATATATATTGTACATAAATTATGAAAGTACACCAAATACATATATCATACTGTACATAAAATATCAAATTTCACCAAATATATTTGATATACTGTATATAAAATATCAAATTTCACCAAATGTATATTATATACTATACATAAAATGTGAAAACACAGCAAATACATATTATATACTGTACATAAAATATCAAATTTCACCAAATATATATTATATACTGTACATAAAATATCAAATTTCACCAAATATATATTATATACTGTCCATAAAATATCAAATTTCACCAAATATATATTATATACTGTACATATAATATCAAATTTCAAAAAATATATATTATATACTGTACATAAAATATGAAAGTACACCAAAAATATATTATATACTGTACATAAAATATCAAATTTCACCAAATATATATTATATACTGTACATAAAATATCAAATTTCACCAAATATATATTGTATACTGTACTTAAAATATGAAAGTACCCCAAAAATATGTTATCTACTGTACATAAAATATGAAAGTACACCAAATTTATATTATATACTCTACATAAAATATCAAAGTACAGCAAATATATATTATATACTGTAAATAAAATATGAAAGTACACCAAATGCATATTATATACTGTACACAAAATATCAAATTTAACCAAATATATAATATATATTGTACATAAATTATGAAAGTACACCAAATACATATATCATACTGTACATAAAATATCAAATTTCACCAAATATATTTGATATACTGTATATAAAATATCAAATTTCACCAAATGTATATTATATACTATACATAAAATATGAAAACACAGCAAATACATATTACATACTGTACATAAAATATCAAATTTCACCAAATATATATTATATACTGTCCATAAAATATCAAATTTCACCAAATATATATTATATACTGTACATATAATATCAAATTTCAAAAAATATATATTATATACTGTACATAAAATATGAAAGTACACCAAAAATATATTATATACTGTACATAAAATATCAAATTTCACCAAATATATATTGTATACTGTACTTAAAATATGAAAGTACCCCAAAAATATGTTATCTACTGTACATAAAACATGAAAGTACACCAAATTTATATTATATACTCTACATAAAATATCAAAGTACAGCAAATATATATTATATACTGTAAATAAAATATGACAGTACACCAAATGCATATTATATACTGTACACAAAATATCAAATTTAACCAAATATATAATATATATTGTACATAAATTATGAAAGTACACCAAATATATATATCATACTGTACATAAAATATCAAATTTCACCAAATATATTTGATATACTGTATATAAAATATCAAATTTCACCAAATGTATATTATATACTATACATAAAATATGAAAATACAGCAAATACATATTATATAGTGTACATAAAATATCAAATTTCACCAAATATATATTATATACTGTCCATAAAATATCAAATTCCACGAAATATATATTATATACTGTACATAAAATATCAAATTTCAAAAAATAAATATTACATACTGTACATAAAAGATGAAAGTACACCAAATATATATTATATGCTGTACATAAAATATCAAATTTCACCAAATATATATTATATACTGTCCATAAAATATCAAATTTCACCAAATATATATTATATACTGTACATATAATATCAAATTTAACCAAATATATATTACATACTGTACATAAGATATGAAAGTACCCCAAAAATATGTTATCTACTGTACATAAAATATGAAAGTACACCAAATTTATATTATATACTCTACATAAAATATCAAACTACAGCAAATATATATTATATACTGTAAATAAAATATGAAAGTACACCAAATGCATATTATATACTGTACACAAAATATCAAATTTAACCAAATATATAATATATATTGTACATAAATTGTGAAAGTACACCAAATATATATATCATACTGTCCATAAAATATCAAATTTCACCAAATATATTTGATATACTGTATATAAAATATCAAATTTCACCAAATGTATATTATATACTATACATAAAATATGAAAATACAGCAAATACATATTATATACTGTCCATAAAATATCAAATTTCACCAAATATATATTATATACTGTCCATAAAATATCAAATTTCACCAAATATATATTATATACTGTACATATAATATCAAATTTCAAAAAATATATATTATATACTGTACATAAAATATGAAAGTACACCAAAAATATATTATATACTGTACATAAAATATCAAATTTCACCAAATATATATTATATACTGTACATAAAATATCAAATTTCACCAAATATATATTGTATACTGTACTTAAAATATGAAAGTACCCCAAAAATATGTTATCTACTGTACATAAAATATGAAAGTACACCAAATTTATATTATATACTCTACATAAAATATCAAAGTACAGCAAATATATATTATATACTGTAAATAAAATATGAAAGTACACCAAATGCATATTATATACTGTACACAAAATATCAAATTTAACCAAATATATAATATATATTGTACATAAATTATGAAAGTACACCAAATACATATATCATACTGTACATAAAATATCAAATTTCACCAAATATATTTGATATACTGTATATAAAATATCAAATTTCACAAAATGTATATTATATACTATACATAAAATATGAAAACACAGCAAATACATATTACATACTGTACATAAAATATCAAATTTCACCAAATATATATTATATACTGTCCATAAAATATCAAATTTCACCAAATATATATTATATACTGTACATATAATATCAAATTTCAAAAAATATATATTATATACTGTACATAAAATATGAAAGTACACCAAAAATATATTACATACTGTACATAAAATATCAAATTTCACCAAATATATATTATATACTGTACATAAAATATCAAATTTCACCAAATATATATTGTATACTGTACTTAAAATATGAAAGTACCCCAAAAATATGTTATCTACTGTACATAAAACATGAAAGTACACCAAATTTATATTATATACTCTACATAAAATATCAAAGTACAGCAAATATATATTATATACTGTAAATAAAATATGAAAGTACACCAAATGCATATTATATACTGTACACAAAATATCAAATTTAACCAAATATATAATATATATTGTACATAAATTATGAAAGTACACCAAATATATATATCATACTGTACATAAAATATCAAATTTCACCAAATATATTTGATATACTGTATATAAAATATCAAATTTCACCAAATGTATATTATATACTATACATAAAATATGAAAATACAGCAAATACATATTATATAGTGTACATAAAATATCAAATTTCACCAAATATATATTATATACTGTCCATAAAATATCAAATTCCACGAAATATATATTATATACTGTACATAAAATATCAAATTTCAAAAAATAAATATTACATACTGTACATAAAAGATGAAAGTACACCAAATATATATTATATGCTGTACATAAAATATCAAATTTCACCAAATATATATTATATACTGTCCATAAAATATCAAATTTCACCAAATATATATTATATACTGTACATATAATATCAAATTTAACCAAATATATATTACATACTGTACATAAGATATGAAAGTACCCCAAAAATATGTTATCTACTGTACATAAAATATGAAAGTACACCAAATTTATATTATATACTCTACATAAAATATCAAACTACAGCAAATATATATTATATACTGTAAATAAAATATGAAAGTACACCAAATGCATATTATATACTGTACACAAAATATCAAATTTAACCAAATATATAATATATATTGTACATAAATTGTGAAAGTACACCAAATATATATATCATACTGTCCATAAAATATCAAATTTCACCAAATATATTTGATATACTGTATATAAAATATCAAATTTCACCAAATGTATATTATATACTATACATAAAATATGAAAATACAGCAAATACATATTATATACTGTCCATAAAATATCAAATTTCACCAAATATATATTATATACTGTCCATAAAATATCAAATTTCACCAAATATATATTATATACTGTACATATAATATCAAATTTCAAAAAATATATATTATATACTGTACATAAAATATGAAAGTACACCAAAAATATATTATATACTGTACATAAAATATCAAATTTCACCAAATATATATTATATACTGTACATAAAATATCAAATTTCACCAAATATATATTGTATACTGTACTTAAAATATGAAAGTACCCCAAAAATATGTTATCTACTGTACATAAAATATGAAAGTACACCAAATTTATATTATATACTCTACATAAAATATCAAAGTACAGCAAATATATATTATATACTGTAAATAAAATATGAAAGTACACCAAATGCATATTATATACTGTACACAAAATATCAAATTTAACCAAATATATACTATATATTGTACATAAATTATGAAAGTACACCAAATACATATATCATACTGTACATAAAATATCAAATTTCACCAAATATATTTGATATACTGTATATAAAATATCAAATTTCACAAAATGTATATTATATACTATACATAAAATATGAAAACACAGCAAATACATATTACATACTGTACATAAAATATCAAATTTCACCAAATATATATTATATACTGTCCATAAAATATCAAATTTCACCAAATATATATTATATACTGTACATATAATATCAAATTTCAAAAAATATATATTATAAACTGTACATAAAATATGAAAGTACACCAAAAATATATTATATAGTGTACATAAAATATCAAATTTCACCAAATATATATTATATACTGTACATAAAATATCAAATTTCACCAAATATATATTGTATACTGTACTTAAAATATGAAAGTACCCCAAAAATATGTTATCTACTGTACATAAAACATGAAAGTACACCAAATTTATATTATATACTCTACATAAAATATCAAAGTACAGCAACTATATATTATATACTGTAAATAAAATATGAAAGTACACCAAATGCATATTATATACTGTACACAAAATATCAAATTTAACCAAATATATAATATATATTGTACATAAATTATGAAAGTACACCAAATATATATATCATACTGTACATAAAATATCAAATTTCACCAAATATATTTGATATACTGTATATAAAATATCAAATTTCACCAAATGTATATTATATACTATACATAAAATATGAAAATACAGCAAATACATATTATATACTGTACATAAAATATCAAATTTCACCAAATATATATTATATACTGTCCATAAAATATCAAATTCCACGAAATGTATATTATATACTGTACATAAAATATCAAATTTCAAAAAATAAATATTACATACTGTACATAAAAGATGAAAGTACACCAAATATATATTATATGCTGTACATAAAATATCAAATTTCACCAAATATATATTATATACTGTCCATAAAATATCAAATTTCACCAAATATATATTATATACTGTACATATAATATCAAATTTAACCAAATATATATTACATACTGTACATAAGATATGAAAGTACCCCAAAAATATGTTATCTACTGTACATAAAATATAAAAGTACACCAAATTTATATTATATACTCTAAATAAAATATCAAACTACAGCAAATATATATTATATACTGTAAATAAAATATGAAAGTACACCAAATGCATATTATATACTGTACACAAAATATCAAATTTAACCAAATATATAATATATATTGTACATAAATTGTGAAAGTACACCAAATATATATATCATACTGTCCATAAAATATCAAATTTCACCAAATATATTTGATATACTGTATATAAAATATCAAATTTCACCAAATGTATATTATATACTATACATAAAATATGAAAATACAGCAAATACATATTATATACTGTCCATAAAATATCAAATTTCACCAAATATATATTATATACTGTCCATAAAATATCAAATTTCACCAAATATATATTATATACTGTACATATAATATCAAATTTCAAAAAATATATATTATATACTGTACATAAAATATGAAAGTACACCAAAAATATATTATATACTGTACATAAAATATCAAATTTCACCAAATATATATTATATACTGTACATAAAATATCAAATTTCACCAAATATATATTGTATACTGTACTTAAAATATGAAAGTACCCCAAAAATATGTTATCTACTGTACATAAAATATGAAAGTACACCAAATTTATATTATATACTCTACATAAAATATCAAAGTACAGCAAATATATATTATATACTGTAAATAAAATATGAAAGTACACCAAATGCATATTATATACTGTACACAAAATATCAAATTTAACCAAATATATAATATATATTGTACATAAATTGTGAAAGTACACCAAATATATATATCATACTGTCCATAAAATATCAAATTTCACCAAATATATTTGATATACTGTATATAAAATATCAAATTTCACCAAATGTATATTATATACTATACATAAAATATGAAAATACAGCAAATACATATTATATACTGTCCATAAAATATCAAATTTCACCAAATATATATTATATACTGTCCATAAAATATCAAATTTCACCAAATATATATTATATACTGTACATATAATATCAAATTTCAAAAAATATATATTATATACTGTACATAAAATATGAAAGTACACCAAAAATATATTATATACTGTACATAAAATATCAAATTTCACCAAATATATATTATATACTGTACATAAAATATCAAATTTCACCAAATATATATTGTATACTGTACTTAAAATATGAAAGTACCCCAAAAATATGTTATCTACTGTACATAAAATATGAAAGTACACCAAATTTATATTATATACTCTACATAAAATATCAAAGTACAGCAAATATATATTATATACTGTAAATAAAATATGAAAGTACACCAAATGCATATTATATACTGTACACAAAATATCAAATTTAACCAAATATATACTATATATTGTACATAAATTATGAAAGTACACCAAATACATATATCATACTGTACATAAAATATCAAATTTCACCAAATATATTTGATATACTGTATATAAAATATCAAATTTCACAAAATGTATATTATATACTATACATAAAATATGAAAACACAGCAAATACATATTACATACTGTACATAAAATATCAAATTTCACCAAATATATATTATATACTGTCCATAAAATATCAAATTTCACCAAATATATATTATATACTGTACATATAATATCAAATTTCAAAAAATATATATTATATACTGTACATAAAATATGAAAGTACACCAAAAATATATTATATAGTGTACATAAAATATCAAATTTCACCAAATATATATTATATACTGTACATAAAATATCAAATTTCACCAAATATATATTGTATACTGTACTTAAAATATGAAAGTACCCCAAAAATATGTTATCTACTGTACATAAAACATGAAAGTACACCAAATTTATATTATATACTCTACATAAAATATCAAAGTACAGCAACTATATATTATATACTGTAAATAAAATATGAAAGTACACCAAATGCATATTATATACTGTACACAAAATATCAAATTTAACCAAATATATAATATATATTGTACATAAATTATGAAAGTACACCAAATATATATATCATACTGTACATAAAATATCAAATTTCACCAAATATATTTGATATACTGTATATAAAATATCAAATTTCACCAAATGTATATTATATACTATACATAAAATATGAAAATACAGCAAATACATATTATATACTGTACATAAAATATCAAATTTCACCAAATATATATTATATACTGTCCATAAAATATCAAATTCCACGAAATGTATATTATATACTGTACATAAAATATCAAATTTCAAAAAATAAATATTACATACTGTACATAAAAGATGAAAGTACACCAAATATATATTATATGCTGTACATAAAATATCAAATTTCACCAAATATATATTATATACTGTCCATAAAATATCAAATTTCACCAAATATATATTATATACTGTACATATAATATCAAATTTAACCAAATATATATTACATACTGTACATAAGATATGAAAGTACCCCAAAAATATGTTATCTACTGTACATAAAATATAAAAGTACACCAAATTTATATTATATACTCTAAATAAAATATCAAACTACAGCAAATATATATTATATACTGTAAATAAAATATGAAAGTACACCAAATGCATATTATATACTGTACACAAAATATCAAATTTAACCAAATATATAATATATATTGTACATAAATTGTGAAAGTACACCAAATATATATATCATACTGTCCATAAAATATCAAATTTCACCAAATATATTTGATATACTGTATATAAAATATCAAATTTCACCAAATGTATATTATATACTATACATAAAATATGAAAATACAGCAAATACATATTATATACTGTCCATAAAATATCAAATTTCACCAAATATATATTATATACTGTCCATAAAATATCAAATTTCACCAAATATATATTATATACTGTACATATAATATCAAATTTCAAAAAATATATATTATATACTGTACATAAAATATGAAAGTACACCAAAAATATATTATATACTGTACATAAAATATCAAATTTCACCAAATATATATTATATACTGTACATAAAATATCAAATTTCACCAAATATATATTGTATACTGTACTTAAAATATGAAAGTACCCCAAAAATATGTTATCTACTGTACATAAAATATGAAAGTACACCAAATTTATATTATATACTCTACATAAAATATCAAAGTACAGCAAATATATATTATATACTGTAAATAAAATATGAAAGTACACCAAATGCATATTATATACTGTACACAAAATATCAAATTTAACCAAATATATAATATATATTGTACATAAATTATGAAAGTACACCAAATACATATATCATACTGTACATAAAATATCAAATTTCACCAAATATATTTGATATACTGTATATAAAATATCAAATTTCACAAAATGTATATTATATACTATACATAAAATATGAAAACACAGCAAATACATATTACATACTGTACATAAAATATCAAATTTCACCAAATATATATTATATACTGTCCATAAAATATCAAATTTCACCAAATATATATTATATACTGTACATATAATATCAAATTTCAAAAAATATATATTATATACTGTACATAAAATATGAAAGTACACCAAAAATATATTATATACTGTACATAAAATATCAAATTTCACCAAATATATATTATATACTGTACATAAAATATCAAATTTCACCAAATATATATTGTATACTGTACTTAAAATATGAAAGTACCCCAAAAATATGTTATCTACTGTACATAAAACATGAAAGTACACCAAATTTATATTATATACTCTACATAAAATATCAAAGTACAGCAACTATATATTATATACTGTAAATAAAATATGAAAGTACACCAAATGCATATTATATACTGTACACAAAATATCAAATTTAACCAAATATATAATATATATTGTACATAAATTATGAAAGTACACCAAATATATATATCATACTGTACATAAAATATCAAATTTCACCAAATATATTTGATATACTGTATATAAAATATCAAATTTCACCAAACGTATATTATATACTATACATAAAATATGAAAATACAGCAAATACATATTATATAGTGTACATAAAATATCAAATTTCACCAAATATATATTATATACTGTCCATAAAATATCAAATTCCACGAAATACATATTATATACTGCACATAAAATATCAAATTTCAAAAAATAAATATTACATACTGTACAAAAAAGATGAAAGTACACCAAATATATATTATATGCTGTACATAAAATATCAAATTTCACCAAATATATATTATATACTGTCCATAAAATATCAAATTTCACCAAATATATATTATATACTGTACATATAATATCAAATTTAACCAAATATATATTACATACTGTACATAAGATATGAAAGTACCCCAAAAATATGTTATCTACTGTACATAAAATATGAAAGTACACCAAATTTATATTATATACTCTACATAAAATATCAAACTACAGCAAATATATATTATATACTGTAAATAAAATATGAAAGTACACCAAATGCATATTATATACTGTACACAAAATATCAAATTTAACCAAATATATAATATATATTGTACATAAATTATGAAAGTACACCAAATATATATATCATACTGTACATAAAATATCAAATTTCACCAAATATATTTGATATACTGTATATAAAATATCAAATTTCACCAAATGTATATTATATACTATACATAAAAAATGAAAATACAGCAAATACATATTATATACTGTACATAAAATATCAAATTTCACCAAATACATATTATATACTGTCCATAAAATATCAAATTCCACGAAATATATATTATATACTGTACATAAAATATCAAATTTCAAAAAATAAATATTACATACTGTACATAAAAGATGAAAGTACACCAAATATATATTATATGCTGTACATAAAATATCAAATTTCACCAAATATATATTATATACTGTCCATAAAATATCATATTTCACCAAATATATATTATATACTGTACATATAATATCAAATTTAACCAAATATATATTACATACTGTACATAAGATATGAAAGTACCCCAAAAATATGTTATCTACTGTACATAAAATATGAAAGTACACCAAATTTATATTATATACTCTACATAAAATATCAAACTACAGCAAATATATATTATATACTGTAAATAAAATATGAAAGTACACCAAATGCATATTATATACTGTACACAAAATATCAAATTTAACCAAATATATAATATATATTGTACATAAATTGTGAAAGTACACCAAATATATATATCATACTGTCCATAAAATATCAAATTTCACCAAATATATTTGATATACTGTATATAAAATATCAAATTTCACCAAATGTATATTATATACTATACATAAAATATGAAAATACAGCAAATACATATTATATACTGTCCATAAAATATCAAATTTCACCAAATATATATTATATACTGTCCATAAAATATCAAATTTCACCAAATATATATTATATACTGTACATATAATATCAAATTTCAAAAAATATATATTATATACTGTACATAAAATATGAAAGTACACCAAAAATATATTATATACTGTACATAAAATATCAAATTTCACCAAATATATATTATATACTGTACATAAAATATCAAATTTCACCAAATATATATTGTATACTGTACTTAAAATATGAAAGTACCCCAAAAATATGTTATCTACTGTACATAAAATATGAAAGTACACCAAATTTATATTATATACTCTACATAAAATATCAAAGTACAGCAAATATATATTATATACTGTAAATAAAATATGAAAGTACACCAAATGCATATTATATACTGTACACAAAATATCAAATTTAACCAAATATATAATATATATTGTACATAAATTATGAAAGTACAACAAATACATATATCATACTGTACATAAAATATCAAATTTCACCAAATATATTTGATATACTGTATATAAAATATCAAATTTCACCAAATGTATATTATATACTATACATAAAATATGAAAACACAGCAAATACATATTACATACTGTACATAAAATATCAAATTTCACCAAATATATATTATATACTGTCCATAAAATATCAAATTTCACCAAATATATATTATATACTGTACATATAATATCAAATTTCAAAAAATATATATTATATACTGTACATAAAATATGAAAGTACACCAAAAATATATTATATACTGTACATAAAATATCAAAATTCACCAAATATATATTATATACTGTACATAAAATATCAAATTTCACCAAATATATATTGTATACTGTACTTAAAATATGAAAGTACCCCAAAAATATGTTATCTACTGTACATAAAATATGAAAGTACACCAAATTTATATTATATACTCTACATAAAATATCAAACTACAGCAAATATATATTATATACTGTAAATAAAATATGAAAGTACACCAAATGCATATTATATACTGTACACAAAATATCAAATTTAACCAAATATATAATATATATTGTACATAAATTGTGAAAGTACACCAAATATATATATCATACTGTCCATAAAATATCAAATTTCACCAAATATATTTGATATACTGTATATAAAATATCAAATTTCACCAAATGTATATTATATACTATACATAAAATATGAAAATACAGCAAATACATATTATATACTGTCCATAAAATATCAAATTTCACCAAATATATATTATATACTGTCCATAAAATATCAAATTTCACCAAATATATATTATATACTGTACATATAATATCAAATTTCAAAAAATATATATTATATACTGTACATAAAATATGAAAGTACACCAAAAATATATTATATACTGTACATAAAATATCAAATTTCACCAAATATATATTATATACTGTACATAAAATATCAAATTTCACCAAATATATATTGTATACTGTACTTAAAATATGAAAGTACCCCAAAAATATGTTATCTACTGTACATAAAATATGAAAGTACACCAAATTTATATTATATACTCTACATAAAATATCAAAGTACAGCAAATATATATTATATACTGTAAATAAAATATGAAAGTACACCAAATGCATATTATATACTGTACACAAAATATCAAATTTAACCAAATATATAATATATATTGTACATAAATTATGAAAGTACACCAAATACATATATCATACTGTACATAAAATATCAAATTTCACCAAATATATTTGATATACTGTATATAAAATATCAAATTTCACAAAATGTATATTATATACTATACATAAAATATGAAAACACAGCAAATACATATTACATACTGTACATAAAATATCAAATTTCACCAAATATATATTATATACTGTCCATAAAATATCAAATTTCACCAAATATATATTATATACTGTACATATAATATCAAATTTCAAAAAATATATATTATATACTGTACATAAAATATGAAAGTACACCAAAAATATATGCTGTACATAAAATATCAAATTTCACCAAATATATATTATATACTGTCCATAAAATATCAAATTTCACCAAATATATATTATATACTGTACATATAATATCAAATTTCAAAAAATATATATTATATACTATACATAAAATATGAAAGTACACCAAAAATATATTATATACTGTACATAAAATATCAAATTTCACCAAATATATATTATATACTGTACATAAAATATCAAATTTCACCAAATATATATTGTATACTGTACTTAAAATATGAAAGTACCCCAAAAATATGTTATCTACTGTACATAAAATATGAAAGTACACCAAATTTATGTTATATACTCTACATAAAATATCAAAGTACAGCAAATATATATTATATACTGTAAATAAAATATGAAAGTACACCAAATGCATATTATATACTGTACACAAAATATCAAATTTAACCAAATATATAATATATAGTACATAAATTATGAAAGTACACCAAATACATATATCATACTGTACATAAAATATCAAATTTCACCAAATATATTTGATATACTGTATATAAAATATCAAATTTCACCAAATGTATATTATATACTATACATAAAATATGAAAACACAGCAAATACATATTACATACTGTACATAAAATATCAAATTTCACCAAATATATATTATATACTGTCCATAAAATATCAAATTTCACCAAATATATATTATATACTGTACATATAATATCAAATTTCAAAAAATATATATTATATACTGTACATAAAATATGAAACTACACCAAAAATATATTATATACTGTACATAAAATATCAAATTTCACCAAATATATATTATATACTGTACATAAAATATCAAATTTCACCAAATATATATTGTATACTGTACTTAAAATATGAAAGTACCCCAAAAATATGTTATCTACTGTACATAAAACATGAAAGTACACCAAATTTATATTATATACTCTACATAAAATATCAAAGTACAGCAAATATATATTATATACTGTAAATAAAATATGAAAGTACACCAAATGCATATTATATACTGTACACAAAATATCAAATTTAACCAAATATATAATATATATTGTACATAAATTATGAAAGTACACCAAATATATATATCATACTGTACATAAAATATCAAATTTCACCAAATATATTTGATATACTGTATATAAAATATCAAATTTCACCAAATGTATATTATATACTATACATAAAATATGAAAATACAGCAAATACATATTATATAGTGTATATAAAATATCAAATTTCACCAAATATATATTATATACTGTCCATAAAATATCAAATTCCACGAAATATATATTATATACTGTACATAAAATATCAAATTTCAAAAAATAAATATTACATACTGTACATAAAAGATGAAAGTACACCAAATATATATTATATGCTGTACATAAAATATCAAATTTCACCAAATATATATTATATACTGTCCATAAAATATCAAATTTCACCAAATATATATTATATACTGTACATATAATATCAAATTTAACCAAATATATATTACATACTGTACATAAGATATGAAAGTACCCCAAAAATATGTTATCTACTGTACATAAAATATGAAAGTACACCAAATTTATATTATATACTCTACATAAAATATCAAACTACAGCAAATATATATTATATACTGTAAATAAAATATGAAAGTACACCAAATGCATAGTATATACTGTACACAAAATATCAAATTTAACCAAATATATAATATATATTGTACATAAATTATGAAAGTACACCAAATACATATATCATACTGTACATAAAATATCAAATTTTACCAAATATATTTGATATACTGTATATAAAATATCAAATTTCACCAAATGTATATTATATACTATACATAAAATATGAAAACACAGCAAATACATATTATATACTGTACATAAATTATCAAATTTCACCAAATATATATTATATACTGTCCATAAAATATCAAATTCCACGAAATATATATTATGTACTGTACATAAAATATCAAATTTCAAAAAATAAATATTACATACTGTACATAAAAGATGAAAGTACACCAAATATATATTATATGCTGTACATAAAATATCAAATTTCACCAAATATATATTATATACTGTACATATAATATCAAATTTCACCAAATATATATTACATACTGTACATAAGATATGAAAGTACCCCAAAAATATGTTATCTACTGTACATAAAATATGAAAGTACACCAAATTTATATTATATACTCTACATAAAATATCAAACTACAGCAAATATATATTATATACTGTAAATAAAATATGAAAGTACACCAAATGCATATTATATACTGTACACAAAATATCAAATTTAACCAAATATATAATATATATTGTACATAAATTATGAAAGTACACCAAATACATATATCATACTGTACATAAAATATCAAATTTCACCAAATATATTTGATATACTGTATATAAAATATCAAATTTCACCAAATGTATATTATATACTATACATAAAATATGAAAACACAGCAAATACATATTACATACTGTACATAAAATATCAAATTTCACCAAATATATATTATATACTGTCCATAAAATATCAAATTTCACCAAATATATATTATATACTGTACATATAATATCAAATTTCAAAAAATAAATATTACATACTGTACATAAAAGATGAAAGTACACCAAATATATATTATATGCTGTAGATAAAATATCAAATTTCACCAAATATATATTATATACTGTCCATAAAATATCAAATTTCACCAAATATATATTATATACTGTACATATAATATCAAATTTCAAAAAATATATATTATATACTGTACATAAAATATGAAAGTACACCAAAAATATATTATATACTGTACATAAAATATCAAATTTCACCAAATATATATTATATACTGTACATAAAATATCAAATTTCACCAAATATATATTGTATACTGTACTTAAAATATGAAAGTACCCCAAAAATATGTTATCTACTGTACATAAAATATGAAAGTACACCAAATTTATATTATATACTCTACATAAAATATCAAAGTACAGCAAATATATATTATATACTGTAAATAAAATATGAAAGTACACCAAATGCATATTATATACTGTACACAAAATATCAAATTTAACCAAATATATAATATATATTGTACATAAATTATGAAAGTACACCAAATACATATATCATACTGTACATAAAATATCAAATTTCACCAAATATATTTGATATACTGTATATAAAATATCAAATTTCACCAAATGTATATTATATACTATACATAAAATATGAAAACACAGCAAATACATATTACATACTGTACATAAAATATCAAATTTCACCAAATATATATTATATACTGTCCATAAAATATCAAATTTCACCAAATATATATTATATACTGTACATATAATATCAAATTTCAAAAAATATATATTATATACTGTACATAAAATATGAAAGTACACCAAAAATATATTATATACTGTACATAAAATATCAAATTTCACCAAATATATATTATATACTGTACATAAAATATCAAATTTCACCAAATATATATTGTATACTGTACTTAAAATATGAAAGTACCCCAAAAATATGTTATCTACTGTACATAAAACATGAAAGTACACCAAATTTATATTATATACTCTACATAAAATATCAAAGTACAGCAAATATATATTATATACTGTAAATAAAATATGAAAGTACACCAAATGCATATTATATACTGTACACAAAATATCAAATTTAACCAAATATATAATATATATTGTACATAAATTATGAAAGTACACCAAATATATATATCATACTGTACATAAAATATCAAATTTCACCAAATATATTTGATATACTGTATATAAAATATCAAATTTCACCAAATGTATATTATATACTATACATAAAATATGAAAATTCAGCAAATACATATTATATAGTGTACATAAAATATCAAATTTCACCAAATATATATTATATACTGTCCATAAAATATCAAATTCCACGAAATATATATTATATACTGTACATAAAATATCAAATTTCAAAAAATAAATATTACATACTGTACATAAAAGATGAAAGTACACCAAATATATATTATATGCTGTACATAAAATATCAAATTTCACCAAATATATATTATATACTGTCCATAAAATATCAAATTTCACCAAATATATATTATATACTGTACATATAATATCAAATTTAACCAAATATATATTACATACTGTACATAAGATATGAAAGTACCCCAAAAATATGTTATCTACTGTACATAAAATATGAAAGTACACCAAATTTATATTATATACTCTACATAAAATATCAAACTACAGCAAATATATATTATATACTGTAAATAAAATATGAAAGTACACCAAATGCATAGTATATACTGTACACAAAATATCAAATTTAACCAAATATATAATATATATTGTACATAAATTATGAAAGTACACCAAATACATATATCATACTGTACATAAAATATCAAATTTTACCAAATATATTTGATATACTGTATATAAAATATCAAATTTCACCAAATGTATATTATATACTATACATAAAATATGAAAACACAGCAAATACATATTATATACTGTACATAAATTATCAAATTTCACCAAATATATATTATATACTGTCCATAAAATATCAAATTCCACGAAATATATATTATGTACTGTACATAAAATATCAAATTTCAAAAAATAAATATTACATACTGTACATAAAAGATGAAAGTACACCAAATATATATTATATGCTGTACATAAAATATCAAATTTCACCAAATATATATTATATACTGTACATATAATATCAAATTTCACCAAATATATATTACATACTGTACATAAGATATGAAAGTACCCCAAAAATATGTTATCTACTGTACATAAAATATGAAAGTACACCAAATTTATATTATATACTCTACATAAAATATCAAACTACAGCAAATATATATTATATACTGTAAATAAAATATGAAAGTACACCAAATGCATATTATATACTGTACACAAAATATCAAATTTAACCAAATATATAATATATATTTTGCATAAATTGTGAAAGTACACCAAATATATATATCATATTGTCCATAAAATATCAAATTTCACCAAATATATTTGATATACTGTATATAAAATATCAAATTTCACCAAATGTATATTATACACTATACATAAAATATGTAAATACAGCAAATACATATTATATACTGTACATAAAATATCAAATTTCACCAAATATATATTATATACTGTCCATAAAATATCAAATTTCACCAAATATATATTATATACTGTACATATAATATCAAATTTCAAAAAATATATATTATATACTGTACATAAAATATGAAAGTACACCAAAAATATATTATATACTGAACATAAAATATCAAATTTCACCAAATATATATTATATACTGTACATAAAATATCAAATTTCACCAAATATATATTGTATACTGTACTTAAAATATGAAAGTACCCCAAAAATATGTTATCTACTGTACATAAAACATGAAAGTACACCAAATTTATATTATATACTCTACATAAAATATCAAAGTACAGCAAATATATATTATATACTGTAAATAAAATATGAAAGTACACCAAATGCATATTATATACTGTACACAAAATATCAAATTTAACCAAATATATAATATATATTGTACATAAATTATGAAAGTACACCAAATATATATATCATACTGTCCATAAAATATCAAATTTCACCAAATATATTTGATATACTGTATATAAAATATCAAATTTCCCCAAATGTATATTATATACTATACATAAAATATGAAAATACAGCAAATACATATTATATACTGTACATAAAATATCAAATTTCACCAAATATATATTATATACTGTCCATAAAATATCAAATTTCACCAAATATATATTATATACTGTACATATAATATCAAATTTCAAAAAATATATATTATATACTATACATAAAATATGAAAGTACACCAAAAATATATTATATACTGTACATAAAATATCAAATTTCACCAAATATATATTATATACTGTACATAAAATATCAAATTTCACCAAATATATATTGTATACTGTACTTAAAATATGAAAGTACACAAAAAATATGTTATCTACTGTACATAAAATATGAAAGTACACCAAATTTATATTATATACTCTACATAAAATATCAAACTACAGCAAATATATATTATATACTGTAAATAAAATATGAAAGTACACCAAATGCATAGTATATACTGTACACAAAATATCAAATTTAACCAAATATATAATATATATTGTACATAAATTATGAAAGTACACCAAATACATATATCATACTGTACATAAAATATCAAATTTTACCAAATATATTTGATATACTGTATATAAAATATCAAATTTCACCAAATGTATATTATATACTATACATAAAATATGAAAACACAGCAAATACATATTATATACTGTACATAAATTATCAAATTTCACCAAATATATATTATATACTGTCCATAAAATATCAAATTCCACGAAATATATATTATGTACTGTACATAAAATATCAAATTTCAAAAAATAAATATTACATACTGTACATAAAAGATGAAAGTACACCAAATATATATTATATGCTGTACATAAAATATCAAATTTCACCAAATATATATTATATACTGTACATATAATATCAAATTTAACCAAATATATATTACATACTGTACATAAGATATGAAAGTACCCCAAAAATATGTTATCTACTGTACATAAAATATGAAAGTACACCAAATTTATATTATATACTCTACATAAAATATCAAACTACAGCAAATATATATTATATACTGTAAATAAAATATGAAAGTACACCAAATGCATATTATATACTGTACACAAAATATCAAATTTAACCAAATATATAATATATATTTTGCATAAATTGTGAAAGTACACCAAATATATATATCATACTGTCCATAAAATATCAAATTTCACCAAATATATTTGATATACTGTATATAAAATATCAAATTTCACCAAATGTATATTATATACTATACATAAAATATGTAAATACAGCAAATACATATTATATACTGTACATAAAATATCAAATTTCACCAAATATATATTATATACTGTCCATAAAATATCAAATTTCACCAAATATATATTATATACTGTACATATAATATCAAATTTCAAAAAATATATATTATATACTGTACATAAAATATGAAAGTACACCAAAAATATATTATATACTGAACATAAAATATCAAATTTCACCAAATATATATTATATACTGTACATAAAATATCAAATTTCACCAAATATATATTGTATACTGTACTTAAAATATGAAAGTACCCAAAAAATATGTTATCTACTGTACATAAATTATGAAAGTACACCAAATTTATATTATATACTCTACATAAAATATCAAAGTACAGCAAATATATATTATATACTGTAAATAAAATATGAAAGTACACCAAATGCATAGTATATACTGTACACAAAATATCAAATTTAACCAAATATATAATATATATTGTACATAAATTATGAAAGTACACCAAATACATATATCATACTGTACATAAAATATCAAATTTTACCAAATATATTTGATATACTGTATATAAAATATCAAATTTCACCAAATGTATATTATATACTATACATAAAATATGAAAACACAGCAAATACATATTATATACTGTACATAAATTATCAAATTTCACCAAATATATATTATATACTGTCCATAAAATATCAAATTCCACGAAATATATATTATGTACTGTACATAAAATATCAAATTTCAAAAAATAAATATTACATACTGTACATAAAAGATGAAAGTACACCAAATATATATTATATGCTGTACATAAAATATCAAATTTCACCAAATATATATTATATACTGTACATATAATATCAAATTTCACCAAATATATATTACATACTGTACATAAGATATGAAAGTACCCCAAAAATATGTTATCTACTGTACATAAAATATGAAAGTACACCAAATTTATATTATATACTCTACATAAAATATCAAACTACAGCAAATATATATTATATACTGTAAATAAAATATGAAAGTACACCAAATGCATATTATATACTGTACACAAAATATCAAATTTAACCAAATATATAATATATATTTTGCATAAATTGTGAAAGTACACCAAATATATATATCATACTGTCCATAAAATATCAAATTTCACCAAATATATTTGATATACTGTATATAAAATATCAAATTTCACCAAATGTATATTATATACTATACATAAAATATGTAAATACAGCAAATACATATTATATACTGTACATAAAATATCAAATTTCACCAAATATATATTATATACTGTCCATAAAATATCAAATTTCACCAAATATATATTATATACTGTACATATAATATCAAATTTCAAAAAATATATATTATATACTGTACATAAAATATGAAAGTACACCAAAAATATATTATATACTGAACATAAAATATCAAATTTCACCAAATATATATTATATACTGTACATAAAATATCAAATTTCACCAAATATATATTGTATACTGTACTTAAAATATGAAAGTACCCCAAAAATATGTTATCTACTGTACATAAAACATGAAAGTACACCAAATTTATATTATATACTCTACATAAAATATCAAAGTACAGCAAATATATATTATATACTGTAAATAAAATATGAAAGTACACCAAATGCATATTATATACTGTACACAAAATATCAAATTTAACCAGATATATAATATATATTGTACATAAATTATGAAAGTACACCAAATATATATATCATACTGTACATAAAATATCAAATTTCACCAAATATATTTGATATACTGTATATAAAATATCAAATTTCACCAAATGTATATTATATACTATACATAAAATATGAAAATTCAGCAAATACATATTATATAGTGTACATAAAATATCAAATTTCACCAAATATATATTATATACTGTCCATAAAATATCAAATTCCACGAAATATATATTATATACTGTACATAAAATATCAAATTTCAAAAAATAAATATTACATACTGTACATAAAAGATGAAAGTACACCAAATATATATTATATGCTGTACATAAAATATCAAATTTCACCAAATATATATTATATACTGTCCATAAAATATCAAATTTCACCAAATATATATTATATACTGTACATATAATATCAAATTTAACCAAATATATATTACATACTGTACATAAGATATGAAAGTACCCCAAAAATATGTTATCTACTGTACATAAAATATGAAAGTACACCAAATTTATATTATATACTCTACATAAAATATCAAACTACAGCAAATATATATTATATACTGTAAATAAAATATGAAAGTACACCAAATGCATAGTATATACTGTACACAAAATATCAAATTTAACCAAATATATAATATATATTGTACATAAATTATGAAAGTACACCAAATACATATATCATACTGTACATAAAATATCAAATTTTACCAAATATATTTGATATACTGTATATAAAATATCAAATTTCACCAAATGTATATTATATACTATACATAAAATATGAAAACACAGCAAATACATATTATATACTGTACATAAATTATCAAATTTCACCAAATATATATTATATACTGTCCATAAAATATCAAATTCCACGAAATATATATTATGTACTGTACATAAAATATCAAATTTCAAAAAATAAATATTACATACTGTACATAAAAGATGAAAGTACACCAAATATATATTATATGCTGTACATAAAATATCAAATTTCACCAAATATATATTATATACTGTACATATAATATCAAATTTCACCAAATATATATTACATACTGTACATAAGATATGAAAGTACCCCAAAAATATGTTATCTACTGTACATAAAATATGAAAGTACACCAAATTTATATTATATACTCTACATAAAATATCAAACTACAGCAAATATATATTATATACTGTAAATAAAATATGAAAGTACACCAAATGCATATTATATACTGTACACAAAATATCAAATTTAACCAAATATATAATATATATTTTGCATAAATTGTGAAAGTACACCAAATATATATATCATATTGTCCATAAAATATCAAATTTCACCAAATATATTTGATATACTGTATATAAAATATCAAATTTCACCAAATGTATATTATATACTATACATAAAATATGTAAATACAGCAAATACATATTATATACTGTACATAAAATATCAAATTTCACCAAATATATATTATATACTGTCCATAAAATATCAAATTTCACCAAATATATATTATATACTGTACATATAATATCAAATTTCAAAAAATATATATTATATACTGTACATAAAATATGAAAGTACACCAAAAATATATTATATACTGAACATAAAATATCAAATTTCACCAAATATATATTATATACTGTACATAAAATATCAAATTTCACCAAATATATATTGTATACTGTACTTAAAATATGAAAGTACCCCAAAAATATGTTATCTACTGTACATAAAACATGAAAGTACACCAAATTTATATTATATACTCTACATAAAATATCAAAGTACAGCAAATATATATTATATACTGTAAATAAAATATGAAAGTACACCAAATGCATATTATATACTGTACACAAAATATCAAATTTAACCAAATATATAATATATATTGTACATAAATTATGAAAGTACACCAAATATATATATCATACTGTCCATAAAATATCAAATTTCACCAAATATATTTGATATACTGTATATAAAATATCAAATTTCCCCAAATGTATATTATATACTATACATAAAATATGAAAATACAGCAAATACATATTATATACTGTACATAAAATATCAAATTTCACCAAATATATATTATATACTGTCCATAAAATATCAAATTTCACCAAATATATATTATATACTGTACATATAATATCAAATTTCAAAAAATATATATTATATACTATACATAAAATATGAAAGTACACCAAAAATATATTATATACTGTACATAAAATATCAAATTTCACCAAATATATATTATATACTGTACATAAAATATCAAATTTCACCAAATATATATTGTATACTGTACTTAAAATATGAAAGTACCCAAAAAATATGTTATCTACTGTACATAAAATATGAAAGTACACCAAATTTATATTATATACTCTACATAAAATATCAAACTACAGCAAATATATATTATATACTGTAAATAAAATATGAAAGTACACCAAATGCATAGTATATACTGTACACAAAATATCAAATTTAACCAAATATATAATATATATTGTACATAAATTATGAAAGTACACCAAATACATATATCATACTGTACATAAAATATCAAATTTTACCAAATATATTTGATATACTGTATATAAAATATCAAATTTCACCAAATGTATATTATATACTATACATAAAATATGAAAACACAGCAAATACATATTATATACTGTACATAAATTATCAAATTTCACCAAATATATATTATATACTGTCCATAAAATATCAAATTCCACGAAATATATATTATGTACTGTACATAAAATATCAAATTTCAAAAAATAAATATTACATACTGTACATAAAAGATGAAAGTACACCAAATATATATTATATGCTGTACATAAAATATCAAATTTCACCAAATATATATTATATACTGTACATATAATATCAAATTTAACCAAATATATATTACATACTGTACATAAGATATGAAAGTACCCCAAAAATATGTTATCTACTGTACATAAAATATGAAAGTACACCAAATTTATATTATATACTCTACATAAAATATCAAACTACAGCAAATATATATTATATACTGTAAATAAAATATGAAAGTACACCAAATGCATATTATATACTGTACACAAAATATCAAATTTAACCAAATATATAATATATATTTTGCATAAATTGTGAAAGTACACCAAATATATATATCATACTGTCCATAAAATATCAAATTTCACCAAATATATTTGATATACTGTATATAAAATATCAAATTTCACCAAATGTATATTATATACTATACATAAAATATGTAAATACAGCAAATACATATTATATACTGTACATAAAATATCAAATTTCACCAAATATATATTATATACTGTCCATAAAATATCAAATTTCACCAAATATATATTATATACTGTACATATAATATCAAATTTCAAAAAATATATATTATATACTGTACATAAAATATGAAAGTACACCAAAAATATATTATATACTGAACATAAAATATCAAATTTCACCAAATATATATTATATACTGTACATAAAATATCAAATTTCACCAAATATATATTGTATACTGTACTTAAAATATGAAAGTACCCAAAAAATATGTTATCTACTGTACATAAATTATGAAAGTACACCAAATTTATATTATATACTCTACATAAAATATCAAAGTACAGCAAATATATATTATATACTGTAAATAAAATATGAAAGTACACCAAATGCATAGTATATACTGTACACAAAATATCAAATTTAACCAAATATATAATATATATTGTACATAAATTATGAAAGTACACCAAATACATATATCATACTGTACATAAAATATCAAATTTTACCAAATATATTTGATATACTGTATATAAAATATCAAATTTCACCAAATGTATATTATATACTATACATAAAATATGAAAACACAGCAAATACATATTATATACTGTACATAAATTATCAAATTTCACCAAATATATATTATATACTGTCCATAAAATATCAAATTCCACGAAATATATATTATGTACTGTACATAAAATATCAAATTTCAAAAAATAAATATTACATACTGTACATAAAAGATGAAAGTACACCAAATATATATTATATGCTGTACATAAAATATCAAATTTCACCAAATATATATTATATACTGTACATATAATATCAAATTTCACCAAATATATATTACATACTGTACATAAGATATGAAAGTACCCCAAAAATATGTTATCTACTGTACATAAAATATGAAAGTACACCAAATTTATATTATATACTCTACATAAAATATCAAACTACAGCAAATATATATTATATACTGTAAATAAAATATGAAAGTACACCAAATGCATATTATATACTGTACACAAAATATCAAATTTAACCAAATATATAATATATATTTTGCATAAATTGTGAAAGTACACCAAATATATATATCATACTGTCCATAAAATATCAAATTTCACCAAATATATTTGATATACTGTATATAAAATATCAAATTTCACCAAATGTATATTATATACTATACATAAAATATGTAAATACAGCAAATACATATTATATACTGTACATAAAATATCAAATTTCACCAAATATATATTATATACTGTCCATAAAATATCAAATTTCACCAAATATATATTATATACTGTACATATAATATCAAATTTCAAAAAATATATATTATATACTGTACATAAAATATGAAAGTACACCAAAAATATATTATATACTGAACATAAAATATCAAATTTCACCAAATATATATTATATACTGTACATAAAATATCAAATTTCACCAAATATATATTGTATACTGTACTTAAAATATGAAAGTACCCCAAAAATATGTTATCTACTGTACATAAAACATGAAAGTACACCAAATTTATATTATATACTCTACATAAAATATCAAAGTACAGCAAATATATATTATATACTGTAAATAAAATATGAAAGTACACCAAATGCATATTATATACTGTACACAAAATATCAAATTTAACCAAATATATAATATATATTGTACATAAATTATGAAAGTACACCAAATATATATATCATACTGTCCATAAAATATCAAATTTCACCAAATATATTTGATATACTGTATATAAAATATCAAATTTCCCCAAATGTATATTATATACTATACATAAAATATGAAAATACAGCAAATACATATTATATACTGTACATAAAATATCAAATTTCACCAAATATATATTATATACTGTCCATAAAATATCAAATTTCACCAAATATATATTATATACTGTACATATAATATCAAATTTCAAAAAATATATATTATATACTATACATAAAATATGAAAGTACACCAAAAATATATTATATACTGTACATAAAATATCAAATTTCACCAAATATATATTATATACTGTACATAAAATATCAAATTTCACCAAATATATATTGTATACTGTACTTAAAATATGAAAGTACCCAAAAAATATGTTATCTACTGTACATAAAATATGAAAGTACACCAAATTTATATTATATACTCTACATAAAATATCAAAGTACAGCAAATATATATTATATACTGTAAATAAAATATGAAAGTACACCAAATGCATAGTATATACTGTACACAAAATATCAAATTTAACCAAATATATAATATATATTGTACATAAATTATGAAAGTACACCAAATACATATATCATACTGTACATAAAATATCAAATTTTACCAAATATATTTGATATACTGTATATAAAATATCAAATTTCACCAAATGTATATTATATACTATACATAAAATATGAAAACACAGCAAATACATATTATATACTGTACATAAAATATCAAATTTCATCAAATATATATTATATGCTGTCCATAAAATATCAAATTCCACGAAATATATATTATATACTGTACATAAAATATCAAATTTCAAAAAATAAATATTACATACTGTACATAAAAGATGAAAGTACACCAAATATATATTATATGCTGTACATAAAATATCAAATTTCACCAAATATATATTATATACTGTACATATAATATCAAATTTAACCAAATATATATTACATACTGTACATAAGATATGAAAGTACCCCAAAAATATGTTATCTACTGTACATAAAATATGAAAGTACACCAAATTTATATTATATACTCTACATAAAATATCAAACTACAGCAAATATATATTATATACTGTAAATAAAATATGAAAGTACACCAAATGCATATTATATACTGTACACAAAATATCAAATTTAACCAAATATATAATATATATTTTGCATAAATTGTGAAAGTACACCAAATATATATATCATACTGTCCATAAAATATCAAATTTCACCAAATATATTTGATATACTGTATATAAAATATCAAATTTCACCAAATGTATATTATATACTATACATAAAATATGTAAATACAGCAAATACATATTATATACTGTACATAAAATATCAAATTTCACCAAATATATATTATATACTGTCCATAAAATATCAAATTTCACCAAATATATATTATATACTGTACATATAATATCAAATTTCAAAAAATATATATTATATACTGTACATAAAATATGAAAGTACACCAAAAATATATTATATACTGTACATAAAATATCAAATTTCACCAAATATATATTATATACTGTACATAAAATATCAAATTTCACCAAATATATATTGTATACTGTACTTAAAATATGAAAGTACCCCAAAAATATGTTATCTACTGTACATAAAATATGAAAGTACACCAAATTTATATCATATACTCTACATAAAATATCAAAGAACAGCAAATATATATTATATACTGTAAATAAAATATGAAAGTACACCAAATGCATATTATATACTGTACACAAAATATCAAATTTAACCAAATATATAATATATATTGTACATAAATTATGAAAGTACACCAAATACATATATCATACTGTACATAAAATATCAAATTTCACCAAATATATTTGATATACTGTATATAAAATATCAAATTTCACCAAATGTATATTATATACTATACATAAAATATGAAAACACAGCAAATACATATTATATACTGTCCATAAAATATCAAATTTCACCAAATATATATTATATACTGTCCATAAAATATCAAATTTCACCAAATATATATTATATACTGTACATATAATATCAAATTTCAAAAAATATATATTATGTACTGTACATAAAATATGAAAGTACACCAAAAATATATTGTATACTGAACATAAAATATCAAATTTCACCAAATATATATTATATACTGTACATAAAATATCAAATTTCACCAAATATATATTGTATACTGTACTTAAAATATGAAAGTACCCCAAAAATTTGTTATCTACTGTACATAAAACATGAAAGTACACCAAATTTATATTATATACTCTACATAAAATATCAAAGTACAGCAAATATATATTATATACTGTAAATAAAATATGAAAGTACACCAAATGCATATTATATACTGTACACAAAATATCAAATTTAACCAAATATATAATATATATTGTACATAAATTATGAAAGTACACCAAATATATATATCATACTGTCCATAAAATATCAAATTTCACCAAATATATTTGATATACTGTATATAAAATATCAAATTTCCCCAAATGTATATTATATACTATACATAAAATATGAAAATACAGCAAATACATATTATATACTGTACATAAAATATCAAATTTCACCAAATATATATTATATACTGTCCATAAAATATCAAATTTCACCAAATATATATTATATACTGTACATATAATATCAAATTTCAAAAAATATATATTATATACTATACATAAAATATGAAAGTACACCAAAAATATATACTGTACATAAAATATCAAATTTCACCAAATATATATTATATACTGTACATAAAATATCAAATTTCACCAAATATATATTGTATACTGTACTTAAAATATGAAAGTACCCAAAAAATATGTTATCTACTGTACATAAAATATGAAAGTACACCAAATTTATATTATATACTCTACATAAAATATCAAAGTACAGCAAATATATATTATATACTGTAAATAAAATATGAAAGTACACCAAATGCATAGTATATACTGTACACAAAATATCAAATTTAACCAAATATATAATATATATTGTACATAAATTATGAAAGTACACCAAATACATATATCATACTGTACATAAAATATCAAATTTTACCAAATATATTTGATATACTGTATATAAAATATCAAATTTCACCAAATGTATATTATATACTATACATAAAATATGAAAACACAGCAAATACATATTATATACTGTACATAAATTATCAAATTTCACCAAATATATATTATATACTGTCCATAAAATATCAAATTCCACGAAATATATATTACGTACTGTACATAAAATATCAAATTTCAAAAAATAAATATTACATACTGTACATAAAAGATGAAAGTACACCAAATATATATTATATGCTGTACATAAAATATCAAATTTCACCAAATATATATTATATACTGTACATATAATATCAAATTTAACCAAATATATATTACATACTGTACATAAGATATGAAAGTACCCCAAAAATATGTTATCTACTGTACATAAAATATTAAAGTACACCAAATTTATATTATATACTCTACATAAAATATCAAACTACAGCAAATATATATTATATACTGTAAATAAAATATGAAAGTACACCAAATGCATATTATATACTGTACACAAAATATCAAATTTAACCAAATATATAATATATATTTTGCATAAATTGTGAAAGTACACCAAATATATATATCATACTGTCCATAAAATATCAAATTTCACCAAATATATTTGATATACTGTATATAAAATATCAAATTTCACCAAATGTATATTATATACTATACATAAAATATGTAAATACAGCAAATACATATTATATACTGTACATAAAATATCAAATTTCACCAAATATATATTATATACTGTCCATAAAATATCAAATTTCACCAAATATATATTATATACTGTACATATAATATCAAATTTCAAAAAATATATATTATATACTGTACATAAAATATGAAAGTACACCAAAAATATATTATATACTGAACATAAAATATCAAATTTCACCAAATATATATTATATACTGTACATAAAATATCAAATTTCACCAAATATATATTGTATACTGTACTTAAAATATGAAAGTACCCAAAAAATATGTTATCTACTGTACATAAAATATGAAAGTACACCAAATTTATATTATATACTCTACATAAAATATCAAAGTACAGCAAATATATATTATATACTGTAAATAAAATATGAAAGTACACCAAATGCATAGTATATACTGTACACAAAATATCAAATTTAACCAAATATATAATATATATTGTACATAAATTATGAAAGTACACCAAATACATATATCATACTGTACATAAAATATCAAATTTTACCAAATATATTTGATATACTGTATATAAAATATCAAATTTCACCAAATGTATATTATATACTATACATAAAATATGAAAACACAGCAAATACATATTATATACTGTACATAAATTATCAAATTTCACCAAATATATATTATATACTGTCCATAAAATATCAAATTCCACGAAATATATATTATGTACTGTACATAAAATATCAAATTTCAAAAAATAAATATTACATACTGTACATAAAAGATGAAAGTACACCAAATATATATTATATGCTGTACATAAAATATCAAATTTCACCAAATATATATTATATACTGTACATAAAATATCAAATTTAACCAAATATATATTACATACTGTACATAAGATATGAAAGTACCCCAAAAATATGTTATCTACTGTACATAAAATATGAAAGTACACCAAATTTATATTATATACTCTACATAAAATATCAAACTACAGCAAATATATATTATATACTGTAAATAAAATATGAAAGTACACCAAATGCATATTATATACTGTACACAAAATATCAAATTTAACCAAATATATAATATATATTTTGCATAAATTGTGAAAGTACACCAAATATATATATCATACTGTCCCTAAAATATCAAATTTCACCAAATATATTTGATATACTGTATATAAAATATCAAATTTCACCAAATGTATATTATATACTATACATAAAATATGTAAATACAGCAAATACATATTATATACTGTACATAAAATATCAAATTTCACCAAATATATATTATATACTGTCCATAAAATATCAAATTTCACCAAATATGTATTATATACTGTACATATAATATCAAATTTCAAAAAATATATATTATATACTGTACATAAAATATGAAAGTACACCAAAAATATATTATATACTGAACATAAAATATCAAATTTCACCAAATATATATTATATACTGTACATAAAATATCAAATTTCACCAAATATATATTGTATACTGTACTTAAAATATGAAAGTACCGCAAAAATATGTTATCTACTGTACATAAAACATGAAAGTACACCAAATTTATATTATATACTCTACATAAAATATCAAAGTACAGCAAATATATATTATATACTGTAAATAAAATATGAAAGTACACCAAATGCATATTATATACTGTACACAAAATATCAAATTTAACCAAATATATAATATATATTGTACATAAATTATGAAAGTACACCAAATATATATATCATACTGTCCATAAAATATCAAATTTCACCAAATATATTTGATATACTGTATATAAAATATCAAATTTCGCCAAATGTATATTATATACTATACATAAAATATGAAAATACAGCAAATACATATTATATACTGTACATAAAATATCAAATTTCACCAAATATATATTATATACTGTCCATAAAATATCAAATTTCACCAAATATATATTATATACTGTACATATAATATCAAATTTCAAAAAATATATATTATATACTATACATAAAATATGAAAGTACACCAAAAATATATTATATACTGTACATAAATTATCAAATTTCACCAAATATATATTATATACTGTACATAAAATATCAAATTTCACCAAATATATATTGTATACTGTACTTAAAATATGAAAGTACCCAAAAAATATGTTATCTACTGTACATAAAATATGAAAGTACACCAAATTTATATTATATACTCTACATAAAATATCAAAGTACAGCAAATATATATTATATACTGTAAATAAAATATGAAAGTACACCAAATGCATAGTATATACTGTACACAAAATATCAAATTTAACCAAATATATAATATATATTGTACATAAATTATGAAAGTACACCAAATACATATATCATACTGTACATAAAATATCAAATTTTACCAAATATATTTGATATACTGTATATAAAATATCAAATTTCACCAAATGTATATTATATACTATACATAAAATATGAAAACACAGCAAATACATATTATATACTGTACATAAATTATCAAATTTCACCAAATATATATTATATACTGTCCATAAAATATCAAATTCCATGAAATATATATTATGTACTGTACATAAAATATCAAATTTCAAAAAATAAATATTACATACTGTACATAAAAGATGAAAGTACACCAAATATATATTATATGCTGTACATAAAATATCAAATTTCACCAAATATATATTATATACTGTACATATAATATCAAATTTAACCAAATATATATTACATACTGTACATAAGATATGAAAGTACCCCAAAAATATGTTATCTACTGTACATAAAATATGAAAGTACACCAAATTTATATTATATACTCTACATAAAATATCAAACTACAGCAAATATATATTATATACTGTAAATAAAATATGAAAGTACACCAAATGCATATTATATACTGTACACAAAATATCAAATTTAACCAAATATATAATATATATTTTGCATAAATTGTGAAAGTACACCAAATATATATATCATACTGTCCATAAAATATCAAATTTCACCAAATATATTTGATATACTGTATATAAAATATCAAATTTCACCAAATGTATATTATATACTATACATAAAATATGTAAATACAGCAAATACATATTATATACTGTACATAAAATATCAAATTTCACCAAATATATATTATATACTGTCCATAAAATATCAAATTTCACCAAATATATATTATATACTGTACATATAATATCAAATTTCAAAAAATATATATTATATACTGTACATAAAATATGAAAGTACACCAAAAATATATTATATACTGAACATAAAATATCAAATTTCACCAAATATATATTATATACTGTACATAAAATATCAAATTTCACCAAATATATATTGTATACTGTACTTAAAATATGAAAGTACCCAAAAAATATGTTATCTACTGTACATAAAATATGAAAGTACACCAAATTTATATTATATACTCTACATAAAATATCAAAGTACAGCAAATATATATTATATACTGTAAATAAAATATGAAAGTACACCAAATGCATAGTATATACTGTACACAAAATATCAAATTTAACCAAATATATAATATATATTGTACATAAATTATGAAAGTACACCAAATACATATATCATACTGTACATAAAATATCAAATTTTACCAAATATATTTGATATACTGTATATAAAATATCAAATTTCACCAAATGTATATTATATACTATACATAAAATATGAAAACACAGCAAATACATATTATATACTGTACATAAATTATCAAATTTCACCAAATATATATTATATACTGTCCATAAAATATCAAATTCCACGAAATATATATTATGTACTGTACATAAAATATCAAATTTCAAAAAATAAATATTACATACTGTACATAAAAGATGAAAGTACACCAAATATATATTATATGCTGTACATAAAATATCAAATTTCACCAAATATATATTATATACTGTACATATAATATCAAATTTAACCAAATATATATTACATACTGTACATAAGATATGAAAGTACCCCAAAAATATGTTATCTACTGTACATAAAATATGAAAGTACACCAAATTTATATTATATACTCTACATAAAATATCAAACTACAGCAAATATATATTATATACTGTAAATAAAATATGAAAGTACACCAAATGCATATTATATACTGTACACAAAATATCAAATTTAACCAAATATATAATATATATTTTGCATAAATTGTGAAAGTACACCAAATATATATATCATACTGTCCATAAAATATCAAATTTCACCAAATATATTTGATATACTGTATATAAAATATCAAATTTCACCAAATGTATATTATATACTATACATAAAATATGTAAATACAGCAAATACATATTATATACGGTACATAAAATATCAAATTTCACCAAATATATATTATATACTGTCCATAAAATATCAAATTTCACCAAATATATATTATATACTGTACATATAATATCAAATTTCAAAAAATATATATTATATACTGTACATAAAATATGAAAGTATACCAAAAATATATTATATACTGAACATAAAATATCAAATTTCACCAAATATATATTATATACTGTACATAAAATATCAAATTTCACCAAATATATATTGTATACTGTACTTAAAATATGAAAGTACCCCAAAAATATGTTATCTACTGTACATAAAACATGAAAGTACACCAAATTTATATTATATACTCTACATAAAATATCAAAGTACAGCAAATATATATTATATACTGTAAATAAAATATGAAAGTACACCAAATGCATATTATATACTGTACACAAAATATCAAATTTAACCAAATATATAATATATATTGTACATAAATTATGAAAGTACACCAAATATATATATCATACTGTCCATAAAATATCAAATTTCACCAAATATATTTGATATACTGTATATAAAATATCAAATTTCCCCAAATGTATATTATATACTATACATAAAATATGAAAATACAGCAAATACATATTATATACTGTACATAAAATATCAAATTTCACCAAATATATATTATATACTGTCCATAAAATATCAAATTTCACCAAATATATATTATATACTGTACATATAATATCAAATTTCAAAAAATATATATTATATACTATACATAAAATATGAAAGTACACCAAAAATATATTATATACTGTACATAAAATATCAAAATTCACCAAATATATATTATATACTGTACATAAAATATCAAATTTCACCAAATATATATTGTATACTGTACTTAAAATATGAAAGTACCCAAAAAATATGTTATCTACTGTACATAAAATATGAAAGTACACCAAATTTATATTATATACTCTACATAAAATATCAAAGTACAGCAAATATATATTATATACTGTAAATAAAATATGAAAGTACACCAAATGCATAGTATATACTGTACACAAAATATCAAATTTAACCAAATATATAATATATATTGTACATAAATTATGAAAGTACACCAAATACATATATCATACTGTACATAAAATATCAAGTTTTACCAAATATATTTGATATACTGTATATAAAATATCAAATTTCACCAAATGTATATTATATACTATACATAAAATATGAAAACACAGCAAATACATATTATATACTGTACATAAATTATCAAATTTCACCAAATATATATTATATACTGTCCATAAAATATCAAATTCCACGAAATATATATTATGTACTGTACATAAAATATCAAATTTCAAAAAATAAATATTACATACTGTACATAAAAGATGAAAGTACACCAAATATATATTATATGCTGTACATAAAATATCAAATTTCACCAAATATATATTATATACTGTACATATAATATCAAATTTAACCAAATATATATTACATACTGTACATAAGATATGAAAGTACCCCAAAAATATGTTATCTACTGTACATAAAATATGAAAGTACACCAAATTTATATTATATACTCTACATAAAATATCAAACTACAGCAAATATATATTATATACTGTAAATAAAATATGAAAGTACACCAAATGCATATTATATACTGTACACAAAATATCAAATTTAACCAAATATATAATATATATTTTGCATAAATTGTGAAAGTACACCAAATATATATATCATACTGTCCATAAAATATCAAATTTCACCAAATATATTTGATATACTGTATATAAAATATCAAATTTCACCAAATGTATATTATATACTATACATAAAATATGTAAATACAGCAAATACATATTATATACTGTACATAAAATATCAAATTTCACCAAATATATATTATATACTGTCCATAAAATATCAAATTTAACCAAATATATATTATATACTGTACATATAATATCAAATTTCAAAAAATATATATTATATACTGTACATAAAATATGAAAGTACACCAAAAATATATTATATACTGAACATAAAATATCAAATTTCACCAAATATATATTATATACTGTACATAAAATATCAAATTTCACCAAATATATATTGTATACTGTACTTAAAATATGAAAGTACCCCAAAAATATGTTATCTACTGTACATAAAACATGAAAGTACACCAAATTTATATTATATACTCTACATAAAATATCAAAGTACAGCAAATATATATTATATACTGTAAATAAAATATGAAAGTACACCAAATGCATATTATATACTGTACACAAAATATCAAATTTAACCAAATATATAATATATATTGTACATAAATTATGAAAGTACACCAAATATATATATCATACTGTCCATAAAATATCAAATTTCACCAAATATATTTGATATACTGTATATAAAATATCAAATTTCCCCAAATGTATATTATATACTATACATAAAATATGAAAATACAGCAAATACATATTATATACTGTCCATAAAATATCAAATTTCACCAAATATATATTATATACTGTCCATAAAATATCAAATTTCACCAAAAATATATTATATACTGTACATAAAATATCAAATTTCACCAAATATATATTATATACTGTACATAAAATATCAAATTTCACCAAATATATATTGTATACTGTACTTAAAATATGAAAGTACCCAAAAAATATGTTATCTACTGTACATAAAATATGAAAGTACACCAAATTTATATTATATACTCTACATAAAATATCAAAGTACAGCAAATATATATTATATACTGTAAATAAAATATGAAAGTACACCAAATGCATAGTATATACTGTACACAAAATATCAAATTTAACCAAATATATAATATATATTGTACATAAATTATGAAAGTACACCAAATACATATATCATACTGTACATAAAATATCAAATTTCACCAAATATATTTGATATACTGTATATAAAATATCAAATTTCACCAAATGTATATTATATACTATACATAAAATATGAAAACACAGCAAATACATATTACATACTGTACATAAAATATCAAATTTCACCAAATATATATTATATACTGTCCATAAAATATCAAATTTCACCAAATATATATTATATACTGTACATATAATATCAAATTTCAAAAAATATATATTATATACTGTACATAAAATATGAAAGTACACCAAAAATATATTATATACTGTACATAAAATATCAAATTTCACCAAATATATATTATATACTGTACATAAAATATCAAATTTCACCAAATATATATTGTATACTGTACTTAAAATATGAAAGTACCCCAGAAATATGTTATCTACTGTACATAAAACATGAAAGTACACCAAATTTATATTATATACTCTACGTAAAATATCAAAGTACAGCAAATATATATTATATACTGTAAATAAAATATGAAAGTACACCAAATGCATACTATATACTGTACACAAAATATCAAATTTAACCAAATATATAATATATATTGTATATAAATTATGAAAGTACACCAAATATATATATCATACTGTCCATAAAATATCAAATTTCACCAAATATATTTGATATACTGTATATAAAATATCAAATTTCCCCAAATGTATATTATATACTATACATAAAATATGAAAATACAGCAAATACATATTATATACTGTACATAAAATATCAAATTTCACCAAATATATATTATATACTGTCCATAAAATATCAAATTTCACCAAATATATATTATATACTGTACATATAATATCAAATTTCAAAAAATATATATTATATACTATACATAAAATATGAAAGTACACCAAAAATATATTATATACTGTACATAAAATATCAAATTTCACCAAATATATATTATATACTGTACATAAAATATCAAATTTCACCAAATATATATTGTATACTGTACTTAAAATATGAAAGTACCCCAAAAATATGTTATCTACTGTACATAAAATATGAAAGTACACCAAATTTATATTATATACTCTACATAAAATATCAAACTACAGCAAATATATATTATATACTGTAAATAAAATATGAAAGTACACCAAATGCATATTATATACTGTACACAAAATATCAAATTTAACCAAATATATAATATATATTTTGCATAAATTGTGAAAGTACACCAAATATATATATCATACTGTCCATAAAATATCAAATTTCACCAAATATATTTGATATACTGTATATAAAATATCAAATTTCACCAAATGTATATTATATACTATACATAAAATATGTAAATACAGCAAATACATATTATATACTGTACATAAAATATCAAATTTCACCAAATATATATTATATACTGTCCATAAAATATCAAATTTCACCAAATATATATTATATACTGTACATATAATATCAAATTTCAAAAAATATATATTATATACTGTACATAAAATATGAAAGTACACCAAAAATATATTATATACTGAACATAAAATATCAAATTTCACCAAATATATATTATATACTGTACATAAAATATCAAATTTCACCAAATAGATATTGTATACTGTACTTAAAATATGAAAGTACCCCAAAAATATGTTATCTACTGTACATAAAACATGAAAGTACACCAAATTTATATTATATACTCTACATAAAATATCAAAGTACAGCAAATATATATTATATACTGTAAATAAAATATGAAAGTACACCAAATGCATATTATATACTGTACACAAAATATCAAATTTAACCAAATATATAATATATATTGTACATAAATTATGAAAGTACACCAAATATATATATCATACTGTCCATAAAATATCAAATTTCACCAAATATATTTGATATACTGTATATAAAATATCAAATTTCCCCAAATGTATATTATATACTATACATAAAATATGAAAATACAGCAAATACATATTATATACTGTACATAAAATATCAAATTTCACCAAATATATATTATATACTGTCCATAAAATATCAAATTTCACCAAATATATATTATATACTGTACATATAATATCAAATTTCAAAAAATATATATTATATACTATACATAAAATATGAAAGTACACCAAAAATATATTATATACTGTACATAAAATATCAAATTTCACCAAATATATATTATATACTGTACATAAAATATCAAATTTCACCAAATATATATTGTATACTGTACTTAAAATATGAAAGTACCCAAAAAATATGTTATCTACTGTACATAAAATATGAAAGTACACCAAATTTATATTATATACTCTACATAAAATATCAAAGTACAGCAAATATATATTATATACTGTAAATAAAATATGAAAGTACACCAAATGCATAGTATATACTGTACACAAAATATCAAATTTAACCAAATATATAATATATATTGTACATAAATTATGAAAGTACACCAAATACATATATCATACTGTACATAAAATATCAAATTTTACCAAATATATTTGATATACTGTATATAAAATATCAAATTTCACCAAATGTATATTATATACTATACATAAAATATGAAAACACAGCAAATACATATTATATACTGTACATAAATTATCAAATTTCACCAAATATATATTATATACTGTCCATAAAATATCAAATTCCACGAAATATATATTATGTACTGTACATAAAATATCAAATTTCAAAAAATAAATATTACATACTGTACATGAAAGATGAAAGTACACCAAATATATATTATATGCTGTACATAAAATATCAAATTTCACCAAATATATATTATATACTGTACATATAATATCAAATTTAACCAAATATATATTACATACTGTACATAAGATATGAAAGTACCCCAAAAATATGTTATCTACTGTACATAAAATATGAAAGTACACCAAATTTATATTATATACTCTACATAAAATATCAAACTACAGCAAATATATATTATATACTGTAAATAAAATATGAAAGTACACCAAATGCATATTATATACTGTACACAAAATATCAAATTTAACCAAATATATAATATATATTTTGCATAAATTGTGAAAGTACACCAAATATATATATCATACTGTCCATAAAATATCAAATTTCACCAAATATATTTGATATACTGTATATAAAATATCAAATTTCACCAAATGTATATTATATACTATACATAAAATATGTAAATACAGCAAATACATATTATATACTGTACATAAAATATCAAATTTCACCAAATATATATTATATACTGTCCATAAAATATCAAATTTCACCAAATATATATTATATACTGTACATATAATATCAAATTTCAAAAAATACATATTATATACTGTACATAAAATATGAAAGTACACCAAAAATATATTATATACTGAACATAAAATATCAAATTTCACCAAATATATATTATATACTGTACATAAAATATCAAATTTCACCAAATATATATTGTATACTGTACTTAAAATATGAAAGTACCCAAAAAATATGTTATCTACTGTACATAAAATATGAAAGTACACCAAATTTATATTATATACTCTACATAAAATATCAAAGTACAGCAAATATATATTATATACTGTAAATAAAATATGAAAGTACACCAAATGCATAGTATATACTGTACACAAAATATCAAATTTAACCAAATATATAATATATATTGTACATAAATTATGAAAGTACACCAAATACATATATCATACTGTACATAAAATATCAAATTTTACCAAATATATTTGATATACTGTATATAAAATATCAAATTTCACCAAATGTATATTATATACTATACATAAAATATGAAAACACAGCAAATACATATTATATACTGTACATAAATTATCAAATTTCACCAAATATATATTATATACTGTCCATAAAATATCAAATTCCACGAAATATATATTATGTACTGTACATAAAATATCAAATTTCAAAAAATAAATATTACATACTGTACATAAAAGATGAAAGTACACCAAATATATATTATATGCTGTACATAAAATATCAAATTTCACCAAATATATATTATATACTGTACATATAATATCAAATTTAACCAAATATATATTACATACTGTACATAAGATATGAAAGTACCCCAAAAATATGTTATCTACTGTACATAAAATATGAAAGTACACCAAATTTATATTATATACTCTACATAAAATATCAAACTACAGCAAATATATATTATATACTGTAAATAAAATATGAAAGTACACCAAATGCATATTATATACTGTACACAAAATATCAAATTTAACCAAATATATAATATATATTTTGCATAAATTGTGAAAGTACACCAAATATATATATCATACTGTCCATAAAATATCAAATTTCACCAAATATATTTGATATACTGTATATAAAATATCAAATTTCACCAAATGTATATTATATACTATACATAAAATATGTAAATACAGCAAATACATATTATATACTGTACATAAAATATCAAATTTCAACAAATATATATTATATACTGTCCATAAAATATCAAATTTCACCAAATATATATTATATACTGTACATATAATATCAAATTTCAAAAAATATATATTATATACTGTACATAAAATATGAAAGTACACCAAAAATATATTATATACTGAACATAAAATATCAAATTTCACCAAATATATATTATATACTGTACATAAAATATCAAATTTCACCAAATATATATTGTATACTGTACTTAAAATATGAAAGTACCCCAAAAATATGTTATCTACTGTACATAAAACATGAAAGTACACCAAATTTATATTATATACTCTACATAAAATATCAAAGTACAGCAAATATATATTATATACTGTAAATAAAATATGAAAGTACACCAAATGCATATTATATACTGTACACAAAATATCAAATTTAACCAAATATATAATATATATTGTACATAAATTATGAAAGTACACCAAATATATATATCATACTGTCCATAAAATATCAAATTTCACCAAATATATTTGATATACTGTATATAAAATATCAAATTTCCCCAAATGTATATTATATACTATACATAAAATATGAAAATACAGCAAATACATATTATATACTGTACATAAAATATCAAATTTCACCAAATATATATTATATACTGTCCATAAAATATCAAATTTCACCAAATATATATTATATACTGTACATATAATATCAAATTTCAAAAAATATATATTATATACTATACATAAAATATGAAAGTACACCAAAAATATATTATATACTGTACATAAAATATCAAATTTCACCAAATATATATTATATACTGTACATAAAATATCAAATTTCACCAAATATATATTGTATACTGTACTTAAAATATGAAAGTACCCAAAAAATATGTTATCTACTGTACATAAAATATGAAAGTACACCAAATTTATATTATATACTCTACATAAAATATCAAAGTACAGCAAATATATATTATATACTGTAAATAAAATATGAAAGTACACCAAATGCATAGTATATACTGTACACAAAATATCAAATTTAACCAAATATATAATATATATTGTACATAAATTATGAAAGTACACCAAATACATATATCATACTGTACATAAAATATCAAATTTTACCAAATATATTTGATATACTGTATATAAAATATCAAATTTCACCAAATGTATATTATATACTATACATAAAATATGAAAACACAGCAAATACATATTATATACTGTACATAAATTATCAAATTTCACCAAATATATATTATATACTGTCCATAAAATATCAAATTCCACGAAATATATATTATGTACTGTACATAAAATATCAAATTTCAAAAAATAAATATTACATACTGTACATAAAAGATGAAAGTACACCAAATATATATTATATGCTGTACATAAAATATCAAATTTCACCAAATATATATTATATACTGTACATATAATATCAAATTTAACCAAATATATATTACATACTGTACATAAGATATGAAAGTACCCCAAAAATATGTTATCTACTGTACATAAAATATGAAAGTACACCAAATTTATATTATATACTCTACATAAAATATCAAACTACAGCAAATATATATTATATACTGTAAATAAAATATGAAAGTACACCAAATGCATATTATATACTGTACACAAAATATCAAATTTAACCAAATATATAATATATATTTTGCATAAATTGTGAAAGTACACCAAATATATATATCATACTGTCCATAAAATATCAAATTTCACCAAATATATTTGATATACTGTATATAAAATATCAAATTTCACCAAATGTATATTATATACTATACATAAAATATGTAAATACAGCAAATACATATTATATACTGTACATAAAATATCAAATTTCACCAAATATATATTATATACTGTCCATAAAATATCAAATTTCACCAAATATATATTATATACTGTACATATAATATCAAATTTCAAAAAATATATATTATATACTGTACATAAAATATGAAAGTACACCAAAAATATATTATATACTGAACATAAAATATCAAATTTCACCAAATATATATTATATACTGTACATAAAATATCAAATTTCACCAAATATATATTGTATACTGTACTTAAAATATGAAAGTACCCCAAAAATATGTTATCTACTGTACATAAAACATGAAAGTACACCAAATTTATATTATATACTCTACATAAAATATCAAAGTACAGCAAATATATATTATATACTGTAAATAAAATATGAAAGTACACCAAATGCATATTATATACTGTACACAAAACATCAAATTTAACCAAATATATAATATATATTGTACATAAATTATGAAAGTACACCAAATATATATATCATACTGTCCATAACATATCAAATTTCACCAAATATATTTGATATACTGTATATAAAATATCAAATTTCCCCAAATGTATATTATATACTATACATAAAATATGAAAATACAGCAAATACATATTATATACTGTCCATAAAATATCAAATTTCACCAAATATATATTATATACTGTCCATAAAATATCAAATTTCACCAAAAATATATTATATACTGTACATAAAATATCAAATTTCACCAAATATATATTATATACTGTACATAAAATATCAAATTTCACCAAATATATATTGTATACTGTACTTAAAATATGAAAGTACCCAAAAAATATGTTATCTACTGTACATAAAATATGAAAGTACACCAAATTTATATTATATACTCTACATAAAATATCAAAGTACAGCAAATATATATTATATACTGTAAATAAAATATGAAAGTACACCAAATGCATAGTATATACTGTACACAAAATATCAAATTTAACCAAATATATAATATATATTTTGCATAAATTGTGAAAGTACACCAAATATATATATCATACTGTCCATAAAATATCAAATTTCACCAAATATATTTGATATACTGTATATAAAATATCAAATTTCACCAAATGTATATTATATACTATACATAAAATATGTAAATACAGCAAATACATATTATATACTGTACATAAAATATCAAATTTCACCAAATATATATTATATACTGTCCATAAAATATCAAATTTCACCAAATATATATTATATACTGTACATATAATATCAAATTTCAAAAAATATATATTATATACTGTACATAAAATATGAAAGTACACCAAAAATATATTATATACTGAACATAAAATATCAAATTTCACCAAATATATATTATATACTGTACATAAAATATCAAATTTCACCAAATATATATTGTATACTGTACTTAAAATATGAAAGTACCCCAAAAATATGTTATCTACTGTACATAAAACATGAAAGTACACCAAATTTATATTATATACTCTACATAAAATATCAAAGTACAGCAAATATATATTATATACTGTAAATAAAATATGAAAGTACACCAAACGCATATTATATACTGTACACAAAACATCAAATTTAACCAAATATATAATATATATTGTACATAAATTATGAAAGTACACCAAATATATATATCATACTGTCCATAAAATATCAAATTTCACCAAATATATTTGATATACTGTATATAAAATATCAAATTTCCCCAAATGTATATTATATACTATACATAAAATATGAAAATACAGCAAATACATATTATATACTGTCCATAAAATATCAAATTTCACCAAATATATATTATATACTGTCCATAAAATATCAAATTTCACCAAAAATATATTATATACTGTACATAAAATATCAAATTTCACCAAATATATATTATATACTGTACATAAAATATCAAATTTCACCAAATATATATTGTATACTGTACTTAAAATATGAAAGTACCCAAAAAATATGTTATCTACTGTACATAAAATATGAAAGTACACCAAATTTATATTATATACTCTACATAAAATATCAAAGTACAGCAAATATATATTATATACTGTAAATAAAATATGAAAGTACACCAAATGCATAGTATATACTGTACACAAAATATCAAATTTAACCAAATATATAATATATATTGTACATAAATTATGAAAGTACACCAAATACATATATCATACTGTACATAAAATATCAAATTTCACCAAATATATTTGATATACTGTATATAAAATATCAAATTTCACCAAATGTATATTATATACTATACATAAAATATGAAAACACAGCAAATACATATTACATACTGTACATAAAATATCAAATTTCACCAAATATATATTATATACTGTCCATAAAATATCAAATTTCACCAAATATATATTATATACTGTACATATAATATCAAATTTCAAAAAATATATATTATATACTGTACATAAAATATGAAAGTACACCAAAAATATATTATATACTGTACATAAAATATCAAATTTCACCAAATATATATTATATACTGTACATAAAATATCAAATTTCACCAAATATATATTGTATACTGTACTTAAAATATGAAAGTACCCCAGAAATATGTTATCTACTGTACATAAAACATGAAAGTACACCAAATTTATATTATATACTCTACGTAAAATATCAAAGTACAGCAAATATATATTATATACTGTAAATAAAATATGAAAGTACACCAAATGCATATTATATACTGTACACAAAATATCAAATTTAACCAAATATATAATATATATTGTATATAAATTATGAAAGTACACCAAATATATATATCATACTGTACATAAAATATCAAATTTCACCAAATATATTTGATATACTGTATATAAAATATCAAATTTCACCAAATGTATATTATATACTATACATAAAATATGAAAACACAGCAAATACATATTATATACTGTACATAAATTATCAAATTTCACCAAATATATATTATATACTGTCCATAAAATATCAAATTCCACGAAATATATATTATGTACTGTACATAAAATATCAAATTTCAAAAAATAAATATTACATACTGTACATAAAAGATGAAAGTACACCAAATATATAGTATATGCTGTACATAAAATATCAAATTTCACCAAATATATATTATATACTGTACATATAATATCAAATTTAACCAAATATATATTACATACTGTACATAAGATATGAAAGTACCCCAAAAATATGTTATCTACTGTACATAAAATATGAAAGTACACCAAATTTATATTATATACTCTACATAAAATATCAAACTACAGCAAATATATATTATATACTGTAAATAAAATATGAAAGTACACCAAATGCATATTATATACTGTACACAAAATATCAAATTTAACCAAATATATAATATATATTTTGCATAAATTGTGAAAGTACACCAAATATATATATCATACTGTCCATAAAATATCAAATTTCACCAAATATATTTGATATACTGTATATAAAATATCAAATTTCACCAAATGTATATTATATACTATACATAAAATATGAAAACACAGCAAATACATATTATATACTGTACATAAATTATCAAATTTCACCAAATATATATTATATACTGTCCATAAAATATCAAATTCCACGAAATATATATTATGTACTGTACATAAAATATCAAATTTCAAAAAATAAATATTACATACTGTACATAAAAGATGAAAGTACACCAAATATATATTATATGCTGTACATAAAATATCAAATTTCACCAAATATATATTATATACTGTACATATAATATCAAATTTAACCAAATATATATTACATACTGTACATAAGATATGAAAGTACCCCAAAAATATGTTATCTACTGTACATAAAATATGAAAGTACACCAAATTTATATTATATACTCTACATAAAATATCAAACTACAGCAAATATATATTATATACCGTAAATAAAATATGAAAGTACACCAAATGCATATTATATACTGTACACAAAATATCAAATTTAACCAAATATATAATATATATTTTGCATAAATTGTGAAAGTACACCAAATATATATATCATACTGTCCATAAAATATCAAATTTCACCAAATATATTTGATATACTGTATATAAAATATCAAATTTCACCAAATGTATATTATATACTATACATAAAATATGTAAATACAGCAAATACATATTATATACTGTACATAAAATATCAAATTTCACCAAATATATATTATATACTGTCCATAAAATATCAAATTTCACCAAATATATATTATATACTGTACATATAATATCAAATTTCAAAAAATATATATTATATACTGTACATAAAATATGAAAGTACACCAAAAATATATTATATACTGAACATAAAATATCAAATTTCACCAAATATATATTATATACTGTACATAAAATATCAAATTTCACCAAATATATATTATATACTGTACATATAATATCAAATTTAACCAAATATATATTACATACTGTACATAAGATATGAAAGTACCCCAAAAATATGTTATCTACTGTACATAAAATATGAAAGTACACCAAATTTATATTATATACTCTACATAAAATATCAAACTACAGCAAATATATATTATATACTGTAAATAAAATATGAAAGTACACCAAATGCATATTATATACTGTACACAAAATATCAAATTTAACCAAATATATAATATATATTGTACATAAATTATGAAAGTACACCAAATATATATATCATACTGTCCATAAAATATCAAATTTCACCAAATATATTTGATATACTGTATATAAAATATCAAATTTCCCCAAATGTATATTATATACTATACATAAAATATGAAAATACAGCAAATACATATTATATACTGTCCATAAAATATCAAATTTCACCAAATATATATTATATACTGTCCATAAAATATCAAATTTCACCAAAAATATATTATATACTGTACATAAAATATCAAATTTCACCAAATATATATTATATACTGTACATAAAATATCAAATTTCACCAAATATATATTGTATACTGTACTTAAAATATGAAAGTACCCAAAAAATATGTTATCTACTGTACATAAAATATGAAAGTACACCAAATTTATATTATATACTCTACATAAAATATCAAAGTACAGCAAATATATATTATATACTGTAAATAAAATATGAAAGTACACCAAATGCATAGTATATACTGTACACAAAATATCAAATTTAACCAAATATATAATATATATTGTACATAAATTATGAAAGTACACCAAATACATATATCATACTGTACATAAAATATCAAATTTCACCAAATATATTTGATATACTGTATATAAAATATCAAATTTCACCAAATGTATATTATATACTATACATAAAATATGAAAACACAGCAAATACATATTACATACTGTACATAAAATATCAAATTTCACCAAATATATATTATATACTGTCCATAAAATATCAAATTTCACCAAATATATATTATATACTGTACATATAATATCAAATTTCAAAAAATATATATTATATACTGTACATAAAATATGAAAGTACACCAAAAATATATTATATACTGTACATAAAATATCAAATTTCACCAAATATATATTATATACTGTACATAAAATATCAAATTTCACCAAATATATATTGTATACTGTACTTAAAATATGAAAGTACCCCAGAAATATGTTATCTACTGTACATAAAACATGAAAGTACACCAAATTTATATTATATACTCTACGTAAAATATCAAAGTACAGCAAATATATATTATATACTGTAAATAAAATATGAAAGTACACCAAATGCATATTATATACTGTACACAAAATATCAAATTTAACCAAATATATAATATATATTGTACATAAATTATGAAAGTACACCAAATATATATATCATACTGTACATAAAATATCAAATTTCACCAAATATATTTGATATACTGTATATAAAATATCAAATTTCACCAAATGTATATTATATACTATACATAAAATATGAAAACACAGCAAATACATATTATATACTGTACATAAATTATCAAATTTCACCAAATATATATTATATACTGTCCATAAAATATCAAATTCCACGAAATATATATTATGTACTGTACATAAAATTTCAAATTTCAAAAAATAAATATTACATACTGTACATAAAAGATGAAAGTACACCAAATATATATTATATGCTGTACATAAAATATCAAATTTCACCAAATATATATTATATACTGTACATATAATATCAAATTTAACCAAATATATATTACATACTGTACATAAGATATGAAAGTACCCCAAAAATATGTTATCTACTGTACATAAAATATGAAAGTACACCAAATTTATATTATATACTCTACATAAAATATCAAACTACAGCAAATATATATTATATACTGTAAATAAAATATGAAAGTACACCAAATGCATATTATATACTGTACACAAAATATCAAATTTAACCAAATATATAATATATATTTTGCATAAATTGTGAAAGTACACCAAATATATATATCATACTGTCCATAAAATATCAAATTTCACCAAATATATTTGATATACTGTATATAAAATATCAAATTTCACCAAATGTATATTATATACTATACATAAAATATGTAAATACTGCAAATACATATTATATACTGTCCATAAAATATCAAATTTCACCAAATATATATTATATACTGTCCATAAAATATCAAATTTCACCAAATATATATTATATACTGTACATATAATATCAAATTTCAAAAAATATATATTATATACTGTACATAAAATATGAAAGTACACCAAAAATATATTATATACTGAACATAAAATATCAAATTTCACCAAATATATATTATATACTGTACATAAAATATCAAATTTCACCAAATATATATTGTATACTGTACTTAAAATATGAAAGTACCCCAAAAATATGTTATCTACTGTACATAAAACATGAAAGTACACCAAATTTATATTATATACTCTACATAAAATATCAAAGTACAGCAAATATATATTATATACTGTAAATAAAATATGAAAGTACACCAAATGCATATTATATACTGTACACAAAATATCAAATTTAACCAAATATATAATATATATTGTACATAAATTATGAAAGTACACCAAATATATATATCATACTGTCCATAAAATATCAAATTTCACCAAATATATTTGATATACTGTATATAAAATATCAAATTTCCCCAAATGTATATTATGTACTATACATAAAATATGAAAATACAGCAAATACATATTATATACTGTACATAAAATATCAAATTTCACCAAATATATATTATATACTGTCCATAAAATATCAAATTTCACCTAATATATATTATATACTGTACATATAATATCAAATTTCAAAAAATATATATTATATACTATACATAAAATATGAAAGTACACCAAAAATATATTATATACTGTACATAAAATATCAAATTTCACCAAATATATATTATATACTGTACATAAAATATCAAATTTCACCAAATATATATTGTATACTGTACTTAAAATATGAAAGTACCCCAGAAATATGTTATCTACTGTACATAAAACATGAAAGTACACCAAATTTATATTATATACTCTACGTAAAATATCAAAGTACAGCAAATATATATTATATACTGTAAATAAAATATGAAAGTACACCAAATGCATATTATATACTGTACACAAAATATCAAATTTAACCAAATATATAATATATATTGTACATAAATTATGAAAGTACACCAAATATATATATCATACTGTACATAAAATATCAAATTTCACCAAATATATTTGATATACTGTATATAAAATATCAAATTTCACCAAATGTATATTATATACTATACATAAAATATGAAAACACAGCAAATACATATTATATACTGTACATAAATTATCAAATTTCACCAAATATATATTATATACTGTCCATAAAATATCAAATTCCACGAAATATATATTATGTACTGTACATAAAATATCAAATTTCAAAAAATAAATATTACATACTGTACATAAAAGATGAAAGTACACCAAATATATATTATATGCTGTACATAAAATATCAAATTTCACCAAATATATATTATATACTGTACATATAATATCAAATTTAACCAAATATATATTACATACTGTACATAAGATATGAAAGTACCCCAAAAATATGTTATCTACTGTACATAAAATATGAAAGTACACCAAATTTATATTATATACTCTACATAAAATATCAAACTACAGCAAATATATATTATATACTGTAAATAAAATATGAAAGTACACCAAATGCATATTATATACTGTACACAAAATATCAAATTTAACCAAATATATAATATATATTTTGCATAAATTGTGAAAGTACACCAAATATATATATCATACTGTCCATAAAATATCAAATTTCACCAAATATATTTGATATACTGTATATAAAATATCAAATTTCACCAAATGTATATTATATACTATACATAAAATATGTAAATACAGCAAATACATATTATATACTGTCCATAAAATATCAAATTTCACCAAATATATATTATATACTGTCCATAAAATATCAAATTTCACCAAATATATATTATATACTGAACATATAATATCAAATTTCAAAAAATATATATTATATACTGTACATAAAATATGAAAGTACACCAAAAATATATTATATACTGAACATAAAATATCAAATTTCACCAAATATATATTATATACTGTACATAAAATATCAAATTTCACCAAATATATATTGTATACTGTACTTAAAATATGAAAGTACCCCAAAAATATGTTATCTACTGTACATAAAACATGAAAGTACACCAAATTTATATTATATACTCTACATAAAATATCAAAGTACAGCAAATATATATTATATACTGTAAATAAAATATGAAAGTACACCAAATGCATATTATATACTGTACACAAAATATCAAATTTAACCAAATATATAATATATATTGTACATAAATTATGAAAGTACACCAAATATATATATCATACTGTCCATAAAATATCAAATTTCACCAAATATATTTGATATACTGTATATAAAATATCAAATTTCCCCAAATGTATATTATGTACTATACAAAAAATATGAAAATACAGCAAATACATATTATATACTGTACATAAAATATCAAATTTCACCAAATATATATTATATACTGTCCATAAAATATCAAATTTCACCTAATATATATTATATACTGTACATATAATATCAAATTTCAAAAAATATATATTATATACTATACATAAAATATGAAAGTACACCAAAAATATATTATATACTGTACATAAAATATCAAATTTCACCAAATATATATTATATACTGTACATAAAATATCAAATTTCACCAAATATATATTGTATACTGTACTTAAAATATGAAAGTACCCAAAAAATATGTTATCTACTGTACATAAAATATGAAAGTACACCAAATTTATATTATATACTCTACATAAAATATCAAAGTACAGCAAATATATATTATATACTGTAAATAAAATATGAAAGTACACCAAATGCATAGTAGATACTGTACACAAAATATCAAATTTAACCAAATATATAATATATATTGTACATAAATTATGAAAGTACACCAAATACATATATCATACTGTACATAAAATATCAAATTTCACCAAATATATATGATATACTGTATATAAAATATCAAATTTCACCAAATGTATATTATATACTATACATAAAATATGAAAATACAGCAAATACATATTATATAGTGTACATAAAATATCAAATTTCACCAAATATATATTATATACTGTCCATAAAATATCAAATTCCACGAAATATATATTATATACTGTACATAAAATATCAAATTTCAAAAAATAAATATTACATACTGTACATAAAAGATGAAAGTACACCAAATATATATTATATGCTGTACATAAAATATCAAATTTCACCAAATATATATTATATACTGTCCATAAAATATCAAATTTCACCAAATATATATTATATACTGTACATATAATATCAAATTTAACCAAATATATATTACATACTGTACATAAGATATGAAAGTACCCCAAAAATATGTTATCTACTGTACATAAAATATGAAAGTACACCAAATTTATATTATATACTCTACATAAAATATCAAACTACAGCAAATATATATTATATACTGTAAATAAAATATGAAAGTACACCAAATGCATATTATATACTGTACACAAAATATCAAATTTAACCAAATATATAATATATATTGTACATAAATTATGAAAGTACACCAAATATATATATCATACTGTACATAAAATATCAAATTTCACCAAATATATTTGATATACTGTATATAAAATATCAAATTTCACCAAATGTATATTATATACTATACATAAAATATGAAAATACAGCAAATACATATTATATACTGTACATAAAATATCAAATTTCACCAAATATATATTATATACTGTCCATAAAATATCAAATTCCACGAAATATATATTATATACTGTACATAAAATATCAAATTTCAAAAAATAAATATTACATACTGTACATAAAAGATGAAAGTACACCAAATATATATTATATGCTGTACATAAAATATCAAATTTCACCAAATATATATTATATACTGTCCATAAAATATCATATTTCACCAAATATATATTATATACTGTACATATAATATCAAATTTAACCAAATATATATTACATACTGTACATAAGATATGAAAGTACCCCAAAAATATGTTATCTACTGTACATAAAATATGAAAGTACACCAAATTTATATTATATACTCTACATAAAATATCAAACTACAGCAAATATATATTATATACTGTAAATAAAATATGAAAGTACACCAAATGCATATTTTATACTGTACACAAAATATCAAATTTAACCAAATATATAATATATATTGTACATAAATTGTGAAAGTACACCAAATATATATATCATACTGTCCATAAAATATCAAATTTCACCAAATATATTTGATATACTGTATATAAAATATCAAATTTCACCAAATGTATATTATATACTATACATAAAATATGAAAATACAGCAAATACATATTATATACTGTACATAAAATATCAAATTTCACCAAATATATATTATATACTGTCCATAAAATATCAAATTTCACCAAATATATATTATATACTGTACATATAATATCAAATTTCAAAAAATATATATTATATACTGTACATAAAATATGAAAGTACACCAAAAATATATTATATACTGTACATAAAATATCAAATTTCACCAAATATATATTATATACTGTACATAAAATATCAAATTTCACCAAATATATATTGTATACTGTACTTAAAATATGAAAGTACCCCAAAAATATGTTATCTACTGTACATAAAATATGAAAGTACACCAAATTTATATTATATACTCTACATAAAATATCAAAGTACAGCAAATATATATTATATACTGTAAATAAAATATGAAAGTACACCAAATGCATATTATATACTGTACACAAAATATCAAATTTAACCAAATATATAATATATATTGTACATAAATTATGAAAGTACACCAAATACATATATCATACTGTACATAAAATATCAAATTTCACCAAATATATTTGATATACTGTATATAAAATATCAAATTTCACCAAATGTATATTATATACTATACATAAAATATGAAAACACAGCAAATACATATTACATACTGTACATAAAATATCAAATTTCACCAAATGTATATTATATACTATACATAAAATATGAAAATACAGCAAATACATATTATATACTGTACATAAAATATCAAATTTCACCAAATATATATTATATACTGTCCATAAAATATCAAATTCCACGAAATATATATTATATACTGTACATAAAATATCAAATTTCAAAAAATAAATATTACATACTGTACATAAAAGATGAAAGTACACCAAATATATATTATATGCTGAACATAAAATATCAAATTTCACCAAATATATATTATATACTGTCCATAAAATATCATATTTCACCAAATATATATTATATACTGTACATATAATATCAAATTTAACCAAATATATATTACATACTGTACATAAGATATGAAAGTACCCCAAAAATATGTTATCTACTGTACATAAAATATGAAAGTACACCAAATTTATATTATATACTCTACATAAAATATCAAACTACAGCAAATATATATTATATACTGTAAATAAAATATGAAAGTACACCAAATGCATATTTTATACTGTACACAAAATATCAAATTTAACCAAATATATAATATATATTGTACATAAATTGTGAAAGTACACCAAATATATATATCATACTGTCCATAAAATATCAAATTTCACCAAATATATTTGATATACTGTATATAAAATATCAAATTTCACCAAATGTATATTATATACTATACATAAAATATGAAAATACAGCAAATACATATTATATACTGTACATAAAATATCAAATTTCACCAAATATATATTATATACTGTCCATAAAATATCAAATTTCACCAAATATATATTATATACTGTACATATAATATCAAATTTCAAAAAATATATATTATATACTGTACATAAAATATGAAAGTACACCAAAAATATATTATATACTGTACATAAAATATCAAATTTCACCAAATATATATTATATACTGTACATAAAATATCAAATTTCACCAAATATATATTGTATACTGTACTTAAAATATGAAAGTACCCCAAAAATATGTTATCTACTGTACATAAAATATGAAAGTACACCAAATTTATATTATATACTCTACATAAAATATCAAAGTACAGCAAATATATATTATATACTGTAAATAAAATATGAAAGTACACCAAATGCATATTATATACTGTACACAAAATATCAAATTTAACCAAATATATAATATATATTGTACATAAATTATGAAAGTACACCAAATACATATATCATACTGTACATAAAATATCAAATTTCACCAAATATATTTGATATACTGTATATAAAATATCAAATTTCACCAAATGTATATTATATACTATACATAAAATATGAAAACACAGCAAATACATATTACATACTGTACATAAAATATCAAATTTCACCAAATATATATTATATACTGTCCATAAAATATCAAATTTCACCAAATATATATTATATACTGTACATATAATATCAAATTTCAAAAAATATATATTATATACTGTACATAAAATATGAAAGTACACCAAAAATATATTATATACTGTACATAAAATATCAAATTTCACCAAATATATATTGTATACTGTACTTAAAATATGAAAGTACCCCAAAAATATGTTATCTACTGTACATAAAACATGAAAGTACACCAAATTTATATTATATACTCTACATAAAATATCAAAGTACAGCAAATATATATTATATACTGTAAATAAAATATGAAAGTACACCAAATGCATATTATATACTGTACACAAAATATCAAATTTAACCAAATATATAATATATATTGTACATAAATTATGAAAGTACACCAAATACATATATCATACTGTACATAAAATATCAAATTTCACCAAATATATTTGATATACTGTATATAAAATATCAAATTTCACCAAATGTATATTATATACTATACATAAAATATGAAAATACAGCAAATACATATTATATAGTGTACATAAAATATCAAATTTCACCAAATATATATTATATACTTTCCATAAAATATCAAATTCCACGAAATATATATTATATACTGTACATAAAATATCAAATTTCAAAAAATAAATATTACATACTGTACATAAAAGATGAAAGTACACCAAATATATATTATATGCTGTACATAAAATATCAAATTTCACCAAATATATATTATATACTGTCCATAAAATATCAAATTTCACCAAATATATATTATATACTGTACATATAATATCAAATTTAACCAAATATATATTACATACTGTACATAAGATATGAAAGAACCCCAAAAATATGTTATCTACTGTACATAAAATATGAAAGTACACCAAATTTATATTATATACTCTACATAAAATATCAAACTACAGCAAATATATATTATACACTGTAAATAAAATATGAAAGTACACCAAATGCATATTATATACTGTACACAAAATATCAAATTTAACCAAATATATAATATATATTGTACATAAATTGTGAAAGTACACCAAATATATATATCATACTGTCCATAAAATATCAAATTTCACCAAATATATTTGATATACTGTATATAAAATATCAAATTTCACCAAATGTATACTATATACTATACATAAAATATGAAAATACAGCAAATACATATTATATACTGTACATAAAATATCAAATTTCACCAAATATATATTATATACTGTCCATAAAATATCAAATTTCACCAAATATATATTATATACTGTACATATAATATCAAATTTCAAAAAATATATATTATATACTGTACATAAAATATGAAAGTACACCAAAAATATATTATATACTGTACATAAAATATCAAATTTCACCAAACATATATTATATACTATACATAAAATATCAAATTTCACCAAATATATATTGTATACTGTACTTAAAATATGAAAGTACCCCAAAAATATGTTATCTACTGTACATAAAATATGAAAGTACACCAAATTTATATTATATACTCTACATAAAATATCAAAGTACAGCAAATATATATTATATACTGTAAATAAAATATGAAAGTACACCAAATGCATATTATATACTGTACACAAAATATCAAATTTAACCAAATATATACTATATATTGTACATAAATTATGAAAGTACACCAAATACATATATCATACTGTCCATAAAATATCAAATTTCACCAAATATATTTGATATACTGTATATAAAATATCAAATTTCACCAAATGTATATTATATACTATACATAAAATATGAAAACACAGCAAATACATATTACATACTGTACATAAAATATCAAATTTCACCAAATATATATTATATACTGTCCATAAAATATCAAATTTCACCAAATATATATTATATACTGTACATATAATATCAAATTTCAAAAAATATATATTATATACTGTACATAAAATATGAAAGTTCACCAAAAATATATTATATACTGTACATAAAATATCAAATTTCACCAAATATATATTATATACTGTACATAAAATATCAAATTTCACCAAATATATATTGTATACTGTACTTAAAATATGAAAGTACCCCAAAAATATGTTATCTACTGTACATAAAAGATGAAAGTACACCAAATTTATATTATATACTCTACATAAAATATCAAAGTACAACAAATATATATTATATACTGTAAATAAAATATGAAAGTACACCAAATGCATATTATATACTGTACACAAAATATCAAATTTAACCAAATATATAATATATATTGTACATAAATTATGAAAGTACAACAAATACATATATCATACTGTACATAAAATATCAAATTTCACCAAATATATTTGATATACTGTATATAAAATATCAAATTTAACCAAATGTATATTATATACTATACATAATATATGAAAACACAGCAAATACATATTACATACTGTACATAAAATATCAAATTTCACCAAATATATATTATATACTGTCCATAAAATATCAAATTTCACCAAATATATATTATATACTGTACATATAATATCAAATTTCAAAAAATATATATTATATACTGTACATAAAATATGAAATTACACCAAAAATATATTATATACTGTACATAAAATATCAAATTTCACCAAATATATATTATATACTGTACATAAAATATCAAATTTCACCAAATATATATTGTATACTGTACTTAAAATATGAAAGTACCCAAAAAATATGTTATCTACTGTACATAAAATATGAAAGTACACCAAATTTATATTATATACTCTACATAAAATATCAAAGTACAGCAAATATATATTATATACTGTAAATAAAATATGAAAGTACACCAAATGCATAGTATATACTGTACACAAAATATCAAATTTAACCAAATATATAATATATATTGTACATAAATTATGAAAGTACACCAAATACATATATCATACTGTACATAAAATATCAAATTTTACCAAATATATTTGATATACTGTATATAAAATATCAAATTTCACCAAACGTATATTATATACTATACATAAAATATGAAAACACAGCAAATACATATTATATACTGTACATAAATTATCAAATTTCACCAAATATATATTATATACTGTCCATAAAATATCAAATTCCACGAAATATATATTATGTACTGTACATAAAATATCAAATTTCAAAAAATAAATATTACATACTGTACATAAAAGATGAAAGTACACCAAATATATATTATATGCTGTACATAAAATATCAAATTTCACCAAATATATATTATATACTGTACATATAATATCAAATTTAACCAAATATATATTACATACTGTACATAAGATATGAAAGTACCCCAAAAATATGTTATCTACTGTACATAAAATATGAAAGTACACCAAATTTATATTATATACTCTACATAAAATATCAAACTACAGCAAATATATATTATATACTGTAAATAAAATATGAAAGTACACCAAATGCATATTATATACTGTACACAAAATATCAAATTTAACCAAATATATAATATATATTTTGCATAAATTGTGAAAGTACACCAAATATATATATCATACTGTCCATAAAATATCAAATTTCACCAAATATATTTGATATACTGTATATAAAATATCAAATTTCACCAAATGTATATTATATACTATACATAAAATATGTAAATACAGCAAATACATATTATATACTGTACATAAAATATCAAATTTCACCAAATATATATTATATACTGTCCATAAAATATCAAATTTCACCAAATATATATTATATACTGTACATATAATATCAAATTTCAAAAAATATATATTATATACTGTACATAAAATATGAAAGTACACCAAAAATATATTATATACTGAACATAAAATATCAAATTTCACCAAATATATATTATATACTGTACATAAAATATCAAATTTCACCAAATATATATTGTATACTGTACTTAAAATATGAAAGTACCCAAAAAATATGTTATCTACTGTACATAAAATATGAAAGTACACCAAATTTATATTATATACTCTACATAAAATATCAAAGTACAGCAAATATATATTATATACTGTAAATAAAATATGAAAGTACACCAAATGCATAGTATATACTGTACACAAAATATCAAATTTAACCAAATATATAATATATATTGTACATAAATTATGAAAGTACACCAAATATATATATCATACTGTCCATAAAATATCAAATTTCACCAAATATATTTGATATACTGTATATAAAATATCAAATTTCCCCAAATGTATATTATATACTATACATAAAATATGAAAATACAGCAAATACATATTATATACTGTACATAAAATATCAAATTTCACCAAATATATATTATATACTGTCCATAAAATATCAAATTTCACCAAATATATATTATATACTGTACATATAATATCAAATTTCAAAAAATATATATTATATACTATACATAAAATATGAAAGTACACCAAAAATATATTATATACTGTACATAAAATATCAAATTTCACCAAATATATATTATATACTGTACATAAAATATCAAATTTCACCAAATATATATTGTATACTGTACTTAAAATATGAAAGTACCCAAAAAATATGTTATCTACTGTACATAAAATATGAAAGTACACCAAATTTATATTATATACTCTACATAAAATATCAAAGTACAGCAAATATATATTATATACTGTAAATAAAATATGAAAGTACACCAAATGCATAGTATATACTGTACACAAAATATCAAATTTAACCAAATATATAATATATATTGTACATAAATTATGAAAGTACACCAAATACATATATCATACTGTACATAAAATATCAAATTTTACCAAATATATTTGATATACTGTATATAAAATATCAAATTTCACCAAATGTATATTATATACTATACATAAAATATGAAAACACAGCAAATACATATTATATACTGTACATAAATTATCAAATTTCACCAAATATATATTATATACTGTCCATAAAATATCAAATTCCACGAAATATATATTATGTACTGTACATAAAATATCAAATTTCAAAAAATAAATATTACATACTGTACATAAAAGATGAAAGTACACCAAATATATATTATATGCTGTACATAAAATATCAAATTTCACCAAATATATATTATATACTGTACATATAATATCAAATTTAACCAAATATATATTACATACTGTACATAAGATATGAAAGTACCCCAAAAATATGTTATCTACTGTACATAAAATATGAAAGTACACCAAATTTATACTATATACTCTACATAAAATATCAAACTACAGCAAATATATATTATATACTGTAAATAAAATATGAAAGTACACCAAATGCATATTATATACTGTACACAAAATATCAAATTTAACCAAATATATAATATATATTTTGCATAAATTGTGAAAGTACACCAAATATATATATCATACTGTCCATAAAATATCAAATTTCACCAAATATATTTGATATACTGTATATAAAATATCAAATTTCACCAAATGTATATTATATACTATACATAAAATATGTAAATACAGCAAATACATATTATATACAGTACATAAAATATCAAATTTCACCAAATATATATTATATACTGTCCATAAAATATCAAATTTCACCAAATATATATTATATACTGTACATATAATATCAAATTTCAAAAAATATATATTATATACTGTACATAAAATATGAAAGTACACCAAAAATATATTATATACTGAACATAAAATATCAAATTTCACCAAATATATTTGATATACTGTATATAAAATATCAAATTTCCCCAAATGTATATTATATACTATACATAAAATATGAAAATACAGCAAATACATATTATATACTGTACATAAAATATCAAATTTCACCAAATATATATTATATACTGTCCATAAAATATCAAATTTCACCAAATATATATTATATACTGTACATATAATATCAAATTTCAAAAAATATATATTATATACTATACATAAAATATGAAAGTACACCAAAAATATATTATATACTGTACATAAAATATCAAATTTCACCAAATATATATTATATACTGTACATAAAATATCAAATTTCACCAAATATATATTGTATACTGTACTTAAAATATGAAAGTACCCAAAAAATATGTTATCTACTGTACATAAAATATGAAAGTACACCAAATTTATATTATATACTCTACATAAAATATCAAAGTACAGCAAATATATATTATATACTGTAAATAAAATATGAAAGTACACCAAATGCATAGTATATACTGTACACAAAATATCAAATTTAACCAAATATATAATATATATTGTACATAAATTATGAAAGTACACCAAATACATATATCATACTGTACATAAAATATCAAATTTTACCAAATATATTTGATATACTGTATATAAAATATCAAATTTCACCAAATGTATATTATATACTATACATAAAATATGAAAACACAGCAAATACATATTATATACTGTACATAAATTATCTAATTTCACCAAATATATACTATATACTGTCCATAAAATATCAAATTCCACGAAATATATATTATGTACTGTACATAAAATATCAAATTTCAAAAAATAAATATTACATACTGTACATAAAAGATGAAAGTACACCAAATATATATTATATGCTGTACATAAAATATCAAATTTCACCAAATATATATTATATACTGTACATATAATATCAAATTTAACCAAATATATATTACATACTGTACATAAGATATGAAAGTACCCCAAAAATATGTTATCTACTGTACATAAAATATGAAAGTACACCAAATTTATATTATATACTCTACATAAAATATCAAACTACAGCAAATATATATTATATACTGTAAATAAAATATGAAAGTACACCAAATGCATATTATATACTGTACACAAAATATCAAATTTAACCAAATATATAATATATATTTTGCATAAATTGTGAAAGTACACCAAATATATATATCATACTGTCCATAAAATATCAAATTTCACCAAATATATTTGATATACTGTATATAAAATATCAAATTTCACCAAATGTATATTATATACTATACATAAAATATGTAAATACAGCAAATACATATTATATACTGTACATAAAATATCAAATTTCACCAAATATATATTATATACTGTCCATAAAATATCAAATTTCACCAAATATATATTATATACTGTACATATAATATCAAATTTCAAAAAATATATATTATATACTGTACATAAAATATGAAAGTACACCAAAAATATATTATATACTGAACATAAAATATCAAATTTCACCAAATATATATTATATACTGTACATAAAATATCAAATTTCACCAAATATATATTATATACTGTACTTAAAATATGAAAGTACCCCAAAAATATGTTATCTACTGTACATAAAACATGAAAGTACACCAAATTTATATTATATACTCTACATAAAATATCAAAGTACAGCAAATATATATTATATACTGTAAATAAAATATGAAAGTACACCAAATGCATATTATATACTGTACACAAAATATCAAATTTAACCAAATATATAATATATATTGTACATAAATTATGAAAGTACACCAAATATATATATCATACTGTCCATAAAATATCAAATTTCACCAAATATATTTGATATACTGTATATAAAATATCAAATTTCCCCAAATGTATATTATATACTATACATAAAATATGAAAATACAGCAAATACATATTATATACTGTACATAAAATATCAAATTTCACCAAATATATATTATATACTGTCCATAAAATATCAAATTTCACCAAATATATATTATATACTGTACATATAATATCAAATTTCAAAAAATATATATTATATACTATACATAAAATATGAAAGTACACCAAAAATATATTATATACTGTACATAAAATATCAAATTTCACCAAATATATATTATATACTGTACATAAAATATCAAATTTCACCAAATATATATTGTATACTGTACTTAAAATATGAAAGTACCCAAAAAATATGTTATCTACTGTACATAAAATATGAAAGTACACCAAATTTATATTATATACTCTACATAAAATATCAAAGTACAGCAAATATATATTATATACTGTAAATAAAATATGAAAGTACACCAAATGCATAGTATATACTGTACACAAAATATCAAATTTAACCAAATATATAATATATATTGTACATAAATTATGAAAGTACACCAAATACATATATCATACTGTACATAAAATATCAAATTTTACCAAATATATTTGATATACTGTATATAAAATATCAAATTTCACCAAATGTATATTATATACTATACATAAAATATGAAAACACAGCAAATACATATTATATACTGTACATAAATTATCAAATTTCACCAAATATATATTATATACTGTCCATAAAATATCAAATTCCACGAAATATATATTATGTACTGTACATAAAATATCAAATTTCAAAAAATAAATATTACATACTGTACATAAAAGATGAAAGTACACCAAATATATATTATATGCTGTACATAAAATATCAAATTTCACCAAATATATATTATATACTGTACATATAATATCAAATTTAACCAAATATATATTACATACTGTACATAAGATATGAAAGTACCCCAAAAATATGTTATCTACTGTACATAAAATATGAAAGTACACCAAATTTATATTATATACTCTACATAAAATATCAAACTACAGCAAATATATATTATATACTGTAAATAAAATATGAAAGTACACCAAATGCATATTATATACTGTACACAAAATATCAAATTTAACCAAATATATAATATATATTTTGCATAAATTGTGAAAGTACACCAAATATATATATCATACTGTCCATAAAATATCAAATTTCACCAAATATATTTGATATACTGTATATAAAATATCAAATTTCACCAAATGTATATTATATACTATACATAAAATATGAAAATACAGCAAATACATATTATATACTGTACATAAAATATCAAATTTCACCAAATATATATTATATACTGTCCATAAAATATCAAATTTCACCAAATATATATTATATACTGTACATATAATATCAAATTTCAAAAAATATATATTATATACTGTACATAAAATATGAAAGTACACCAAAAATATATTATATACTGAACATAAAATATCAAATTTCACCAAATATATATTATATACTGTACATAAAATATCAAATTTCACCAAATATATATTATATACTGTACTTAAAATATGAAAGTACCCCAAAAATATGTTATCTACTGTACATAAAACATGAAAGTACACCAAATTTATATTATATACTCTACATAAAATATCAAAGTACAGCAAATATATATTATATACTGTAAATAAAATATGAAAGTACACCAAATGCATATTATATACTGTACACAAAATATCAAATTTAACCAAATATATAATATATATTGTACATAAATTATGAAAGTACACCAAATATATATATCATACTGTCCATAAAATATCAAATTTCACCAAATATATTTGATATACTGTATATAAAATATCAAATTTCCCCAAATGTATATTATATACTATACATAAAATATGAAAATACAGCAAATACATATTATATACTGTACATAAAATATCAAATTTCACCAAATATATATTATATACTGTCCATAAAATATAAAATTTCACCAAATATATATTATATACTGTACATATAATATCAAATTTCAAAAAATATATATTATATACTATACATAAAATATGAAAGTACACCAAAAATATATTATATACTGTACATAAAATATCAAATTTCACCAAATATATATTATATACTGTACATAAAATATCAAATTTCACCAAATATATATTGTATACTGTACTTAAAATATGAAAGTACCCAAAAAATATGTTATCTACTGTACATAAAATATGAAAGTACACCAAATTTATATTATATACTCTACATAAAATATCAAAGTACAGCAAATATATATTATATACTGTAAATAAAATATGAAAGTACACCAAATGCATAGTATATACTGTACACAAAATATCAAATTTAACCAAATATATAATATATATTGTACATAAATTATGAAAGTACACCAAATACATATATCATACTGTACATAAAATATCAAATTTTACCAAATATATTTGATATACTGTATATAAAATATCAAATTTCACCAAATGTATATTATATACTATACATAAAATATGAAAACACAGCAAATACATATTATATACTGTACATAAATTATCAAATTTCACCAAATATATATTATATACTGTCCATAAAATATCAAATTCCACGAAATATATATTATGTACTGTACATAAAATATCAAATTTCAAAAAATAAATATTACATACTGTACATAAAAGATGAAAGTACACCAAATATATATTATATGCTGTACATAAAATATCAAATTTCACCAAATATATATTATATACTGTACATATAATATCAAATTTAACCAAATATATATTACATACTGTACATAAGATATGAAAGTACCCCAAAAATATGTTATCTACTGTACATAAAATATGAAAGTACACCAAATTTATATTATATACTCTACATAAAATATCAAACTACAGCAAATATATATTATATACTGTAAATAAAATATGAAAGTACACCAAATGCATATTATATACTGTACACAAAATATCAAATTTAACCAAATATATAATATATATTTTGCATAAATTGTGAAAGTACACCAAATATATATATCATACTGTCCATAAAATATCAAATTTCACCAAATATATTTGATATACTGTATATAAAATATCAAATTTCACCAAATGTATATTATATACTATACATAAAATATGTAAATACAGCAAATACATATTATATACTGTACATAAAATATCAAATTTCACCAAATATATATTATATACTGTCCATAAAATATCAAATTTCACCAAATATATATTATATACTGTACATATAATATCAAATTTCAAAAAATATATATTATATACTGTACATAAAATATGAAAGTACACCAAAAATATATTATATACTGAACATAAAATATCAAATTTCACCAAATATATATTATATACTGTACATAAAATATCAAATTTCACCAAATATATATTGTATACTGTACTTAAAATATGAAAGTACCCAAAAAATATGTTATCTACTGTACATAAAATATGAAAGTACACCAAATTTATATTATATACTCTACATAAAATATCAAAGTACAGCAAATATATATTATATACTGTAAATAAAATATGAAAGTACACCAAATGCATAGTATATACTGTACACAAAATATCAAATTTAACCAAATATATAATATATATTGTACATAAATTATGAAAGTACACCAAATATATATATCATACTGTCCATAAAATATCAAATTTCACCAAATATATTTGATATACTGTATATAAAATATCAAATTTCCCCAAATGTATATTATATACTATACATAAAATATGAAAATACAGCAAATACATATTATATACTGTACATAAAATATCAAATTTCACCAAATATATATTATATACTGTCCATAAAATATCAAATTTCACCAAATATATATTATATACTGTACATATAATATCAAATTTCAAAAAATATATATTATATACTATACATAAAATATGAAAGTACACCAAAAATATATTATATACTGTACATAAAATATCAAATTTCACCAAATATATATTATATACTGTACATAAAATATCAAATTTCACCAAATATATATTGTATACTGTACTTAAAATATGAAAGTACCCAAAAAATATGTTATCTACTGTACATAAAATATGAAAGTACACCAAATTTATATTATATACTCTACATAAAATATCAAAGTACAGCAAATATATATTATATACTGTAAATAAAATATGAAAGTACACCAAATGCATAGTATATACTGTACACAAAATATCAAATTTAACCAAATATATAATATATATTGTACATAAATTATGAAAGTACACCAAATACATATATCATACTGTACATAAAATATCAAATTTTACCAAATATATTTGATATACTGTATATAAAATATCAAATTTCACCAAATGTATATTATATAATATACATAAAATATGAAAACACAGCAAATACATATTATATACTGTACATAAATTATCAAATTTCACCAAATATATATTATATACTGTCCATAAAATATCAAATTCCACGAAATATATATTATGTACTGTACATAAAATATCAAATTTCAAAAAATAAATATTACATACTGTACATAAAAGATGAAAGTACACCAAATATATATTATATGCTGTACATAAAATATCAAATTTCACCAAATATATATTATATACTGTACATATAATATCAAATTTAACCAAATATATATTACATACTGTACATAAGATATGAAAGTACCCCAAAAATATGTTATCTACTGTACATAAAATATGAAAGTACACCAAATTTATATTATATACTCTACATAAAATATCAAACTACAGCAAATATATATTATATACTGTAACTAAAATATGAAAGTACACCAAATGCATATTATATACTGTACACAAAATATCAAATTTAACCAAATATATAATATATATTTTGCATAAATTGTGAAAGTACACCAAATATATATATCATACTGTCCATAAAATAATAAATTTCACCAAATATATTTGATATACTGTATATAAAATATCAAATTTCACCAAATGTATATTATATACTATACATAAAATATGTAAATACAGCAAATACATATTATATACTGTACATAAAATATCAAATTTCACCAAATATATATTATATACTGTCCATAAAATATCAAATTTCACCAAATATATATTATATTCTGTACATATAATATCAAATTTCAAAAAATATATATTATATACTGTACATAAAATATGAAAGTACACCAAAAATATATTATATACTGAACATAAAATATCAAATTTCACCAAATATATATTATATACTGTACATAAAATATCAAATTTCACCAAATATATATTATATACTGTACTTAAAATATGAAAGTACCCCAAAAATATGTTATCTACTGTACATAAAACATGAAAGTACACCAAATTTATATTATATACTCTACATAAAATATCAAAGTACAGCAAATATATATTATATACTGTAAATAAAATATGAAAGTACACCAAATGCATATTATATACTGTACACAAAATATCAAATTTAACCAAATATATAATATATATTGTACATAAATTATGAAAGTACACCAAATATATATATCATACTGTCCATAAAATATCAAATTTCACCAAATATATTTGATATACTGTATATAAAATATCAAATTTCCCCAAATGTATATTATATACTATACATAAAATATGAAAATACAGCAAATACATATTATATACTGTACATAAAATATCAAATTTCACCAAATATATATTATATACTGTCCATAAAATATAAAATTTCACCAAATATATATTATATACTGTACATATAATATCAAATTTCAAAAAATATATATTATATACTATACATAAAATATGAAAGTACACCAAAAATATATTATATACTGTACATAAAATATCAAATTTCACCAAATATATATTATATACTGTACATAAAATATCAAATTTCACCAAATATATATTGTATACTGTACTTAAAATATGAAAGTACCCAAAAAATATGTTATCTACTGTACATAAAATATGAAAGTACACCAAATTTATATTATATACTCTACATAAAATATCAAACTACAGCAAATATATATTATATACTGTAAATAAAATATGAAAGTACACCAAATGCATAGTATATACTGTACACAAAATATCAAATTTAACCAAATATATAATATATATTGTACATAAATTATGAAAGTACACCAAATACATATATCATACTGTACATAAAATATCAAATTTTACCAAATATATTTGATATACTGTATATAAAATATCAAATTTCACCAAATGTATATTATATACTATACATAAAATATGAAAACACAGCAAATACATATTATATACTGTACATAAATTATCAAATTTCACCAAATATATATTATATACTGTCCATAAAATATCAAATTCCACGAAATATATATTATGTACTGTACATAAAATATCAAATTTCAAAAAATAAATATTACATACTGTACATAAAAGATGAAAGTACACCAAATATATATTATATGCTGTACATAAAATATCAAATTTCACCAAATATATATTATATACTGTACATATAATATCAAATTTCACCAAATATATATTACATACTGTACATAAGATATGAAAGTACCCCAAAAATATGTTATCTACTGTACATAAAATATGAAAGTACACCAAATTTATATTATATACTCTACATAAAATATCAAACTACAGCAAATATATATTATATACTGTAAATAAAATATGAAAGTACACCAAATGCATATTATATACTGTACACAAAATATCAAATTTAACCAAATATATAATATATATTTTGCATAAATTGTGAAAGTACACCAAATATATATATCATACTGTCCATAAAATATCAAATTTCACCATATATATTTGATATACTGTATATAAAATATCAAATTTCACCAAATGTATATTATATACTATACATAAAATATGTAAATACAGCAAATACATATTATATACTGTACATAAAATATCAAATTTCACCAAATATATATTATATACTGTCCATAAAATATCAAATTTCACCAAATATATATTATATACTGTACATATAATATCAAATTTCAAAAAATATATATTATATACTGTACATAAAATATGAAAGTACACCAAAAATATATTATATACTGAACATAAAATATCAAATTTCACCAAATATATATTATATACTGTACATAAAATATCAAATTTCACCAAATATATATTGTATACTGTACTTAAAATATGAAAGTACCCCAAAAATATGTTATCTACTGTACATAAAACATGAAAGTACACCAAATTTATATTATATACTCTACATAAAATATCAAAGTACAGCAAATATATATTATATACTGTAAATAAAATATGAAAGTACACCAAATGCATATTATATACTGTACACAAAATATCAAATTTAACCAAATATATAATATATATTGTACATAAATTATGAAAGTACACCAAATATATATATCATACTGTCCATAAAATATCAAATTTCACCAAATATATTTGATATACTGTATATAAAATATCAAATTTCCCCAAATGTATATTATATACTATACATAAAATATGAAAATACAGCAAATACATATTATATACTGTACATAAAATATCAAATTTCACCAAATATATATTATATACTGTCCATAAAATATCAAATTTCACCAAATATATATTATATACTGTACATATAATATCAAATTTCAAAAAATATATATTATATACTATACATAAAATATGAAAGTACACCAAAAATATATTATATACTGTACATAAAATATCAAATTTCACCAAATATATATTATATACTGTACATAAAATATCAAATTTCACCAAATATATATTGTATACTGTACTTAAAATATGAAAGTACCCAAAAAATATGTTATCTACTGTACATAAAATATGAAAGTACACCAAATTTATATTATATACTCTACATAAAATATCAAAGTACAGCAAATATATATTATATACTGTAAATAAAATATGAAAGTACACCAAATGCATAGTATATACTGTACACAAAATATCAAATTTAACCAAATATATAATATATATTGTACATAAATTATGAAAGTACACCAAATACATATATCATACTGTACATAAAATATCAAATTTTACCAAATATATTTGATATACTGTATATAAAATATCAAATTTCACCAAATGTATATTATATACTATACATAAAATATGAAAACACAGCAAATACATATTATATACTGTACATAAAATATCAAATTTCATCAAATATATATTATATACTGTCCATAAAATATCAAATTCCACGAAATATATATTATATACTGTACATAAAATATCAAATTTCAAAAAATAAATATTACATACTGTACATAAAAGATGAAAGTACACCAAATATATATTATATGCTGTACATAAAATATCAAATTTCACCAAATATATATTATATACTGTACATATAATATCAAATTTAACCAAATATATATTACATACTGTACATAAGATATGAAAGTACCCCAAAAATATGTTATCTACTGTACATAAAATATGAAAGTACACCAAATTTATATTATATACTCTACATAAAATATCAAACTACAGCAAATATATATTATATACTGTAAATAAAATATGAAAGTACACCAAATGCATATTATATACTGTACACAAAATATCAAATTTAACCAAATATATAATATATATTTTGCATAAATTGTGAAAGTACACCAAATATATATATCATACTGTCCATAAAATATCAAATTTCACCAAATATATTTGATATACTGTATATAAAATATCAAATTTCACCAAATGTATATTATATACTATACATAAAATATGTAAATACAGCAAATACATATTATATACTGTACATAAAATATCAAATTTCACCAAATATATATTATATACTGTCCATAAAATATCAAATTTCACCAAATATATATTATATACTGTACATATAATATCAAATTTCAAAAAATATATATTATATACTGTACATAAAATATGAAAGTACACCAAAAATATATTATATACTGTACATAAAATATCAAATTTCACCAAATATATATTATATACTGTACATAAAATATCAAATTTCACCAAATATATATTGTATACTGTACTTAAAATATGAAAGTACCCCAAAAATATGTTATCTACTGTACATAAAATATGAAAGTACACCAAATTTATATCATATACTCTACATAAAATATCAAAGAACAGCAAATATATATTATATACTGTAAATAAAATATGAAAGTACACCAAATGCATATTATATACTGTACACAAAATATCAAATTTAACCAAATATATAATATATATTGTACATAAATTATGAAAGTACACCAAATACATATATCATACTGTACATAAAATATCAAATTTCACCAAATATATTTGATATACTGTATATAAAATATCAAGTTTCACCAAATGTATATTATATACTATACATAAAATATGAAAACACAGCAAATACATATTATATACTGTCCATAAAATATCAAATTTCACCAAATATATATTATATACTGTCCATAAAATATCAAATTTCACCAAATATATATTATATACTGTACATATAATATCAAATTTCAAAAAATATATATTATGTACTGTACATAAAATATGAAAGTACACCAAAAATATATTGTATACTGAACATAAAATATCAAATTTCACCAAATATATATTATATACTGTACATAAAATATCAAATTTCACCAAATATATATTGTATACTGTACTTAAAATATGAAAGTACCCCAAAAATTTGTTATCTACTGTACATAAAACATGAAAGTACACCAAATTTATATTATATACTCTACATAAAATATCAAAGTACAGCAAATATATATTATATACTGTAAATAAAATATGAAAGTACACCAAATGCATATTATATACTGTACACAAAATATCAAATTTAACCAAATATATAATATATATTGTACATAAATTATGAAAGTACACCAAATATATATATCATACTGTCCATAAAATATCAAATTTCACCAAATATATTTGATATACTGTATATAAAATATCAAATTTCCCCAAATGTATATTATATACTATACATAAAATATGAAAATACAGCAAATACATATTATATACTGTACATAAAATATCAAATTTCACCAAATATATATTATATACTGTCCATAAAATATCAAATTTCACCAAATATATATTATATTCTGTACATATAATATCAAATTTCAAAAAATATATATTATATACTGTACATAAAATATGAAAGTACACCAAAAATATATTATATACTGAACATAAAATATCAAATTTCACCAAATATATATTATATACTGTACATAAAATATCAAATTTCACCAAATATATATTATATACTGTACTTAAAATATGAAAGTACCCCAAAAATATGTTATCTACTGTACATAAAACATGAAAGTACACCAAATTTATATTATATACTCTACATAAAATATCAAAGTACAGCAAATATATATTATATACTGTAAATAAAATATGAAAGTACACCAAATGCATATTATATACTGTACACAAAATATCAAATTTAACCAAATATATAATATATATTGTACATAAATTATGAAAGTACACCAAATATATATATCATACTGTCCATAAAATATCAAATTTCACCAAATATATTTGATATACTGTATATAAAATATCAAATTTCCCCAAATGTATATTATATACTATACATAAAATATGAAAATACAGCAAATACATATTATATACTGTACATAAAATATCAAATTTCACCAAATATATATTATATACTGTCCATAAAATATAAAATTTCACCAAATATATATTATATACTGTACATATAATATCAAATTTCAAAAAATATATATTATATACTATACATAAAATATGAAAGTACACCAAAAATATATTATATACTGTACATAAAATATCAAATTTCACCAAATATATATTATATACTGTACATAAAATATCAAATTTCACCAAATATATATTGTATACTGTACTTAAAATATGAAAGTACCCAAAAAATATGTTATCTACTGTACATAAAATATGAAAGTACACCAAATTTATATTATATACTCTACATAAAATATCAAACTACAGCAAATATATATTATATACTGTAAATAAAATATGAAAGTACACCAAATGCATAGTATATACTGTACACAAAATATCAAATTTAACCAAATATATAATATATATTGTACATAAATTATGAAAGTACACCAAATACATATATCATACTGTACATAAAATATCAAATTTTACCAAATATATTTGATATACTGTATATAAAATATCAAATTTCACCAAATGTATATTATATACTATACATAAAATATGAAAACACAGCAAATACATATTATATACTGTACATAAATTATCAAATTTCACCAAATATATATTATATACTGTCCATAAAATATCAAATTCCACGAAATATATATTATGTACTGTACATAAAATATCAAATTTCAAAAAATAAATATTACATACTGTACATAAAAGATGAAAGTACACCAAATATATATTATATGCTGTACATAAAATATCAAATTTCACCAAATATATATTATATACTGTACATATAATATCAAATTTCACCAAATATATATTACATACTGTACATAAGATATGAAAGTACCCCAAAAATATGTTATCTACTGTACATAAAATATGAAAGTACACCAAATTTATATTATATACTCTACATAAAATATCAAACTACAGCAAATATATATTATATACTGTAAATAAAATATGAAAGTACACCAAATGCATATTATATACTGTACACAAAATATCAAATTTAACCAAATATATAATATATATTTTGCATAAATTGTGAAAGTACACCAAATATATATATCATACTGTCCATAAAATATCAAATTTCACCAAATATATTTGATATACTGTATATAAAATATCAAATTTCACCAAATGTATATTATATACTATACATAAAATATGTAAATACAGCAAATACATATTATATACTGTACATAAAATATCAAATTTCACCAAATATATATTATATACTGTCCATAAAATATCAAATTTCACCAAATATATATTATATACTGTACATATAATATCAAATTTCAAAAAATATATATTATATACTGTACATAAAATATGAAAGTACACCAAAAATATATTATATACTGAACATAAAATATCAAATTTCACCAAATATATATTATATACTGTACATAAAATATCAAATTTCACCAAATATATATTGTATACTGTACTTAAAATATGAAAGTACCCAAAAAATATGTTATCTACTGTACATAAAACATGAAAGTACACCAAATTTATATTATATACTCTACATAAAATATCAAAGTACAGCAAATATATATTATATACTGTAAATAAAATATGAAAGTACACCAAATGCATATTATATACTGTACACAAAATATCAAATTTAACCAAATATATAATATATATTGTACATAAATTATGAAAGTACACCAAATATATATATCATACTGTCCATAAAATATCAAATTTCACCATATATATTTGATATGCTGTATATAAAATATCAAATTTCCCCAAATGTATATTATATACTATACATAAAATATGAAAATACAGCAAATACATATTATATACTGTACATAAAATATCAAATTTCACCAAATATATATTATATACTGTCCATAAAATATCAAATTTCACCAAATATATATTATATACTGTACATATAATATCAAATTTCAAAAAATATATATTATATACTATACATAAAATATGAAAGTACACCAAAAATATATTATATACTGTACATAAAATATCAAATTTCACCAAATATATATTATATACTGTACATAAAATATCAAATTTCACCAAATATATATTGTATACTGTACTTAAAATATGAAAGTACCCAAAAAATATGTTATCTACTGTACATAAAATATGAAAGTACACCAAATTTATATTATATACTCTACATAAAATATCAAAGTACAGCAAATATATATTATATACTGTAAATAAAATATGAAAGTACACCAAATGCATAGTATATACTGTACACAAAATATCAAATTTAACCAAATATATAATATATATTGTACATAAATTATGAAAGTACACCAAATACATATATCATACTGTACATAAAATATCAAATTTTACCAAATATATTTGATATACTGTATATAAAATATCAAATTTCACCAAATGTATATTATATACTATACATAAAATATGAAAACACAGCAAATACATATTATATACTGTACATAAAATATCAAATTTCATCAAATATATATTATATACTGTCCATAAAATATCAAATTCCACGAAATATATATTATATACTGTACATAAAATATCAAATTTCAAAAAATAAATATTACATACTGTACATAAAAGATGAAAGTACACCAAATATATATTATATGCTGTACATAAAATATCAAATTTCACCAAATATATATTATATACTGTACATATAATATCAAATTTAACCAAATATATATTACATACTGTACATAAGATATGAAAGTACCCCAAAAATATGTTATCTACTGTACATAAAATATGAAAGTACACCAAATTTATATTATATACTCTACATAAAATATCAAACTACAGCAAATATATATTATATACTGTAAATAAAATATGAAAGTACACCAAATGCATATTATATACTGTACACAAAATATCAAATTTAACCAAATATATAATATATATTTTGCATAAATTGTGAAAGTACACCAAATATATATATCATACTGTCCATAAAATATCAAATTTCACCAAATATATTTGATATACTGTATATAAAATATCAAATTTCACCAAATGTATATTATATACTATACATAAAATATGTAAATACAGCAAATACATATTATATACTGTACATAAAATATCAAATTTCACCAAATATATATTATATACTGTCCATAAAATATCAAATTTCACCAAATATATATTATATACTGTACATATAATATCAAATTTCAAAAAATATATATTATATACTGTACATAAAATATGAAAGTACACCAAAAATATATTATATACTGTACATAAAATATCAAATTTCACCAAATATATATTATATACTGTACATAAAATATCAAATTTCACCAAATATATATTGTATACTGTACTTAAAATATGAAAGTACCCCAAAAATATGTTATCTACTGTACATAAAATATGAAAGTACACCAAATTTATATCATATACTCTACATAAAATATCAAAGAACAGCAAATATATATTATATACTGTAAATAAAATATGAAAGTACACCAAATGCATATTATATACTGTACACAAAATATCAAATTTAACCAAATATATAATATATATTGTACATAAATTATGAAAGTACACCAAATACATATATCATACTGTACATAAAATATCAAATTTCACCAAATATATTTGATATACTGTATATAAAATATCAAGTTTCACCAAATGTATATTATATACTATACATAAAATATGAAAACACAGCAAATACATATTATATACTGTCCATAAAATATCAAATTTCACCAAATATATATTATATACTGTCCATAAAATATCAAATTTCACCAAATATATATTATATACTGTACATATAATATCAAATTTCAAAAAATATATATTATGTACTGTACATAAAATATGAAAGTACACCAAAAATATATTGTATACTGAACATAAAATATCAAATTTCACCAAATATATATTATATACTGTACATAAAATATCAAATTTCACCAAATATATATTGTATACTGTACTTAAAATATGAAAGTACCCCAAAAATTTGTTATCTACTGTACATAAAACATGAAAGTACACCAAATTTATATTATATACTCTACATAAAATATCAAAGTACAGCAAATATATATTATATACTGTAAATAAAATATGAAAGTACACCAAATGCATATTATATACTGTACACAAAATATCAAATTTAACCAAATATATAATATATATTGTACATAAATTATGAAAGTACACCAAATATATATATCATACTGTCCATAAAATATCAAATTTCACCAAATATATTTGATATACTGTATATAAAATATCAAATTTCCCCAAATGTATATTATATACTATACATAAAATATGAAAATACAGCAAATACATATTATATACTGTACATAAAATATCAAATTTCACCAAATATATATTATATACTGTCCATAAAATATCAAATTTCACCAAATATATATTATATACTGTACATATAATATCAAATTTCAAAAAATATATATTATATACTATACATAAAATATGAAAGTACACCAAAAATATATTATATACTGTACATAAAATATCAAATTTCACCAAATATATATTATATACTGTACATAAAATATCAAATTTCACCAAATATATATTGTATACTGTACTTAAAATATGAAAGTACCCAAAAAATATGTTATCTACTGTACATAAAATATGAAAGTACACCAAATTTATATTATATACTCTACATAAAATATCAAAGTACAGCAAATATATATTATATACTGTAAATAAAATATGAAAGTACACCAAATGCATAGTATATACTGTACACAAAATATCAAATTTAACCAAATATATAATATATATTGTACATAAATTATGAAAGTACACCAAATACATATATCATACTGTACATAAAATATCAAATTTTACCAAATATATTTGATATACTGTATATAAAATATCAAATTTCACCAAATGTATATTATATACTATACATAAAATATGAAAACACAGCAAATACATATTATATACTGTACATAAATTATCAAATTTCACCAAATATATATTATATACTGTCCATAAAATATCAAATTCCACGAAATATATATTATGTACTGTACATAAAATATCAAATTTCAAAAAATAAATATTACATACTGTACATAAAAGATGAAAGTACACCAAATATATATTATATGCTGTACATAAAATATCAAATTTCACCAAATATATATTATATACTGTACATATAATATCAAATTTAACCAAATATATATTACATACTGTACATAAGATATGAAAGTACCCCAAAAATATGTTATCTACTGTACATAAAATATGAAAGTACACCAAATTTATATTATATACTCTACATAAAATATCAAACTACAGCAAATATATATTATATACTGTAAATAAAATATGAAAGTACACCAAATGCATATTATATACTGTACACAAAATATCAAATTTAACGAAATATATAATATATATTTTGCATAAATTGTGAAAGTACACCAAATATATATATCATACTGTCCATAAAATATCAAATTTCAACAAATATATTTGATATACTGTATATAAAATATCAAATTTCACCAAATGTATATTATATACTATACATAAAATATGTAAATACAGCAAATACATATTATATACTGTACATAAAATATCAAATTTCACCAAATATATATTATATACTGTCCATAAAATATCAAATTTCACCAAATATATATTATATACTGTACATATAATATCAAATTTCAAAAAATATATATTATATACTGTACATAAAATATGACAGTACACCAAAAATATATTATATACTGAACATAAAATATCAAATTTCACCAAATATATATTATATACTGTACATATAATATCAAATTTCACCAAATATATATTGTATACTGTACTTAAAATATGAAAGTACCCCAAAAATATGTTATCTACTGTACATAAAATATGAAAGTACACCAAATTTATATTATATACTCTACATAAAATATCAAAGTACAGCAAATATATATTATATACTGTAAATAAAATATGAAAGTACACCAAATGCATAGTATATACTGTACACAAAATATCAAATTTAACCAAATATATAATATATATTGTACATAAATTATGAAAGTACACCAAATACATATATCATACTGTACATAAAATATCAAATTTTACCAAATATATTTGATATACTGTATATAAAATATCAAATTTCACCAAATGTATATTATATACTATACATAAAATATGAAAACACAGCAAATACATATTATATACTGTACATAAATTATCAAATTTCACCAAATATATATTATATACTGTCCATAAAATATCAAATTCCACGAAATATATATTATGTACTGTACATAAAATATCAAATTTCAAAAAATAAATATTACATACTGTACATAAAAGATGAAAGTACACCAAATATATATTATATGCTGTACATAAAATATCAAATTTCACCAAATATATATTATATACTGTACATATAATATCAAATTTAACCAAATATATATTACATACTGTACATAAGATATGAAAGTACCCCAAAAATATGTTATCTACTGTACATAAAATATGAAAGTACACCAAATTTATATTATATACTCTACATAAAATATCAAACTACAGCAAATATATATTATATACTGTAAATAAAATATGAAAGTACACCAAATGCATATTATATACTGTACACAAAATATCAAATTTAACCAAACATATAATATATATTTTGCATAAATTGTGAAAGTACACCAAATATATATATCATACTGTCCATAAAATATCAAATTTCACCAAATATATTTGATATACTGTATATAAAATATCAAATTTCACCAAATGTATATTATATACTATACATAAAATATGTAAATACAGCAAATACATATTATATACTGTACATAAAATATCAAATTTCACCAAATATATATTATATACTGTCCATAAAATATCAAATTTCACCAAATATATATTATATACTGTACATATAATATCAAATTTCAAAAAATATATATTATATACTGTACATAAAATATGAAAGTACACCAAAAATATATTATATACTGAACATAAAATATCAAATTTCACCAAATATATATTATATACTGTACATAAAATATCAAATTTCACCAAATATATATTGTATACTGTACTTAAAATATGAAAGTACCCCAAAAATATGTTATCTACTGTACATAAAACATGAAAGTACACCAAATTTATATTATATACTCTACATAAAATATCAAAGTACAGCAAATATATATTATATACTGTAAATAAAATATGAAAGTACACCAAATGCATATTATATACTGTACACAAAATATCAAATTTAACCAAATATATAATATATATTGTACATAAATTATGAAAGTACACCAAATATATATATCATACTGTCCATAAAATATCAAATTTCACCAAATATATTTGATATACTGTATATAAAATATCAAATTTCGCCAAATGTATATTATATACTATACATAAAATATGAAAATACAGCAAATACATATTATATACTGTACATAAAATATCAAATTTCACCAAATATATATTATATACTGTCCATAAAATATCAAATTTCACCAAATATATATTATATACTGTACATATAATATCAAATTTCAAAAAATATATATTATATACTATACATAAAATATGAAAGTACACCAAAAATATATTATATACTGTACATAAAATATCAAATTTCACCAAATATATATTATATACTGTACATAAAATATCAAATTTCACCAAATATATATTGTATACTGTACTTAAAATATGAAAGTACCCAAAAAATATGTTATCTACTGTACATAAAATATGAAAGTACACCAAATTTATATTATATACTCTACGTAAAATATCAAACTACAGCAAATATATATTATATACTGTAAATAAAATATGAAAGTACACCAAATGCATATTATATACTGTACACAAAATATCAAATTTAACCAAATATATAATATATATTGTACATAAATTATGAAAGTACACCAAATACATATATCATACTGTACATAAAATATCAAATTTTACCAAATATATTTGATATACTGTATATAAAATATCAAATTTCACCAAATGTATATTATATACTATACATAAAATATGAAAACACAGCAAATACATATTATATACTGTACATAAATTATCAAATTTCACCAAATATATATTATATACTGTCCATAAAATATCAAATTCCACGAAATATATATTATGTACTGTACATAAAATATCAAATTTCAAAAAATAAATATTACATACTGTACATAAAAGATGAAAGTACACCAAATATATATTATATGCTGTACATAAAATATCAAATTTCACCAAATATATATTATATACTGTACATATAATATCAAATTTCACCAAATATATATTACATACTGTACATAAGATATGAAAGTACCCCAAAAATATGTTATCTACTGTACATAAAATATGAAAGTACACCAAATTTATATTATATACTCTACATAAAATATCAAACTACAGCAAATATATATTATATACTGTAAATAAAATATGAAAGTACACCAAATGCATATTATATACTGTACACAAAATATCAAATTTAACCAAATATATAATATATATTTTGCATAAATTGTGAAAGTACACCAAATATATATATCATACTGTCCATAAAATATCAAATTTCACCAAATATATTTGATATACTGTATATAAAATATCAAATTTCACCAAATGTATATTATATACTATACATAAAATATGTAAATACAGCAAATACATATTATATACTGTACATAAAATATCAAATTTCACCAAATATATATTATATACTGTCCATAAAATATCAAATTTCACCAAATATATATTATATACTGTACATATAATATCAAATTTCAAAAAATATATATTATATACTGTACATAAAATATGAAAGTACACCAAAAATATATTATATACTGAACATAAAATATCAAATTTCACCAAATATATATTATATACTGTACATAAAATATCAAATTTCACCAAATATATATTGTATACTGTACTTAAAATATGAAAGTACCCAAAAAATATGTTATCTACTGTACATAAAATATGAAAGTACACCAAATTTATATTATATACTCTACGTAAAATATCAAACTACAGCAAATATATATTATATACTGTAAATAAAATATGAAAGTACACCAAATGCATATTATATACTGTACACAAAATATCAAATTTAACCAAATATATAATATATATTGTACATAAATTATGAAAGTACACCAAATACATATATCATACTGTACATAAAATATCAAATTTTACCAAATATATTTGATATACTGTATATAAAATATCAAATTTCACCAAATGTATATTATATACTATACATAAAATATGAAAACACAGCAAATACATATTATATACTGTACATAAATTATCAAATTTCACCAAATATATATTATATACTGTCCATAAAATATCAAATTCCACGAAATATATATTATGTACTGTACATAAAATATCAAATTTCAAAAAATAAATATTACATACTGTACATAAAAGATGAAAGTACACCAAATATATCTTATATGCTGTACATAAAATATCAAATTTCACCAAATATATATTATATACTGTACATATAATATCAAATTTTACCAAATATATATTACATACTGTACATAAGATATGAAAGTACCCCAAAAATATGTTATCTACTGTACATAAAATATGAAAGTACACCAAATTTATATTATATACTCTACATAAAATATCAAACTACAGCAAATATATATTATATACTGTAAATAAAATATTAAAGTACACCAAATGCATATTATATACTGTACACAAAATATCAAATTTAACCAAATATATAATATATATTTTGCATAAATTGTGAAAGTACACCAAATATATATATCATACTGTCCATAAAATATCAAATTTCACCAAATATATTTGATATACTGTATATAAAATATCAAATTTCACCAAATGTATATTATATACTATACATAAAATATGTAAATACAGCAAATACATATTATATACTGTACATAAAATATCAAATTTCACCAAATATATATTATATACTGTCCATAAAATATCAAATTTCACCAAATATATATTATATACTGTACATATAATATCAAATTTCAAAAAATATATATTATATACTGTACATAAAATATGAAAGTACACCAAAAATATATTATATACTGAACATAAAATATCAAATTTCACCAAATATATATTATATACTGTACATAAAATATCAAATTTCACCAAATATATATTGTATACTGTACTTAAAATATGAAAGTACCCAAAAAATATGTTATCTACTGTACATAAAATATGAAAGTACACCAAATTTATATTATATACTCTACATAAAATATCAAAGTACAGCAAATATATATTATATACTGTAAATAAAATATGAAAGTACACCAAATGCATAGTATATACTGTACACAAAATATCAAATTTAACCAAATATATAATATATATTGTACATAAATTATGAAAGTACACCAAATACATATATCATACTGTACATAAAATATCAAATTTTACCAAATATATTTGATATACTGTATATAAAATATCAAATTTCACCAAATGTATATTATATACTATACATAAAATATGAAAACACAGCAAATACATATTATATACTGTACATAAATTATCAAATTTCACCAAATATATATTATATACTGTCCATAAAATATCAAATTCCACGAAATATATATTATGTACTGTACATAAAATATCAAATTTCAAAAAATAAATATTACATACTGTACATAAAAGATGAAAGTACACCAAATATATATTATATGCTGTACATAAAATATCAAATTTCACCAAATATATTTTATATACTGTACATATAATATCAAATTTAACCAAATATATATTACATACTGTACATAAGATATGAAAGTACCCCAAAAATATGTTATCTACTGTACATAAAATATGAAAGTACACCAAATTTATATTATATACTCTACATAAAATATCAAACTACAGCAAATATATATTATATACTGTAAATAAAATATGAAAGTACACCAAATGCATATTATATACTGTACACAAAATATCAAATTTAACCAAATATATAATATATATTTTGCATAAATTGTGAAAGTACACCAAATATATATATCATACTGTCCATAAAATATCAAATTTCACCAAATATATTTGATATACTGTATATAAAATATCAAATTTCACCAAATGTATATTATATACTATACATAAAATATGTAAATACAGCAAATACATATTATATACGGTACATAAAATATCAAATTTCACCAAATATATATTATATACTGTCCATAAAATATCAAATTTCACCAAATATATATTATATACTGTACATATAATATCAAATTTCAAAAAATATATATTATATACTGTACATAAAATATGAAAGTACACCAAAAATATATTATATACTGAACATAAAATATCAAATTTCACCAAATATATATTATATACTGTACATAAAATATCAAATTTCACCAAATATATATTGTATACTGTACTTAAAATATGAAAGTACCCCAAAAATATGTTATCTACTGTACATAAAACATGAAAGTACACCAAATTTATATTATATACTCTACATAAAATATCAAAGTACAGCAAATATATATTATATACTGTAAATAAAATATGAAAGTACACCAAATGCATATTATATACTGTACAAAAAATATCAAATTTAACCAAATATATAATATATATTGTACATAAATTATGAAAGTACACCAAATATATATATCATACTGTCCATAAAATATCAAATTTCACCAAATATATTTGATATACTGTATATAAAATATCAAATTTCCCCAAATGTATATTATATACTATACATAAAATATGAAAATACAGCAAATACATATTATATACTGTACATAAAATATCAAATTTCACCAAATATATATTATATACTGTCCATAAAATATCAAATTTCACCAAATATATATTGTATACTGTACTTAAAATATGAAAGTACCCAAAAAATATGTTATCTACTGTACATAAAATATGAAAGTACACCAAATTTATATTATATACTCTACGTAAAATATCAAACTACAGCAAATATATATTATATACTGTAAATAAAATATGAAAGTACACCAAATGCATATTATATACTGTACACAAAATATCAAATTTAACCAAATATATAATATATATTGTACATAAATTATGAAAGTACACCAAATACATATATCATACTGTACATAAAATATCAAATTTTACCAAATATATTTGATATACTGTATATAAAATATCAAATTTCACCAAATGTATATTATATACTATACATAAAATATGAAAACACAGCAAATACATATTATATACTGTACATAAATTATCAAATTTCACCAAATATATATTATATACTGTCCATAAAATATCAAATTCCACGAAATATATATTATGTACTGTACATAAAATATCAAATTTCAAAAAATAAATATTACATACTGTACATAAAAGATGAAAGTACACCAAATATATATTATATGCTGTACATAAAATATCAAATTTCACCAAATATATATTATATACTGTACATATAATATCAAATTTAACCAAATATATATTACATACTGTACATAAGATATGAAAGTACCCCAAAAATATGTTATCTACTGTACATAAAATATGAAAGTACACCAAATTTATATTATATACTCTACATAAAATATCAAACTACAGCAAATATATATTATATACTGTAAATAAAATATTAAAGTACACCAAATGCATATTATATACTGTACACAAAATATCAAATTTAACCAAATATATAATATATATTTTGCATAAATTGTGAAAGTACACCAAATATATATATCATACTGTCCATAAAATATCAAATTTCACGAAATATATTTGATATACTGTATATAAAATATCAAATTTCACCAAATGTATATTATATACTATACATAAAATATGTAAATACAGCAAATACATATTATATACTGTACATAAAATATCAAATTTCACCAAATATATATTATATACTGTCCATAAAATATCAAATTTCACCAAATATATATTATATACTGTACATATAATATCAAATTTCAAAAAATATATATTATATACTGTACATAAAATATGAAAGTACACCAAAAATATATTATATACTGAACATAAAATATCAAATTTCACCAAATATATATTATATACTGTACATAAAATATCAAATTTCACCAAATATATATTGTATACTGTACTTAAAATATGAAAGTACCCAAAAAATATGTTATCTACTGTACATAAAATATGAAAGTACACCAAATTTATATTATATACTCTACATAAAATATCAAAGTACAGCAAATATATATTATATACTGTAAATAAAATATGAAAGTACACCAAATGCATAGTATATACTGTACACAAAATATCAAATTTAACCAAATATATAATATATATTGTACATAAATTATGAAAGTACACCAAATACATATATCATACTGTACATAAAATATCAAATTTTACCAAATATATTTGATATACTGTATATAAAATATCAAATTTCCCCAAATGTATATTATATACTATACATAAAATATGAAAACACAGCAAATACATATTATATACTGTACATAAATTATCAAATTTCACCAAATATATATTATATACTGTCCATAAAATATCAAATTCCACGAAATATATATTATGTACTGTACATAAAATATCAAATTTCAAAAAATAAATATTACATACTGTACATAAAAGATGAAAGTACACCAAATATATATTATATGCTGTACATAAAATATCAAATTTCACCAAATATATATTATATACTGTACATATAATATCAAATTTAACCAAATATATATTACATACTGTACATAAGATATGAAAGTACCCCAAAAATATGTTATCAACTGTACATAAAATATGAAAGTACACCAAATTTATATTATATACTCTACATAAAATATCAAACTACAGCAAATATATATTATATACTGTAAATAAAATATGAAAGTACACCAAATGCATATTATATACTGTACACAAAATATCAAATTTAACCAAATATATAATATATATTTTGCATAAATTGTGAAAGTACACCAAATATATATATCATACTGTCCATAAAATATCAAATTTCACCAAATATATTTGATATACTGTATATAAAATATCAAATTTCACCAAATGTATATTATATACTATACATAAAATATGTAAATACAGCAAATACATATTATATACGGTACATAAAATATCAAATTTCACCAAATATATATTATATACTGTCCATAAAATATCAAATTTCACCATATATATATTATATACTGTACATATAATATCAAATTTCAAAAAATATATATTATATACTGTACATAAAATATGAAAGTACACCAAAAATATATTATATACTGAACATAAAATATCAAATTTCACCAAATATATATTATATACTGTACATAAAATATCAAATTTCACCAAATATATATTGTATACTGTACTTAAAATATGAAAGTACCCCAAAAATATGTTATCTACTGTACATAAAACATGAAAGTACACCAAATTTATATTATATACTCTACATAAAATATCAAAGTACAGCAAATATATATTATATACTGTAAATAAAATATGAAAGTACACCAAATGCATATTATATACTGTACACAAAATATCAAATTTAACCAAATATATAATATATATTGTACATAAATTATGAAAGTACACCAAATATATATATCATACTGTCCATAAAATATCAAATTTCACCAAATATATTTGATATACTGTATATAAAATATCAAATTTCCCCAAATGTATATTATATACTATACATAAAATATGAAAATACAGCAAATACATATTATATACTGTACATAAAATATCAAATTTCACCAAATATATATTATATACTGTCCATAAAATATAAAATTTCACCAAATATATATTATATACTGTACATATAATATCAAATTTCAAAAAATATATATTATATACTATACATAAAATATGAAAGTACACCAAAAATATATTATATACTGTACATAAAATATCAAAATTCACCAAATATATATTATATACTGTACATAAAATATCAAATTTCACCAAATATATATTGTATACTGTACTTAAAATATGAAAGTACCCAAAAAATATGTTATCTACTGTACATAAAATATGAAAGTACACCAAATTTATATTATATACTCTACATAAAATATCAAAGTACAGCAAATATATATTATATACTGTAAATAAAATATGAAAGTACACCAAATGCATAGTATATACTGTACACAAAATATCAAATTTAACCAAATATATAATATATATTGTACATAAATTATGAAAGTACACCAAATACATATATCATACTGTACATAAAATATCAAATTTTACCAAATATATTTGATATACTGTATATAAAATATCAAATTTCACCAAATGTATATTATATACTATACATAAAATATGAAAACACAGCAAATACATATTATATACTGTACATAAATTATCAAATTTCACCAAATATATATTATATACTGTCCATAAAATATCAAATTCCACGAAATATATATTATGTACTGTACATAAAATATCAAATTTCAAAAAATAAATATTACATACTGTACATAAAAGATGAAAGTACACCAAATATATATTATATGCTGTACATAAAATATCAAATTTCACCAAATATATATTATATACTGTACATATAATATCAAATTTAACCAAATATATATTACATACTGTACATAAGATATGAAAGTACCCCAAAAATATGTTATCTACTGTACATAAAATATGAAAGTACACCAAATTTATATTATATACTCTACATAAAATATCAAACTACAGCAAATATATATTATATACTGTAAATAAAATATGAAAGTACACCAAATGCATATTATATACTGTACACAAAATATCAAATTTAACCAAATATATAATATATATTTTGCATAAATTGTGAAAGTACACCAAATATATATATCATACTGTCCATAAAATATCAAATTTCACCAAATATATTTGATATACTGTATATAAAATATCAAATTTCACCAAATGTATATTATATACTATACATAAAATATGTAAATACAGCAAATACATATTATATACTGTACATAAAATATCAAATTTCACCAAATATATATTATATACTGTCCATAAAATATCAAATTTCACCAAATATATATTATATACTGTACATATAATATCAAATTTCAAAAAATATATATTATATACTGTACATAAAATATGAAAGTACACCAAAAATATATTATATACTGAACATAAAATATCAAATTTCACCAAATATATATTATATACTGTACATAAAATATCAAATTTCACCAAATATATATTGTATACTGTACTTAAAATATGAAAGTACCCAAAAAATATGTTATCTACTGTACATAAAATATGAAAGTACACCAAATTTATATTATATACTCTACATAAAATATCAAAGTACAGCAAATATATATTATATACTGTAAATAAAATATGAAAGTACACCAAATGCATAGTATATACTGTACACAAAATATCAAATTTAACCAAATATATAATATATATTGTACATAAATTATGAAAGTACACCAAATACATATATCATACTGTACATAAAATATCAAATTTTACCAAATATCTTTGATATACTGTATATAAAATATCAAATTTCACCAAATGTATATTATATACTATACATAAAATATGAAAACACAGCAAATACATATTATATACTGTACATAAATTATCAAATTTCACCAAATATATATTATATACTGTCCATAAAATATCAAATTCCACGAAATATATATTATGTACTGTACATAAAATATCAAATTTCAAAAAATAAATATTACATACTGTACATAAAAGATGAAAGTACACCAAATATATATTATATGCTGTACATAAAATATCAAATTTCACCAAATATATATTATATACTGTCCATAAAATATCAAATTTAACCAAATATATATTACATACTGTACATAAGATATGAAAGTACCCCAAAAATATGTTATCTACTGTACATAAAATATGAAAGTACACCAAATTTATATTATATACTCTACATAAAATATCAAACTACAGCAAATATATATTATATACTGTAAATAAAATATGAAAGTACACCAAATGCATATTATATACTGTACACAAAATATCAAATTTAACCAAATATATAATATATATTTTGCATAAATTGTGAAAGTACACCAAATATATATATCATACTGTCCATAAAATATCAAATTTCACCAAATATATTTGATATACTGTATATAAAATATCAAATTTCACCAAATGTATATTATATACTATACATAAAATATGTAAATACAGCAAATACATATTATATACTGTACATAAAATATCAAATTTCACCAAATATATATTATATACTGTCCATAAAATATCAAATTTCACCAAATATATATTATATACTGTACATATAATATCAAATTTCAAAAAATATATATTATATACTGTACATAAAATATGAAAGTACACCAAAAATATATTATATACTGAACATAAAATATCAAATTTCACCAAATATATATTATATACTGTACATAAAATATCAAATTTCACCAAATAGATATTGTATACTGTACTTAAAATATGAAAGTACCCCAAAAATATGTTATCTACTGTACATAAAACATGAAAGTACACCAAATTTATATTATATACTCTACATAAAATATCAAAGTACAGCAAATATATATTATATACTGTAAATAAAATATGAAAGTACACCAAATGCATATTATATACTGTACACAAAATATCAAATTTAACCAAATATATAATATATATTGTACATAAATTATGAAAGTACACCAAATATATATATCATACTGTCCATAAAATATCAAATTTCACCAAATATATTTGATATACTGTATATAAAATATCAAATTTCCCCAAATGTATATTATATACTATACATAAAATATGAAAATACAGCAAATACATATTATATACTGTACATAAAATATCAAATTTCACCAAATATATATTATATACTGTCCATAAAATATCAAATTTCACCAAATATATATTATATACTGTACATATAATATCAAATTTCAAAAAATATATATTATATACTATACATAAAATATGAAAGTACACCAAAAATATATTATATACTGTACATAAAATATCAAATTTCACCAAATATATATTATATACTGTACATAAAATATCAAATTTCACCAAATATATATTGTATACTGTACTTAAAATATGAAAGTACCCAAAAAATATGTTATCTACTGTACATAAAATATGAAAGTACACCAAATTTATATTATATACTCAACATAAAATATCAAAGTACAGCAAATATATATTATATACTGTAAATAAAATATGAAAGTACACCAAATGCATAGTATATACTGTACACAAAATATCAAATTTAACCAAATATATAATATATATTGTACATAAATTATGAAAGTACACCAAATACATATATCATACTGTACATAAAATATCAAATTTTACCAAATATATTTGATATACTGTATATAAAATATCAAATTTCACCAAATGTATATTATATACTATACATAAAATATGAAAACACAGCAAATACATATTATATACTGTACATAAATTATCAAATTTCACCAAATATATATTATATACTGTCCATAAAATATCAAATTCCACGAAATATATATTATGTACTGTACATAAAATATCAAATTTCAAAAAATAAATATTACATACTGTACATAAAAGATGAAAGTACACCAAATATATATTATATGCTGTACATAAAATATCAAATTTCACCAAATATATATTATATACTGTACATATAATATCAAATTTAACCAAATATATATTACATACTGTACATAAGATATGAAAGTACCCCAAAAATATGTTATCTACTGTACATAAAATATGAAAGTACACCAAATTTATATTATATACTCTACATAAAATATCAAACTACAGCAAATATATATTATATACTGTAAATAAAATATGAAAGTACACCAAATGCATATTATATACTGTACACAAAATATCAAATTTAACCAAATATATAATATATATTTTGCATAAATTGTGAAAGTACACCAAATATATATATCATACTGTCCATAAAATATCAAATTTCACCAAATATATTTGATATACTGTATATAAAATATCAAATTTCACCAAATGTATATTATATACTATACATAAAATATGTAAATACAGCAAATACATATTATATACTGTACATAAAATATCAAATTTCACCAAATATATATTATATACTGTCCATAAAATATCAAATTTCACCAAATATATATTATATACTGTACATATAATATCAAATTTCAAAAAATATATATTATATACTGTACATAAAATATGAAAGTACACCAAAAATATATTATATACTGAACATAAAATATCAAATTTCACCAAATATATATTATATACTGTACATAAAATATCAAATTTCACCAAATATATATTGTATACTGTACTTAAAATATGAAAGTACCCAAAAAATATGTTATCTACTGTACATAAAATATGAAAGTACACCAAATTTATATTATATACTCTACATAAAATATCAAAGTACAGCAAATATATATTATATACTGTAAATAAAATATGAAAGTACACCAAATGCATAGTATATACTGTACACAAAATATCAAATTTAACCAAATATATAATATATATTGTACATAAATTATGAAAGTACACCAAATACATATATCATACTGTACATAAAATATCAAATTTTACCAAATATCTTTGATATACTGTATATAAAATATCAAATTTCACCAAATGTATATTATATACTATACATAAAATATGAAAACACAGCAAATACATATTATATACTGTACATAAATTATCAAATTTCACCAAATATATATTATATACTGTCCATAAAATATCAAATTCCACGAAATATATATTATGTACTGTACATAAAATATCAAATTTCAAAAAATAAATATTACATACTGTACATAAAAGATGAAAGTACACCAAATATATATTATATGCTGTACATAAAATATCAAATTTCACCAAATATATATTATATACTGTACATATAATATCAAATTTAACCAAATATATATTACATACTGTACATAAGATATGAAAGTACCCCAAAAATATGTTATCTACTGTACATAAAATATGAAAGTACACCAAATTTATATTATATACTCTACATAAAATATCAAACTACAGCAAATATATATTATATACTGTAAATAAAATATGAAAGTACACCAAATGCATATTATATACTGTACACAAAATATCAAATTTAACCAAATATATAATATATATTTTGCATAAATTGTGAAAGTACACCAAATATATATATCATACTGTCCATAAAATATCAAATTTCACCAAATATATTTGATATACTGTATATAAAATATCAAATTTCACCAAATGTATATTATATACTATACATAAAATATGTAAATACAGCAAATACATATTATATACTGTACATAAAATATCAAATTTCACCAAATATATATTATATACTGTCCATAAAATATCAAATTTCACCAAATATATATTATATACTGTACATATAATATCAAATTTCAAAAAATATATATTATATACTGTACATAAAATATGAAAGTACACCAAAAATATATTATATACTGAACATAAAATATCAAATTTCACCAAATATATATTATATACTGTACATAAAATATCAAATTTCACCAAATATATATTGTATACTGTACTTAAAATATGAAAGTACCCCAAAAATATGTTATCTACTGTACATAAAACATGAAAGTACACCAAATTTATATTATATACTCTACATAAAATATCAAAGTACAGCAAATATATATTATATACTGTAAATAAAATATGAAAGTACACCAAATGCATATTATATACTGTACACAAAATATCAAATTTAACCAAATATATAATATATATTGTACATAAATTATGAAAGTACACCAAATATATATATCATACTGTCCATAAAATATCAAATTTCACCAAATATATTTGATATACTGTATATAAAATATCAAATTTCCCCAAATGTATATTATATACTATACATAAAATATGAAAATACAGCAAATACATATTATATACTGTACATAAAATATCAAATTTCACCAAATATATATTATATACTGTCCATAAAATATCAAATTTCACCAAATATATATTATATACTGTACATATAATATCAAATTTCAAAAAATATATATTATATACTATACATAAAATATGAAAGTACACCAAAAATATATTATATACTGTACATAAAATATCAAATTTCACCAAATATATATTATATACTGTACATAAAATATCAAATTTCACCAAATATATATTGTATACTGTACTTAAAATATGAAAGTACCCAAAAAATATGTTATCTACTGTACATAAAATATGAAAGTACACCAAATTTATATTATATACTCTACATAAAATATCAAAGTACAGCAAATATATATTATATACTGTAAATAAAATATGAAAGTACACCAAATGCATAGTATATACTGTACACAAAATATCAAATTTAACCAAATATATAATATATATTGTACATAAATTATGAAAGTACACCAAATACATATATCATACTGTACATAAAATATCAAATTTTACCAAATATATTTGATATACTGTATATAAAATATCAAATTTCACCAAATGTATATTATATACTATACATAAAATATGAAAACACAGCAAATACATATTATATACTGTACATAAATTATCAAATTTCACCAAATATATATTATATACTGTCCATAAAATATCAAATTCCACGAAATATATATTATGTACTGTACATAAAATATCAAATTCAAAAAATAAATATTACATACTGTACATAAAAGATGAAAGTACACCAAATATATATTATATGCTGTACATAAAATATCAAATTTCACCAAATATATATTATATACTGTACATATAATATCAAATTTAACCAAATATATATTACATACTGTACATAAGATATGAAAGTACCCCAAAAATATGTTATCTACTGTACATAAAATATGAAAGTACACCAAATTTATATTATATACTCTACATAAAATATCAAACTACAGCAAATATATATTATATACTGTAAATAAAATATGAAAGTACACCAAATGCATATTATATACTGTACACAAAATATCAAATTTAACCAAATATATAATATATATTTTGCATAAATTGTGAAAGTACACCAAATATATATATCATACTGTCCATAAAATATCAAATTTCACCAAATATATTTGATATACTGTATATAAAATATCAAATTTCACCAAATGTATATTATATACTATACATAAAATATGTAAATACAGCAAATACATATTATATACTGTACATAAAATATCAAATTTCACCAAATATATATTATATACTGTCCATAAAATATCAAATTTCACCAAATATATATTATATACTGTACATATAATATCAAATTTCAAAAAATATATATTATATACTGTACATAAAATATGAAAGTACACCAAAAATATATTATATACTGAACATAAAATATCAAATTTCACCAAATATATATTATATACTGTACATAAAATATCAAATTTCACCAAATATATATTGTATACTGTACTTAAAATATGAAAGTACCCGAAAAATATGTTATCTACTGTACATAAAACATGAAAGTACACCAAATTTATATTATATACTCTACATAAAATATCAAAGTACAGCAAATATATATTATATACTGTAAATAAAATATGAAAGTACACCAAATGCATATTATATACTGTACACAAAATATCAAATTTAACCAAATATATAATATATATTGTACATAAATTATGAAAGTACACCAAATATATATATCATACTGTCCATAAAATATCAAATTTCACCAAATATATTTGATATACTGTATATAAAATATCAAATTTCCCCAAATGTATATTATATACTATACATAAAATATGAAAATACAGCAAATACATATTATATACTGTCCATAAAATATCAAATTTCACCAAATATATATTATATACTGTCCATAAAATATCAAATTTCACCAAAAATATATTATATACTGTACATAAAATATCAAATTTCACCAAATATATATTACATGCTGTACATAAAATACCAAATTTCACCAAATATATATTGTATACTGTACTTAAAATATGAAAGTACCCAAAAAATATGTTATCTACTGTACATAAAATATGAAAGTACACCAAATTTATATTATATACTCTACATAAAATATCAAAGTACAGCAAATATATATTATATACTGTAAATAAAATATGAAAGTACACCAAATGCATAGTATATACTGTACACAAAATATCAAATTTAACCAAATATATAATATATATTGTACATAAATTATGAAAGTACACCAAATACATATATCATACTGTACATAAAATATCAAATTTCACCAAATATATTTGATATACTGTATATAAAATATCAAATTTCACCAAATGTATATTATATACTATACATAAAATATGAAAACACAGCAAATACATATTATATACTGTACATAAAATATCAAATTTCACCAAATATATATTATATACTGTCCATAAAATATCAAATTTCACCAAATATATATTATATACTGTACATATAATATCAAATTTCAAAAAATATATATTATATACTGTACATAAAATATGAAAGTACACCAAAAATATATTATATACTGTACATAAATTATCAAATTTCACCAAATATATATTATATACTGTACATAAAATATCAAATTTCACCAAATATATATTGTATACTGTACTTAAAATATGAAAGTACCCCAAAAATATGTTATCTACTGTACATAAAATATGAAAGTACACCAAATTTATATTATATACTCTACATAAAATATCAAACTACAGCAAATATATATTATATACTGTAAATAAAATATGAAAGTACACCAAATGCATATTATATACTGTACACAAAATATCAAATTTAACCATATATATAATATATATTGTACATAAATTATGAAAGTACACCAAATACATATATCATACTGTACATAAAATGTCAAATTTTACCAAATATATTTGATATACTGTATATAAAATATCAAATTTCACCAAATGTATATTATATACTATACATAAAATATGAAAACACAGCAAATACATATTATATACTGTACATAAATTATCAAATTTCACCAAATATATATTATATACTGTCCATAAAATATCAAATTCCACGAAATATATATTATGTACTGTACATAAAATATCAAATTTCAAAAAATAAATATTACATACTGTACATAAAAGATGAAAGTACACCAAATATATATTATATGCTGTACATAAAATATCAAATTTCACCAAATATATATTATATACTGTACATATAATATCAAATTTAACCAAATATATATTACATACTGTACATAAGATATGAAAGTACCCCAAAAATATGTTATCTACTGTACATAAAATATGAAAGTACACCAAATTTATATTATATACTCTACATAAAATATCAAACTACAGCAAATATATATTATATACTGTAAATAAAATATGAAAGTACACCAAATGCATATTATATACTGTACACAAAATATCAAATTTAACCAAATATATAATATATATTTTGCATAAATTGTGAAAGTACACCAAATATATATATCATACTGTCCATAAAATATCAAATTTCACCAAATATATTTGATATACTGTATATAAAATATCAAATTTCACCAAATGTATATTATATACTATACATAAAATATGTAAATACACCAAATACATATTATATACTGTACATAAAATATCAAATTTCACCAAATATATATTATATACTGTCCATAAAATATCAAATTTCACCAAATATATATTATATACTGTACATATAATATCAAATTTCAAAAAATATATATTATATACTGTACATAAAATATGAAAGTACACCAAAAATATATTATATACTGAACATAAAATATCAAATTTCACCAAATATATATTATATACTGTACATAAAATATCAAATTTCACCAAATATATATTGTATACTGTACTTAAAATATGAAAGTACCCCAAAAATATGTTATCTACTGTACATAAAACATGAAAGTACACCAAATTTATATTATATACTCTACATAATATATCAAAGTACAGCAAATATATATTATATACTGTAAATAAAATATGAAAGTACACCAAATGCATATTATATACTGTACACAAAATATCAAATTTAACCAAATATATAATATATATTGTACATAAATTATGAAAGTACACCAAATATATATATCATACTGTCCATAAAATATCAAATTTCACCAAATATATTTGATATACTGTATATAAAATATCAAATTTCCCCAAATGTATATTATATACTATACATAAAATATGAAAATACAGCAAATACATATTATATACTGTACATAAAATATCAAATTTCACCAAATATATATTATATACTGTCCATAAAATATCAAATTTCACCAAATATATATTATATACTGTACATATAATATCAAATTTCAAAAAATATATATTATATACTATACATAAAATATGAAAGTACACCAAAAATATATTATATACTGTACATAAAATATCAAATTTCACCAAATATATATTATATACTGTACATAAAATATCAAATTTCACCAAATATATATTGTATACTGTACTTAAAATATGAAAGTACCCAAAAAATATGTTATCTACTGTACATAAAATATGAAAGTACACCAAATTTATATTATATACTCTACATAAAATATCAAAGTACAGCAAATATATATTATATACTGTAAATAAAATATGAAAGTACACCAAATGCATAGTATATACTGTACACAAAATATCAAATTTAACCAAATATATAATATATATTTTACATAAATTATGAAAGTACACCAAATACATATATCATACTGTACATAAAATATCAAATTTCACCAAATATATTTGATATGCTGTATATAAAATATCAAATTTCACCAAATGTATATTATATACTATACATAAAATATGAAAACACAGCAAATACATATTATATACTGTACATAAAATATCAAATTTCACCAAATATATATTATATACTGTCCATAAAATATCAAATTTCACCAAATATATATTATATACTGTACATATAATATCAAATTTCAAAAAATATATATTATATACTGTACATAAAATATGAAAGTACACCAAAAATATATTATATACTGTACATAAAATATCAAATTTCACCAAATATATATTATATACTGTACATAAAATATCAAATTTCACCAAATATATATTGTATACTGTACTTAAAATATGAAAGTACCCAAAAAATATGTTATCTACTGTACATAAAATATGAAAGTACACCAAATTTATATTATATACTTTACATAAAATATCAAAGTACAGCAAATATATATTATATACTGTAAATAAAATATGAAAGTACACCAAATGCATAGTATATACTGTACACAAAATATCAAATTTAACCAAATATATAATATATATTGTACATAAATTATGAAAGTACACCAAATACATATATCATACTGTACATAAAATATCAAATTTCACCAAATATATTTGATATACTGTATATAAAATATCAAATTTCACCAAATGTATATTATATACTATACATAAAATATGAAAACACAGCAAATACATATTATATACTGTACATAAAATATCAAATTTCACCAAATATATATTATATACTGTTCATAAAATATCAAATTTCACCAAATATATATTATATACTGTACATATAATATCAAATTTCAAAAAATATATATTATATACTATACATAAAATATGAAAGTACACCAAAAATATATTATATACTGTACATAAAATATCAAATTTCACCAAATATATATTATATACTGTACATAAAATATCAAATTTCACCAAATATATATTTTATACTGTACTTAAAATATGAAAGTACCCAAAAAATATGTTATCTACTGTACATAAAATATGAAAGTACACCAAATTTATATTATATACTCTACATAAAATATCAAAGTACAGCAAATATATATTATATACTGTAAATAAAATATGAAAGTACACCAAATGCATAGTATATACTGTACACAAAATATCAAATTTAACCAAATATATAATATATATTGTACATAAATTATGAAAGTACACCAAATACATATATCATACTGTACATAAAATATCAAATTTCACCAAATATATTTGATATACTGTATATAAAATATCAAATTTCACCAAACGTATATTATATACTATACATAAAATATGAAAACACAGCAAATACATATTATATACTGTACATAAAATATCAAATTTCACCAAATATATATTATATACTGTCCATAAAATATCAAATTTCACCAAATATATATTATATACTGTACATATAATATCAAATTTCAAAAAATATATATTATATACTGTACATAAAATATGAAAGTACACCAAAAATATATTATATACTGTACATAAAATATCAAATTTCACCAAATATATATAATATACTGTACATAAAATATCAAATTTCACCAAATATATATTGTATACTGTACTTAAAATATGAAAGTACCCCAAAAATATGTTATCTACTGTACATAAAATATGAAAGTACACCAAATTTATATTATATACTCTACGTAAAATATCAAAGTACAGCAAATATATATTATATACTGTAAATAAAATATGAAAGTACACCAAATGCATATTATATACTGTACACAAAATATCAAATTTAACCAAATATATAATATATATTGTACATAAATTATGAAAGTACACCAAATACATATATCATACTGTACATAAAATATCAAATTTCACCAAATATATTTGATATACTGTATATAAAATATCAAATTTCACCAAATGTATATTATATACTATACATAAAATATGAAAACACAGCAAATACATATTATATACTGTACATAAAATATCAAATTTCACCAAATATATATTAAATACTGTCCATAAAATATCAAATTCCACGAAATATATATTATATACTGTACATAAAATATCAAATTTCAAAAAATAAATATTACATACTGTACATAAAAGATGAAAGTACACCAAATATATATTATATGCTGTAGATAAAATATCAAATTTCACCAAATATATATTATATACTGTCCATAAAATATCAAATTTCACCAAATATATATTATATACTGTACATATAATATCAAATTTAACCAAATAAATATTACATACTGTACATAAGATATGAAAGTACCCCAAAAATATGTTATCTACTGTACATAAAATATGAAAGTACACCAAATTTATATTATATACTCTACATAAAATATCAAACTACAGCAAATATATATTATATACTGTAAATAAAATATGAAAGTACACCAAATGCATATTATATTCTGTACACAAAATATCAAATTTAACCAAATATATAATATATATTGTACATAAATTGTGAAAGTACACCAAATATATATATCATACTGTCCATAAAATATCAAATTTAACCAAATATATTTGATATACTGTATATAAAATATCAAATTTCACCAAATGTATATTATATACTATACAAAAAATATGAAAATACAGCAAATACATATTATATACTGTACATAAAATATCAAATTTCACCAAATATATATTATATACTGTCCATAAAATATCAAATTTCACCAAATATATATTATATACTGTACATATAATATCAAATTTCAAAAAATATATATTATATACTGTACATAAAATATGAAAGTACACCAAAAATATATTATATACTGTACATAAAATATCAAATTTCACCAAATATATATTATATACTGTACATAAAATATCAAATTTCACCAAATATATATTGTATACTGTACTTAAAATATGAAAGTACCCCAAAAATATGTTATCTACTGTACATAAAACATGAAAGTACACCAAATTTATATTATATACTCTACATAAAATATCAAAGTACAGCAAATATATATTATATACTGTAAATAAAATATGAAAGTACACCAAATGCATATTATATACTGTACACAAAATATCAAATTTAACCAAATATATAATATATATTGTACATAAATTATGAAAGTACACCAAATACATATATCATACTGTCCATAAAATATCAAATTTCACCAAATATATTTGATATACTGTATATAAAATATCAAATTTCACCAAATGTATATTATATACTATACATAAAATATGAAAATACAGCAAATACATATTATGTACTGTACATAAAATATCAAATTTCACCAAATATATTTTATATACTGTCCTTAAAATATCAAATTTCACCAAATATATATTATATACTGTACATAAAATATCAAATTTCACCAAATATATATTGTATACTGTACTTAAAATATGAAAGTACCCCAAAAATATGTTATCTACTGTACATAAAATATGAAAGTACACCAAATTTATATTATATACTCTACGTAAAATATCAAAGTACAGCAAATATATATTATATACTGTAAATAAAATATGAAAGTACACCAAATGCATATTATATACTGTACACAAAATATCAAATTTAACCAAATATATAATATATATTGTACATAAATTATGAAAGTACACCAAATACATATATCATACTGTACATAAAATATCAAATTTCACCAAATATATTTGATATACTGTATATAAAATATCAAATTTCACCAAATGTATATTATATACTATACATAAAATATGAAAACACAGCAAATACATATTATATACTGTACATAAAATATCAAATTTCACCAAATATATATTAAATACTGTCCATAAAATATCAAATTCCACGAAATATATATTATGTACTGTACATAAAATATCAAATTTCAAAAAATAAATATTACATACTGTACATAAAAGATGAAAGTACACCAAATATATATTATATGCTGTACATAAAATATCAAATTTCACCAAATATATATTATATACTGTACATATAATATCAAATTTAACCAAATATATATTACATACTGTACATAAGATATGAAAGTACCCCAAAAATATGTTATCTACTGTACATAAAATATGAAAGTACACCAAATTTATATTATATACTCTACATAAAATATCAAACTACAGCAAATATATATTATATACTGTAAATAAAATATGAAAGTACACCAAATGCATATTATATACTGTACACAAAATATCAAATTTAACCAAATATATAATATATATTTTGCATAAATTGTGAAAGTACACCAAATATATATATCATACTGTCCATAAAATATCAAATTTTACCAAATATATTTGATATACTGTATATAAAATATCAAATTTCACCAAATGTATATTATATACTATACATAAAATATGTAAATACAGCAAATACATATTATATACTGTACATAAAATATCAAATTTCACAAAATATATATTATATACTGTCCATAAAATATCAAATTTCACCAAATATATATTATATACTGTACATATAATATCAAATTTCAAGAAATATATATTATATACTGTACATAAAATATGAAAGTACACCAAAAATATATTATATACTGAACATAAAATATCAAATTTCACCAAATATATATTATATACTGTACATAAAATATCAAATTTCACCAAATATATATTGTATACTGTACTTAAAATATGAAAGTACCCCAAAAATATGTTATCTACTGTACATAAAACATGAAAGTACACCAAATTTATATTATATACTCTACATAAAATATCAAAGTACAGCAAATATATATTATATACTGTAAATAAAATATGAAAGTACACCAAATGCATATTATATACTGTACACAAAATATCAAATTTAACCAAATATATAATATATATTGTACATAAATTATGAAAGTACACCAAATATATATATCATACTGTCCATAAAATATCAAATTTCACCAAATATATTTGATATACTGTATATAAAATATCAAATTTCCCCAAATGTATATTATATACGATACATAAAATATGAAAATACAGCAAATACATATTATATACTGTACATAAAATATCAAATTTCACCAAATATATATTATATACTGTCCATAAAATATCAAATTTCACCAAATATATATTATATACTGTACATATAATATCAAATTTCAAAAAATATGTATTATATACTATACATAAAATATGAAAGTACACCAAAAATATATTATATACTGTACATAAAATATCAAATTTCACCAAATATATATTATATACTGTACATAAAATATCAAATTTCACCAAATATATATTGTATACTGTACTTAAAATATGAAAGTACCCAAAAAATATGTTATCTACTGTACAAAAAATATGAAAGTACACCAAATTTATATTATATACTCTACATAAAATATCAAAGTACAGCAAATATATATTATATACTGTAAATAAAATATGAAAGTACACCAAATGCATAGTATATACTGTACACAAAATATCAAATTTAACCAAATATATAATATATATTGTACATAAATTATGAAAGTACACCAAATACATATATCATACTGTACATAAAATATCAAATTTCACCAAATATATTTGATATACTGTATATAAAATATCAAATTTCACCAAATGTATATTATATACTATACATAAAATATGAAAACACAGCAAATACATATTATATACTGTACATAAAATATCAAATTTCACCAAATATATATTATATACTGTCCATAAAATATCAAATTTCACCAAATATATATTATATACTGTACATATAATATCAAATTTCAAAAAATATATATTATATACTGTACATAAAATATGAAAGTACACCAAAAATATATTATATACTGTACATAAAATATCAAATTTCACCAAATATATATAATATACTGTACATAAAATATCAAATTTCACCAAATATATATTGTATACTGTACTTAAAATATGAAAGTACCCCAAAAATATGTTATCTACTGTACATAAAATATGAAAGTACACCAAATTTATATTATATACTCTACGTAAAATATCAAAGTACAGCAAATATATATTATATACTGTAAATAAAATATGAAAGTACACCAAATGCATATTATATACTGTACACAAAATATCAAATTTAACCAAATATATAATATATATTGTACATAAATTATGAAAGTACACCAAATACATATATCATACTGTACATAAAATATCAAATTTCACCAAATATATTTGATATACTGTATATAAAATATCAAATTTCACCAAATGTATATTATATACTATACATAAAATATGAAAACACAGCAAATACATATTATATACTGTACATAAAATATCAAATTTCACCAAATATATATTAAATACTGTCCATAAAATATCAAATTCCACGAAATATATATTATATACTGTACATAAAATATCAAATTTCAAAAAATAAATATTACATACTGTACATAAAAGATGAAAGTACACCAAATATATATTATATGCTGTAGATAAAATATCAAATTTCACCAAATATATATTATATACTGTCCATAAAATATCAAATTTCACCAAATATATATTATATACTGTACATATAATATCAAATTTAACCAAATAAATATTACATACTGTACATAAGATATGAAAGTACCCCAAAAATATGTTATCTACTGTACATAAAATATGAAAGTACACCAAATTTATATTATATACTCTACATAAAATATCAAACTACAGCAAATATATATTATATACTGTAAATAAAATATGAAAGTACACCAAATGCATATTATATTCTGTACACAAAATATCAAATTTAACCAAATATATAATATATATTGTACATAAATTGTGAAAGTACACCAAATATATATATCATACTGTCCATAAAATATCAAATTTAACCAAATATATTTGATATACTGTATATAAAATATCAAATTTCACCAAATGTATATTATATACTATACAAAAAATATGAAAATACAGCAAATACATATTATATACTGTACATAAAATATCAAATTTCACCAAATATATATTATATACTGTCCATAAAATATCAAATTTCACCAAATATATATTATATACTGTACATATAATATCAAATTTCAAAAAATATATATTATATACTGTACATAAAATATGAAAGTACACCAAAAATATATTATATACTGTACATAAAATATCAAATTTCACCAAATATATATTATATACTGTACATAAAATATCAAATTTCACCAAATATATATTGTATACTGTACTTAAAATATGAAAGTACCCCAAAAATATGTTATCTACTGTACATAAAACATGAAAGTACACCAAATTTATATTATATACTCTACATAAAATATCAAAGTACAGCAAATATATATTATATACTGTAAATAAAATATGAAAGTACACCAAATGCATATTATATACTGTACACAAAATATCAAATTTAACCAAATATATAATATATATTGTACATAAATTATGAAAGTACACCAAATACATATATCATACTGTCCATAAAATATCAAATTTCACCAAATATATTTGATATACTGTATATAAAATATCAAATTTCACCAAATGTATATTATATACTATACATAAAATATGAAAATACAGCAAATACATATTATATACTGTACATAAAATATCAAATTTCACCAAATATATTTTATATACTGTCCTTAAAATATCAAATTTCACCAAATATATATTATATACTGTACATAAAATATCAAATTTCACCAAATATATATTGTATACTGTACTTAAAATATGAAAGTACCCCAAAAATATGTTATCTACTGTACATAAAATATGAAAGTACACCAAATTTATATTATATACTCTACGTAAAATATCAAAGTACAGCAAATATATATTATATACTGTAAATAAAATATGAAAGTACACCAAATGCATATTATATACTGTACACAAAATATCAAATTTAACCAAATATATAATATATATTGTACATAAATTATGAAAGTACACCAAATACATATATCATACTGTACATAAAATATCAAATTTCACCAAATATATTTGATATACTGTATATAAAATATCAAATTTCACCAAATGTATATTATATACTATACATAAAATATGAAAACACAGCAAATACATATTATATACTGTACATAAAATATCAAATTTCACCAAATATATATTAAATACTGTCCATAAAATATCAAATTCCACGAAATATATATTATGTACTGTACATAAAATATCAAATTTCAAAAAATAAATATTACATACTGTACATAAAAGATGAAAGTACACCAAATATATATTATATGCTGTACATAAAATATCAAATTTCACCAAATATATATTATATACTGTCCATAAAATATCAAATTTAACCAAATATATATTACATACTGTACATAAGATATGAAAGTACCCCAAAAATATGTTATCTACTGTACATAAAATATGAAAGTACACCAAATTTATATTATATACTCTACATAAAATATCAAACTACAGCAAATATATATTATATACTGTAAATAAAATATGAAAGTACACCAAATGCATATTATATACTGTACACAAAATATCAAATTTAACCAAATATATAATATATATTTTGCATAAATTGTGAAAGTACACCAAATATATATATCATACTGTCCATAAAATATCAAATTTTACCAAATATATTTGATATACTGTATATAAAATATCAAATTTCACCAAATGTATATTATATACTATACATAAAATATGTAAATACAGCAAATACATATTATATACTGTACATAAAATATCAAATTTCACAAAATATATATTATATACTGTCCATAAAATATCAAATTTCACCAAATATATATTATATACTGTACATATAATATCAAATTTCAAGAAATATATATTATATACTGTACATAAAATATGAAAGTACACCAAAAATATATTATATACTGAACATAAAATATCAAATTTCACCAAATATATATTATATACTGTACATAAAATATCAAATTTCACCAAATATATATTGTATACTGTACTTAAAATATGAAAGTACCCCAAAAATATGTTATCTACTGTACATAAAACATGAAAGTACACCAAATTTATATTATATACTCTACATAAAATATCAAAGTACAGCAAATATATATTATATACTGTAAATAAAATATGAAAGTACACCAAATGCATATTATATACTGTACACAAAATATCAAATTTAACCAAATATATAATATATATTGTACATAAATTATGAAAGTACACCAAATATATATATCATACTGTCCATAAAATATCAAATTTCACCAAATATATTTGATATACTGTATATAAAATATCAAATTTCCCCAAATGTATATTATATACGATACATAAAATATGAAAATACAGCAAATACATATTATATACTGTACATAAAATATCAAATTTCACCAAATATATATTATATACTGTCCATAAAATATCAAATTTCACCAAATATATATTATATACTGTACATATAATATCAAATTTCAAAAAATATGTATTATATACTATACATAAAATATGAAAGTACACCAAAAATATATTATATACTGTACATAAAATATCAAATTTCACCAAATATATATTATATACTGTACATAAAATATCAAATTTCACCAAATATATATTGTATACTGTACTTAAAATATGAAAGTACCCAAAAAATATGTTATCTACTGTACAAAAAATATGAAAGTACACCAAATTTATATTATATACTCTACATAAAATATCAAAGTACAGCAAATATATATTATATACTGTAAATAAAATATGAAAGTACACCAAATGCATAGTATATACTGTACACAAAATATCAAATTTAACCAAATATATAATATATATTGTACATAAATTATGAAAGTACACCAAATACATATATCATACTGTACATAAAATATCAAATTTCACCAAATATATTTGATATACTGTATATAAAATATCAAATTTCACCAAATGTATATTATATACTATACATAAAATATGAAAACACAGCAAATACATATTATATACTGTACATAAAATATCAAATTTCACCAAATATATATTATATACTGTCCATAAAATATCAAATTTCACCAAATATATATTATATACTGTACATATAATATCAAATTTCAAAAAATATATATTATATACTGTACATAAAATATGAAAGTACACCAAAAATATATTATATACTGTACATAAAATATCAAATTTCACCAAATATATATAATATACTGTACATAAAATATCAAATTTCACCAAATATATATTGTATACTGTACTTAAAATATGAAAGTACCCCAAAAATATGTTATCTACTGTACATAAAATATGAAAGTACACCAAATTTATATTATATACTCTACGTAAAATATCAAAGTACAGCAAATATATATTATATACTGTAAATAAAATATGAAAGTACACCAAATGCATATTATATACTGTACACAAAATATCAAATTTAACCAAATATATAATATATATTGTACATAAATTATGAAAGTACACCAAATACATATATCATACTGTACATAAAATATCAAATTTCACCAAATATATTTGATATACTGTATATAAAATATCAAATTTCACCAAATGTATATTATATACTATACATAAAATATGAAAACACAGCAAATACATATTATATACTGTACATAAAATATCAAATTTCACCAAATATATATTAAATACTGTCCATAAAATATCAAATTCCACGAAATATATATTATATACTGTACATAAAATATCAAATTTCAAAAAATAAATATTACATACTGTACATAAAAGATGAAAGTACACCAAATATATATTATATGCTGTAGATAAAATATCAAATTTCACCAAATATATATTATATACTGTCCATAAAATATCAAATTTCACCAAATATATATTATATACTGTACATATAATATCAAATTTAACCAAATAAATATTACATACTGTACATAAGATATGAAAGTACCCCAAAAATATGTTATCTACTGTACATAAAATATGAAAGTACACCAAATTTATATTATATACTCTACATAAAATATCAAACTACAGCAAATATATATTATATACTGTAAATAAAATATGAAAGTACACCAAATGCATATTATATTCTGTACACAAAATATCAAATTTAACCAAATATATAATATATATTGTACATAAATTGTGAAAGTACACCAAATATATATATCATACTGTCCATAAAATATCAAATTTAACCAAATATATTTGATATACTGTATATAAAATATCAAATTTCACCAAATGTATATTATATACTATACAAAAAATATGAAAATACAGCAAATACATATTATATACTGTACATAAAATATCAAATTTCACCAAATATATATTATATACTGTCCATAAAATATCAAATTTCACCAAATATATATTATATACTGTACATATAATATCAAATTTCAAAAAATATATATTATATACTGTACATAAAATATGAAAGTACACCAAAAATATATTATATACTGTACATAAAATATCAAATTTCACCAAATATATATTATATACTGTACATAAAATATCAAATTTCACCAAATATATATTGTATACTGTACTTAAAATATGAAAGTACCCCAAAAATATGTTATCTACTGTACATAAAACATGAAAGTACACCAAATTTATATTATATACTCTACATAAAATATCAAAGTACAGCAAATATATATTATATACTGTAAATAAAATATGAAAGTACACCAAATGCATATTATATACTGTACACAAAATATCAAATTTAACCAAATATATAATATATATTGTACATAAATTATGAAAGTACACCAAATACATATATCATACTGTCCATAAAATATCAAATTTCACCAAATATATTTGATATACTGTATATAAAATATCAAATTTCACCAAATGTATATTATATACTATACATAAAATATGAAAATACAGCAAATACATATTATATACTGTACATAAAATATCAAATTTCACCAAATATATTTTATATACTGTCCTTAAAATATCAAATTTCACCAAATATATATTATATACTGTACATAAAATATCAAATTTCACCAAATATATATTGTATACTGTACTTAAAATATGAAAGTACGCCAAAAATATGTAATCTACTGTACATAAAACATGAAAGTACACCAAATTTATATTATATACTCTACATAAAATATCAAAGTACAGCAAATATATATTATATACTGTAAATAAAATATGAAAGTATACCAAATGCATATTATATACTGTACACAAAATATCAAATTTAACCAAATATATAATATATAGTACATAAATTATGAAAGTACACCAAATATATATATCATACTGTACATAAAATATCAAATTTCACCAAATTTATTTGATATACTGTATATAAAATATCAAATTTCACCAAATGTATATTATATACTATACAAAAAATATGAAAATACAGCAAATACATATTATATACTGTACATAAAATATCAAATTTCACCAAATATATATTAAATACTGTCCATAAAATATCAAATTCCACGAAATATATATTATATACTGTACATAAAATATCAAATTTCAAAAAATAAATATTACATACTGTACATAAAAGATGAAAGTACACCAAATATATATTATATGCTGTACATAAAATATCAAATTTCACCAAATATATATTATATACTGTCCATAAAATATCAAATTTCACCAAATATATATTATATACTGTACATATAATATCAAATTTAACCAAATATATATTACATACTGTACATAAGATATGAAAGTACCCCAAAAATATGTTATCTGCTGTACATAAAATATGAAAGTACACCAAATATATATTATATACTCTACATAAAATATCAAAGTACAGCAAATATGTATTATGTACTGTAAATAAAATATGAAAGTACCCCAAATGCATATTATATACTGTACACAAAATATCAAATTTAACCAAATATATAATATATATTGTACATAAATTGTGAAAGTACACCAAATATATATATCATACTGTCCATAAAATATCAAATTTCACCAAATATATTTGATATACTGTATATAAAATATCAAATTTCACCAAATGTATATTATATACTATACATAAAATATGAAAACACAGAAAATACATATTACATACTGTACATAAAATATCAAATTTCACCAAATATATATTATATACTGTCCATAAAATATCAAATTTCAACAAATATATATTATATACTGTACATATAATATCAAATTTCAAAAAATATATATTATATACTGTACATAAAATATGAAAGTACACCAAAAATATATTATATACTGTACATAAAATATCAAATTTCACCAAATATATATTATATACTGTACATAAAATATCAAATTTCACCAAATATATATTGTATACTGTACTTAAAATATTAAAGTACCCCAAAAATATGTTATCTACTGTACATAAAACATGAAAGTACACCAAATTTATATTATATACTCTACATAAAATATCAAAGTACAGCAAATATATATTATATACTGTAAATAAAATATGAAAGTACACCAAATGCATATTATATACTGTACACAAAATATCAAATTTAACCAAATATATAATATATATTGTACATAAATTATGAAAGTACACCAAATATATATATCATACTGTACATAAAATATCAAATTTCACCTAATATATTTGATATACTGTATATAAAATATCAAATTTCACCAAATGTATATTATATACTATACATAAAATATGAAAATACAGCAAATACATATTATATACTGTACATAAAATATCAAATTTCACCAAATATATATTATATACTGTCCATAAAATATCAAATTCCACGAAATATATATTATATACTGTACATAAAATATCAAATTTCAAAAAATAAATATTACATACTGTACATAAAAGATGAAAGTACACCAAATATATATTATATGCTGTACATAAAATATCAAATTTCACCAAATATATATTATATACTGTCCATAAAATATCAAATTTCATCAAATATATATTATATAGTGTACATATAATATCAAATTTAACCAAATATATATTACATACTGTACATAAGATATGAAAGTACCACAAAAATATGTTATCTACTGTACATAAAATATGAAAGTACACCGAATTTATATTATATACTCTACATAAAATATCAAACTACAGCAAATATATATTATATACTGTAAATAAAATATGAAAGTACACCAAATGCATATTATATACTGTACACAAAATATCAAATTTAACCAAATATATAATATATATTGTACATAAATTGTGAAAGTACACCAAATATATATATCATACTGTCCATAAAATATCAAATTTAACCAAATATATTTGATATACTGTATATAAAATATCAAATTTCACCAAATGTATATTATATACTATACATAAAATATGAAAATACAGCAAATACATATTATATACTGTACATAAAATATCAAATTTCACCAAATATATATTATATACTGTCCATAAAATATCAAATTTCACCAAATATATATTATATACTGTACATATAATATCAAATTTCAAAAAATATATATTATATACTGTACATAAAATATGAAAGTACACCAAAAATATATTATATACTGTACATAAAATATCAAATTTCACCAAATATATATTATATACTGTACATAAAATATCAAATTTCACCAAATATATATTGTATACTGTACTTAAAATATGAAAGTACCCCAAAAATATGTTATCTACTGTACATAAAATATGAAAGTACACCAAATTTATATTATATACTCTACATAAAATATCAAAGTACAGCAAATATATATTATATACTGTAAATAAAATATGAAAGTACACCAAATTCATATTATATACTGTACACAAAATATCAAATTTAACCAAATATATAATATATATTGTACATAAATTATGAAAGTACACCAAATACATATATCATACTGTACATAAAATATCAAATTTCACCAAATATATTTGATATACTGTATATAAAATATCAAATTTCACCAAATGTATATTATATACTATACATAAAATATGAAAACACAGCAAATACATATTATATACTGTACATAAAATATCAAATTTCACCAAATATATATTATATACTGTCCATAAAATATCAAATTTCACCAAATATATATTATATACCGTACATATAATATCAAATTTCAAAAAATATATATTATATACTATACATAAAATATGAAAGTACACCAAAAATATATTATATACTGTACATAAAATATCAAATTTCACCAAATATATATTATATACTGTACATAAAATATCAAATTTCACCAAATATATATTGTATACTGTACTTAAAATATGAAAGTACCCAAAAAATATGTTATCTACTGTACATAAAATATGAAAGTACACCAAATTTATATTATATACTCTACATAAAATATCAAAGTACAGCAAATATATATTATATACTGTAAATAAAATATGAAAGTACACCAAATGCATAGTATATACTGTACACAAAATATCAAATTTAACCAAATATATAATATATATTGTACATAAATTATGAAAGTACACCAAATACATATATCATACTGTACATAAAATATCAAATTTCACCAAATATATTTGATATACTGTATATAAAATATCAAATTTCACCAAATGTATATTATATACTATACATAAAATATGAAAACACAGCAAATACATATTATATACTGTACATAAAATATCAAATTTCACCAAATATATATTAAATACTGTCCATAAAATATCAAATTCCACGAAATATATATTATATACTGTACATAAAATATCAAATTTCAAAAAATAAATATTACATACTGTACATAAAAGATGAAAGTACACCAAATATATATTATATGCTGTAGATAAAATATCAAATTTCACCAAATATATATTATATACTGTCCATAAAATATCAAATTTCACCAAATATATATTATATACTGTACATATAATATCAAATTTAACCAAATAAATATTACATACTGTACATAAGATATGAAAGTACCCCAAAAATATGTTATCTACTGTACATAAAATATGAAAGTACACCAAATTTATATTATATACTCTACATAAAATATCAAACTACAGCAAATATATATTATATACTGTAAATAAAATATGAAAGTACACCAAATGCATATTATATACTGTACACAAAATATCAAATTTAACCAAATATATAATATATATTGTACATAAATTGTGAAAGTACACCAAATATATATATCATACTGTCCATAAAATATCAAATTTAACCAAATATATTTGATATACTGTATATAAAATATCAAATTTCACCAAATGTATATTATATACTATACATAAAATATGAAAATACAGCAAATACATATTATATACTGTACATAAAATATCAAATTTCACCAAATATATATTATATACTGTCCATAAAATATCAAATTTCACCAAATATATATTATATACTGTACATATAATATCAAATTTCAAAAAATATATATTATATACTGTACATAAAATATGAAAGTACACCAAAAATATATTATATACTGTACATAAAATATCAAATTTCACCAAATATATATTATATACTGTACATAAAATATCAAATTTCACCAAATATATATTGTATACTGTACTTAAAATATGAAAGTACCCCAAAAATATGTTATCTACTGTACATAAAATATGAAAGTACACCAAATTTATATTATATACTCTACATAAAATATCAAAGTACAGCAAATATATATTATATACTGTAAATAAAATATGAAAGTACACCAAATTCATATTATATACTGTACACAAAATATCAAATTTAACCAAATATATAATATATATTGTACATAAATTATGAAAGTACACCAAATACATATATCATACTGTACATAAAATATCAAATTTCACCAAATATATTTGATATACTGTATATAAAATATCAAATTTCACCAAATGTATATTATATACTATACATAAAATATGAAAACACAGCAAATACATATTATATACTGTACATAAAATACCAAATTTCACCAAATATATATTATATACTGTCCATAAAATATCAAATTTCACCAAATATATATTATATACCGTACATATAATATCAAATTTCAAAAAATATATATTATATACTGTACATAAAATATGAAAGTACACCAAAAATATATTATATACTGTACATAAAATATCAAATTTCACCAAATATTTATTATATACTGTACATAAAATATCAAATTTCACCAAATATATATTGTATACTGTACTTAAAATATGAAAGTACCCCAAAAATATGTTATCTACTGTACATAAAACATGAAAGTACACCAAATTTATATTATATACTCTACATAAAATATCAAAGTACAGCAAATATATATTATATACAGTAAATAAAATATGAAAGTACACCAAATGCATACTATATACTGTACACAAAATATCAAATTTAACCAAATATATAATATATATTGTACATAAATTATGAAAGTACACCAAATACATATATCATACTGTACATAAAATATCAAATTTCACCAAATATATTTGATATACTGTATATAAAATATCAAATTTCACCAAATGTATATTATATACTATACATAAAATATGAAAACACAGCAAATAAATATTATATACTGTACATAAAATATCAAATTTCACCAAATATATATTATATACTGTCCATAAAATATCAAATTTCACCAAATATATATTATATACTGTACATATAATATCAAATTTCAAAAAATATATATTATATACTGTACATAAAATATGAAAGTACACCAAAAATATATTATATACTGTACATAAAATATCAAATTTCACCAAATATATATTGTATACTGTACTTAAAATATGAAAGTACCCCAAAAATATGTTATCTACTGTACATAAAACATGAAAGTACACCAAATTTATATTATATACTCTACATAAAATATCAAAGTACAGCAAATATATATTATATACTGTAAATAAAATATGAAAGTACACCAAATGCATATTATATACTGTACACAAAATATCAAATTTAACCAAATATATAATATATATTGTACAGAAATTATGAAAGTACACCAAATACATATATCATACTGTACATAAAATATCAAATTTCACCAAATATATTTGATATACTGTATATAAAATATCAAATTTCACCAAATGTATATTATATACTATACATAAAATATGAAAACACAGCAAATACATATTATATACTGTACATAAAATATCAAATTTCACCAAATATATATTATATACTGTCCATAAAATATCAAATTCCACGAAATATATATTATATACTGTACATAAAATATCAAATTTCAAAAAATAAATATTACATACTGTACATAAAAGATGAAAGTACACCAAATATATATTATATGCTGTACATAAAATATCAAATTTCACCAAATATATATTATATACTGTCCATAAAATATCAAATTTCATCAAATATATATTATATAGTGTACATATAATATCAAATTTAACCAAATATATATTACATACTGTACATAAGATATGAAAGTACCCCAAAAATATGTTATCTACTGTACATAAAATATGAAAGTACACCGAATTTATATTATATACTCTACATAAAATATCAAACTACAGCAAATATATATTATATACTGTAAATAAAATATGAAAGTACACCAAATGCATATTATATACTGTACACAAAATATCAAATTTAACCAAATATATAATATATATTGTACATAAATTGTGAAAGTACACCAAATATATATATCATACTATCCATAAAATATCAAATTTCACCAAATATATTTGATATACTGTATATAAAATATAAAATTTCACCAAATGTATATTATATACTATACATAAAATATGAAAATACAGCAAATACATATTATATACTGTACATAAAGTATCAAATTTCACCAAATATATATTATATACTGTCCATATAATATCAAATTTCACCAAATATATATTATATACTGTACATATAATATCAAATTTCAAAAAATATATATTATATACTATACATAAAATATGAAAGTACACCAAAAATATATTATATACTGTACATAAAATATCAAATTTCACCAAATATATATTATATACTGTACATAAAATATCAAATTTCACCAAATATATATTGTATACTGTACTTAAAATATGAAAGTACCCAAAAAATATGTTATCTACTGTACATAAAATATGAAAGTACACCAAATTTATATTATATACTCTACATAAAATATCAAAGTATAGCAAATATATATTATATACTGTAAATAAAATATGAAAGTACACCAAAAGCATATTATATACTGTACACAAAATATCAAATTTAACCAAATATATAATATGTATTGTACATAAATTATGAAAGTACACCAAATATTTATAACATACTGTATATAAAATATCAAATTTCACCAAATATATTTGGTATACTGTATATAAAATATCAAATTTCACCAAATGTATATTATATACTATACATAAAATATGAAAATACAGCAAATACATATTATATACTGTACATAAAATATCAAATTTCACCAAATATATATTATATACTGTCCATAAAATATCAAATTTCACGAAATATATATTAAATACTGTACATATAATATCAAATTTCAAAAAATATATATTACATACTGTACATAAAATATGAAAGTACACCAAATATATATTATATGCTGTTCATAAAATATCAAATTTCACCAAATATATATTATATACTGTCCATAAAATATCAAATTCACCAAATATATTTGATATACTGTATATAAAATATCAAATTTCACCAAAAGTATATTATATACTATACATAAAATATGAAAATACAGCAAATACATATTATATACTGTACATAAAATATCAAATTTCACCAAATATATTTTATATACTGTCCTTAAAATATCAAATTTCACCAAATATATATTATATACTGTACATAAAATATCAAATTTCACCAAATATATATTGTATACTGTACTTAAAATATGAAAGTACCCAAAAAATATGTTATCTACTGTACATAAAATATGAAAGTACAACAAATTTATATTATATACTCTACATAAAATATCAAAGTATAGCAAATATATATTATATACTGTAAATAAAATATGAAACTACACGAAAAGCATATTATATACTGTACACAAAATATCAAATTTAACCAAATATATAATATGTATTGTACATAAATTATGAAAGTACACCAAATATATATAACATACTGTCCATAAAATATCAAATTTCACCAAATATATTTGGTATACTGTATATAAAATATCAAATTTCACCAAATGTATATTATATACTATACATAAAATATGAAAACACAGCAAATACATATTATATACTGTCCATAAAATATCAAATTTCACCAAATATATATTATATACTGTCCATAAAATATCAAATTTCACCAAATATATATTATATACTGTACATATAATATCAAATTTCAAAAAATATATATTATATACTGTACATAAATTATGAAAGTACACCAAAAATATATTATATACTGTACATAAAATATCAAATTTCACCAAATATATATTATATACTGTACATAAAATATCAAATTTCACCAAATATATATTGTATACTGTACTTAAAATATGAAAGTACCCCAAAAATATGTTATCTACTGTACATAAAACATGAAAGTACACCAAATTTATATTATATACTCTACATAAAATATCAAAGTACAGCAAATATATATTATATACTGTAAATAAAATATGAAAGTACACCAAATGCATATTATATACTGTACACAAAATATCAAATTTAACCAAATATATAATATATATTGTACATAAATTATGAAAGTACACCAAATATATATATCATACTGTCCATAAAATATCAAATTTCACCAAATATATTTCATATACTGTATATAAAATATCAAATTTCACCAAATGTATATTATATACTATACATAAAATATGAAAATACAGCAAATACATATTATATACTGTACATAAAATATCAAATTTCACCAAATATATATTATATACTGTCCATAAAATATCAAATTTCACCAAATATATATTATATACTGTACATATAATATCAAATTTCAAAAAATATATATTATATACTATACATAAAATATGAAAGTACAACAAAAATATATTATATACTGTACATAAAATATCAAATTTCACCAAATATATATTATATACTGTACATAAAATATCAAATTTCACCAAATATATATTGTATACTGTACTTAAAATATGAAAGTACCCAAAAAATATGTTATCTACTGTACATAAAATATGAAAGTACACCAAATTTATATTATATACTCTACATAAAATATCAAAGTACAGCAAATATATATTATATACTGTAAATAAAATATGAAAGTACACCAAATGCATATTATATACTGTACACAAAATATCAAATTTAACCAAATATATAATATATATTGTTCATAAATAATGAAAGTACACCAAATACATATATCATACTGTACATAAAATATCAAATTTCACCAAATATATTTGATATACTGTATATAAAATATCAAATTTCACCAAATGTATATTATATACTATACATAAAATATGAAAACACAGCAAATACATATTATATACTGTACATAAAATATCAAATTTCACCAAATATATATTATATACTGTCCATAAAATATCAAATTTCACCAAATATATATTATATACCGTACATATATCAAATTTCAAAAAATATATATTATATACTGTACATAAAATATGAAAGTACACCAAAAATATATTATATACTGTACATAAAATATCAAATTTCACCAAATATATATTATATACTGTACATAAAATATCAAATTTCACCAAATATATATTGTATACTGTACTTAAAATATGAAAGTACCCCAAAAATATGTTATCTACTGTACATAAAACATGAAAGTACACCAAATTTATATTATATACTCTACATAAAATATCAAAGTACAGCAAATATATATTATATACTGTAAATAAAATATGAAAGTACACCAAATGCATATTATATACTGTACACAAAATATCAAATTTAACCAAATATATAATATATATTGTACATAAATTATGAAAGTACACCAAATACATATATCATACTGTACATAAAATATCAAATTTCACCAAATATATTTGATATAATGTATATAAAATATCAAATTTCACCAAATGTATATTATATACTATACATAAAATATGAAAACACAGCAAATACATATTATATACTGTACATAAAATATCAAATTTCACCAAATATATATTATATACTGTACATATAATATCAAATTTAACCAAATATATATTACATACTGTACATAAGATATGAAAGTACCCCAAAAATATGTTATCTACTGTACATAAAATATGAAAGGACACCAAATTTATATTATATACTCTACATAAAATATCAAACTACAGCAAATATATATTATATACTGTAAATAAAATATGAAAGTACACCAAATGCATATTATATACTGTACACAAAATATCAAATTTAACCAAATATATAATATATATTGTACATAAATTATGAAAGTACACCAAATATATATATCATACTGTCCATAAAATATCAAATTTCACCAAATATATTTCATATACTGTATATAAAATATCAAATTTCACCAAATGTATATTATATACTATACATAAAATATGAAAATACAGCAAATACATATTATATACTGTACATAAAATATCAAATTTCACCAAATATATATTATATACTGTCCATAAAATATCAAATTTCACCAAATATATATTATATACTGTACATATAATATCAAATTTCAAAAAATATATATTATATACTATACATAAAATATGAAAGTACACCAAAAATATATTATATACTGTACATAAAATATCAAATTTCACCAAATATATATTATATACTGTACATAAAATATCAAATTTCACCAAATATATATTGTATACTGTACTTAAAATATGAAAGTACCCCAAAAATATGTTATCTACTGTACATAAAACATGAAAGTACACCAAATTTATATTATATACTCTACATAAAATATCAAAGTACAGCAAATATATATTATATACTGTAAATAAAATATGAAAGTACACCAAATGCATATTATATACTGTACACAAAATATCAAATTTAACCAAATATATAATATATATTGTACATAAATTATGAAAGTACACCAAATATATATATCATACTGTCCATAAAATATCAAATTTCACCAAATATATTTCATATACTGTATATAAAATATCAAATTTCACCAAATGTATATTATATACTATACATAAAATATGAAAATACAGCAAATACATATTATATACTGTACATAAAATATCAAATTTCACCAAATATATATTATATACTGTCCATAAAATATCAAATTTCACCAAATATATATTATATACTGTACATATAATATCAAATTTCAAAAAATATATATTATATACTATACATAAAATATGAAAGTACAACAAAAATATATTATATACTGTACATAAAATATCAAATTTCACCAAATATATATTATATACTGTACATAAAATATCAAATTTCACCAAATATATATTGTATACTGTACTTAAAATATGAAAGTACCCAAAAAATATGTTATCTACTGTACATAAAATATGAAAGTACACCAAATTTATATTATATACTCTACATAAAATATCAAAGTACAGCAAATATATATTATATACTGTAAATAAAATATGAAAGTACACCAAATGCATATTATATACTGTACACAAAATATCAAATTTAACCAAATATATAATATATATTGTTCATAAATAATGAAAGTACACCAAATACATATATCATACTGTACATAAAATATCAAATTTCACCAAATATATTTGATATACTGTATATAAAATATCAAATTTCACCAAATGTATATTATATACTATACATAAAATATGAAAACACAGCAAACACATATTATATACTGTACATAAAATATCAAATTTCACCAAATATATATTATATACTGTCCATAAAATATCAAATTTCACCAAATATATATTATATACCGTACATATATCAAATTTCAAAAAATATATATTATATACTGTACATAAAATATGAAAGTACACCAAAAATATATTATATACTGTACATAAAATATCAAATTTCACCAAATATATATTATATACTGTACATAAAATATCAAATTTCACCAAATATATATTGTATACTGTACTTAAAATATGAAAGTACCCCAAAAATATGTTATCTACTGTACATAAAACATGAAAGTACACCAAATTTATATTATATACTCTACATAAAATATCAAAGTACAGCAAATATATATTATATACTGTAAATAAAATATGAAAGTACACCAAATGCATATTATATACTGTACACAAAATATCAAATTTAACCAAATATATAATATATATTGTACATAAATTATGAAAGTACACCAAATACATATATCATACTGTACATAAAATATCAAATTTCACCAAATATATTTGATATAATGTATATAAAATATCAAATTTCACCAAATGTATATTATATACTATACATAAAATATGAAAACACAGCAAATACATATTATATACTGTACATAAAATATCAAATTTCACCAAATATATATTATATACTGTACATATAATATCAAATTTAACCAAATATATATTACATACTGTACATAAGATATGAAAGTACCCCAAAAATATGTTATCTACTGTACATAAAATATGAAAGGACACCAAATTTATATTATATACTCTACATAAAATATCAAACTACAGCAAATATATATTATATACTGTAAATAAAATATGAAAGTACACCAAATGCATATTATATACTGTACACAAAATATCAAATTTAACCAAATATATAATATATATTGTACATAAATTGTGAAAGTACACCAAATATATATATCATACTGTCCATAAAATATCAAATTTCACCAAATATATTTGATATACTGTATATAAAATATCAAATTTCACCAAATGTATATTATATACTATACATAAAATATGAAAATACAGCAAATACATATTATATACTGTACATAAAATATCAAATTTCACCAAATATATATTATATACTGTCCATAAAATATCAAATTTCACCAAATATATATTATATACTGTACATATAATATCAAATTTCAAAAAATATATATTATATACTGTACATAAAATATGAAAGTACACCAAAAATATATTATATACTGTACATAAAATATCAAATTTCACCAAATATATATTATATACTGTACAGAAAATATCAAATTTCACCAAATATATATTATATACTGTACATGTATCAAATTTCAAAAAATATATATTATATACTGTACATAAAATATGAAAGTACACCAAAAATATATTATATACTGTGCATAAAATATCAAATTTCACCAAATATATATTATATACTGTACAGAAAATATAAAATTTCACCAAATATATATTGTATACTGTACTTAAAATATGAAAGTACCCCAAAAATATGTTATCTACTGTACATAAAATATGAAAGCACACCAAATATATATTATATACTCTACATAAAATATCAAAGTACAGCAAATATATATTATATACTCTAAATAAAATATGAAAGTTCATCAAATGCATATTATATACTGTACACAAAATATCAAATTTAACCAAATATATAATATATATTGTACATAAATTATGAAAGTACACCAAATATATATATCATATTGTACATAAAATATCAAATTTCACCAAATATATTTGAAATACTGTATATAAAATATCAAATTTCACCAAATGTATATTATATACTATAAATAAAATATGAAAATACAGGAAATACATATTATATACTGTACATAAAATATCAAATTTCACCTAATATATATTATATACTGTCCATAAAATATCAAATTCCACAAAATATATATTATATACTGTACATAAAATATGAAATTTCAAAAAATATATATTACATACTGTACATAAAAGATGAAAGTACACCAAATATATATTATATGCTGTACATAAAATATCAAATTTCACCAAATATATATTATATACTGTCCATAAAATATCAAATTTCACCAAATATGTATTATATACTGTACATGTAATATCAAATTTCAAAAAATATATATTATATCCTGTTCATAAAATATGAAGGTACACCAGAAATACATTATATACTGTACATAAAATATCAAATTTCACCAAATATATATTATATGCTGTGTATAAAATATCAAATTTCATCAAATATATATTATATACCATACATAAAATATGAAAATACAGCAAATATATATTATATACTGTACATAAAATATCAAATTTCAACAAATATATATTAAATGCCGTACATGAAATATCAAATTTCACCAAATATATATTATATACTGTACATAAAATATCAAATTTCAGAAAATATATACTATATACTGTATATAAAATATGAAAGTACACCAAATATATATTATATACTGTCCATAAAATATCAAATTTCACCAAATATATATTATATACTGTACATATAATATCAAATTTCAAAAAATATATATTATATACTATACATAAAATATGAGAGTACACCAAAAATATATTATATACTGTACATAAAATATGAAATTTCACCAAATATATATTATATACTGTACATAAAATATCAAATTTCACCAAATATATATTGTATACTGTACAGAAAATATCAAATTTCACCAAATATATATTGTATACTGTATATAAAATATGAAAGTACACCAAATATATGTTATCTACTGTAAATAAAATATGAAAGTACACCAAATATATATTATATGCTGTACATAAAATATGAAAGTACACCAAATTTATTTTATACTGTATATGAAATATGAAAGTAGACGAAATATATATTATATACTGTATATAAAACATCAAATTTCACCTAATATATACTATATACTGTACATAAAACATGAAAGTACACTAAATATGTATTATATACAGTGCATAAAATATCAAATTTCACAAAACATAAATGATATACTGTATATAAAATATGAAAGTACAGCAAATATATATTATATACTGTATATGAAATATCAAATTTCACCAAATATACATTATATACTGTACATAAAATATCAAATTTCAACAACTATATATAATATACTGTACATAAAATATCAAATTTCACCAAATATATTTGATATACTGTATATAAAATATCAAATTTCAGCAAATGTGCATTATATACTATACATAAAATATGAAAAGACAGCAAATATATATTATATACTGTACATATAATATGAAATTTCACCTAATATATATTATATACTGTCCATGAAATATCAAATTTCACCAAATATATATTATATACTGTACATATAATATCAAATTTCAAAAAATATATATTATATACTGTACATAAAATATGAAAGTACACCAAAAATATATTATATATTGTACATAAAATATCAAATTTCACCAAATATATATTATATACTGTACATAAAATATCAAATTTCACCAAATATATATTGTATACTGTACTTAAAATATGAAAGTACCCCAAAAATATTTTATCTACTGTAAATAAAATATGAAAGTACACCAAATTTATATTATATACTCTACATAAAATATCAAAGTACAGCAAACATATATTATATACTGTAAATAAAATATGAAAGTACACCAAATGCATATTATATACTGTACACAAAATATCAAATTTAACCAAATATATAATATATATTGTACATAAATTATGAAAGTACACCAAATACATATATCATACTGTACATAAAATATCAAATTTCACCAAATATATTTGATATACTGTATATAAAATATCAAATTTCACCAAATGTATATTATATACTATACATAAAATATGAAAACACAGCAAATACATATTACATACTGTACATAAAATATCAAATTTCACCAAATATATATTATATACTGTACATAAAATATCAAATTTCACCAAATATATATTGTATACTGTACTTAACATATGAAAGTACCCCAAAAATATGTTATCTACTGTACATAAAATATGAAAGTACACCAAATTTATATTATATACTCTACGTAAAATATCAAAGTACAGCAAATATATATTATATACTGTAAATAAAATATGAAAGTACACCAAATGCATATTATATACTGTACACAAAATATCAAATTTAACCAAATATATAATATATATTGTACATAAATTATGAAAGTACACCAAATACATATATCATACTGTACATAAAATATCAAATTTCACCAAATATATTTGATATACTGTATATAAAATATCAAATTTCACCAAATGTATATTATATACTATACATAAAATATGAAAACACAGCAAATACATATTATATACTGTACATAAAATATCAAATTTCACCAAATATAAATTATATACTGTCCATAAAATATCAAATTTCACCAAATATATATTATATACTGTACATATAATATCAAATTTCAAAAAATATATATTATATACTGTACATAAAATATGAAAGTACACCAAAAATATATTACATACTGTACATAAAATATCAAATTTCACCAAATATATATTGTATACTGTACTTAAAATATGAAAGTACCCCAAAAATATGTTATCTACTGTACATAAAACATGAAAGTACACCAAATTTATATTATATACTCTACATAAAATATCAAAGTACAGCAAATATATATTATATACTGTAAATAAAATATGAAAGTACACCAAATGCATATTATATACTGTACACAAAATATCAAATTTAACCAAATATATAATATATATTGTACATAAATTATGAAAGTACACCAAATACATATATCATACTGTACATAAAATATCAAATTTCACCAAATATATTTGATATACTGTATATAAAATATCAAATTTCACCAAATGTATATTATATACTATACATAAAATATGAAAACACAGCAAATACATATTATATACTGTACATAAAATATCAAATTTCACCAAATATATATTATATACTGTCCATAAAATATCAAATTCCACGAAATATATATTATATACTGTACATAAAATATCAAATTTCAAAAAATAAATATTACATACTGTACATAAAAGATGAAAGTACACCAAATATATATTATATGCTGTACATAAAATATCAAATTTCACCAAATATATATTATATACTGTCCATAAAATATCAAATTTCATCAAATATATATTATATAGTGTACATATAATATCAAATTTAACCAAATATATATTACATACTGTACATAAGATATGAAAGTACCCCAAAAATATGTTATCTACTGTACATAAAATATGAAAGTACACCGAATTTATATTATATACTCTACATAAAATATCAAACTACAGCAAATATATATTATATACTGTAAATAAAATATGAAAGTACACCAAATGCATATTATATACTGTACACAAAATATCAAATTTAACCAAATATATAATATATATTGTACATAAATTGTGAAAGTACACCAAATATATATATCATACTATCCATAAAATATCAAATTTCACCAAATATATTTGATATACTGTATATAAAATATAAAATTTCACCAAATGTATATTATATACTATACATAAAATATGAAAATACAGCAAATACATATTATATACTGTACATAAAGTATCAAATTTCACCAAATATATATTATATACTGTCCATATAATATCAAATTTCACCAAATATATATTATATACTGTACATATAATATCAAATTTCAAAAAATATATATTATATACTATACATAAAATATGAAAGTACACCAAAAATATATTATATACTGTACATAAAATATCAAATTTCACCAAATATATATTATATACTGTACATAAAATATCAAATTTCACCAAATATATATTGTATACTGTACTTAAAATATGAAAGTACCCAAAAAATATGTTATCTACTGTACATAAAATATGAAAGTACACCAAATTTATATTATATACTCTACATAAAATATCAAAGTATAGCAAATATATATTATATACTGTAAATAAAATATGAAAGTACACCAAAAGCATATTATATACTGTACACAAAATATCAAATTTAACCAAATATATAATATGTATTGTACATAAATTATGAAAGTACACCAAATATATATAACATACTGTATATAAAATATCAAATTTCACCAAATATATTTGGTATACTGTATATAAAATATCAAATTTCACCAAATGTATATTATATACTATACATAAAATATGAAAATACAGCAAATACATATTATATACTGTACATAAAATATCAAATTTCACCAAATATATATTATATACTGTCCATAAAATATCAAATTTCACGAAATATATATTAAATACTGTACATATAATATCAAATTTCAAAAAATATATATTACATACTGTACATAAAATATGAAAGTACACCAAATATATATTATATGCTGTACATAAAATATCAAATTTCACCAAATATATATTATATACTGTCCATAAAATATCAAATTCACCAAATATATTTGATATACTGTATATAAAATATCAAATTTCACCAAATGTATATTTTATACTATACATAAAATATGAAAATACAGCAAATACATATTATATACTGTACATAAAATATCAAATTTCACCAAATATATTTTATATACTGTCCTTAAAATATCAAATTTCACCAAATATATATTATATACTGTACATAAAATATCAAATTTCACCAAATATATATTGTATACTGTACTTAAAATATGAAAGTACGCCAAAAATATGTTATCTACTGTACATAAAACATGAAAGTACACCAAATTTATATTATATACTCTACATAAAATATCAAAGTACAGCAAATATATATTATATACTGTAAATAAAATATGAAAGTACACCAAATGCATATTATATACTGTACACAAAATATCAAATTTAACCAAATATATAATATATATTGTACATAAATTATGAAAGTACACCAAATATATATATCATACTGTACATAAAATATCAAATTTCACCAAATATATTTGATATACTGTATATAAAATATCAAATTTCACCAAATGTATATTATATACTATACATAAAATATGAAAATACAGCAAATACATATTATACACTGTACATAAAATATCAAATTTCACCAAATATATATTATATACTGTCCATAAAATATCAAATTCCAGGAAATATATATTATATACTGTACATAAAATATCAAATTTCAAAAAATAAATATTACATACTGTACATAAAAGATGAAAGTACACCAAATATATATTATATGCTGTACATAAAATATCAAATTTCACCAAATATATATTATATACTGTCCATAAAATATCAAATTTCACCAAATATATATTATATACTGTACATATAATATCAAATTTAACCAAATATATATTACATACTGTACATAAGATATGAAAGTACCCCAAAAATATGTTATCTACTGTACATAAAATATGAAAGTACACCAAATTTATATTATATACTCTACATAAAATATCAAACTACAGCAAATATATATTATATACTGTAAATAAAATATGAAAGTACACCAAATGCATATTTTATACTGTACACAAAATATCAAATTTAACCAAATATATAATATATATTGTACATAAATTGTGAAAGTACACCAAATATATATATCATACTGTCCATAAAATATCAAATTTCACCAAATATATTTGATATACTGTATATAAAATATCAAATTTCACCAAATGTATATTATATACTATACATAAAATATGAAAATACAGCAAATACATATTATATACTGTACATAAAATATCAAATTTCACCAAATATATATTATATACTGTCCATAAAATATCAAATTTCACCAAATATATATTATATACTGTACATATAATATCAAATTTCAAAAAATATATATTATATACTATACATAAAATATGAAAGTACACCAAAAATATATTATATACTGTACATAAAATATCAAATTTCACCAAATATATATTATATACTGTACATAAAATATCAAATTTCACCAAATATATATTATATACTGTCCATAAAATATCAAATTTCACCAAATATATATTATATACTGGACATATAATATCAAATTTCAAAAAATATATATTATATACTGTACATAAAACATGAAAGTATAGCAAATATATATTATATACTGTAAATAAAATATGAAACTACACGAAAAGCATATTATATACTGTACACAAAATATCAAATTTAACCAAATATATAATATGTATTGTACATAAATTATGAAAGTACACCAAATATATATAACATACTGTACATAAAATATCAAATTTCACCAAATATATTTGGTATACTGTATATAAAATATCAAATTTCACCAAATGTATATTATATACTATACATAAAATATGAAAATACAGCAAATACATATTATATACTGTACATAAAATATCAAATTTCACCAAATATATATTATATACTGTCCATAAAATATCAAATTTCACAAAATATATATTGAATACTGTACATATAATATCAAATTTCAAAAAATATATATTACATACTGTACATAAAATATGAAAGTACACCAAATATATATTATATGCTGTACATAAAATATCAAATTTCACCAAATATATATTATATACTGTCCATAAAATATCAAATTCACCAAATATATTTGATATACTGTATATAAAATATCAAATTTCACCAAATGTATATTATATACTATACATAAAATATGAAAATACAGCAAATACATATTATATACTGTACATAAAATATCAAATTTCACCAAATATATTTTATATACTGTCCTTAAAATATCAAATTTCACCAAATATATATTATATGCTGTACATAAAATATCAAATTTCACCAAATATATATTGTATACTGTACTTAAAATATGAAAGTACGCCAAAAATATGTTATCTACTGTACATAAAACATGAAAGTACACCAAATTTATATTATATACTCTACATAAAATATCAAAGTACAGCAAATATATATTATATACTGTAAATAAAATATGAAAGTACACCAAATGCATATTATATACTGTACACAAAATATCAAATTTAACCAAATATATAATATATATTGTACATAAATTATGAAAGTACACCAAATATATATATCATACTGTACATAAAATATCAAATTTCACCAAATATATTTGATATACTGTATATAAAATATCAAATTTCACCAAATGTATATTATATACTATACATAAAATATGAAAATACAGCAAATACATATTATATACTGTACATAAAATATCAAATTTCACCAAATATATATTAAATACTGTCCATAAAATATCAAATTCCACGAAATATATATTATATACTGTACATAAAATATCAAATTTCAAAAAATAAATATTACATACTGTACATAAAAGATGAAAGTACACCAAATATATATTATATGCTGTACATAAAATATCAAATTTCACCAAATATATATTATATACTGTCCATAAAATATCAAATTTCACCAAATATATATTATATACTGTACATATAATATCAAATTTAACCAAATATATATTACATACTGTACATAAGATATGAAAGTACCCCAAAAATATGTTATCTGCTGTACATAAAATATGAAAGTACACCAAATATATATTATATACTCTACATAAAATATCAAAGTACAGCAAATATGTATTATGTACTGTAAATAAAATATGAAAGTACCCCAAATGCATATTATATACTGTACACAAAATATCAAATTTAACCAAATATATAATATATATTGTACATAAATTGTGAAAGTACACCAAATATATATATCATACTGTCCATAAAATATCAAATTTCACCAAATATATTTGATATACTGTATATAAAATATCAAATTTCACCAAATGTATATTATATACTATACATAAAATATGAAAACACAGCAAATACATATTACATACTGTACATAAAATATCAAATTTCACCAAATATATATTATATACTGTCCATAAAATATCAAATTTCAACAAATATATATTATATACTGTACATATAATATCAAATTTCAAAAAATATATATTATATACTGTACATAAAATATGAAAGTACACCAAAAATATATTATATACTGTCCATAAAATATCAAATTTCACCAAATATATATTATATACTGTACATATAATATCAAATTTAACCAAATATATATTACATACTGTACATAAGATATGAAAGTACCCCAAAAATATGTTATCTACTGTACATAAAATATGAAAGTACACCAAATTTATATTATATACTCTACATAAAATATCAAACTACAGCAAATATATATTATATACTGTAAATAAAATATGAAAGTACACCAAATGCATATTATATACTGTACACAAAATATCAAATTTAACCAAATATATAATATATATTGTACATAAATTGTGAAAGTACACCAAATATATATATCATACTGTCCATAAAATATCAAATTTCACCAAATATATTTGATATACTGTATATAAAATATCAAATTTCACCAAATGTATATTATATACTATACATAAAATACGAAAATACAGCAAATACATATTATATACTGTACATAAAATATCAAATTTCACCAAATATATATTATATACAGTCCATAAAATATCAAATTTCACCAAATATATATTATATACTGTACATATAATATCAAATTTCAAAAAATATATATTATATACTATACATAAAATATGAAAGTACACCAAAAATATATTATATACTGTACATAAAATATCAAATTTCACCAAATATATATTATATACTGTACATAAAATATCAAATTTCACCAAATATATATTGTATACTGTACTTAAAATATGAAAGTACCCAAAAAATATGTTATCTACTGTACATAAAATATGAAAGTACAACAAATTTATTTTATATACTCTACATAAAATATCAAAGTATAGCAAATATATATTATATACTGTAAATAAAATATGAAACTACACGAAAAGCATATTATATACTGTACACAAAATATCAAATTTAACCAAATATATAATATGTATTGTACATAAATTATGAAAGTACACCAAATATATATAACATACTGTACATAAAATATCAAATTTCACCAAATATATTTGGTATACTGTATATAAAATATCAAATTTCACCAAATGTATATTATATACTATACATAAAATATGAAAATACAGCAAATACATATTATATACTGTACATAAAATATCAAATTTCACCAAATATATATTATATACTGTCCATAAAATATCAAATTTCACAAAATATATATTAAATACTGTACATATAATATCAAATTTCAAAAAATATATATTACATACTGTACATAAAATATGAAAGTACACCAAATATATATTATATGCTGTACATAAAATATCAAATTTCACCAAATATATATTATATACTGTCCATAAAATATCAAATTCACCAAATATATTTGATATACTGTATATAAAATATCAAATTTCACCAAATGTATATTATATACTATACATAAAATATGAAAATACAGCAAATACATATTATATACTGTACATAAAATATCAAATTTCACCAAATATATTTTATATACTGTCCTTAAAATATCAAATTTCACCAAATATATATTATATACTGTACATAAAATATCAAATTTCACCAAATATATATTGTATACTGTACTTAAAATATGAAAGTACGCCAAAAATATGTTATCTACTGTACATAAAACATGAAAGTACACCAAATTTATATTATATACTCTACATAAAATATCAAAGTACAGCAAATATATATTATATACTGTAAATAAAATATGAAAGTACACCAAATGCATATTATATACTGTACACAAAATATCAAATTTAACCAAATATATAATATATATTGTACATAAATTATGAAAGTACACCAAATATATATATCATACTGTCCATAAAATATCAAATTTCACCAAATGTATATTATATACTATACATAAAATATGAAAATACAGCAAATACATATTATATACTGTACATAAAATATCAAATTTCACCAAATATATATTAAATACTGTCCATAAAATATCAAATTCCACGAAATATATATTATATACTGTACATAAAATATCAAATTTCAAAAAATAAATATTACATACTGTACATAAAAGATGAAAGTACACCAAATATATATTATATGCTGTACATAAAATATCAAATTTCACCAAATATATATTATATACTGTCCATAAAATATCAAATTTCACCAAATATATATTATATACTGTACATATAATATCAAATTTAACCAAATATATATTACATACTGTACATAAGATATGAAAGTACCCCAAAAATATGTTATCTGCTGTACATAAAATATGAAAGTACACCAAATATATATTATATACTCTACATAAAATATCAAAGTACAGCAAATATGTATTATGTACTGTAAATAAAATATGAAAGTACCCCAAATGCATATTATATACTGTACACAAAATATCAAATTTAACCAAATATATAATATATATTGTACATAAATTGTGAAAGTACACCAAATATATATATCATACTGTCCATAAAATATCAAATTTCACCAAATATATTTGATATACTGTATATAAAATATCAAATTTCACCAAATGTATATTATATACTATACATAAAATATGAAAACACAGCAAATACATATTACATACTGTACATAAAATATCAAATTTCACCAAATATATATTATATACTGTCCATAAAATATCAAATTTCAACAAATATATATTATATACTGTACATATAATATCAAATTTCAAAAAATATATATTATATACTGTACATAAAATATGAAAGTACACCAAAAATATATTATATACTGTACATAAAATATCAAATTTCACCAAATATATATTATATACTGTACATAAAATATCAAATTTCACCAAATATATATTGTATACTGTACTTAAAATATGAAAGTACCCGAAAAATATGTTATCTACTGTACATAAAACATGAAAGTACACCAAATTTATATTATATACTCTACATAAAATATCAAAGTACAGCAAATATATATTATATACTGTAAATAAAATATGAAAGTACACCAAATGCATATTATATACTGTACACAAAATATCAAATTTAACCAAATATATAATATATAGTACATAAATTATGAAAGTACACCAAATATATATATCATACTGTACATAAAATATCAAATTTCACCAAATATATTTGATATACTGTATATAAAATATCAAATTTCACCAAATGTATATTATATACTATACATAAAATATGAAAATACAGCAAATACATATTATATACTGTACATAAAATATCAAATTTCACCAAATATATATTATATACTGTCCATAAAATATCAAATTCCACGAAATATATATTATATACTGTACATAAAATATCAAATTTCAAAAAATAAATATTACATACTGTACATAAAAGATGAAAGTACACCAAATATATATTATATGCTGTACATAAAATATCAAATTTCACCAAATATATATTATATACTGTCCATAAAATATCAAATTTCATCAAATATATATTATATAGTGTACATATAATATCAAATTTAACCAAATATATATTACATACTGTACATAAAATATCAAATTTCACCAAATATATATTGTATACTGTACTTAAAATATGAAAGTACCCAAAAAATATGTTATCTACTGTACATAAAATATGAAAGTACACCAAATTTATATTATATACTCTACATAAAATATCAAAGTATAGCAAATATATGTTATATACTGCAAATAAAATATGAAAGTACACCAAAAGCATATTATATACTGTACACAAAATATCAAATTTAACCAAATATATAATATGTATTGTACATAAATTATGAAAGTACACCAAATATATATAACATACTGTACATAAAATATCAAATTTCACCAAATATATTTTGTATACTGTATATAAAATATCAAATTTCACCAAATGTATATTATATACTATACATAAAATATGAAAATACAGCAAATACATATTATATACTGTACATAAAATATCAAATTTCACCAAATATATATTATATACTGTACATAAAATATCAAATTTCACGAAATATATATTAAATACTGTACATATAATATCAAATTTCAAAAAATATATATTACCTACTGTACATAAAGGATGAAAGTACACCAAATATATATTATATACTGTACATAAAATATCAAATTTCACCAAATATATATTATATACTGTCCATAAAATATCAAATTCACCAAATATATTTGATATACTGTATATAAAATATCAAATTTCACCAAATGTATATTATATACTATACATAAAATATGAAAATACAGCAAATACATATTATATACTGTACATAAAATATCAAATTTCACCAAATATATTTTATATACTGTCCATAAAATATCAAATTTCACCAAATATATATTATATACTGTACATAAAATATCAAATTTCACCAAATATATATTGTATACTGTACTTAAAATATGAAAGTACCCCAAAAATATGTTATCTACTGTACATAAAACATGAAAGTACACCAAATTTATATTATATACTCTACATAAAATATCAAAGTACAGCAAATATATATTATATACTGTAAATAAAATATGAAAGTACACCAAATGCATATTATATACTGTACACAAAATATCAAATTTAACCAAATATATAATATATATTGTTCATAAATTATGAAAGTACACCAAATACATATATCATACTGTACATAAAATATCAAATTTCACCAAATATATTTGATATACTGTATATAAAATATCAAATTTCACCAAATGTATATTATATACTATACATAAAATATGAAAACACAGCAAATACATATTATATACTGTACATAAAATATCAAATTTCACCAAATATATATTATATACTGTGCATAAAATATCAAATTTCACCAAATATATATTATATACTGTACATATAATATCAAATTTCAAAAAATATATATTATATACTGTACATAAAATATGAAAGTACACCAAAAATATATTATATACTGTACATAAAATATCAAATTTCACCAAATATATATTATATACTGTACATAAAATATCAAATTTCACCAAATATATATTGTATACTGTACTTAAAATATGAAAGTACCCCAAAAATATGTTATCTACTGTACATAAAACATGAAAGTGCACCAAATTTATATTATATACTCTACATAAAATATCAAAGTACAGCAAATATATATTATATACTGTAAATAAAATATGAAAGTACACCAAATGCATATTATATACTGTACACAAAATATCAAATTTAACCAAATATATAAAATATATTGTACATAAATTATGAAAGTACACCAAATATATATATCATACTGTACATAAAATATCAAATTTCACCAAATATATATTATATACTGTCCATAAAATATCAAATTTCACCAAATATATATTATATACTGTACATATAATATCAAATTTCAAAAAATATATATTATATACTATACATAAAATATGAAAGTACACCAAAAATATATTATATACTGTACATAAAATATCAAATTTCACCAAATATATATTATATACTGTACATAAAATATCAAATTTCACCAAATATATATTGTATACTGTACTTAAAATATGAAAGTACCCAAAAAATATGTTATCTACTGTACATAAAATATGAAAGTACAACAAATTTATATTATATACTCTACATAAAATATCAAAGTATAGCAAATATTTATTATATACTGTAAATAAAATATGAAACTACACGAAAAGCATATTATATACTGTACACAAAATATCAAATTTAACCAAATATATAATATGTACTGTACATAAATTATGAAAGTACACCAAATATATATAACATACTGTACATAAAATATCAAATTTCACCAAATATATTTGGTATACTGTATATAAAATATCAAATTTCACCAAATGTATATTATATACTATACATAAAATATGAAAATACAGCAAATACATATTATATACTGTACATAAAATATCAAATTTCACAAAATATATATTATATACTGTCCATAAAATATCAAATTTCACAAAATATATATTAAATACTGTACATATAATATCAAATTTCAAAAAATATATATTACATACTGTACATAAAATATGAAAGTACACCAAATATATATTATATGCTGTACATAAAATATCAAATTTCACCAAATATATATTATATACTGTCCATAAAATATCAAATTCACCAAATATATTTGATATACTGTATATAAAATATCAAATTTCACCAAATGTATATTATATACTATACATAAAATATGAAAATACAGCAAATACATATTATATACTGTACATAAAATATCAAATTTCACCAAATATATTTTATATACTGTCCTTAAAATATCAAATTTCACCAAATATATATTATATACTGTACATAAAATATCAAATTTCACCAAATATATATTGTATACTGTACTTAAAATATGAAAGTACGCCAAAAATATGTTATCTACTGTACATAAAACATGAAAGTACACCAAATTTATATTATATACTCTACATAAAATATCAAAGTACAGCAAATATATATTATATACTGTAAATAAAATATGAAAGTACACCAAATGCATATTATATACTGTACACAAAATATCAAATTTAACCAAATATATAATATATATTGTACATAAATTATGAAAGTACACCAAATATATATATCATACTGTACATAAAATATCAAATTTCACCAAATATATTTGATATACTGTATATAAAATATCAAATTTCACCAAATGTATATTATATACTATACATAAAATATGAAAATACAGCAAATACATATTATATACTGTACATAAAATATCAAATTTCACCAAATATATATTAAATACTGTCCATAAAATATCAAATTCCACGAAATATATATTATATACTGTACATAAAATATCAAATTTCAAAAAATAAATATTACATACTGTACATAAAAGATGAAAGTACACCAAATATATATTATATGCTGTACATAAAATATCAAATTTCACCAAATATATATTATATACTGTCCATAAAATATCAAATTTCACCAAATATATATTATATACTGTACATATAATATCAAATTTAACCAAATATATATTACATACTGTACATAAGATATGAAAGTACCCCAAAAATATGTTATCTGCTGTACATAAAATATGAAAGTACACCAAATATATATTATATACTCTACATAAAATATCAAAGTACAGCAAATATGTATTATGTACTGTAAATAAAATATGAAAGTACCCCAAATGCATATTATATACTGTACACAAAATATCAAATTTAACCAAATATATAATATATATTGTACATAAATTGTGAAAGTACACCAAATATATATATCATACTGTCCATAAAATATCAAATTTCACCAAATATATTTGATATACTGTATATAAAATATCAAATTTCACCAAATGTATATTATATACTATACATAAAATATGAAAACACAGCAAATACATATTACATACTGTACATAAAATATCAAATTTCACCAAATATATATTATATACTGTCCATAAAATATCAAATTTCAACAAATATATATTATATACTGTACATATAATATCAAATTTCAAAAAATATATATTATATACTGTACATAAAATATGAAAGTACACCAAAAATATATTATATACTGTACATAAAATATCAAATTTCACCAAATATATATTATATACTGTACATAAAATATCAAATTTCACCAAATATATATTGTATACTGTACTTAAAATATGAAAGTACCCCAAAAATATGTTATCTACTGTACATAAAACATGAAAGTACACCAAATTTATATTATATACTCTACATAAAATATCAAAGTACAGCAAATATATATTATATACTGTAAATAAAATATGAAAGTACACCAAATGCATATTATATACTGTACACAAAATATCAAATTTAACCAAATATATAATATATAGTACATAAATTATGAAAGTACACCAAATATATATATCATACTGTACATAAAATATCAAATTTCACCAAATATATTTGATATACTGTATATAAAATATCAAATTTCACCAAATGTATATTATATACTATACATAAAATATGAAAATACAGCAAATACATATTATATACTGTACATAAAATATCAAATTTCACCAAATATATATTATATACTGTCCATAAAATATCAAATTCCACGAAATATATATTATATACTGTACATAAAATATCAAATTTCAAAAAATAAATATTACATACTGTACATAAAAGATGAAAGTACACCAAATATATATTATATGCTGTACATAAAATATCAAATTTCACCAAATATATATTATATACTGTCCATAAAATATCAAATTTCACCAAATATATATTATATAGTGTACATATAATATCAAATTTAACCAAATATATATTACATACTGTACATAAAATATCAAATTTCACCAAATATATATTGTATACTGTACTTAAAATATGAAAGTACCCAAAAAATATGTTATCTACTGTACATAAAATATGAAAGTACACCAAATTTATATTATATACTCTACATAAAATATCAAAGTATAGCAAATATATATTATATACCGTAAATAAAATATGAAAGTACACCAAAAGCATATTATATACTGTACACAAAATATAAAATTTAACCAAATATATAATATATATTGTACATAAATTATGAAAGTACACCAAATACATATATCATACTGTACATAAAATATCAAATTTCACCAAATATATTTTGTATACTGTATATAAAATATCAAATTTCACCAAATGTATATTATATACTATACATAAAATATGAAAATACAGCAAATACATATTATATACTGTACATAAAATATCAAATTTCACCAAATATATATTATATACTGTACATAAAATATCAAATTTCACGAAATATATATTAAATACTGTACATATAATATCAAATTTCAAAAAATATATATTACCTACTGTACATAAAAGATGAAAGTACACCAAATATATATTATATACTGTACATAAAATATCAAATTTCACCAAATATATATTATATACTGTCCATAAAATATCAAATTCACCAAATATATTTGATATACTGTATATAAAATATCAAATTTCACCAAATGTATATTATATACTATACATAAAATATGAAAATACAGCAAATACATATTATATACTGTACATAAAATATCAAATTTCACCAAATATATTTTATATACTGTCCATAAAATATCAAATTTCACCAAATATATATTATATACTGTACATAAAATATCAAATTTCACCAAATATATATTGTATACTGTACTTAAAATATGAAAGTACCCCAAAAATATGTTATCTACTGTACATAAAACATGAAAGTACACCAAATTTATATTATATACTCTACATAAAATATCAAAGTACAGCAAATATATATTATATACTGTAAATAAAATATGAAAGTACACCAAATGCATATTATATACTGTACACAAAATATCAAATTTAACCAAATATATAATATATATTGTTCATAAATTATGAAAGTACACCAAATACATATATCATACTGTACATAAAATATCAAATTTCACCAAATATATTTGATATACTGTATATAAAATATCAAATTTCACCAAATGTATATTATATACTATACATAAAATATGAAAACACAGCAAATACATATTATATACTGTACATAAAATATCAAATTTCACCAAATATATATTATATACTGTCCATAAAATATCAAATTTCACCAAATATATATTATATACTGTACATATAATATCAAATTTCAAAAAATATATATTATATACTGTACATAAAATATGAAAGTACACCAAAAATATATTATATACTGTACATAAAATATCAAATTTCACCAAATATATATTATATACTGTACATAAAATATCAAATTTCACCAAATATATATTGTATACTGTACTTAAAATATGAAAGTACCCCAAAAATATGTTATCTACTGTACATAAAACATGAAAGTGCACCAAATTTATATTATATACTCTACATAAAATATCAAAGTACAGCAAATATATATTATATACTGTAAATAAAATATGAAAGTACACCAAATGCATATTATATACTGTACACAAAATATCAAATTTAACCAAATATATAAAATATATTGTACATAAATTATGAAAGTACACCAAATATATATATCATACTGTACATAAAATATCAAATTTCACCAAATATATTTGATATACTGTATATAAAATATCAAATTTCACCAAATGTATATTATATACTATACATAAAATAGGAAAATACAGCAAATACATATTATATACTGTACATAAAATATCAAATTTCACCAAATATATATTATATACTGTCCATAAGATATCAAATTCCACGAAATATATATTATATACTGTACATAAAATATCAAATTTCAAAAAATAAATATTACATACTGTACATAAAAGATGAAAGTACACCAAATATATATTATATACTGTACATAAAATATCAAATTTCAAAAAATAAATATTACATACTGTACATAAAAGATGAAAGTACACAAATTATATATTATATGCTGTACATAAAATATCAAATTTCACCAAATATATATTATATACTGTCCATAAAATATCAAATTTCACCAAATATATATTATATACTGTACATATAATATCAAATTTAACCAAATATATATTACATACTGTACATAAGATATGAAAGTACCCCAAAAATATGTTATCTACTGTACATAAAATATGAAAGTACACCAAATTTATATTATATACTCTACATAAAATATCAAACTACAGCAAATATATATTATATACTGTAAATAAAATATGAAAGTACACCAAATGCATATTATATACTGTACACAAAATATCAAATTTAACCAAATATATAATATATATTGTACATAAATTGTGAAAGTACACCAAATATATATATCATACTGTCCATAAAATATCAAATTTCACCAAATATATTTGATATACTGTATATAAAATATCAAATTTCACCAAATGTATATTATATACTATACATAAAATATGAAAATACAGCAAATACATATTATATACTGTACATAAAATATCAAATTTCACCAAATATATATTATATACTGTCCATAAAATATCAAATTTCACCAAATATATATTATATACTGTACATATAATATCAAATTTCAAAAAATATATATTATATACCATACATAAAATATGAAAGTACACCAAAAATATATTATATACTGTACATAAAATATCAAATTTCACCAAATATATATTATATACTGTACATAAAATATCAAATTTCACCAAATATATATTGTATACTGTACTTAAAATATGAAAGTATCCAAAAAATATGTTATCTACTGTACATAAAATATGAAAGTACACCAAATTTATATTATATACTCTACATAAAATATCAAAGTATAGCAAATATATATTATATACTGTAAATAAAATATGAAAGTACACCAAAACATATTATATACTGTACACAAAATATCAAATTTAACCAAATATATAATATGTATTGTACATAAATTATGAAAGTACACCAAATATATATAACATACTGTACATAAAATATCAAATTTCACCAAATATATTTGGTATACTGTATATAAAATATCAAATTTCACCAAATGTATATTATATACTATACATAAAATATGAAAATACAGCAAATACATATTATATACTGTACATAAAATATCAAATTTCACCAAATATATATTATATACTGTCCATAAAATATCAAATTTCACGAAATATATATTAAATACTGTACATATAATATGAAATTTCAAAAAATATATATTACATACTGTACATAAAATATGAAAGTACACCAAATATATATTATATGCTGTACATAAAATATCAAATTTCACCAAATGTATATTATATACTATACATAAAATATGAAAATACAGCAAATACATATTATATACTGTACATAAAATATCAAATTTCACCAAATATATATTATATACTGTCCATAAAATATCAAATTTCACCAAATATATATTATATACTGTACATATAATATCAAATTTCAAAAAATATATATTATATACTGTACATAAAATATGAAAGTACACCAAAAATATATTATATACTGTACATAAAATATCAAATTTCACCAAATATATATTATATACTGTACATAAAATATCAAATTTCACCAAATATATATTGTATACTGTACATAAGATATGAAAGTACCCCAAAAATATGTTATCTACTGTACATAAAATATGAAAGTACACCAAATTTATATTATATACTCTACATAAAATATCAAAGTACAGCAAATATATATTATATACTGTAAATAAAATATGAAAGTACACCAAATGCATATTATATACTGTACACAAAATATCAAATTTAACCAAATATATAATATATATTGTACATAAATTATGAAAGTACACCAAATACATATATCATACTGTACATAAAATATCAAATTTCACCAAATATATTTGATATACTGTATATAAAATATCAAATTTCACCAAATGTATATTATATACTATACATAAAATATGAAAACACAGCAAATACATATTACATACTGTACATAAAATATCAAATTTCACCAAATATATATTATATACTGTCCATAAAATATCAAATTTCACCAAATATATATTATATACTGTACATATAATATCAAATTTCAAAAAATATATATTATATACTGTACATAAAATATGAAAGTACACCAAAAATATATTATATACTGTACATAAAATATCAAATTTCACCAAATATATATTATATACTGTACATAAAATATCAAATTTCACCAAATATATATTGTATACTGCACTTAAAATATGAAAGTACCCCAAAAATATGTTATCTACTGTACATAAATCATGAGAGTACACCAAATTTATATTATATACTCTACATAAAATATCAAAGTACAGCAAATATATATTATATACTGTAAATAAAATATGAAAGTACACCAAATGCATATTATATACTGTACACAAAATATCAAATTTAACCAAATATATAATATATATTGTACATAAATTGTGAAAGTACACCAAATATATATATCATACTGTCCATAAAATATCAAATTTCACCAAATATATTTGATATACTGTATATAAAATATCAAATTTCACCAAATGTATATTATATACTATACATAAAATATGAAAATACAGCAAATACATATTATATACTGTACATAAAATATCAAATTTCACCAAATATATATTATATACTGTCCATAAAATATCAAATTTCACCAAATATATATTATATACTGTACATATAATATCAAATTTCAAAAAATATATATTATATACCATACATAAAATATGAAAGTACACCAAAAATATATTATATACTGTACATAAAATATCAAATTTCACCAAATATATATTATATACTGTACATAAAATATCAAATTTCACCAAATATATATTGTATACTGTACTTAAAATATGAAAGTATCCAAAAAATATGTTATCTACTGTACATAAAATATGAAAGTACACCAAATTTATATTATATACTCTACATAAAATATCAAAGTATAGCAAATATATATTATATACTGTAAATAAAATATGAAAGTACACCAAAACATATTATATACTGTACACAAAATATCAAATTTAACCAAATATATAATATGTATTGTACATAAATTATGAAAGTACACCAAATATATATAACATACTGTACATAAAATATCAAATTTCACCAAATATATTTGGTATACTGTATATAAAATATCAAATTTCACCAAATGTATATTATATACTATACATAAAATATGAAAATACAGCAAATACATATTATATACTGTACATAAAATATCAAATTTCACCAAATATATATTATATACTGTCCATAAAATATCAAATTTCACGAAATATATATTAAATACTGTACATATAATATGAAATTTCAAAAAATATATATTACATACTGTACATAAAATATGAAAGTACACCAAATATATATTATATGCTGTACATAAAATATCAAATTTCACCAAATGTATATTATATACTATACATAAAATATGAAAATACAGCAAATACATATTATATACTGTACATAAAATATCAAATTTCACCAAATATATATTATATACTGTCCATAAAATATCAAATTTCACCAAATATATATTATATACTGTACATATAATATCAAATTTCAAAAAATATATATTATATACTGTACATAAAATATGAAAGTACACCAAAAATATATTATATACTGTACATAAAATATCAAATTTCACCAAATATATATTATATACTGTACATAAAATATCAAATTTCACCAAATATATATTGTATACTGTACATAAGATATGAAAGTACCCCAAAAATATGTTATCTACTGTACATAAAATATGAAAGTACACCAAATTTATATTATATACTCTACATAAAATATCAAAGTACAGCAAATATATATTATATACTGTAAATAAAATATGAAAGTACACCAAATGCATATTATATACTGTACACAAAATATCAAATTTAACCAAATATATAATATATATTGTACATAAATTATGAAAGTACACCAAATACATATATCATACTGTACATAAAATATCAAATTTCACCAAATATATTTGATATACTGTATATAAAATATCAAATTTCACCAAATGTATATTATATACTATACATAAAATATGAAAACACAGCAAATACATATTACATACTGTACATAAAATATCAAATTTCACCAAATATATATTATATACTGTCCATAAAATATCAAATTTCACCAAATATATATTATATACTGTACATATAATATCAAATTTCAAAAAATATATATTATATACTGTACATAAAATATGAAAGTACACCAAAAATATATTATATACTGTACATAAAATATCAAATTTCACCAAATATATATTATATACTGTACATAAAATATCAAATTTCACCAAATATATATTGTATACTGTACTTAAAATATGAAAGTACCCCAAAAATATGTTATCTACTGTACATAAATCATGAAAGTACACCAAATTTATATTATATACTCTACATAAAATATCAAAGTACAGCAAATATATATTATATACTGTAAATAAAATATGAAAGTACACCAAATGCATATTATATACTGTACACAAAATATCAAATTTAACCAAATATATAATATATATTGTACATAAATTATGAAAGTACACCAAATATATATATCATACTGTACATAAAATATCAAATTTCACAAAAAATATATTTGATATACTGTATATAAAATATCAAATTTCACCAAATGTATATTATATACTATACATAAAATATGAAAATACAGCAAATACATATTATATACTGTACATAAAATATCAAATTTCACCAAATATATATTATATACTGTCCATAAAATATCAAATTCCACGAAATATATATTATATACTGTACATAAAATATCAAATTTCAAAAAATAAATATTACATACTGTACATAAAAGATGAAAGTACACCAAATATATATTATATGCTGTACATAAAATATCAAATTTCACCAAATATATATTATATACTGTCCATAAAATATCAAATTTCACCAAATATATATTATATACTGTACATATAATATCAAATTTAACCAAATATATATTACATACTGTACATAAGATATGAAAGTACCCCAAAAATATGTTATCTACTGTACATAAAATATGAAAGTACACCAAATTTATATTATATACTCTACATAAAATATCAAACTACAGCAAATATATATTATATACTGTAAATAAAATATGAAAGTACACCAAATGCATATTTTATACTGTACACAAAATATCAAATTTAACCAAATATATAATATATATTGTACATAAATTGTGAAAGTACACCAAATATATATATCATACTGTCCATAAAATATCAAATTTCACCAAATATATTTGATATACTGTATATAAAATATCAAATTTCACCAAATGTATATTATATACTATACATAAAATATGAAAATACAGCAAATACATATTATATACTGTACATAAAATATCAAATTTCACCAAATATATATTATATACTGTCCATAAAATATCAAATTTCACCAAATATATATTATATACTGTACATATAATATCAAATTTCAAAAAATATATATTATATACTGTACATAAAATATGAAAGTACACCAAAAATATATTATATACTGTACATAAAATATCAAACTTCACCAAATATATATTATATACTGTACATAAAATATCAAATTTCACCAAATATATATTGTATACTGTACTTAAAATATGAAAGTACCCCAAAAATATGTTATCTACTGTACATAAAATATGAAAGTACACCAAATTTATATTATATACTCTACATAAAATATCAAACTACAGCAAATATATATTATATACTGTAAATAAAATATGAAAGTACACCAAATGCATATTATATACTGTACACAAAATATCAAATTTAACCAAATATATAATATATATTGTACATAAATTGTGAAAGTACACCAAATATATATATCATACTGTCCATAAAATATCAAATTTCACCAAATATATTTGATATACTGTATATAAAATATCAAATTTCACCAAATGTATATTATATACTATACATAAAATATGAAAATACAGCAAATACATATTATATACTGTACATAAAATATCAAATTTCACCAAATATATATTATATACTGTCCATAAAATATCAAATTTCACCAAATATATATTATATACTGTACATATAATATCAAATTTCAAAAAATATATATTATATACTGTACATAAAATATGAAAGTACACCAAAAATATATTATATACTGTACATAAAATATCAAATTTCACCAAATATATATTATATACTGTACATAAAATATCAAATTTCACCAAATATATATTGTATACTGTACATAAGATATGAAAGTACCCCAAAAATATGTTATCTACTGTACATAAAATATGAAAGTACACCAAATTTATATTATATACTCTAGATAAAATATCAAAGTACAGCAAATATATATAATATACTGTAAATAAAATATGAAAGTACACCAAATGCATATTATATACTGTACACAAAATATCAAATTTAACCAAATATATAATATATACTGTACATATAATATCAAATTTAAAAAAATATATATTATATACTGTACATAAAATATGAAAGTACACCAAAAATATATTATATACTGTACATAAAATATCAAATTTCACCAAATATATATTATATACTGTACATAAAATATCAAATTTCACCAAATATATATTGTATACTGTACTTAAAATATGAAAGTTCCCCAAAAATATGTTATCTACTGTACATAAATCATGAAAGTACACCAAATTTATATTATATACTCTACATAAAATATCAAAGTACAGCAAATATATATTATATACTGTAAATAAAATATGAAAGTACACCAAATGCATATTATATACTGTACACAAAATATCAAATTTAACCAAATATATAATATATATTGTACATAAATTATGAAAGTACACCAAATATATATATCATACTGTACATAAAATATCAAATTTCACCAAATATATTTGATATACTGTATATAAAATATCAAATTTCACCAAATGTATATTATATACTATACATAAAATATGAAAATACAGCAAATACATATTATATACTGTACATAAAATATCAAATTTCACCAAATATATATTATATACTGTCCATAAAATATCAAATTCCACGAAATATATATTATATACTGTACATAAAATATCAAATTTCAAAAATAAATATTACATACTGTACATAAAAGATGAAAGTACACCAAATATATATTATATGCTGTACATAAAATATCAAATTTCACCAAATATATATTATATACTGTCCATAAAATATCAAATTTCACCAAATATATATTATATACTGTACATATAATATCAAATTTAACCAAATATATATTACATACTGTACATAAGATATGAAAGTACCCCAAAAATATGTTATCTACTGTACATAAAATATGAAAGTACACCAAATTTAAATTATATACTCTACATAATATATCAAACTACAGCAAATATATATTATATACTGTAAATAAAATATGAAAGTACACCAAATGCATATTATATACTGTACACAAAATATCAAATTTAACCAAATATATAATATATATTGTACATAAATTGTGAAAGTACACCAAATATATATATCATACTGTCCATAAAATATCAAATTTCACCAAATATATTTGATATACTGTATATAAAATATCAAATTTCACCAAATGTATATTATATACTATACATAAAATATGAAAATACAGCAAATACATATTATATACTGTACATAAAATATCAAATTTCACCAAATATATATTATATACTGTCCATAAAATATCAAATTTCACCAAATATATATTATATACTGTACATATAATATCAAATTTCAAAAAATATATATTATATACTATACATAAAATATGAAAGTACACCAAAAATATATTATATACTGTACATAAAATATCAAATTTCACCAAATATATATTATATACTGTACATAAAATATCAAATTTCACCAAATATATATTGTATACTGTACTTAAAATATGAAAGTACCCAAAAAATATGTTATCTACTGTACATAAAATATGAAAGTAAACCAAATTTATATTATATACTCTACATAAAATATCAAAGTACAGCAAATATATATTATATACTGTAAATAAAATATGAAAGTACACCAAATGCATATTATATACTGTACACAAAATATCAAATTTAACCAAATATATAATATATAGTACATAAATTATGAAAGTACACCAAATACATATATCATACTGTACATAAAATATCAAATTTCACCAAATATATTTGATATACAGTATATAAAATATCAAATTTCACCAAATGTATATTATATACTATACATAAAATATGAAAACACAGCAAATACATATTATATACTGTACATAAAATATCAAATTTCACCATATATATATTATATACTGTCCATAAAATATCAAATTTCACCAAATATATATTATATACTGTACATATAATATCAAATTTCAAAAAATATATATTATATACTGTACATAAAATATGAAAGTACACCAAAAATATATTATATACTGTACATAAAATATCAAATTTCACCAAATATATATTATATACTGTACATAAAATATCAAATTTCACCAAATATATATTGTATACTGTACTTAAAATATGAAAGTACCCCAAAAATATGTTATCTACTGTACATAAAACATGAAAGTACACCAAATTTATATTATATACTCTACATAAATTATCAAAGTACAGCAAATATATATTATATACTGTAAATAAAATATGAAAGTACACCAAATGCATATTATATATTGTACACAAAATATCAAATTTAACCAAATATATAATATATATTGTACATAAATTATGAAAGTACACCAAATATATATATCATACTGTACATAAAATATCAAATTTCACCAAATATATTTGATATACTGTATATAAAATATCAAATTTCACCAAATGTATATTATATACTATACATGAAATATGAAAATACAGCAAATACATATTATATACTGTACATAAAATATCAAATTTCACCAAATATATATTATATACTGTCCATAAAATATCAAATTCCACGAAATATATATTATATACTGTACATAAAATATCAAATTTCAAAAAATAAATATTACATACTGTACATAAAAGATGAAAGTACACCAAATATATATTATATGCTGTACATAAAATATCAAATTTCACCAAATATATATTATATACTGTCCATAAAATATCAAATTTCACCAAATATATATTATATACTGTACATATAATATCAAATTTAACCAAATATATATTACATACTGTACATAAGATATGAAAGTACCCCAAAAATATGTTATCTACTGTACATAAAATATGAAAGTACACCAAATTTATATTATATACTCTACATAAAATATCAAACTACAGCAAATATATATTATATACTGTAAATAAAATATGAAAGTACACCAAATATATATTATATACTCTACATAAAATATCAAAGTACAGCAAATATGTATTATGTACTGTAAATAAAATATGAAAGTACCCCAAATGCATATTATATACTGTACACAAAATATCAAATTTAACCAAATATATAATATATATTGTACATAAATTGTGAAAGTACACCAAATATATATATCATACTGTCCATAAAATATCAAATTTCACCAAATATATTTGATATACTGTATATAAAATATCAAATTTCACCAAATGTATATTATATACTATACATAAAATATGAAAACACAGCAAATACATATTACATACTGTACATAAAATATCAAATTTCACCAAATATATATTATATACTGTCCATAAAATATCAAATTTCAACAAATATATATTATATACTGTACATATAATATCAAATTTCAAAAAATATATATTATATACTGTACATAAAATATGAAAGTACACCAAAAATATATTATATACTGTACATAAAATATCAAATTTCACCAAATATATATTATATACTGTACATAAAATATCAAATTTCACCAAATATATATTGTATACTGTACTTAAAATATGAAAGTACCCCAAAAATATGTTATCTACTGTACATAAAACATGAAAGTACACCAAATTTATATTATATACTCTACATAAAATATCAAAGTACAGCAAATATATATTATATACTGTAAATAAAATATGAAAGTACACCAAATGCATATTATATACTGTACACAAAATATCAAATTTAACCAAATATATAATATATAGTACATAAATTATGAAAGTACACCAAATATATATATCATACTGTACATAAAATATCAAATTTCACCAAATATATTTGATATACTGTATATAAAATATCAAATTTCACCAAATGTATATTATATACTATACATAAAATATGAAAATACAGCAAATACATATTATATACTGTACATAAAATATCAAATTTCACCAAATATATATTATATACTGTCCATAAAATATCAAATTCCACGAAATATATATTATATACTGTACATAAAATATCAAATTTCAAAAAATAAATATTACATACTGTACATAAAAGATGAAAGTACACCAAATATATATTATATGCTGTACATAAAATATCAAATTTCACCAAATATATATTATATACTGTCCATAAAATATCAAATTTCATCAAATATATATTATATAGTGTACATATAATATCAAATTTAACCAAATATATATTACATACTGTACATAAAATATCAAATTTCACCAAATATATATTGTATACTGTACTTAAAATATGAAAGTACCCAAAAAATATGTTATCTACTGTACATAAAATATGAAAGTACACCAAATTTATATTATATACTCTACATAAAATATCAAAGTATAGCAAATATATATTATATACCGTAAATAAAATATGAAAGTACACCAAAAGCATATTATATACTGTACACAAAATATCAAATTTAACCAAATATATAATATGTATTGTACATAAATTATGAAAGTACACCAAATATATATAACATACTGTACATAAAATATCAAATTTCACCAAATATATTTTGTATACTGTATATAAAATATCAAATTTCACCAAATGTATATTATATACTATACATAAAATATGAAAATACAGCAAATACATATTATATACTGTACATAAAATATCAAATTTCACCAAATATATATTATATACTGTACATAAAATATCAAATTTCACGAAATATATATTAAATACTGTACATATAATATCAAATTTCAAAAAATATATATTACCTACTGTACATAAAAGATGAAAGTACACCAAATATATATTATATACTGTACATAAAATATCAAATTTCACCAAATATATATTATATACTGTCCATAAAATATCAAATTCACCAAATATATTTGATATACTGTATATAAAATATCAAATTTCACCAAATGTATATTATATACTATACATAAAATATGAAAATACAGCAAATACATATTATATACTGTACATAAAATATCAAATTTCACCAAATATATTTTATATACTGTCCATAAAATATCAAATTTCACCAAATATATATTATATACTGTACATAAAATATCAAATTTCACCAAATATATATTGTATACTGTACTTAAAATATGAAAGTACCCCAAAAATATGTTATCTACTGTACATAAAACATGAAAGTACACCAAATTTATATTATATACTCTACATAAAATATCAAAGTACAGCAAATATATATTATATACTGTAAATAAAATATGAAAGTACACCAAATGCATATTATATACTGTACACAAAATATCAAATTTAACCAAATATATAATATATATTGTTCATAAATTATGAAAGTACACCAAATACATATATCATACTGTACATAAAATATCAAATTTCACCAAATATATTTGATATACTGTATATAAAATATCAAATTTCACCAAATGTATATTATATACTATACATAAAATATGAAAACACAGCAAATACATATTATATACTGTACATAAAATATCAAATTTCACCAAATATATATTATATACTGTGCATAAAATATCAAATTTCACCAAATATATATTATATACTGTACATAAAATATCAAATTTCAACAAATATATATTATATACTGTACATATAATATCAAATTTCAAAAAATATATATTATATACTGTACATAAAATATGAAAGTACACCAAAAATATATTATATACTGTACATAAAATATCAAATTTCACCAAATATATATTATATACTGTACATAAAATATCAAATTTCACCAAATATATATTGTATACTGTACTTAAAATATGAAAGTACCCCAAAAATATGTTATCTACTGTACATAAAACATGAAAGTACACCAAATTTATATTATATACTCTACATAAAATATCAAAGTACAGCAAATATATATTATATACTGTAAATAAAATATGAAAGTACACCAAATGCATATTATATACTGTACACAAAATATCAAATTTAACCAAATATATAATATATAGTACATAAATTATGAAAGTACACCAAATATATATATCATACTGTACATAAAATATCAAATTTCACCAAATATATTTGATATACTGTATATAAAATATCAAATTTCACCAAATGTATATTATATACTATACATAAAATATGAAAATACAGCAAATACATATTATATACTGTACATAAAATATCAAATTTCACCAAATATATATTATATACTGTCCATAAAATATCAAATTCCACGAAATATATATTATATACTGTACATAAAATATCAAATTTCAAAAAATAAATATTACATACTGTACATAAAAGATGAAAGTACACCAAATATATATTATATGCTGTACATAAAATATCAAATTTCACCAAATATATATTATATACTGTCCATAAAATATCAAATTTCATCAAATATATATTATATAGTGTACATATAATATCAAATTTAACCAAATATATATTACATACTGTACATAGAATATCAAATTTCACCAAATATATATTGTATACTGTACTTAAAATATGAAAGTACCCAAAAAATATGTTATCTACTGTACATAAAATATGAAAGTACACCAAATTTATATTATATACTCTACATAAAATATCAAAGTATAGCAAATATATATTATATACCGTAAATAAAATATGAAAGTACACCAAAAGCATATTATATACTGTACACAAAATATCAAATTTAACCAAATATATAATATGTATTGTACATAAATTATGAAAGTACACCAAATATATATAACATACTGTACATAAAATATCAAATTTCACCAAATATATTTTGTATACTGTATATAAAATATCAAATTTCACCAAATGTATATTATATACTATACATAAAATATGAAAATACAGCAAATACATATTATATACTGTACATAAAATATCAAATTTCACCAAATATATATTATATACTGTACATAAAATATCAAATTTCACGAAATATATATTAAATACTGTACATATAATATCAAATTTCAAAAAATATATATTACCTACTGTACATAAAAGATGAAAGTACACCAAATATATATTATATACTGTACATAAAATATCAAATTTCACCAAATATATATTATATACTGTCCATAAAATATCAAATTCACCAAATATATTTGATATACTGTATATAAAATATCAAATTTCACCAAATGTATATTATATACTATACATAAAATATGAAAATACAGCAAATACATATTATATACTGTACATAAAATATCAAATTTCACCAAATATATTTTATATACTGTCCATAAAATATCAAATTTCACCAAATATATATTATATACTGTACATAAAATATCAAATTTCACCAAATATATATTGTATACTGTACTTAAAATATGAAAGTACCCCAAAAATATGTTATCTACTGTACATAAAACATGAAAGTACACCAAATTTATATTATATACTCTACATAAAATATCAAAGTACAGCAAATATATATTATATACTGTAAATAAAATATGAAAGTACACCAAATGCATATTATATACTGTACACAAAATATCAAATTTAACCAAATATATAATATATATTGTTCATAAATTATGAAAGTACACCAAATACATATATCATACTGTACATAAAATATCAAATTTCACCAAATATATTTGATATACTGTATATAAAATATCAAATTTCACCAAATGTATATTATATACTATACATAAAATATGAAAACACAGCAAATACATATTATATACTGTACATAAAATATCAAATTTCACCAAATATATATTATATACTGTGCATAAAATATCAAATTTCACCAAATATATATTATATACTGTACATATAATATCAAATTTCAAAAAATATATATTATATACTGTACATAAAATATGAAAGTACACCAAAAATATATTATATACTGTACATAAAATATCAAATTTCACCAAATATATATTATATACTGTACATAAAATATCAAATTTCACCAAATATATATTGTATACTGTACTTAAAATATGAAAGTACCCCAAAAATATGTTATCTACTGTACATAAAACATGAAAGTGCACCAAATTTATATTATATACTCTACATAAAATATCAAAGTACAGCAAATATATATTATATACTGTAAATAAAATATGAAAGTACACCAAATGCATATTATATACTGTACACAAAATATCAAATTTAACCAAATATATAAAATATATTGTACATAAATTATGAAAGTACACCAAATATATATATCATACTGTACATAAAATATCAAATTTCACCAAATATATATTATATACTGTCCATAAAATATCAAATTTCACCAAATATATATTATATACTGTACATATAATATCAAATTTCAAAAAATATATATTATATACTATACATAAAATATGAAAGTACACCAAAAATATATTATATACTGTACATAAAATATCAAATTTCACCAAATATATATTATATACTGTACATAAAATATCAAATTTCACCAAATATATATTGTATACTGTACTTAAAATATGAAAGTACCCAAAAAATATGTTATCTACTGTACATAAAATATGAAAGTACAACAAATTTATATTATATACTCTACATAAAATATCAAAGTATAGCAAATATTTATTATATACTGTAAATAAAATATGAAACTACACGAAAAGCATATTATATACTGTACACAAAATATCAAATTTAACCAAATATATAATATGTACTGTACATAAATTATGAAAGTACACCAAATATATATAACATACTGTACATAAAATATCAAATTTCACCAAATATATTTGGTATACTGTATATAAAATATCAAATTTCACCAAATGTAAATTATATACTATACATAAAATATGAAAATACAGCAAATACATATTATATACTGTACATAAAATATCAAATTTCACAAAATATATATTATATACTGTCCATAAAATATCAAATTTCACAAAATATATATTAAATACTGTACATATAATATCAAATTTCAAAAAATATATATTACATACTGTACATAAAATATGAAAGTACACCAAATATATATTATATGCTGTACATAAAATATCAAATTTCACCAAATATATATTATATACTGTCCATAAAATATCAAATTCACCAAATATATTTGATATACTGTATATAAAATATCAAATTTCACCAAATGTATATTATATACTATACATAAAATATGAAAATACAGCAAATACATATTATATACTGTACATAAAATATCAAATTTCACCAAATATATTTTATATACTGTCCTTAAAATATCAAATTTCACCAAATATATATTATATACTGTACATAAAATATCAAATTTCACCAAATATATATTGTATACTGTACTTAAAATATGAAAGTACGCCAAAAATATGTTATCTACTGTACATAAAACATGAAAGTACACCAAATTTATATTATATACTCTACATAAAATATCAAAGTACAGCAAATATATATTATATACTGTAAATAAAATATGAAAGTACACCAAATGCATATTATATACTGTACACAAAATATCAAATTTAACCAAATATATAATATATATTGTACATAAATTATGAAAGTACACCAAATATATATATCATACTGTACATAAAATATCAAATTTCACCAAATATATTTGATATACTGTATATAAAATATCAAATTTCACCAAATGTATATTATATACTATACATAAAATATGAAAATACAGCAAATACATATTATATACTGTACATAAAATATCAAATTTCACCAAATATATATTAAATACTGTCCATAAAATATCAAATTCCATGAAATATATATTATATACTGTACATAAAATATCAAATTTCAAAAAATAAATATTACATACTGTACATAAAAGATGAAAGTACACCAAATATATATTATATGCTGTACATAAAATATCAAATTTCACCAAATATATATTATATACTGTCCATAAAATATCAAATTTCACCAAATATATATTATATACTGTACATATAATATCAAATTTAACCAAATATATATTACATACTGTACATAAGATATGAAAGTACCCCAAAAATATGTTATCTGCTGTACATAAAATATGAAAGTACACCAAATATATATTATATACTCTACATAAAATATCAAAGTACAGCAAATATGTATTATGTACTGTAAATAAAATATGAAAGTACCCCAAATGCATATTATATACTGTACACAAAATATCAAATTTAACCAAATATATAATATATATTGTACATAAATTGTGAAAGTACACCAAATATATATATCATACTGTCCATAAAATATCAAATTTCACCAAATATATTTGATATACTGTATATAAAATATCAAATTTCACCAAATGTATATTATATACTATACATAAAATATGAAAACACAGCAAATACATATTACATACTGTACATAAAATATCAAATTTCACCAAATATATATTATATACTGTCCATAAAATATCAAATTTCAACAAATATATATTATATACTGTACATATAATATCAAATTTCAAAAAATATATATTATATACTGTACATAAAATATGAAAGTACACCAAAAATATATTATATACTGTACATAAAATATCAAATTTCACCAAATATATATTATATACTGTACATAAAATATCAAATTTCACCAAATATATATTGTATACTGTACTTAAAATATGAAAGTACCCCAAAAATATGTTATCTACTGTACATAAAACATGAAAGTACACCAAATTTATATTATATACTCTACATAAAATATCAAAGTACAGCAAATATATATTATATACTGTAAATAAAATATGAAAGTACACCAAATGCATATTATATACTGTACACAAAATATCAAATTTAACCAAATATATAATATATAGTACATAAATTATGAAAGTACACCAAATATATATATCATACTGTACATAAAATATCAAATTTCACCAAATATATTTGATATACTGTATATAAAATATCAAATTTCACCAAATGTATATTATATACTATACATAAAATATGAAAATACAGCAAATACATATTATATACTGTACATAAAATATCAAATTTCACCAAATATATATTATATACTGTCCATAAAATATCAAATTCCACGAAATATATATTATATACTGTACATAAAATATCAAATTTCAAAAAATAAATATTACATACTGTACATAAAAGATGAAAGTACACCAAATATATATTATATGCTGTACATAAAATATCAAATTTCACCAAATATATATTATATACTGTCCATAAAATATCAAATTTCATCAAATATATATTATATAGTGTACATATAATATCAAATTTAACCAAATATATATTACATACTGTACATAAAATATCAAATTTCACCAAATATATATTGTATACTGTACTTAAAATATGAAAGTACCCAAAAAATATGTTATCTACTGTACATAAAATATGAAAGTACACCAAATTTATATTATATACTCTACATAAAATATCAAAGTATAGCAAATATATATTATATACCGTAAATAAAATATGAAAGTACACCAAAAGCATATTATATACTGTACACAAAATATCAAATTTAACCAAATATATAATATGTATTGTACATAAATTATGAAAGTACACCAAATATATATAACATACTGTACATAAAATATCAAATTTCACCAAATATATTTTGTATACTGTATATAAAATATCAAATTTCACCAAATGTATATTATATACTATACATAAAATATGAAAATACAGCAAATACATATTATATACTGTACATAAAATATCAAATTTCACCAAATATATATTATATACTGTACATAAAATATCAAATTTCACGAAATATATATTAAATACTGTACATATAATATCAAATTTCAAAAAATATATATTACCTACTGTACATAAAAGATGAAAGTACACCAAATATATATTATATACTGTACATAAAATATCAAATTTCACCAAATATATATTATATACTGTCCATAAAATATCAAATTCACCAAATATATTTGATATACTGTATATAAAATATCAAATTTCACCAAATGTATATTATATACTATACATAAAATATGAAAATACAGCAAATACATATTATATACTGTACATAAAATATCAAATTTCACCAAATATATTTTATATACTGTCCATAAAATATCAAATTTCACCAAATATATATTATATACTGTACATAAAATATCAAATTTCACCAAATATATATTGTATACTGTACTTAAAATATGAAAGTACCCCAAAAATATGTTATCTACTGTACATAAAACATGAAAGTACACCAAATTTATATTATATACTCTACATAAAATATCAAAGTACAGCAAATATATATTATATACTGTAAATAAAATATGAAAGTACACCAAATGCATATTATATACTGTACACAAAATATCAAATTTAACCAAATATATAATATATATTGTTCATAAATTATGAAAGTACACCAAATACATATATCATACTGTACATAAAATATCAAATTTCACCAAATATATTTGATATACTGTATATAAAATATCAAATTTCACCAAATGTATATTATATACTATACATAAAATATGAAAACACAGCAAATACATATTATATACTGTACATAAAATATCAAATTTCACCAAATATATATTATATACTGTCCATAAAATATCAAATTTCACCAAATATATATTATATACTGTACATATAATATCAAATTTCAAAAAATATATATTATATACTGTACATAAAATATGAAAGTACACCAAAAATATATTATATACTGTACATAAAATATCAAATTTCACCAAATATATATTATATACTGTACATAAAATATCAAATTTCACCAAATATATATTGTATACTGTACTTAAAATATGAAAGTACCCCAAAAATATGTTATCTACTGTACATAAAACATGAAAGTGCACCAAATTTATATTATATACTCTACATAAAATATCAAAGTACAGCAAATATATATTATATACTGTAAATAAAATATGAAAGTACACCAAATGCATATTATATACTGTACACAAAATATCAAATTTAACCAAATATATAAAATATATTGTACATAAATTATGAAAGTACACCAAATATATATATCATACTGTCCATAAAATATCAAATTTCACCAAATATATTTGATATACTGTATATAAAATATCAAATTTCACCAAATGTATATTATATACTATACATAAAATAGGAAAATACAGCAAATACATATTATATACTGTACATAAAATATCAAATTTCACCAAATATATATTATATACTGTCCATAAGATATCAAATTCCACGAAATATATATTATATACTGTACATAAAATATCAAATTTCAAAAAATAAATATTACATACTGTACATAAAAGATGAAAGTACACCAAATATATATTATATACTGTACATAAAATATCAAATTTCAAAAAATAAATATTACATACTGTACATAAAAGATGAAAGTACACAAATTATATATTATATGCTGTACATAAAATATCAAATTTCACCAAATATATATTATATACTGTCCATAAAATATCAAATTTCACCAAATATATATTATATACTGTACATATAATATCAAATTTAACCAAATATATATTACATACTGTACATAAGATATGAAAGTACCCCAAAAATATGTTATCTACTGTACATAAAATATGAAAGTACACCAAATTTATATTATATAATCTACATAAAATATCAAACTACAGCAAATATATATTATATACTGTAAATAAAATATGAAAGTACACCAAATGCATATTATATACTTTACACAAAATATCAAATTTAACCAAATATATAATATATATTGTACATAAATTGTGAAAGTACACCAAATATATATATCATACTGTCCATAAAATATCAAATTTCACCAAATATATTTGATATACTGTATATAAAATATCAAATTTCACCAAATGTATATTATATACTATACATAAAATATGAAAATACAGCAAATACATATTATATACTGTACATAAAATATCAAATTTCACCAAATATATATTATATACTGTCCATAAAATATCAAATTTCACCAAATATATATTATATACTGTACATATAATATCAAATTTCAAAAAATATATATTATATACCATACATAAAATATGAAAGTACACCAAAAATATATTATATACTGTACATAAAATATCAAATTTCACCAAATATATATTATATACTGTACATAAAATATCAAATTTCACCAAATATATATTGTATACTGTACTTAAAATATGAAAGTATCCAAAAAATATGTTATCTACTGTACATAAAATATGAAAGTACACCAAATTTATATTATATACTCTACATAAAATATCAAAGTATAGCAAATATATATTATATACTGTAAATAAAATATGAAAGTACACCAAAACATATTATATACTGTACACAAAATATCAAATTTAACCAAATATATAATATGTATTGTACATAAATTATGAAAGTACACCAAATATATATAACATACTGTACATAAAATATCAAATTTCACCAAATATATTTGGTATACTGTATATAAAATATCAAATTTCACCAAATGTATATTATATACTATACATAAAATATGAAAATACAGGAAATACATATTATATACTGTACATAAAATATCAAATTTCACCAAATATATATTATATACTGTCCATAAAATATCAAATTTCACGAAATATATATTAAATACTGTACATATAATATCAAATTTCAAAAAATATATATTACATACTGTACATAAAATATGAAAGTACACCAAATATATATTATATGCTGTACATAAAATATCAAATTTCACCAAATGTATATTATATACTATACATAAAATATGAAAATACAGCAAATACATATTATATACTGTACATAAAATATCAAATTTCACCAAATATATATTATATACTGTCCATAAAATATCAAATTTCACCAAATATATATTATATACTGTACATATAATATCAAATTTCAAAAAATATATATTATATACTGTACATAAAATATGAAAGTACACCAAAAATATATTATATACTGTACATAAAATATCAAATTTCACCAAATATATATTATATACTGTACATAAAATATCAAATTTCACCAAATATATATTGTATACTGTACATAAGATATGAAAGTACCCCAAAAATATGTTATCTACTGTACATAAAATATGAAAGTACACCAAATTTATATTATATACTCTACATAAAATATCAAAGTACAGCAAATATATATTATATACTGTAAATAAAATATGAAAGTACACCAAATGCATATTATATACTGTACACAAAATATCAAATTTAACCAAATATATAATATATATTGTACATAAATTATGAAAGTACACCAAATACATATATCATACTGTACATAAAATATCAAATTTCACCAAATATATTTGATATACTGTATATAAAATATCAAATTTCACCAAATGTATATTATATACTATACATAAAATATGAAAACACAGCAAATACATATTACATACTGTACATAAAATATCAAATTTCACCAAATATATATTATATACTGTCCATAAAATATCAAATTTCACCAAATATATATTATATACTGTACATATAATATCAAATTTCAAAAAATATATATTATATACTGTACATAAAATATGAAAGTACACCAAAAATATATTATATACTGTACATAAAATATCAAATTTCACCAAATATATATTATATACTGTACATAAAATATCAAATTTCACCAAATATATATTGTATACTGCACTTAAAATATGAAAGTACCCCAAAAATATGTTATCTACTGTACATAAATCATGAAAGTACACCAAATTTATATTATATACTCTACATAAAATATCAAAGTACAGCAAATATATATTATATACTGTAAATAAAATATGAAAGTACACCAAATGCATATTATATACTGTACACAAAATATCAAATTTAACCAAATATATAATATATATTGTACATAAATTGTGAAAGTACACCAAATATATATATCATACTGTCCATAAAATATCAAATTTCACCAAATATATTTGATATACTGTATATAAAATATCAAATTTCACCAAATGTATATTATATACTATACATAAAATATGAAAATACAGCAAATACATATTATATACTGTACATAAAATATCAAATTTCACCAAATATATATTATATACTGTCCATAAAATATCAAATTTCACCAAATATATATTATATACTGTACATATAATATCAAATTTCAAAAAATATATATTATATACCATACATAAAATATGAAAGTACACCAAAAATATATTATATACTGTACATAAAATATCAAATTTCACCAAATATATATTATATACTGTACATAAAATATCAAATTTCACCAAATATATATTGTATACTGTACTTAAAATATGAAAGTATCCAAAAAATATGTTATCTACTGTACATAAAATATGAAAGTACACCAAATTTATATTATATACTCTACATAAAATATCAAAGTATAGCAAATATATATTATATACTGTAAATAAAATATGAAAGTACACCAAAACATATTATATACTGTACACAAAATATCAAATTTAACCAAATATATAATATGTATTGTACATAAATTATGAAAGTACACCAAATATATATAACATACTGTACATAAAATATCAAATTTCACCAAATATATTTGGTATACTGTATATAAAATATCAAATTTCACCAAATGTATATTATATACTATACATAAAATATGAAAATACAGCAAATACATATTATATACTGTACATAAAATATCAAATTTCACCAAATATATATTATATACTGTCCATAAAATATCAAATTTCACGAAATATATATTAAATACTGTACATATAATATGAAATTTCAAAAAATATATATTACATACTGTACATAAAATATGAAAGTACACCAAATATATATTATATGCTGTACATAAAATATCAAATTTCACCAAATGTATATTATATACTATACATAAAATATGAAAATACAGCAAATACATATTATATACTGTACATAAAATATCAAATTTCACCAAATATATATTATGTACTGTCCATAAAATATCAAATTTCACCAAATATATATTATATACTGTACATATAATATCAAATTTCAAAAAATATATATTATATACTGTACATAAAATATGAAAGTACACCAAAAATATATTATATACTGTACATAAAATATCAAATTTCACCAAATATATATTATATACTGTACATAAAATATCAAATTTCACCAAATATATATTGTATACTGTACATAAGATATGAAAGTACCCCAAAAATATGTTATCTACTGTACATAAAATATGAAAGTACACCAAATTTATATTATATACTCTACATAAAATATCAAAGTACAGCAAATATATATTATATACTGTAAATAAAATATGAAAGTACACCAAATGCATATTATATACTGTACACAAAATATCAAATTTAACCAAATATATAATATATATTGTACATAAATTATGAAAGTACACCAAATACATATATCATACTGTACATAAAATATCAAATTTCACCAAATATATTTGATATACTGTATATAAAATATCAAATTTCACCAAATGTATATTATATACTATACATAAAATATGAAAACACAGCAAATACATATTACATACTGTACATAAAATATCAAATTTCACCAAATATATATTATATACTGTCCATAAAATATCAAATTTCACCAAATATATATTATATACTGTACATATAATATCAAATTTCAAAAAATATATATTATATACTGTACATAAAATATGAAAGTACACCAAAAATATATTATATACTGTACATAAAATATCAAATTTCACCAAATATATATTATATACTGTACATAAAATATCAAATTTCACCAAATATATATTGTATACTGTACTTAAAATATGAAAGTACCCCAAAAATATGTTATCTACTGTACATAAATCATGAAAGTACACCAAATTTATATTATATACTCTACATAAAATATCAAAGTACAGCAAATATATATTATATACTGTAAATAAAATATGAAAGTACACCAAATGCATATTATATACTGTACACAAAATATCAAATTTAACCAAATATATAATATATATTGTACATAAATTATGAAAGTACACCAAATATATATATCATACTGTACATAAAATATCAAATTTCACCAAATATATTTGATATACTGTATATAAAATATCAAATTTCACCAAATGTATATTATATACTATACATAAAATATGAAAATACAGCAAATACATATTATATACTGTACATAAAATATCAAATTTCACCAAATATATATTATATACTGTCCATAAAATATCAAATTCCACGAAATATATATTATATACTGTACATAAAATATCAAATTTCAAAAAATAAATATTACATACTGTACATAAAAGATGAAAGTACACCAAATATATATTATATGCTGTACATAAAATATCAAATTTCACCAAATATATATTATATACTGTCCATAAAATATCAAATTTCACCAAATATATATTATATACTGTACATATAATATCAAATTTAACCAAATATATATTACATACTGTACATAAGATATGAAAGTACCCCAAAAATATGTTATCTACTGTACATAAAATATGAAAGTACACCAAATTTATATTATATACTCTACATAAAATATCAAACTACAGCAAATATATATTATATACTGTAAATAAAATATGAAAGTACACCAAATGCATATTTTATACTGTACACAAAATATCAAATTTAACCAAATATATAATATATATTGTACATAAATTGTGAAAGTACACCAAATATATATATCATACTGTCCATAAAATATCAAATTTCACCAAATATATTTGATATACTGTATATAAAATATCAAATTTCACCAAATGTATATTATATACTATACATAAAATATGAAAATACAGCAAATACATATTATATACTGTACATAAAATATCAAATTTCACCAAATATATATTATATACTGTCCATAAAATATCAAATTTCACCAAATATATATTATATACTGTACATATAATATCAAATTTCAAAAAATATACATTATATACTGTACATAAAATATGAAAGTACACCAAAAATATATTATATACTGTACATAAAATATCAAACTTCACCAAATATATATTATATACTGTACATAAAATATCAAATTTCACCAAATATATATTGTATACTGTACTTAAAATATGAAAGTACCCCAAAAATATGTTATCTACTGTACATAAAATATGAAAGTACACCAAATTTATATTATATACTCTACATAAAATATCAAACTACAGCAAATATATATTATATACTGTAAATAAAATATGAAAGTACACCAAATGCATATTATATACTGTACACAAAATATCAAATTTAACCAAATATATAATATATATTGTACATAAATTGTGAAAGTACACCAAATATATATATCATACTGTCCATAAAATATCAAATTTCACCAAATATATTTGATATACTGTATATAAAATATCAAATTTCACCAAATGTATATTATATACTATACATAAAATATGAAAATACAGCAAATACATATTATATACTGTACATAAAATATCAAATTTCACCAAATATATATTATATACTGTCCATAAAATATCAAATTTCACCAAATATATATTATATACTGTACATATAATATCAAATTTCAAAAAATATATATTATATACTGTACATAAAATATGAAAGTACACCAAAAATATATTATATACTGTACATAAAATATCAAATTTCACCAAATATATATTATATACTGTACATAAAATATCAAATTTCACCAAATATATATTGTATACTGTACATAAGATATGAAAGTACCCCAAAAATATGTTATCTACTGTACATAAAATATGAAAGTACACCAAATTTATATTATATACTCTAGATAAAATATCAAAGTACAGCAAATATATATTATATACTGTAAATAAAATATGAAAGTACACCAAATGCATATTATATACTGTACACAAAATATCAAATTTAACCAAATATATAATATATACTGTACATATAATATCAAATTTAAAAAAATATATATTATATACTGTACATAAAATATGAAAGTACACCAAAAATATATTATATACTGTACATAAAATATCAAATTTCACCAAATATATATTATATACTGTACATAAAATATCAAATTTCACCAAATATATATTGTATACTGTACTTAAAATATGAAAGTTCCCCAAAAATATGTTATCTACTGTACATAAATCATGAAAGTACACCAAATTTATATTATATACTCTACATAAAATATCAAAGTACAGCAAATATATATTATATACTGTAAATAAAATATGAAAGTACACCAAATGCATATTATATACTGTACACAAAATATCAAATTTAACCAAATATATAATATATATTGTACATAAATTATGAAAGTACACCAAATATATATATCATACTGTACATAAAATATCAAATTTCACCAAATATATTTGATATACTGTATATAAAATATCAAATTTCACCAAATGTATATTATATACTATACATAAAATATGAAAATACAGCAAATACATATTATATACTGTACATAAAATATCAAATTTCACCAAATATATATTATATACTGTCCATAAAATATCAAATTTCACCAAATATATATTATATACTGTACATATAATATCAAATTTCAAAAAATATATATTATATACTATACATAAAATATGAAAGTACACCAAAAATATATTATATACTGTACATAAAATATCAAATTTCACCAAATATATATTATATACTGTACATAAAATATCAAATTTCACCAAATATATATTGTATACTGTACTTAAAATATGAAAGTACCCAAAAAATATGTTATCTACTGTACATAAAATATGAAAGTAAACCAAATTTATATTATATACTCTACATAAAATATCAAAGTACAGCAAATATATATTATATACTGTAAATAAAATATGAAAGTACACCAAATGCATATTATATACTGTACACAAAATATCAAATTTAACCAAATATATAATATATAGTACATAAATTATGAAAGTACACCAAATACATATATCATACTGTACATAAAATATCAAATTTCACCAAATATATTTGATATACAGTATATAAAATATCAAATTTCACCAAATGTATATTATATACTATACATAAAATATGAAAACACAGCAAATACATATTATATACTGTACATAAAATATCAAATTTCACCATATATATATTATATACTGTCCATAAAATATCAAATTTCACCAAATATATATTATATACTGTACATATAATATCAAATTTCAAAAAATATATATTATATACTGTACATAAAATATGAAAGTACACCAAAAATATATTATATACTGTACATAAAATATCAAATTTCACCAAATATATATTATATACTGTACATAAAATATCAAATTTCACCAAATATATATTGTATACTGTACTTAAAATATGAAAGTACCCCAAAAATATGTTATCTACTGTACATAAAACATGAAAGTACACCAAATTTATATTATATACTCTACATAAATTATCAAAGTACAGCAAATATATATTATATACTGTAAATAAAATATGAAAGTACACCAAATGCATATTATATATTGTACACAAAATATCAAATTTAACCAAATATATAATATATATTGTACATAAATTATGAAAGTACACCAAATATATATATCATACTGTACATAAAATATCAAATTTCACCAAATATATTTGATATACTGTATATAAAATATCAAATTTCACCAAATGTATATTATATACTATACATGAAATATGAAAATACAGCAAATACATATTATATACTGTACATAAAATATCAAATTTCACCAAATATATATTATATACTGTCCATAAAATATCAAATTCCACGAAATATATATTATATACTGTACATAAAATATCAAATTTCAAAAAATAAATATTACATACTGTACATAAAAGATGAAAGTACACGAAATATATATTATATGCTGTACATAAAATATCAAATTTCACCAAATATATATTATATACTGTCCATAAAATATCAAATTTCACCAAATATATATTATATACTGTACATATAATATCAAATTTAACCAAATATATATTACATACTGTACATAAGATATGAAAGTACCCCAAAAATATGTTATCTACTGTACATAAAATATGAAAGTACACCAAATTTATATTATATACTCTACATAAAATATCAAACTACAGCAAATATATATTATATACTGTAAATAAAATATGAAAGTACACCAAATGCATATTATATACTGTACACAAAATATCAAATTTAACAAAATATATAATATATATTGTACATAAATTGTGAAAGTACACCAAATATATATAGCATACTGTCCATAAAATATCAAATTTCACCAAATATATTTGATATACTGTATATAAAATATCAAATTTCACCAAATGTATATTATATACTATACATAAAATATGAAAACACAGCAAATACATATTATATACTGTACATAAAATATCAAATTTCACCAAATATATATTATATACTGTCCATAAAATATCAAATTTCACCAAATATATATTATATACTGTACATATAATATCAAATTTCAAAAAATATATATTATATACTGTACATAAAATATGAAAGTACACCAAAAATATATTATATACTGTACATAAAATATCAAATTTCACCAAATATATATTATATACTGTACATAAAATATCAAATTTCACCAAATATATATTGTATACTGTACTTAAAATATGAAAGTACCCCAAAAATATGTTATCTACTGTACATAAAATATGAAAGTACAACAAAATTATATTATATACTCTTCATAAAATATCAAAGTACAGCAAATATATATTATATACTGTAAATAAAATATGAAAGTACACCAAATGCATATTATATACTGTACACAAAATATCAAATTTAACCAAATATATAATATATATTGTACATAAATTATGAAAGTACACCAAATACATATATCATACTGTACATAAAATATCAAATTTCACCAAATATATTTGATATACTGTATATAAAATATCAAATTTCACCAAATGTATATTATATACTATACATAAAATATGAAAACACAGCAAATACATATTACATACTGTACATAAAATATCAAATTTCACAAAATATATATTATATACTGTCCATAAAATATCAAATTTCACCAAATACATATTATATACTGTACATATAATATCAAATTTCAAAAAATATATATTATATACTGTACATAAAATATGAAAGTACACCAAAAATATATGATATACAGTACATAAAATATCAAATTTCACCAAATATATATTATATACTGTACATAAAATATCAAATTTCACCAAATATATATTGTATACTGTACTTAAAATATGAAAGTACCCCAAAAATATGTTATCTACTGTACATAAAACATGAAAGTACACCAAATTTATATTATATACTCTACATAAAATATCAAAGTACAGCAAATATATATTATATACTGTAAATAAAATATGAAAGTACACCAAATGCATATTATATACTGTACACAAAATATCAAATTTAACCAAATATATAATATGTATTGTACACAAATTATGAAAGTACATCAAATATATATAACATACTGTACATAAAATATCAAATTTCACCAAATATATTTGGTATACTGTATATAAAATATCAAATTTCACCAAATGTATATTATATACTATACATAAAATATGAAAATACAGCAAATACATAATATATACTGTACATAAAATATCAAATTTCACCAAATATATATTATATACTGTCCATAAAATATCAAATTTCACGAAATATATATTAAATACTGTACATATAATATCAAATTTCAAAAAATATATATTACATACTGTACATAAAATATGAAAGTACACCAAATATATATTATATGCTGTACATAAAATATCAAATTTCACCAAATATATATTATATACTGTCCATAAAATATCAAATTCACCAAATATATTTGATATACTGTATATAAAATATCAAATTTCACCAAATGTATATTATATACTATACATAAAATATGAAAATACAGCAAATACATATTATATACTGTACATAAAATATCAAATTTCACCAAATATATTTTATATACTGTCCTTAAAATATCAAATTTCACCAAATATATATTATATACTGTACATAAAATATCAAATTTCACCAAATATATATTGTATACTGTACTTAAAATATGAAAGTACGCCAAAAATATGTTATCTACTGTACATAAAACATGAAAGTACACCAAATTTATATTATATACTCTACGTAAAATATCAAAGTACAGCAAATATATATTATATACTGTAAATAAAATATGAAAGTACACCAAATGCATATTATATACTGTACACAAAATATCAAATTTAACCAAATATATAATATATATTGTACATAAATTATGAAAGTACACCAAATATATATATCATACTGTACATAAAATATCAAATTTCACCAAATATATTTGATATACTGTATATAAAATATCAAATTTCACCAAATGTATATTATATACTATACATAAAATATGAAAATACAGCAAATACATATTATATACTGTACATAAAATATCAAATTTCACCAAATATATATTATATACTGTCCATAAAATATCAAATTCCACGAAATATATATTATATACTGTACATAAAATATCAAATTTCAAAAAATAAATATTACATACTGTACATAAAAGATGAAAGTACACCAAATATATATTATATGCTGTACATAAAATATCAAATTTCACCAAATATATATTATATACTGTCCATAAAATATCAAATTTCACCAAATATATATTATATACTGTACATAAAATATCAAATTTCACCAAATATATATTGTGTACTGTACTTAAAATATGAAAGTACCCCAAAAATATGTTATCTACTGTACATAAAATATGAAAGTACAACAAATTTATATTATATACTCTACATAAAATATCAAAGTACAGCAAATATATATTATATACTGTAAATAAAATATGAAAGTACACCAAATGCATATTATATACTGTACACAAAATATCAAATTTAACCAAATATATAATATATATTGTACATAAATTGTGAAAGTACACCAAATATATATATCATACTGTACATAAAATATCAAATTTCACCAAATATATTTGATATACTGTATATAAAATATCAAATTTCACCAAATGTATATTATATACTATACATAAAATATGAAAACACAGCAAATACATATTACATACTGTACATAAAATATCAAATTTCACCAAATATATATTATATACTGTCCATAAAATATCAAATTTCACCAAATATATATTATATACTGTACATATAATATCAAATTTCAAAAAATATATATTATATACTATACATAAAATATGAAAGTACACCAAAAATATATTATATACTGTACATAAAATATCAAATTTCACCAAATATATATTATATACTGTACATAAAATATCAAATTTCACCAAATATATATTGTATACTGTACTTAAAATATGAAAGTACCCAAAAAATATGTTATCTACTGTACATACAATATGAAAGTACACCAAATTTATATTATATACTCTACATAAAATATCAAAGTATAGCAAATATATATTATATACTGTAAATTAAATATGAAAGTACACGAAAAGCATATTATATACTGTACACAAAATATCAAATTTAACCAAATATATAATATGTATTGTACATAAATTATGAAAGTACACCAAATATATATAACATACTGTACATAAAATATCAAATTTCACCAAATATATTTGGTATACTGTATATAAAATATCAAATTTCACCAAATGTATATTATATACTATACATAAAATATGAAAATACAGCAAATACATAATATATACTGTACATAAAATATCAAATTTCACCAAATATATATTATATACTGTCCATAAAATATCAAATTTCACGAAATATATATTAAATACTGTACATATAATATCAAATTTCAAAAAATATATATTACATACTGTACATAAAATATGAAAGTACACCAAATATATATTATATGCTGTACATAAAATATCAAATTTCACCAAATATATATTATATACTGTCCATAAAATATCAAATTCACCAAATATATTTGATATACTGTATATAAAATATCAAATTTCACCAAATGTATATTATATACTATACATAAAATATGAAAATACAGCAAATACATATTATATACTGTACATAAAATATCAAATTTCACCAAATATATTTTATATACTGTCCTTAAAATATCAAATTTCACCAAATATATATTATATACTGTACATAAAATATCAAATTTCACCAAATATATATTGTATACTGTACTTAAAATATGAAAGTACGCCAAAAATATGTTATCTACTGTACATAAAACATGAAAGTACACCAAATTTATATTATATACTCTACGTAAAATATCAAAGTACAGCAAATATATATTATATACTGTAAATAAAATATGAGAGTACACCAAATGCATATTATATACTGTACACAAAATATCAAATTTAACCAAATATATAATATATATTGTACATAAATTATGAAAGTACACCAAATATATATATCATACTGTACATAAAATATCAAATTTCACCAAATATATTTGATATACTGTATATAAAATATCAAATTTCACCAAATGTATATTATATACTATACATAAAATATGAAAATACAGCAAATACATATTATATACTGTACATAAAATATCAAATTTCACCAAATATATATTATATACTGTCCATAAAATATGAAATTCCACGCAAAATATATTATATACTGTACATAAAATATCAAATTTCAAAAAATAAATATTACATACTGTACATAAAAGATGAAAGTACACCAAATATATATTATATGCTGTACATAAAATATCAAATTTCACCAAATATATATTATATACTGTCCATAAAATATCAAATTTCACCAAATATATATTATATACTGTACATAAAATATCAAATTTCACCAAATATATATTGTATACTGTACTTAAAATATGAAAGTACCCCAAAAATATGTTATCTACTGTACATAAAATATGAAAGTACAACAAATTTATATTATATACTCTACATAAAATATCAAAGTACAGCAAATATATATTATATACTGTAAATAAAATATGAAAGTACACCAAATGCATATTATATACTGTACACAAAATATAAAATTTAACCAAATATATAATATATATTGTACATAAATTATGAAAGTACACCAAATACATATATCATACTGTACATAAAATATCAAATTTCACCAAATATATTTGATATACTGTATATAAAATATCAAATTTCACCAAATGTATATTATATACTATACATAAAATATGAAAACACAGCAAATACATATTACATACTGTACATAAAATATCAAATTTCACCAAATATATATTATATACTGTCCATAAAATATCAAATTTCACCAAATATATATTATATACTGTACATATAATATCAAATTTCAAAAAATATATATTATATACTATACATAAAATATGAAAGTACACCAAAAATATATTATATACTGTACATAAAATATCAAATTTCACCAAATATATATTATATACTGTACATAAAATATCAAATTTCACCAAATATATATTGTATACTGTACTTAAAATATGAAAGTACCCAAAAAATATGTTATCTACTGTACATAAAATATGAAAGTACACCAAATTTATATTATATACTCTACATAAAATATCAAAGTATAGCAAATATATATTATATACTGTAAATAAAATATGAAAGTACACGAAAAGCATATTATATACTGTACACAAAATATCAAATTTAACCAAATATATAATATGTATTGTACATAAATTATGAAAGTACACCAAATATATATAACATACTGTACATAAAATATCAAATTTCACCAAATATATTTGGTATACTGTATATAAAATATCAAATTTCACCAAATGTATATTATATACTATACATAAAATATGAAAATACAGCAAATACATATTATATACTGTACATAAAATATCAAATTTCACCAAATATATATTGTATACTGTCCATAAAATATCAAATTTCACGAAATATATATTAAATACTGTACATATAATATCAAATTTCAAAAAATATATATTACATACTGTACATAAAATATGAAAGTACACCAAATATATATTATATGCTGTACATAAAATATCAAATTTCACCAAATATATATTATATACTGTCCATAAAATATCAAATTCACCAAATATATTTGATATACTGTATATAAAATATCAAATTTCACCAAATGTATATTATATACTATACATAAAATATGAAAATACAGCAAATACATATTATATACTGTACATAAAATATCAAATTTCACCAAATATATTTTATATACTGTCCTTAAAATATCAAATTTCACCAAATATATATTATATACTGTACATAAAATATCAAATTTCACCAAATATATATTGTATACTGTACTTAAAATATGAAAGTACGCCAAAAATATGTTATCTACTGTACATAAAACATGAAAGTACACCAAATTTATATTATATACTCTACATAAAATATCAAAGTACAGCAAATATATATTATATACTGTAAATAAAATATGAAAGTACACCAAATGCATATTATATACTGTACACAAAATATCAAATTTAACCAAATATATAATATATATTGTACATAAATTATGAAAGTACACCAAATATATATATCATACTGTACATAAAATATCAAATTTCACCAAATATATTTGATATACTGTATATAAAATATCAAATTTCACCAAATGTATATTATATACTATACATAAAATATGAAAATACAGCAAATACATATTATATACTGTACATAAAATATCAAATTTCACCAAATATATATTATATACTGTCCATAAAATATCAAATTCCACGAAATATATATTATATACTGTACATAAAATATCAAATTTCAAAAAATAAATATTACATACTGTACATAAAAGATGAAAGTACACCAAATATATATTATATGCTGTACATAAAATATCAAATTTCACCAAATATATATTATATACTGTCCATAAAATATCAAATTTCACCAAATATATATTATATACTGTACATATAATATCAAATTTAACCAAATATATATTACATACTGTACATAAGATATGAAAGTACCCCAAAAATATGTTATCTACTGTACATAAAATATGAAAGTACACCAAATTATTTATTATATACTCTACATAAAATATCAAAGTACAGCAAATATATATTATATACTGTAAATAAAATATGAAAGTACACCAAATGCATATTATATACTGTACACAAAATATAAAATTTAACCAAATATATAATATATATTGTACATAAATTATGAAAGTACACCAAATACATATATCATACTGTACATAAAATATCAAATTTCACCAAATATATTTGATATACTGTATATAAAATATCAAATTTCACCAAATGTATATTATATACTATACATAAAATATGAAAACACAGCAAATACATATTACATACTGTACATAAAATATCAAATTTCACCAAATATATATTATATACTGTCCATAAAATATCAAATTTCACCAAATATATATTATATACTGTACATATAATATCAAATTTCAAAAAATATATATTATATACTATACATAAAATATGAAAGTACACCAAAAATATATTATATACTGTACATAAAATATCAAATTTCACCAAATATATATTATATACTGTACATAAAATATCAAATTTCACCAAATATATATTGTATACTGTACTTAAAATATGAAAGTACCCAAAAAATATGTTATCTACTGTACATAAAATATGAAAGTACACCAAATTTATATTATATACTCTACATAAAATATCAAAGTATAGCAAATATATATTATATACTGTAAATAAAATATGAAAGTACACGAAAAGCATATTATATACTGTACACAAAATATCAAATTTAACCAAATATATAATATGTATTGTACATAAATTATGAAAGTACACCAAATATATATAACATACTGTACATAAAATATCAAATTTCACCAAATATATTTGGTATACTGTATATAAAATATCAAATTTCACCAAATGTATATTATATACTATACATAAAATATGAAAATACAGCAAATACATAATATATACTGTACATAAAATATCAAATTTCACCAAATATATATTATATACTGTCCATAAAATATCAAATTTCACGAAATATATATTAAATACTGTACATATAATATCAAATTTCAAAAAATATATATTACATACTGTACATAAAATATGAAAGTACACCAAATATATATTATATGCTGTACATAAAATATCAAATTTCACCAAATATATATTATATACTGTCCATAAAATATCAAATTCACCAAATATATTTGATATACTGTATATAAAATATCAAATTTCACCAAATGTATATTATATACTATACATAAAATATGAAAATACAGCAAATACATATTATATACTGTACATAAAATATCAAATTTCACCAAATATATTTTATATACTGTCCTTAAAATATCAAATTTCACCAAATATATATTATATACTGTACATAAAATATCAAATTTCACCAAATATATATTGTATACTGTACTTAAAATATGAAAGTACGCCAAAAATATGTTATCTACTGTACATAAAACATGAAAGTACACCAAATTTATATTATATACTCTACATAAAATATCAAAGTACAGCAAATATATATTATATACTGTAAATAAAATATGAGAGTACACCAAATGCATATTATATACTGTACACAAAATATCAAATTTAACCAAATATATAATATATATTGTACATAAATTATGAAAGTACACCAAATATATATATCATACTGTACATAAAATATCAAATTTCACCAAATATATTTGATATACTGTATATAAAATATCAAATTTCACCAAATGTATATTATATACTATACATAAAATATGAAAATACAGCAAATACATATTATATACTGTACATAAAATATCAAATTTCACCAAATATATATTATATACTGTCCATAAAATATCAAATTCCACGAAATATATATTATATACTGTACATAAAATATCAAATTTCAAAAAATAAATATTACATACTGTACATAAAAGATGAAAGTACACCAAATATATATTATATGCTGTACATAAAATATCAAATTTCACCAAATATATATTATATACTGTCCATAAAATATCAAATTTCACCAAATATATATTATATACTGTACATAAAATATCAAATTTCACCAAATATATATTGTATACTGTACTTAAAATATGAAAGTACCCCAATAATATGTTATCTACTGTACATAAAATATGAAAGTACAACAAATTTATATTATATACTCTACATAAAATATCAAAGTACAGCAAATATATATTATATACTGTAAATAAAATATGAAAGTACACCAAATGCATATTATATACTGTACACAAAATATAAAATTTAACCAAATATATAATATATATTGTACATAAATTATGAAAGTACACCAAATACATATATCATACTGTACATAAAATATCAAATTTCACCAAATATATTTGATATACTGTATATAAAATATCAAATTTCACCAAATGTATATTATATACTATACATAAAATATGAAAACACAGCAAATACATATTACATACTGTACATAAAATATCAAATTTCACCAAATACATATTATATACAGTCCATAAAATATCAAATTTCACCAAATATATATTATATACTGTACATAAAATATCAAATTTCAAAAAATATATATTTTATACTATACATAAAATATGAAAGTACACCAAAAATATATTATATACTGTACATAAAATATCAAATTTCACCAAATATATATTATATACTGTACATAAAATATCAAATTTCACCAAATATATATTGTATACTGTACTTAAAATATGAAAGTACCCAAAAAATATGTTATCTACTGTACATAAAATATGAAAGTACACCAAATTTATATTATATACTCTACATAAAATATCAAAGTATAGCAAATATATATTATATACTGTAAATAAAATATGAAAGTACACGAAAAGCATATTATATACTGTACACAAAATATCAAATTTAACCAAATATATAATATGTATTGTACATAAATTATGAAAGTACACCAAATATATATAACATACTGTACATAAAATATCAAATTTCACCAAATATATTTGGTATACTGTATATAAAATATCAAATTTCACCAAATGTATATTATATACTATACATAAAATATGAAAATACAGCAAATACATAATATATACTGTACATAAAATATCAAATTTCACCAAATATATATTATATACTGTCCATAAAATATCAAATTTCACGAAATATATATTAAATACTGTACATATAATATCAAATTTCAAAAAATATATATTACATACTGTACATAAAATATGAAAGTACACCAAATATATATTATATGCTGTACATAAAATATCAAATTTCACCAAATATATATTATATACTGTCCATAAAATATCAAATTCACCAAATATATTTGATATACTGTATATAAAATATCAAATTTCACCAAATGTATATTATATACTATACATAAAATATGAAAATACAGCAAATACATATTATATACTGTACATAAAATATCAAATTTCACCAAATATATTTTATATACTGTCCTTAAAATATCAAATTTCACCAAATATATATTATATACTGTACATAAAATATCAAATTTCACCAAATATATATTGTATATTGTACTTAAAATATGAAAGTACGCCAAAAATATGTTATCTACTGTACATAAAACATGAAAGTACACCAAATTTATATTATATACTCTACATAAAATATCAAAGTACAGCAAATATATATTATATACTGTAAATAAAATATGAAAGTACACCAAATGCATATTATATACTGTACACAAAATATAAAATTTAACCAAATATATAATATATATTGTACATAAATTATGAAAGTACACCAAATACATATATCATACTGTACATAAAATATCAAATTTCACCAAATATATATTATATACTGTCCATAAAATATCAAATTCACCAAATATATTTGATATACTGTATATAAAATATCAAATTTCACCAAATGTATATTATATACTATACATAAAATATGAAAACACAGCAAATACATATTACATACTGTACATAAAATATCAAATTTCACCAAATATATATTATATACTGTCCATAAAATATCAAATTTCACCAAATATATATTATATACTGTACATATAATATCAAATTTCAAAAAATATATATTATATACTATACATAAAATATGGAAGTACACCAAAAATATATTATATACTGTACATAAAATATCAAATTTCACCAAATATATATTATATACTGTACATAAAATATCAAATTTCACCAAATATATATTGTATACTGTACTTAAAATATGAAAGTACGCCAAAAATATGTTATCTACTGTACATAAAACATGAAAGTACACCAAATTTATATTATATACTCTACATAAAATATCAAAGTACAGCAAATATATATTATATACTGTAAATAAAATATGAGAGTACACCAAATGCATATTATATACTGTACACAAAATATCAAATTTAACCAAATATATAATATATATTGTACATAAATTATGAAAGTACACCAAATATATATATCATACTGTACATAAAATATCAAATTTCACCAAATATATTTGATATACTGTATATAAAATATCAAATTTCACCAAATGTATATTATATACTATACATAAAATATGAAAATACAGCAAATACATATTATATACTGTACATAAAATATCAAATTTCACCAAATATATATTATATACTGTCCATAAAATATCAAATTCCACGAAATATATATTATATACTGTACATAAAATATCAAATTTCAAAAAATAAATATTACATACTGTACATAAAAGATGAAAGTACACCAAATATATATTATATGCTGTACATAAAATATCAAATTTCACCAAATATATATTATATACTGTCCATAAAATATCAAATTTCACCAAATATATATTATATACTGTACATAAAATATCAAATTTCACCAAATATATATTGTATACTGTACTTAAAATATGAAAGTACCCCAAAAATATGTTATCTACTGTACATAAAATATGAAAGTACAACAAATTTATATTATATACTCTACATAAAATATCAAAGTACAGCAAATATATATTATATACTGTAAATAAAATATGAAAGTACACCAAATGCATATTATATACTGTACACAAAATATCAAATTTAACCAAATATATAATATATATTGTACATAAATTATGAAAGTACACAAAATACATATATCATACTGTACAGAAAATATCAAATTTCACCAAATATATTTGATATACTGTATATAAAATATCAAATTTCACCAAATGTATATTATATACTATACATAAAATATGAAAACACAGCAAATACATATTACATACTGTACATAAAATATCAAATTTCACCAAATATATATTATATACTGTCCATAAAATATCAAATTTCACCAAATATATATTATATACTGTACATATAATATCAAATTTCAAAAAATATATATTATATACTATACATAAAATATGAAAGTACACCAAAAATATATTATATACTGTACATAAAATATCAAATTTCACCAAATATATATTATATACTGTACATAAAATATCAAATTTCACCAAATATATATTGTATACTGTACTTAAAATATGAAAGTACCCAAAAAATATGTTATCTACTGTACATAAAATATGAAAGTACACCAAATTTATATTATATACTCTACATAAAATATCAAAGTATAGCAAATATATATTATATACTGTAAATAAAATATGAAAGTACACGAAAAGCATATTATATACTGTACACAAAATATCAAATTTAACCAAATATATAATATGTATTGTACATAAATTATGAAAGTACACCAAATATATATAACATACTGTACATAAAATATCAAATTTCACCAAATATATTTGGTATACTGTATATAAAATATCAAATTTCACCAAATGTATATTATATACTATACATAAAATATGAAAATACAGCAAATACATAATATATACTGTACATAAAATATCAAATTTCACCAAATATATATTATATACTGTCCATAAAATATCAAATTTCACGAAATATATATTAAATACTGTACATATAATATCAAATTTCAAAAAATATATATTACATACTGTACATAAAATATGAAAGTACACCAAATATATATTATATGCTGTACATAAAATATCAAATTTCACCAAATATATATTATATACTGTCCATAAAATATCAAATTCACCAAATATATTTGATATACTGTATATAAAATATCAAATTTCACCAAATGTATATTATATACTATACATAAAATATGAAAATACAGCAAATACATATTATATACTGTACATAAAATATCAAATTTCACCAAATATATTTTATATACTGTCCTTAAAATATCAAATTTCACCAAATATATATTATATACTGTACATAAAATATCAAATTTCACCAAATATATATTGTATACTGTACTTAAAATATGAAAGTACGCCAAAAATATGTTATCTACTGTACATAAAACATGAAAGTACACCAAATTTATATTATATACTCTACATAAAATATCAAAGTACAGCAAATATATATTATATACTGTAAATAAAATATGAAAGTACACCAAATGCATATTATATACTGTACACAAAATATAAAATTTAACCAAATATATAATATATATTGTACATAAATTATGAAAGTACACCAAATACATATATCATACTGTACATAAAATATCAAATTTCACCAAATATATATTATATACTGTCCATAAAATATCAAATTCACCAAATATATTTGATATACTGTATATAAAATATCAAATTTCACCAAATGTATATTATATACTATACATAAAATATGAAAACACAGCAAATACATATTACATACTGTACATAAAATATCAAATTTCACCAAATATATATTATATACTGTCCATAAAATATCAAATTTCACCAAATATATATTATATACTGTACATATAATATCAAATTTCAAAAAATATATATTATATACTATACATAAAATATGAAAGTACACCAAAAATATATTATATACTGTACATAAAATATCAAATTTCACCAAATATATATTATATACTGTACATAAAATATCAAATTTCACCAAATATATATTGTATACTGTACTTAAAATATGAAAGTACCCAAAAAATATGTTATCTACTGTACATAAAATATGAAAGTACACCAAATTTATATTATATACTCTACATAAAATATCAAAGTATAGCAAATATATATTATATACTGTAAATAAAATATGAAAGTACACGAAAAGCATATTATATACTGTACACAAAATATCAAATTTAACCAAATATATAATATGTATTGTACATAAATTATGAAAGTACACCAAATATATATAACATACTGTACATAAAATATCAAATTTCACCAAATATATTTGGTATACTGTATATAAAATATCAAATTTCACCAAATGTATATTATATACTATACATAAAATATGAAAATACAGCAAATACATAATATATACTGTACATAAAATATCAAATTTCACCAAATATATATTATATACTGTCCATAAAATATCAAATTTCACGAAATATATATTAAATACTGTACATATAATATCAAATTTCAAAAAATATATATTACATACTGTACATAAAATATGAAAGTACACCAAATATATATTATATGCTGTACATAAAATATCAAATTTCACCAAATATATATTATATACTGTCCATAAAATATCAAATTCACCAAATATATTTGATATACTGTATATAAAATATCAAATTTCACCAAATGTATATTATATACTATACATAAAATATGAAAATACAGCAAATACATATTATATACTGTACATAAAATATCAAATTTCACCAAATATATTTTATATACTGTCCTTAAAATATCAAATTTCACCAAATATATATTATATACTGTACATAAAATATCAAATTTCACCAAATATATATTGTATACTGTACTTAAAATATGAAAGTACGCCAAAAATATGTTATCTACTGTACATAAAACATGAAAGTACACCAAATTTATATTATATACTCTACATAAAATATCAAAGTACAGCAAATATATATTATATACTGTAAATAAAATATGAGAGTACACCAAATGCATATTATATACTGTACACAAAATATCAAATTTAACCAAATATATAATATATATTGTACATAAATTATGAAAGTACACCAAATATATATATCATACTGTACATAAAATATCAAATTTCACCAAATATATTTGATATACTGTATATAAAATATCAAATTTCACCAAATGTATATTATATACTATACATAAAATATGAAAATACAGCAAATACATATTATATACTGTACATAAAATATCAAATTTCACCAAATATATATTATATACTGTCCATAAAATATCAAATTCCACGAAATATATATTATATACTGTACATAAAATATCAAATTTCAAAAAATAAATATTACATACTGTACATAAAAGATGAAAGTACACCAAATATATATTATATGCTGTACATAAAATATCAAATTTCACCAAATATATATTATATACTGTCCATAAAATATCAAATTTCACCAAATATATATTATATACTGTACATAAAATATCAAATTTCACCAAATATATATTGTATACTGTACTTAAAATATGAAAGTACCCCAATAATATGTTATCTACTGTACATAAAATATGAAAGTACAACAAATTTATATTATATACTCTACATAAAATATCAAAGTACAGCAAATATATATTATATACTGTAAATAAAATATGAAAGTACACCAAATGCATATTATATACTGTACACAAAATATCAAATTTAACCAAATATATAATATATATTGTACATAAATTATGAAAGTACACCAAATACATATATCATACTGTACAGAAAATATCAAATTTCACCAAATATATTTGATATACTGTATATAAAATATCAAATTTCACCAAATGTATATTATATACTATACATAAAATATGAAAACACAGCAAATACATATTACATACTGTACATAAAATATCAAATTTCACCAAATATATATTATATACTGTCCATAAAATATCAAATTTCACCAAATATATATTATATACTGTACATATAATATCAAATTTCAAAAAATATATATTATATACTATACATAAAATATGAAAGTACACCAAACATATATTATATACTGTACATAAAATATCAAATTTCACCAAATATATATTATATACTGTACATAAAATATCAAATTTCACCAAATATATATTGTATACTGTACTTAAAATATGAAAGTACCCAAAAAATACGTTATCTACTGTACATAAAATATGAAAGTACACCAAATTTATATTATATACTCTACATAAAATATCAAAGTATAGCAAATATATATTATATACTGTAAATAAAATATGAAAGTACACGAAAAGCATATTATATACTGTACACAAAATATCAAATTTAACCAAATATATAATATGTATTGTACATAAATTATGAAAGTACACCAAATATATATAACATACTGTACATAAAATATCAAATTTCACCAAATATATTTGGTATACTGTATATAAAATATCAAATTTCACCAAATGTATATTATATACTATACATAAAATATGAAAATACAGCAAATACATATTATATACTGTACATAAAATATCAAATTTCACCAAATATATATTATATACTGTCCATAAAATATCAAATTTCACGAAATATATATTAAATACTGTACATATAATATCAAATTTCAAAAAATATATATTACATACTGTACATAAAATATGAAAGTACACCAAATATATATTATATGCTGTACATAAAATATCAAATTTCACCAAATATATATTATATACTGTCCATAAAATATCAAATTCACCAAATATATTTGATATACTGTATATAAAATATCAAATTTCACCAAATGTATATTATATACTATACATAAAATATGAAAATACAGCAAATACATATTATATACTGTACATAAAATATCAAATTTCACCAAATATATTTTATATACTGTCCTTAAAATATCAAATTTCACCAAATATATATTATATACTGTACATAAAATATCAAATTTCACCAAATATATATTGTATACTGTACTTAAAATATGAAAGTACGCCAAAAATATGTTATCTACTGTACATAAAACATGAAAGTACACCAAATTTATATTATATACTCTACATAAAATATCAAAGTACAGCAAATATATATTATATACTGTAAATAAAATATGAAAGTACACCAAATGCATATTATATACTGTACACAAAATATCAAATTTAACCAAATATATAATATATATTGTACATAAATTATGAAAGTACACCAAATATATATATCATACTGTACATAAAATATCAAATTTCACCAAATATATTTGATATGCTGTATATAAAATATCAAATTTCACCAAATGTATATTATATACTATACATGAAATATGAAAATACAGCAAATACATATTATATACTGTACATAAAATATCAAATTTCACCAAATATATATTATATACTGTCCATAAAATATCAAATTCCACGAAATATATATTATATACTGTACATAAAATATCAAATTTCAAAAAATAAATATTACATACTGTACATAAAAGATGAAAGTACACCAAATATATATTATATGCTGTACATAAAATATCAAATTTCACCAAATATATATTATATACTGTCCATAAAATATCAAATTTCACCAAATATATATTATATACTGTACATATAATATCAAATTTAACCAAATATATATTACATACTGTACATAAGATATGAAAGTACCCCAAAAATATGTTATCTACTGTACATAAAATATGAAAGTACACCAAATTTATATTATATACTCTACATAAAATATCAAACTACAGCAAATATATATTATATACTGTAAATAAAATATGAAAGTACACCAAATGCATATTATATACTGTACACAAAATATCAAATTTAACAAAATATATAATATATATTGTACATAAATTGTGAAAGTACACCAAATATATATAGCATACTGTCCATAAAATATCAAATTTCACCAAATATATTTGATATACTGTATATAAAATATCAAATTTCACCAAATGTATATTATATACTATACATAAAATATGAAAACACAGCAAATACATATTATATACTGTACATAAAATATCAAATTTCACCAAATATATATTATATACTGTCCATAAAATATCAAATTTCACCAAATATATATTATATACTGTACATATAATATCAAATTTCAAAAAATATATATTATATACTGTACATAAAATATGAAAGTACACCAAAAATATATTATATTCTGTACATAAAATATCAAATTTCACCAAATATATATTATATACTGTACATAAAATATCAAATTTCACCAAATATATATTGTATACTGTACTTAAAATATGAAAGTACCCCAAAAATATGTTATCTACTGTACATAAAATATGAAAGTAAAACAAATTTATATTATATACTCTTCATAAAATATCAAAGTACAGCAAATATATATTATATACTGTAAATAAAATATGAAAGTACACCAAATGCATATTATATACTGTACACAAAATATCAAATTTAACCAAATATATAATATATATTGTACATAAATTATGAAAGTACACCAAATACATATATCATACTGTACATAAAATATCAAATTTCACCAAATATATTTGATATACTGTATATAAAATATCAAATTTCACCAAATGTATATTATATACTATACATAAAATATGAAAACACAGCAAATACATATTACATACTGTACATAAAATATCAAATTTCACAAAATATATATTATATACTGTCCATAAAATATCAAATTTCACCAAATACATATTATATACTGTACATATAATATCAAATTTCAAAAAATATATATTATATACTGTACATAAAATATGAAAGTACACCAAAAATATATTATATACAGTACATAAAATATCAAATTTCACCAAATATATATTATATACTGTACATAAAATATCAAATTTCACCAAATATATATTGTATACTGTACTTAAAATATGAAAGTACCCCAAAAATATGTTATCTACTGTACATAAAACATGAAAGTACACCAAATTTATATTATATACTCTACATAAAATATCAAAGTACAGCAAATATATATTATATACTGTAAATAAAATATGAAAGTACACCAAATGCATATTATATACTGTACACAAAATATCAAATTTAACCAAATATATAATATGTATTGTACATAAATTATGAAAGTACATCAAATATATATAACATACTGTACATAAAATATCAAATTTCACCAAATATATTTGGTATACTGTATATAAAATATCAAATTTCACCAAATGTATATTATATACTATACATAAAATATGAAAATACAGCAAATACATAATATATACTGTACATAAAATATCAAATTTCACCAAATATATATTATATACTGTCCATAAAATATCAAATTTCACGAAATATATATTAAATACTGTACATATAATATCAAATTTCAAAAAATATATATTACATACTGTACATAAAATATGAAAGTACACCAAATATATATTATATGCTGTACATAAAATATCAAATTTCACCAAATATATATTATATACTGTCCATAAAATATCAAATTCACCAAATATATTTGATATACTGTATATAAAATATCAAATTTCACCAAATGTATATTATATACTATACATAAAATATGAAAATACAGCAAATACATATTATATACTGTACATAAAATATCAAATTTCACCAAATATATTTTATATACTGTCCTTAAAATATCAAATTTCACCAAATATATATTATATACTGTACATAAAATATCAAATTTCACCAAATATATATTGTATACTGTACTTAAAATATGAAAGTACGCCAAAAATATGTTATCTACTGTACATAAAACATGAAAGTACACCAAATTTATATTATATACTCTACGTAAAATATCAAAGTACAGCAAATATATATTATATACTGTAAATAAAATATGAAAGTACACCAAATGCATATTATATACTGTACACAAAATATCAAATTTAACCAAATATATAATATATATTGTACATAAATTATGAAAGTACACCAAATATATATATCATACTGTACATAAAATATCAAATTTCACCAAATATATTTGATATACTGTATATAAAATATCAAATTTCACCAAATGTATATTATATACTATACATAAAATATGAAAATACAGCAAATACATATTATATACTGTACATAAAATATCAAATTTCACCAAATATATATTATATACTGTCCATAAAATATCAAATTCCACGAAATATATATTATATACTGTACATAAAATATCAAATTTCAAAAAATAAATATTACATACTGTACATAAAAGATGAAAGTACACCAAATATATATTATATGCTGTACATAAAATATCAAATTTCACCAAATATATATTATATACTGTCCATAAAATATCAAATTTCACCAAATATATATTATATACTGTACATAAAATATCAAATTTCACCAAATATATATTGTGTACTGTACTTAAAATATGAAAGTACCCCAAAAATATGTTATCTACTGTACATAAAATATGAAAGTACAACAAATTTATATTATATACTCTACATAAAATATCAAAGTACAGCAAATATATATTATATACTGTAAATAAAATATGAAAGTACACCAAATGCATATTATATACTGTACACAAAATATCAAATTTAACCAAATATATAATATATATTGTACATAAATTGTGAAAGTACACCAAATATATATATCATACTGTACATAAAATATCAAATTTCACCAAATATATTTGATATACTGTATATAAAATATCAAATTTCACCAAATGTATATTATATACTATACATAAAATATGAAAACACAGCAAATACATATTACATACTGTACATAAAATATCAAATTTCACCAAATATATATTATATACTGTCCATAAAATATCAAATTTCACCAAATATATATTATATACTGTACATATAATATCAAATTTCAAAAAATATATATTATATACTATACATAAAATATGAAAGTACACCAAAAATATATTATATACTGTACATAAAATATCAAATTTCACCAAATATATATTATATACTGTACATAAAATATCAAATTTCACCAAATATATATTGTATACTGTACTTAAAATATGAAAGTACCCAAAAAATATGTTATCTACTGTACATACAATATGAAAGTACACCAAATTTATATTATATACTCTACATAAAATATCAAAGTATAGCAAATATATATTATATACTGTAAATTAAATATGAAAGTACACGAAAAGCATATTATATACTGTACACAAAATATCAAATTTAACCAAATATATAATATGTATTGTACATAAATTATGAAAGTACACCAAATATATATAACATACTGTACATAAAATATCAAATTTCACCAAATATATTTGGTATACTGTATATAAAATATCAAATTTCACCAAATGTATATTATATACTATACATAAAATATGAAAATACAGCAAATACATAATATATACTGTACATAAAATATCAAATTTCACCAAATATATATTATATACTGTCCATAAAATATCAAATTTCACGAAATATATATTAAATACTGTACATATAATATCAAATTTCAAAAAATATATATTACATACTGTACATAAAATATGAAAGTACACCAAATATATATTATATGCTGTACATAAAATATCAAATTTCACCAAATATATATTATATACTGTCCATAAAATATCAAATTCACCAAATATATTTGATATACTGTATATAAAATATCAAATTTCACCAAATGTATATTATATACTATACATAAAATATGAAAATACAGCAAATACATATTATATACTGTACATAAAATATCAAATTTCACCAAATATATTTTATATACTGTCCTTAAAATATCAAATTTCACCAAATATATATTATATACTGTACATAAAATATCAAATTTCACCAAATATATATTGTATACTGTACTTAAAATATGAAAGTACGCCAAAAATATGTTATCTACTGTACATAAAACATGAAAGTACACCAAATTTATATTATATACTCTACGTAAAATATCAAAGTACAGCAAATATATATTATATACTGTAAATAAAATATGAGAGTACACCAAATGCATATTATATACTGTACACAAAATATCAAATTTAACCAAATATATAATATATATTGTACATAAATTATGAAAGTACACCAAATATATATATCATACTGTACATAAAATATCAAATTTCACCAAATATATTTGATATACTGTATATAAAATATCAAATTTCACCAAATGTATATTATATACTATACATAAAATATGAAAATACAGCAAATACATATTATATACTGTACATAAAATATCAAATTTCACCAAATATATATTATATACTGTCCATAAAATATGAAATTCCACGCAAAATATATTATATACTGTACATAAAATATCAAATTTCAAAAAATAAATATTACATACTGTACATAAAAGATGAAAGTACACCAAATATATATTATATGCTGTACATAAAATATCAAATTTCACCAAATATATATTATATACTGTCCATAAAATATCAAATTTCACCAAATATATATTATATACTGTACATAAAATATCAAATTTCACCAAATATATATTGTATACTGTACTTAAAATATGAAAGTACCCCAAAAATATGTTATCTACTGTACATAAAATATGAAAGTACAACAAATTTATATTATATACTCTACATAAAATATCAAAGTACAGCAAATATATATTATATACTGTAAATAAAATATGAAAGTACACCAAATGCATATTATATACTGTACACAAAATATAAAATTTAACCAAATATATAATATATATTGTACATAAATTATGAAAGTACACCAAATACATATATCATACTGTACATAAAATATCAAATTTCACCAAATATATTTGATATACTGTATATAAAATATCAAATTTCACCAAATGTATATTATATACTATACATAAAATATGAAAACACAGCAAATACATATTACATACTGTACATAAAATATCAAATTTCACCAAATATATATTATATACTGTCCATAAAATATCAAATTTCACCAAATATATATTATATACTGTACATATAATATCAAATTTCAAAAAATATATATTATATACTATACATAAAATATGAAAGTACACCAAAAATATATTATATACTGTACATAAAATATCAAATTTCACCAAATATATATTATATACTGTACATAAAATATCAAATTTCATCAAATATATATTGTATACTGTACTTAAAATATGAAAGTACCCAAAAAATATGTTATCTACTGTACATAAAATATGAAAGTACACCAAATTTATATTATATACTCTACATAAAATATCAAAGTATAGCAAATATATATTATATACTGTAAATAAAATATGAAAGTACACGAAAAGCATATTATATACTGTACACAAAATATCAAATTTAACCAAATATATAATATGTATTGTACATAAATTATGAAAGTACACCAAATATATATAACATACTGTACATAAAATATCAAATTTCACCAAATATATTTGGTATACTGTATATAAAATATCAAATTTCACCAAATGTATATTATATACTATACATAAAATATGAAAATACAGCAAATACATATTATATACTGTACATAAAATATCAAATTTCACCAAATATATATTGTATACTGTCCATAAAATATCAAATTTCACGAAATATATATTAAATACTGTACATATAATATCAAATTTCAAAAAATATATATTACATACTGTACATAAAATATGAAAGTACACCAAATATATATTATATGCTGTACATAAAATATCAAATTTCACCAAATATATATTATATACTGTCCATAAAATATCAAATTCACCAAATATATTTGATATACTGTATATAAAATATCAAATTTCACCAAATGTATATTATATACTATACATAAAATATGAAAATACAGCAAATACATATTATATACTGTACATAAAATATCAAATTTCACCAAATATATTTTATATACTGTCCTTAAAATATCAAATTTCACCAAATATATATTATATACTGTACATAAAATATCAAATTTCACCAAATATATATTGTATACTGTACTTAAAATATGAAAGTACGCCAAAAATATGTTATCTACTGTACATAAAACATGAAAGTACACCAAATTTATATTATATACTCTACATAAAATATCAAAGTACAGCAAATATATATTATATACTGTAAATAAAATATGAAAGTACACCAAATGCATATTATATACTGTACACAAAATATCAAATTTAACCAAATATATAATATATATTGTACATAAATTATGAAAGTACACCAAATATATATATCATACTGTACATAAAATATCAAATTTCACCAAATATATTTGATATACTGTATATAAAATATCAAATTTCACCAAATGTATATTATATACTATACATAAAATATGAAAATACAGCAAATACATATTATATACTGTACATAAAATATCAAATTTCACCAAATATATATTATATACTGTCCATAAAATATCAAATTCCACGAAATATATATTATATACTGTACATAAAATATCAAATTTCAAAAAATAAATATTACATACTGTACATAAAAGATGAAAGTACACCAAATATATATTATATGCTGTACATAAAATATCAAATTTCACCAAATATATATTATATACTGTCCATAAAATATCAAATTTCACCAAATATATATTATATACTGTACATATAATATCAAATTTAACCAAATATATATTACATACTGTACATAAGATATGAAAGTACCCCAAAAATATGTTATCTACTGTACATAAAATATGAAAGTACACCAAATTATTTATTATATACTCTACATAAAATATCAAACTACAGCAAATATATATTATATACTGTAAATAAAATATGAAAGTACACCAAATGCATATTATATACTGTACACAAAATATAAAATTTAACCAAATATATAATATATATTGTACATAAATTATGAAAGTACACCAAATACATATATCATACTGTACATAAAATATCAAATTTCACCAAATATATTTGATATACTGTATATAAAATATCAAATTTCACCAAATGTATATTATATACTATACATAAAATATGAAAACACAGCAAATACATATTACATACTGTACATAAAATATCAAATTTCACCAAATATATATTATATACTGTCCATAAAATATCAAATTTCACCAAATATATATTATATACTGTACATATAATATCAAATTTCAAAAAATATATATTATATACTATACATAAAATATGAAAGTACACCAAAAATATATTATATACTGTACATAAAATATCAAATTTCACCAAATATATATTATATACTGTACATAAAATATCAAATTTCACCAAATATATATTGTATACTGTACTTAAAATATGAAAGTACCCAAAAAATATGTTATCTACTGTACATAAAATATGAAAGTACACCAAATTTATATTATATACTCTACATAAAATATCAAAGTATAGCAAATATATATTATATACTGTAAATAAAATATGAAAGTACACGAAAAGCATATTATATACTGTACACAAAATATCAAATTTAACCAAATATATAATATGTATTGTACATAAATTATGAAAGTACACCAAATATATATAACATACTGTACATAAAATATCAAATTTCACCAAATATATTTGGTATACTGTATATAAAATATCAAATTTCACCAAATGTATATTATATACTATACATAAAATATGAAAATACAGCAAATACATAATATATACTGTACATAAAATATCAAATTTCACCAAATATATATTATATACTGTCCATAAAATATCAAATTTCACGAAATATATATTAAATACTGTACATATAATATCAAATTTCAAAAAATATATATTACATACTGTACATAAAATATGAAAGTACACCAAATATATATTATATGCTGTACATAAAATATCAAATTTCACCAAATATATATTATATACTGTCCATAAAATATCAAATTCACCAAATATATTTGATATACTGTATATAAAATATCAAATTTCACCAAATGTATATTATATACTATACATAAAATATGAAAATACAGCAAATACATATTATATACTGTACATAAAATATCAAATTTCACCAAATATATTTTATATACTGTCCTTAAAATATCAAATTTCACCAAATATATATTATATACTGTACATAAAATATCAAATTTCACCAAATATATATTGTATACTGTACTTAAAATATGAAAGTACGCCAAAAATATGTTATCTACTGTACATAAAACATGAAAGTACACCAAATTTATATTATATACTCTACATAAAATATCAAAGTACAGCAAATATATATTATATACTGTAAATAAAATATGAGAGTACACCAAATGCATATTATATACTGTACACAAAATATCAAATTTAACCAAATATATAATATATATTGTACATAAATTATGAAAGTACACCAAATATATATATCATACTGTACATAAAATATCAAATTTCACCAAATATATTTGATATACTGTATATAAAATATCAAATTTCACCAAATGTATATTATATACTATACATAAAATATGAAAATACAGCAAATACATATTATATACTGTACATAAAATATCAAATTTCACCAAATATATATTATATACTGTCCATAAAATATCAAATTCCACGAAATATATATTATATACTGTACATAAAATATCAAATTTCAAAAAATAAATATTACATACTGTACATAAAAGATGAAAGTACACCAAATATATATTATATGCTGTACATAAAATATCAAATTTCACCAAATATATATTATATACTGTCCATAAAATATCAAATTTCACCAAATATATATTATATACTGTACATAAAATATCAAATTTCACCAAATATATATTGTATACTGTACTTAAAATATGAAAGTACCCCAAAAATATGTTATCTACTGTACATAAAATATGAAAGTACAACAAATTTATATTATATACTCTACATAAAATATCAAAGTACAGCAAATATATATTATATACTGTAAATAAAATATGAAAGTACACCAAATGCATATTATATACTGTACACAAAATATAAAATTTAACCAAATATATAATATATATTGTACATAAATTATGAAAGTACACCAAATACATATATCATACTGTACATAAAATATCAAATTTCACCAAATATATTTGATATACTGTATATAAAATATCAAATTTCACCAAATGTATATTATATACTATACATAAAATATGAAAACACAGCAAATACATATTACATACTGTACATAAAATATCAAATTTCACCAAATACATATTATATACAGTCCATAAAATATCAAATTTCACCAAATATATATTATATACTGTACATAAAATATCAAATTTCAAAAAATATATATTATATACTATACATAAAATATGAAAGTACACCAAAAATATATTATATACTGTACATAAAATATCAAATTTCACCAAATATATATTATATACTGTACATAAAATATCAAATTTCACCAAATATATATTGTATACTGTACTTAAAATATGAAAGTACCCAAAAAATATGTTATCTACTGTACATAAAATATGAAAGTACACCAAATTTATATTATATACTCTACATAAAATATCAAAGTATAGCAAATATATATTATATACTGTAAATAAAATATGAAAGTACACGAAAAGCATATTATATACTGTACACAAAATATCAAATTTAACCAAATATATAATATGTATTGTACATAAATTATGAAAGTACACCAAATATATATAACATACTGTACATAAAATATCAAATTTCACCAAATATATTTGGTATACTGTATATAAAATATCAAATTTCACCAAATGTATATTATATACTATACATAAAATATGAAAATACAGCAAATACATAATATATACTGTACATAAAATATCAAATTTCACCAAATATATATTATATACTGTCCATAAAATATCAAATTTCACGAAATATATATTAAATACTGTACATATAATATCAAATTTCAAAAAATATATATTACATACTGTACATAAAATATGAAAGTACACCAAATATATATTATATGCTGTACATAAAATATCAAATTTCACCAAATATATATTATATACTGTCCATAAAATATCAAATTCACCAAATATATTTGATATACTGTATATAAAATATCAAATTTCACCAAATGTATATTATATACTATACATAAAATATGAAAATACAGCAAATACATATTATATACTGTACATAAAATATCAAATTTCACCAAATATATTTTATATACTGTCCTTAAAATATCAAATTTCACCAAATATATATTATATACTGTACATAAAATATCAAATTTCACCAAATATATATTGTATACTGTACTTAAAATATGAAAGTACGCCAAAAATATGTTATCTACTGTACATAAAACATGAAAGTACACCAAATTTATATTATATACTCTACATAAAATATCAAAGTACAGCAAATATATATTATATACTGTAAATAAAATATGAAAGTACACCAAATGCATATTATATACTGTACACAAAATATAAAATTTAACCAAATATATAATATATATTGTACATAAATTATGAAAGTACACCAAATACATATATCATACTGTACATAAAATATCAAATTTCACCAAATATATATTATATACTGTCCATAAAATATCAAATTCACCAAATATATTTGATATACTGTATATAAAATATCAAATTTCACCAAATGTATATTATATACTATACATAAAATATGAAAACACAGCAAATACATATTACATACTGTACATAAAATATCAAATTTCACCAAATATATATTATATACTGTCCATAAAATATCAAATTTCACCAAATATATATTATATACTGTACATATAATATCAAATTTCAAAAAATATATATTATATACTATACATAAAATATGAAAGTACACCAAAAATATATTATATACTGTACATAAAATATCAAATTTCACCAAATATATATTATATACTGTACATAAAATATCAAATTTCACCAAATATATATTGTATACTGTACTTAAAATATGAAAGTACCCAAAAAATATGTTATCTACTGTACATAAAATATGAAAGTACACCAAATTTATATTATATACTCTACATAAAATATCAAAGTATAGCAAATATATATTATATACTGTAAATAAAATATGAAAGTACACGAAAAGCATATTATATACTGTACACAAAATATCAAATTTAACCAAATATATAATATGTATTGTACATAAATTATGAAAGTACACCAAATATATATAACATACTGTACATAAAATATCAAATTTCACCAAATATATTTGGTATACTGTATATAAAATATCAAATTTCACCAAATGTATATTATATACTATACATAAAATATGAAAATACAGCAAATACATAATATATACTGTACATAAAATATCAAATTTCACCAAATATATATTATATACTGTCCATAAAATATCAAATTTCACGAAATATATATTAAATACTGTACATATAATATCAAATTTCAAAAAATATATATTACATACTGTACATAAAATATGAAAGTACACCAAATATATATTATATGCTGTACATAAAATATCAAATTTCACCAAATATATATTATATACTGTCCATAAAATATCAAATTCACCAAATATATTTGATATACTGTATATAAAATATCAAATTTCACCAAATGTATATTATATACTATACATAAAATATGAAAATACAGCAAATACATATTATATACTGTACATAAAATATCAAATTTCACCAAATATATTTTATATACTGTCCTTAAAATATCAAATTTCACCAAATATATATTATATACTGTACATAAAATATCAAATTTCACCAAATATATATTGTATACTGTACTTAAAATATGAAAGTACGCCAAAAATATGTTATCTACTGTACATAAAACATGAAAGTACACCAAATTTATATTATATACTCTACATAAAATATCAAAGTACAGCAAATATATATTATATACTGTAAATAAAATATGAGAGTACACCAAATGCATATTATATACTGTACACAAAATATCAAATTTAACCAAATATATAATATATATTGTACATAAATTATGAAAGTACACCAAATATATATATCATACTGTACATAAAATATCAAATTTCACCAAATATATTTGATATACTGTATATAAAATATCAAATTTCACCAAATGTATATTATATACTATACATAAAATATGAAAATACAGCAAATACATATTATATACTGTACATAAAATATCAAATTTCACCAAATATATATTATATACTGTCCATAAAATATCAAATTCCACGAAATATATATTATATACTGTACATAAAATATCAAATTTCAAAAAATAAATATTACATACTGTACATAAAAGATGAAAGTACACCAAATATATATTATATGCTGTACATAAAATATCAAATTTCACCAAATATATATTATATACTGTCCATAAAATATCAAATTTCACCAAATATATATTATATACTGTACATAAAATATCAAATTTCACCAAATATATATTGTATACTGTACTTAAAATATGAAAGTACCCCAAAAATATGTTATCTACTGTACATAAAATATGAAAGTACAACAAATTTATATTATATACTCTACATAAAATATCAAAGTACAGCAAATATATATTATATACTGTAAATAAAATATGAAAGTACACCAAATGCATATTATATACTGTACACAAAATATCAAATTTAACCAAATATATAATATATATTGTACATAAATTATGAAAGTACACCAAATACATATATCATACTGTACAGAAAATATCAAATTTCACCAAATATATTTGATATACTGTATATAAAATATCAAATTTCACCAAATGTATATTATATACTATACATAAAATATGAAAACACAGCAAATACATATTACATACTGTACATAAAATATCAAATTTCACCAAATATATATTATATACTGTCCATAAAATATCAAATTTCACCAAATATATATTATATACTGTACATATAATATCAAATTTCAAAAAATATATATTATATACTATACATAAAATATGAAAGTACACCAAAAATATATTATATACTGTACATAAAATATCAAATTTCACCAAATATATATTATATACTGTACATAAAATATCAAATTTCACCAAATATATATTGTATACTGTACTTAAAATATGAAAGTACCCAAAAAATATGTTATCTACTGTACATAAAATATGAAAGTACACCAAATTTATATTATATACTCTACATAAAATATCAAAGTATAGCAAATATATATTATATACTGTAAATAAAATATGAAAGTACACGAAAAGCATATTATATACTGTACACAAAATATCAAATTTAACCAAATATATAATATGTATTGTACATAAATTATGAAAGTACACCAAATATATATAACATACTGTACATAAAATATCAAATTTCACCAAATATATTTGGTATACTGTATATAAAATATCAAATTTCACCAAATGTATATTATATACTATACATAAAATATGAAAATACAGCAAATACATATTATATACTGTACATAAAATATCAAATTTCACCAAATATATATTATATACTGTCCATAAAATATCAAATTTCACGAAATATATATTAAATACTGTACATATAATATCAAATTTCAAAAAATATATATTACATACTGTACATAAAATATGAAAGTACACCAAATATATATTATATGCTGTACATAAAATATCAAATTTCACCAAATATATATTATATACTGTCCATAAAATATCAAATTCACCAAATATATTTGATATACTGTATATAAAATATCAAATTTCACCAAATGTATATTATATACTATACATAAAATATGAAAATACAGCAAATACATATTATATACTGTACATAAAATATCAAATTTCACCAAATATATTTTATATACTGTCCTTAAAATATCAAATTTCACCAAATATATATTATATACTGTACATAAAATATCAAATTTCACCAAATATATATTGTATACTGTACTTAAAATATGAAAGTACGCCAAAAATATGTTATCTACTGTACATAAAACATGAAAGTACACCAAATTTATATTATATACTCTACATAAAATATCAAAGTACAGCAAATATATATTATATACTGTAAATAAAATATGAAAGTACACCAAATGCATATTATATACTGTACACAAAATATCAAATTTAACCAAATATATAATATATATTGTACATAAATTATGAAAGTACACCAAATATATATATCATACTGTACATAAAATATCAAATTTCACCAAATATATTTGATATACTGTATATAAAATATCAAATTTCACCAAATGTATATTATATACTATACATAAAATATGAAAATACAGCAAATACATATTATATACTGTACATAAAATATCAAATTTCACCAAATATATATTATATACTGTCCATAAAATATCAAATTCCACGAAATATATATTATATACTGTACATAAAATATCAAATTTCAAAAAATAAATATTACATACTGTACATAAAAGATGAAAGTACACCAAATATATATTATATGCTGTACATAAAATATCAAATTTCACCAAATATATATTATATACTGTCCATAAAATATCAAATTTCACCAAATATATATTATATACTGTACATAAAATATCAAATTTCACCAAATATATATTGTATACTGTACTTAAAATATGAAAGTACCCCAAAAACATGTTATCTACTGTACATAAAATATGAAAGTACAACAAATTTATATTATATACTCTACATAAAATATCAAAGTACAGCAAATATATATTATATACTGTAAATAAAATATGAAAGTACACCAAATGCATATTATATACTGTACACAAAATATCAAATTTAACCAAATATATAATATATATTGTACATAAATTATGAAAGTACACCAAATACATATATCATACTGTACATAAAATATCAAATTTCACCAAATATATTTGATATACTGTATATAAAATATCAAATTTCACCAAATGTATATTATATACTATACATAAAATATGAAAACACAGCAAATACATATTACATACTGTACATAAAATATCAAATTTCACCAAATATATATTATATACTGTCCATAAAATATCAAATTTCACCAAATATATATTATATACTGTACATATAATATCAAATTTCAAAAAATATATATTATATACTATACATAACATATGAAAGTACACCAAAAATATATTATATACTGTACATAAAATATCAAATTTCACCAAATATATATTATATACTGTACATAAAATATCAAATTTCACCAAATATATATTGTATACTGTACTTAAAATATGAAAGTACCCAAAAAATATGTTATCTACTGTACATAAAATATGAAAGTACACCAAATTTATATTATATACTCTACATAAAATATCAAAGTATAGCAAATATATATTATATACTGTAAATAAAATATGAAAGTACACGAAAAGCATATTATATACTGTACACAAAATATCAAATTTAACCAAATATATAATATGTATTGTACATAAATTATGAAAGTACACCAAATATATATAACATACTGTACATAAAATATCAAATTTCACCAAATATATTTGGTATACTGTATATAAAATATCAAATTTCACCAAATGTATATTATATACTATACATAAAATATGAAAATACAGCAAATACATATTATATACTGTACATAAAATATCAAATTTCACCAAATATATATTATATACTGTCCATAAAATATCAAATTTCACGAAATATATATTAAATACTGTACATATAATATCAAATTTCAAAAAATATATATTACATACTGTACATAAAATATGAAAGTACACCAAATATATATTATATGCTGTACATAAAATATCAAATTTCACCAAATATATATTATATACTGTCCATAAAATATCAAATTCACCAAATATATTTGATATACTGTATATAAAATATCAAATTTCACCAAATGTATATTATATACTATACATAAAATATGAAAATACAGCAAATACATATTATATACTGTACATAAAATATCAAATTTCACCAAATATATTTTATATACTGTCCTTAAAATATCAAATTTCACCAAATATATATTATATACTGTACATAAAATATCAAATTTCACCAAATATATATTGTATACTGTACTTAAAATATGAAAGTACGCCAAAAATATGTTATCTACTGTACATAAAACATGAAAGTACACCAAATTTATATTATATACTCTACATAAAATATCAAAGTACAGCAAATATATATTATATACTGTAAATAAAATATGAAAGTACACCAAATGCATATTATATACTGTACACAAAATATCAAATTTAACCAAATATATAATATATATTGTACATAAATTATGAAAGTACACCAAATATATATATCATACTGTACATAAAATATCAAATTTCACCAAATATATTTGATATACTGTATATAAAATATCAAATTTCACCAAATGTATATTATATACTATACATAAAATATGAAAATACAGCAAATACATATTATATACTGTACATAAAATATCAAATTTCACCAAATATATATTATATACTGTCCATAAAATATCAAATTCCACGAAATATATATTATATACTGTACATAAAATATCAAATTTCAAAAAATAAATATTACATACTGTACATAAAAGATGAAAGTACACCAAATATATATTATATGCTGTACATAAAATATCAAATTTCACCAAATATATATTATATACTGTCCATAAAATATCAAATTTCACCAAATATATATTATATACTGTACATAAAATATCAAATTTCACCAAATATATATTGTATACTGTACTTAAAATATGAAAGTACCCCAAAAATATGTTATCTACTGTACATAAAATATGAAAGTACAACAAATTTATATTATATACTCTACATAAAATATCAAAGTACAGCAAATATATATTATATACTGTAAATAAAATATGAAAGTACACCAAATGCATATTATATACTGTACACAAAATATCAAATTTAACCAAATATATAATATATATTGTACATAAATTATGAAAGTACACCAAATACATATATCATACTGTCCATAAAATATCAAATTTCACCAAATATATTTGATATACTGTATATAAAATATCAAATTTCACCAAATGTATATTATATACTATACATAAAATATGAAAACACAGCAAATACATATTACATACTGTACAAAAAATATCAAATTTCACCAAATATATATTATATACTGTCCATAAAATATCAAATTTCACCAAATATATATTATATACTGTACATATAATATCAAATTTCAAAAAATATATATTATATACTATACATAAAATATGAAAGTACACCAAAAATATATTATATACTGTACATAAAATATCAAATTTCACCAAATATATATTATATACTGTACATAAAATATCAAATTTCACCAAATATATATTGTATACTGTACTTAAAATATGAAAGTACCCAAAAAATATGTTATCTACTGTACATAAAATATGAAAGTACACCAAATTTATATTATATACTCTACATAAAATATCAAAGTATAGCAAATATATATTATATACTGTAAATAAAATATGAAAGTACACGAAAAGCATATTATATACTGTACACAAAATATCAAATTTAACCAAATATATAATATGTATTGTACATAAATTATGAAAGTACACCAAATATATATAACATACTGTACATAAAATATCAAATTTCACCAAATATATTTGGTATACTGTATATAAAATATCAAATTTCACCAAATGTATATTATATACTATACATAAAATATGAAAATACAGCAAATACATATTATATACTGTACATAAAATATCAAATTTCACCAAATATATATTATATACTCTACATAAAATATCAAAGTACAGCAAATATATATTATATACTGTAAATAAAATATGAAAGTACACCAAATGCATATTATATACTGTACACAAAATATCAAATTTAACCAAATATATAATATATATTGTACATAAATTATGAAAGTACACCAAATACATATATCATACTGTACATAAAATATCAAATTTCACCAAATATATTTGATATACTGTATATAAAATATCAAATTTCACCAAATGTATATTATATACTATACATAAAATATGAAAATACAGCAAATACATATTATATACTGTACATAAAATATCAAATTTCACCAAATATATTTTATATACTGTCCTTAAAATATCAAATTTCACCAAATATATATTATATACTGTACATAAAATATCAAATTTCACCAAATATATATTGTATACTGTACTTAAAATATGAAAGTACGCCAAAAATATGTTATCTACTGTACATAAAACATGAAAGTACACCAAATTTATATTATATACTCTACATAAAATATCAAAGTACAGCAAATATATATTATATACTGTAAATAAAATATGAAAGTACACCAAATGCATATTATATACTGTACACAAAATATCAAATTTAACCAAATATATAATATATATTGTACATAAATTATGAAAGTACACCAAATATATATAACATACTGTACATAAAATATCAAATTTCACCAAATATATTTGATATACTGTATATAAAATATCAAATTTCACCAAATGTATATTATATACTATACATAAAATATGAAAATACAGCAAATACATATTATATACTGTACATAAAATATCAAATTTCACCAAATATATATTATATACTGTCCATAAAATATCAAATTCCACGAAATATATATTATATACTGTACATGAAATATCAAATTTCAAAAAATAAATATTACATACTGTACATAAAAGATGAAAGTACACCAAATATATATTATATGCTGTACATAAAATATCAAATTTCACCAAATATATATTATATACTGTCCATAAAATATCAAATTTCACCAAATATATATTATATACTGTACATATAATATCAAATTTAACCAAATATATATTACATACTGTACATAAGATATGAAAGTACCCCAAAAATATGTTATCTACTGTACATAAAATATGAAAGTACACCAAATTATTTATTATATACTCTACATAAAATATCAAACTACAGCAAATATATATTATATACTGTAAATAAAATATGAAAGTACACCAAATGCATATTATATACTGTACACAAAATATAAAATTTAACCAAATATATAATATATATTGTACATAAATTATGAAAGTACACCAAATACATATATCATACTGTACATAAAATATCAAATTTCACCAAATATATTTGATATACTGTATATAAAATATCAAATTTCACCAAATGTATATTATATACTATACATAAAATATGAAAACACAGCAAATACATATTACATACTGTACATAAAATATCAAATTTCACCAAATATATATTATATACTGTCCATAAAATATCAAATTTCACCAAATATATATTATATACTGTACATATAATATCAAATTTCAAAAAATATATATTATATACTATACATAAAATATGAAAGTACACCAAAAATATATTATATACTGTACATAAAATATCAAATTTCACCAAATATATTATATACTGTACATAAAATATCAAATTTCACCAAATATATATTGTATACTGTACTTAAAATATGAAAGTACCCAAAAAATATGTTATCTACTGTACATAAAATATGAAAGTACACCAAATTTATATTATATACTCTACATAAAATATCAAAGTATAGCAAATATATATTATATACTGTAAATAAAATATGAAAGTACACGAAAAGCATATTATATACTGTACACAAAATATCAAATTTAACCAAATATATAATATGTATTGTACATAAATTATGAAAGTACACCAAATATATATAACATACTGTACATAAAATATCAAATTTCACCAAATATATTTGGTATACTGTATATAAAATATCAAATTTCACCAAATGTATATTATATACTATACATAAAATATGAAAATACAGCAAATACATAATATATACTGTACATAAAATATCAAATTTCACCAAATATATATTATATACTGTCCATAAAATATCAAATTTCACGAAATATATATTAAATACTGTACATATAATATCAAATTTCAAAAAATATATATTACATACTGTACATAAAATATGAAAGTACACCAAATATATATTATATGCTGTACATAAAATATCAAATTTCACCAAATATATATTATATACTGTCCATAAAATATCAAATTCACCAAATATATTTGATATACTGTATATAAAATATCAAATTTCACCAAATGTATATTATATACTATACATAAAATATGAAAATACAGCAAATACATATTATATACTGTACATAAAATATCAAATTTCACCAAATATATTTTATATACTGTCCTTAAAATATCAAATTTCACCAAATATATATTATATACTGTACATAAAATATCAAATTTCACCAAATATATATTGTATACTGTACTTAAAATATGAAAGTACGCAAAAAATATGTTATCTACTGTACATAAAACATGAAAGTACACCAAATTTATATTATATACTCTACATAAAATATCAAAGTACAGCAAATATATATTATATACTGTAAATAAAATATGAAAGTACACCAAATGCATATTATATACTGTACACAAAATATCAAATTTAACCAAATATATAATATATATTGTACATAAATTATGAAAGTACACCAAATATATATATCATACTGTACATAAAATATCAAATTTCACCAAATATATTTGATATACTGTATATAAAATATCAAATTTCACCAAATGTATATTATATACTATACATAAAATATGAAAATACAGCAAATACATATTATATACTGTACATAAAATATCAAATTTCACCAAATATATATTATATACTGTCCATAAAATATCAAATTCCACGAAATATATATTATATACTGTACATAAAATATCAAATTTCAAAAAATAAATATTACATACTGTACATAAAAGATGAAAGTACACCAAATATATATTATATGCTGTACATAAAATATCAAATTTCACCAAATATATATTATATACTGTCCATAAAATATCAAATTTCACCAAATATATATTATATACTGTACATATAATATCAAATTTAACCAAATATATATTACATACTGTACATAAGATATGAAAGTACCCCAAAAATATGTTATCTACTGTACATAAAATATGAAAGTACACCAAATTATTTATTATATACTCTACATAAAATATCAAACTACAGCAAATATATATTATATACTGTAAATAAAATATGAAAGTACACCAAATGCATATTATATACTGTACACAAAATATAAAATTTAACCAAATATATAATATATATTGTACATAAATTATGAAAGTACACCAAATACATATATCATACTGTACATAAAATATCAAATTTCACCAAATATATTTGATATACTGTATATAAAATATCAAATTTCACCAAATGTATATTATATACTATACATAAAATATGAAAACACAGCAAATACATATTACATACTGTACATAAAATATCAAATTTCACCAAATATATATTATATACTGTCCATAAAATATCAAATTTCACCAAATATATATTATATACTGTACATATAATATCAAATTTCAAAAAATATATATTATATACTATACATAAAATATGAAAGTACACCAAAAATATATTATATACTGTACATAAAATATCAAATTTCACCAAATATATATTATATACTGTACATAAAATATCAAATTTCACCAAATATATATTGTATACTGTACTTAAAATATGAAAGTACCCAAAAAATATGTTATCTACTGTACATAAAATATGAAAGTACACCAAATTTATATTATATACTCTACATAAAATATCAAAGTATAGCAAATATATATTATATACTGTAAATAAAATATGAAAGTACACGAAAAGCATATTATATACTGTACACAAAATATCAAATTTAACCAAATATATAATATGTATTGTACATAAATTATGAAAGTACACCAAATATATATAACATACTGTACATAAAATATCAAATTTCACCAAATATATTTGGTATACTGTATATAAAATATCAAATTTCACCAAATGTATATTATATACTATACATAAAATATGAAAATACAGCAAATACATAATATATACTGTACATAAAATATCAAATTTCACCAAATATATATTATATACTGTCCATAAAATATCAAATTTCACGAAATATATATTAAATACTGTACATATAATATCAAATTTCAAAAAATATATATTACATACTGTACATAAAATATGAAAGTACACCAAATATATATTATATGCTGTACATAAAATATCAAATTTCACCAAATATATATTATATACTGTCCATAAAATATCAAATTCACCAAATATATTTGATATACTGTATATAAAATATCAAATTTCACCAAATGTATATTATATACTATACATAAAATATGAAAATACAGCAAATACATATTATATACTGTACATAAAATATCAAATTTCACCAAATATATTTTATATACTGTCCTTAAAATATCAAATTTCACCAAATATATATTATATACTGTACATAAAATATCAAATTTCACCAAATATATATTGTATACTGTACTTAAAATATGAAAGTACGCCAAAAATATGTTATCTACTGTACATAAAACATGAAAGTACACCAAATTTATATTATATACTCTACATAAAATATCAAAGTACAGCAAATATATATTATATACTGTAAATAAAATATGAAAGTACACCAAATGCATATTATATACTGTACACAAAATATAAAATTTAACCAAATATATAATATATATTGTACATAAATTATGAAAGTACACCAAATACATATATCATACTGTACATAAAATATCAAATTTCACCAAATATATATTATATACTGTCCATAAAATATCAAATTCACCAAATATATTTGATATACTGTATATAAAATATCAAATTTCACCAAATGTATATTATATACTATACATAAAATATGAAAACACAGCAAATACATATTACATACTGTACATAAAATATCAAATTTCACCAAATATATATTATATACTGTCCATAAAATATCAAATTTCACCAAATATATATTATATACTGTACATATAATATCAAATTTCAAAAAATATATATTATATACTATACATAAAATATGAAAGTACACCAAAAATATATTATATACTGTACATAAAATATCAAATTTCACCAAATATATATTATATACTGTACATAAAATATCAAATTTCACCAGATATATATTGTATACTGTACTTAAAATATGAAAGTACCCAAAAAATATGTTATCTACTGTACATAAAATATGAAAGTACACCAAATTTATATTATATACTCTACATAAAATATCAAAGTATAGCAAATATATATTATATACTGTAAATAAAATATGAAAGTACACGAAAAGCATATTATATACTGTACACAAAATATCAAATTTAACCAAATATATAATATGTATTGTACATAAATTATGAAAGTACACCAAATATATATAACATACTGTACATAAAATATCAAATTTCACCAAATATATTTGGTATACTGTATATAAAATATCAAATTTCACCAAATGTATATTATATACTATACATAAAATATGAAAATACAGCAAATACATAATATATACTGTACATAAAATATCAAATTTCACCAAATATATATTATATACTGTCCATAAAATATCAAATTTCACGAAATATATATTAAATACTGTACATATAATATCAAATTTCAAAAAATATATATTACATACTGTACATAAAATATGAAAGTACACCAAATATATATTATATGCTGTACATAAAATATCAAATTTCACCAAATATATATTATATACTGTCCATAAAATATCAAATTCACCAAATATATTTGATATACTGTATATAAAATATCAAATTTCACCAAATGTATATTATATACTATACATAAAATATGAAAATACAGCAAATACATATTATATACTGTACATAAAATATCAAATTTCACCAAATATATTTTATATACTGTCCTTAAAATATCAAATTTCACCAAATATATATTATATACTGTACATAAAATATCAAATTTCACCAAATATATATTGTATACTGTACTTAAAATATGAAAGTACGCAAAAAATATGTTATCTACTGTACATAAAACATGAAAGTACACCAAATTTATATTATATACTCTACATAAAATATCAAAGTACAGCAAATATATATTATATACTGTAAATAAAATATGAAAGTACACCAAATGCATATTATATACTGTACACAAAATATCAAATTTAACCAAATATATAATATATATTGTACATAAATTATGAAAGTACACCAAATATATATATCATACTGTACATAAAATATCAAATTTCACCAAATATATTTGATATACTGTATATAAAATATCAAATTTCACCAAATGTATATTATATACTATACATAAAATATGAAAATACAGCAAATACATATTATATACTGTACATAAAATATCAAATTTCACCAAATATATATTATATACTGTCCATAAAATATCAAATTCCACGAAATATATATTATATACTGTACATAAAATATCAAATTTCAAAAAATAAATATTACATACTGTACATAAAAGATGAAAGTACACCAAATATATATTATATGCTGTACATAAAATATCAAATTTCACCAAATATATATTATATACTGTCCATAAAATATCAAATTTCACCAAATATATATTATATACTGTACATATAATATCAAATTTAACCAAATATATATTACATACTGTACATAAGATATGAAAGTACCCCAAAAATATGTTATCTACTGTACATAAAATATGAAAGTACACCAAATTATTTATTATATACTCTACATAAAATATCAAACTACAGCAAATATATATTATATACTGTAAATAAAATATGAAAGTACACCAAATGCATATTATATACTGTACACAAAATATAAAATTTAACCAAATATATAATATATATTGTACATAAATTATGAAAGTACACCAAATACATATATCATACTGTACATAAAATATCAAATTTCACCAAATATATTTGATATACTGTATATAAAATATCAAATTTCACCAAATGTATATTATATACTATACATAAAATATGAAAACACAGCAAATACATATTACATACTGTACATAAAATATCAAATTTCACCAAATATATATTATATACTGTCCATAAAATATCAAATTTCACCAAATATATATTATATACTGTACATATAATATCAAATTTCAAAAAATATATATTATATACTATACATAAAATATGAAAGTACACCAAAAATATATTATATACTGTACATAAAATATCAAATTTCACCAAATATATATTATATACTGTACATAAAATATCAAATTTCACCAAATATATATTGTATACTGTACTTAAAATATGAAAGTACCCAAAAAATATGTTATCTACTGAACATAAAATATGAAAGTACACCAAATTTATATTATATTCTCTACATAAAATATCAAAGTATAGCAAATATATATTATATACTGTAAATAAAATATGAAAGTACACGAAAAGCATATTATATACTGTACACAAAATATCAAATTTAACCAAATATATAATATGTATTGTACATAAATTATGAAAGTACACCAAATATATATAACATACTGTACATAAAATATCAAATTTCACCAAATATATTTGGTATACTGTATATAAAATATCAAATTTCACCAAATGTATATTATATACTATACATAAAATATGAAAATACAGCAAATACATAATATATACTGTACATAAAATATCAAATTTCACCAAATATATATTATATACTGTCCATAAAATATCAAATTTCACGAAATATATATTAAATACTGTACATATAATATCAAATTTCAAAAAATATATATTACATACTGTACATAAAATATGAAAGTACACCAAATATATATTATATGCTGTACATAAAATATCAAATTTCACCAAATATATATTATATACTGTCCATAAAATATCAAATTCACCAAATATATTTGATATACTGTATATAAAATATCAAATTTCACCAAATGTATATTATATACTATACATAAAATATGAAAATACAGCAAATACATATTATATACTGTACATAAAATATCAAATTTCACCAAATATATTTTATATACTGTCCTTAAAATATCAAATTTCACCAAATATATATTATATACTGTACATAAAATATCAAATTTCACCAAATATATATTGTATACTGTACTTAAAATATGAAAGTACGCCAAAAATATGTTATCTACTGTACATAAAACATGAAAGTACACCAAATTTATATTATATACTCTACATAAAATATCAAAGTACAGCAAATATATATTATATACTGTAAATAAAATATGAAAGTACACCAAATGCATATTATATACTGTACACAAAATATAAAATTTAACCAAATATATAATATATATTGTACATAAATTATGAAAGTACACCAAATACATATATCATACTGTACATAAAATATCAAATTTCACCAAATATATATTATATACTGTCCATAAAATATCAAATTCACCAAATATATTTGATATACTGTATATAAAATATCAAATTTCACCAAATGTATATTATATACTATACATAAAATATGAAAACACAGCAAATACATATTACATACTGTACATAAAATATCAAATTTCACCAAATATATATTATATACTGTCCATAAAATATCAAATTTCACCAAATATATATTATATACTGTACATATAATATCAAATTTCAAAAAATATATATTATATACTATACATAAAATATGAAAGTACACCAAAAATATATTATATACTGTACATAAAATATCAAAATTCACCAAATATATATTATATACTGTACATAAAATATCAAATTTCACCAAATATATATTGTATACAGTACTTAAAATATGAAAGTACCCCAAAAATATGTTATCTACTGTACATAAAATATGAAAGTACACCAAATTTATATTATATACTCTACATAAAATATCAAAGTATAGCAAATATATATTATATACTGTAAATAAAATATGAAAGTACACGAAAAGCATATTATATACTGTACACAAAATATCAAATTTAACCAAATATATAATATGTATTGTACATAAATTATGAAAGTACACCAAATATATATAACATACTGTACATAAAATATCAAATTTCACCAAATATATTTGGTATACTGTATATAAAATATCAAATTTCACCAAATGTATATTATATACTATACATAAAATATGAAAATACAGCAAATACATAATATATACTGTACATAAAATATCAAATTTCACCAAATATATATTATATACTGTCCATAAAATATCAAATTTCACGAAATATATATTAAATACTGTACATATAATATCAAATTTCAAAAAATATATATTACATACTGTACATAAAATATGAAAGTACACCAAATATATATTATATGCTGTACATAAAATATCAAATTTCACCAAATATATATTATATACTGTCCATAAAATATCAAATTCACCAAATATATTTGATATACTGTATATAAAATATCAAATTTCACCAAATGTATATTATATACTATACATAAAATATGAAAATACAGCAAATACATATTATATACTGTACATAAAATATCAAATTTCACCAAATATATTTTATATACTGTCCTTAAAATATCAAATTTCACCAAATATATATTATATACTGTACATAAAATATCAAATTTCACCAAATATATATTGTATACTGTACTTAAAATATGAAAGTACGCAAAAAATATGTTATCTACTGTACATAAAACATGAAAGTACACCAAATTTATATTATATACTCTACATAAAATATCAAAGTACAGCAAATATATATTATATACTGTAAATAAAATATGAAAGTACACCAAATGCATATTATATACTGTACACAAAATATCAAATTTAACCAAATATATAATATATATTGTACATAAATTATGAAAGTACACCAAATATATATATCATACTGTACATAAAATATCAAATTTCACCAAATATATTTGATATACTGTATATAAAATATCAAATTTCACCAAATGTATATTATATACTATACATAAAATATGAAAATACAGCAAATACATATTATATACTGTACATAAAATATCAAATTTCACCAAATATATATTATATACTGTCCATAAAATATCAAATTCCACGAAATATATATTATATACTGTACATAAAATATCAAATTTCAAAAAATAAATATTACATACTGTACATAAAAGATGAAAGTACACCAAATATATATTATATGCTGTACATAAAATATCAAATTTCACCAAATATATATTATATACTGTCCATAAAATATCAAATTTCACCAAATATATATTATATACTGTACATATAATATCAAATTTAACCAAATATATATTACATACTGTACATAAGATATGAAAGTACCCCAAAAATATGTTATCTACTGTACATAAAATATGAAAGTACACCAAATTATTTATTATATACTCTACATAAAATATCAAACTACAGCAAATATATATTATATACTGTAAATAAAATATGAAAGTACACCAAATGCATATTATATACTGTACACAAAATATAAAATTTAACCAAATATATAATATATATTGTACATAAATTATGAAAGTACACCAAATACATATATCATACTGTACATAAAATATCAAATTTCACAAAATATATTTGATATACTGTATATAAAATATCAAATTTCACCAAATGTATATTATATACTATACATAAAATATGAAAACACAGCAAATACATATTACATACTGTACATAAAATATCAAATTTCACCAAATATATATTATATACTGTCCATAAAATATCAAATTTCACCAAATATATATTATATACTGTACATATAATATCAAATTTCAAAAAATATATATTATATACTATACATAAAATATGAAAGTACACCAAAAATATATTATATACTGTACATAAAATATCAAATTTCACCAAATATATATTATATACTGTACATAAAATATCAAATTTCACCAAATATATATTGTATACTGTACTTAAAATATGAAAGTACCCAAAAAATATGTTATCTACTGTACATAAAATATGAAAGTACACCAAATTTATATTATATACTCTACATAAAATATCAAAGTATAGCAAATATATATTATATACTGTAAATAAAATATGAAAGTACACGAAAAGCATATTATATACGGTACACAAAATATCAAATTTAACCAAATATATAATATGTATTGTACATAAATTATGAAAGTACACCAAATATATATAACATACTGTACATAAAATATCAAATTTCACCAAATATATTTGGTATACTGTATATAAAATATCAAATTTCACCAAATGTATATTATATACTATACATAAAATATGAAAATACAGCAAATACATAATATATACTGTACATAAAATATCAAATTTCACCAAATATATATTATATACTGTCCATAAAATATCAAATTTCACGAAATATATATTAAATACTGTACATATAATATCAAATTTCAAAAAATATATATTACATACTGTACATAAAATATGAAAGTACACCAAATATATATTATATGCTGTACATAAAATATCAAATTTCACCAAATATATATTATATACTGTCCATAAAATATCAAATTCACCAAATATATTTGATATACTGTATATAAAATATCAAATTTCACCAAATGTATATTATATACTATACATAAAATATGAAAATACAGCAAATACATATTATATACTGTACATAAAATATCAAATTTCACCAAATATATTTTATATACTGTCCTTAAAATATCAAATTTCACCAAATATATATTATATACTGTACATAAAATATCAAATTTCACCAAATATATATTGTATACTGTACTTAAAATATGAAAGTACGCCAAAAATATGTTATCTACTGTACATAAAACATGAAAGTACACCAAATTTATATTATATACTCTACATAAAATATCAAAGTACAGCAAATATATATTATATACTGTAAATAAAATATGAAAGTACACCAAATGCATATTATATACTGTACACAAAATATAAAATTTAACCAAATATATAATATATATTGTACATAAATTATGAAAGTACACCAAATACATATATCATACTGTACATAAAATATCAAATTTCACCAAATATATATTATATACTGTCCATAAAATATCAAATTCACCAAATATATTTGATATACTGTATATAAAATATCAAATTTCACCAAATGTATATTATATACTATACATAAAATATGAAAACACAGCAAATACATATTACATACTGTACATAAAATTTCAAATTTCACCAAATATATATTATATACTGTCCATAAAATATCAAATTTCACCAAATATATATTATATACTGTACATATAATATCAAATTTCAAAAAATATATATTATATACTATACATAAAATATGAAAGTACACCAAAAATATATTATATACTGTACATAAAATATCAAATTTCACCAAATATATATTATATACTGTACATAAAATATCAAATTTCACCAAATATATATTGTATACTGTACTTAAAATATGAAAGTACGCAAAAAATATGTTATCTACTGTACATAAAACATGAAAGTACACCAAATTTATATTATATACTCTACATAAAATATCAAAGTACAGCAAATATATATTATATACTGTAAATAAAATATGAAAGTACACCAAATGCATATTATATACTGTACACAAAATATCAAATTTAACCAAATATATAATATATATTGTACATAAATTATGAAAGTACACCAAATATATATATCATACTGTACATAAAATATCAAATTTCACCAAATATATTTGATATACTGTATATAAAATATCAAATTTCACCAAATGTATATTATATACTATACATAAAATATGAAAATACAGCAAATACATATTATATACTGTACATAAAATATCAAATTTCACCAAATATATATTATATACTGTCCATAAAATATCAAATTCCACGAAATATATATTATATACTGTACATAAAATATCAAATTTCAAAAAATAAATATTACATACTGTACATAAAAGATGAAAGTACACCAAATATATATTATATGCTGTACATAAAATATCAAATTTCACCAAATATATATTATATACTGTCCATAAAATATCAAATTTCACCAAATATATATTATATACTGTACATATAATATCAAATTTAACCAAATATATATTACATACTGTACATAAGATATGAAAGTACCCCAAAAATATGTTATCTACTGTACATAAAATATGAAAGTACACCAAATTATTTATTATATACTCTACATAAAATATCAAACTACAGCAAATATATATTATATACTGTAAATAAAATATGAAAGTACACCAAATGCATATTATATACTGTACACAAAATATAAAATTTAACCAAATATATAATATATATTGTACATAAATTATGAAAGTACACCAAATACATATATCATACTGTACATAAAATATCAAATTTCACCAAATATATTTGATATACTGTATATAAAATATCAAATTTCACCAAATGTATATTATATACTATACATAAAATATGAAAACACAGCAAATACATATTACATACTGTACATAAAATATCAAATTTCACCAAATATATATTATATACTGTCCATAAAATATCAAATTTCACCAAATATATATTATATACTGTACATATAATATCAAATTTCAAAAAATATATATTATATACTATACATAAAATATGAAAGTACACCAAAAATATATTATATACTGTACATAAAATATCAAATTTCACCAAATATATATTATATACTGTACATAAAATATCAAATTTCACCAAATATATATTGTATACTGTACTTAAAATATGAAAGTACCCAAAAAATATGTTATCTACTGTACATAAAATATGAAAGTACACCAAATTTATATTATATACTCTACATAAAATATCAAAGTATAGCAAATATATATTATATACTGTAAATAAAATATGAAAGTACACGAAAAGCATATTATATACGGTACACAAAATATCAAATTTAACCAAATATATAATATGTATTGTACATAAATTATGAAAGTACACCAAATATATATAACATACTGTACATAAAATATCAAATTTCACCAAATATATTTGGTATACTGTATATAAAATATCAAATTTCACCAAATGTATATTATATACTATACATAAAATATGAAAATACAGCAAACACATAATATATACTGTACATAAAATATCAAATTTCACCAAATATATATTATATACTGTCCATAAAATATCAAATTCCACGAAATATATATTATATACTGTACATGAAATATCAAATTTCAAAAAATATATATTACATACTGTACATAAAATATGAAAGTACACCAAATATATATTATATGCTGTACATAAAATATCAAATTTCACCAAATATATATTATATACTGTCCATAAAATATCAAATTCACCAAATATATTTGATATACTGTATATAAAATATCAAATTTCACCAAATGTATATTATATACTATACATAAAATATGAAAATACAGCAAATACATATTATATACTGTACATAAAATATCAAATTTCACCAAATATATTTTATATACTGTCCTTAAAATATCAAATTTCACCAAATATATATTATATACTGTACATAAAATATCAAATTTCACCAAATATATATTGTATACTGTACTTAAAATATGAAAGTACGCCAAAAATATGTTATCTACTGTACATAAAACATGAAAGTACACCAAATTTATATTATATACTCTACATAAAATATCAAAGTACAGCAAATATATATTATATACTGTAAATAAAATATGAAAGTACACCAAATGCATATTATATACTGTACACAAAATATAAAATTTAACCAAATATATAATATATATTGTACATAAATTATGAAAGTACACCAAATACATATATCATACTGTACATAAAATATCAAATTTCACCAAATATATATTATATACTGTCCATAAAATATCAAATTCACCAAATATATTTGATATACTGTATATAAAATATCAAATTTCACCAAATGTATATTATATACTATACATAAAATATGAAAACACAGCAAATACATATTACATACTGTACATAAAATTTCAAATTTCACCAAATATATATTATATACTGTCCATAAAATATCAAATTTCACCAAATATATATTATATACTGTACATATAATATCAAATTTCAAAAAATATATATTATATACTATACATAAAATATGAAAGTACACCAAAAATATATTATATACTGTACATAAAATATCAAATTTCACCAAATATATATTATATACTGTACATAAAATATCAAATTTCACCAAATATATATTGTATACTGTACTTAAAATATGAAAGTACGCAAAAAATATGTTATCTACTGTACATAAAACATGAAAGTACACCAAATTTATATTATATACTCTACATAAAATATCAAAGTACAGCAAATATATATTATATACTGTAAATAAAATATGAAAGTACACCAAATGCATATTATATACTGTACACAAAATATCAAATTTAACCAAATATATAATATATATTGTACATAAATTATGAAAGTACACCAAATATATATATCATACTGTACATAAAATATCAAATTTCACCAAATATATTTGATATACTGTATATAAAATATCAAATTTCACCAAATGTATATTATATACTATACATAAAATATGAAAATACAGCAAATACATATTATATACTGTACATAAAATATCAAATTTCACCAAATATATATTATATACTGTCCATAAAATATCAAATTCCACGAAATATATATTATATACTGTACATAAAATATCAAATTTCAAAAAATAAATATTACATACTGTACATAAAAGATGAAAGTACACCAAATATATATTATATGCTGTACATAAAATATCAAATTTCACCAAATATATATTATATACTGTCCATAAAATATCAAATTTCACCAAATATATATTATATACTGTACATATAATATCAAATTTAACCAAATATATATTACATACTGTACATAAGATATGAAAGTACCCCAAAAATATGTTATCTACTGTACATAAAATATGAAAGTACACCAAATTATTTATTATATACTCTACATAAAATATCAAACTACAGCAAATATATATTATATACTGTAAATAAAATATGAAAGTACACCAAATGCATATTATCTACTGTACACAAAATATAAAATTTAACCAAATATATAATATATATTGTACATAAATTATGAAAGTACACCAAATACATATATCATACTGTACATAAAATATCAAATTTCACCAAATATATTTGATATACTGTATATAAAATATCAAATTTCACCAAATGTATATTATATACTATACATAAAATATGAAAACACAGCAAATACATATTACATACTGTACATAAAATATCAAATTTCACCAAATATATATTATATACTGTCCATAAAATATCAAATTTCACCAAATATATATTATATACTGTACATATAATATCAAATTTCAAAAAATATATATTATATACTGTACATAAAATATGAAAGTACACCAAAAATATATTATATACTGTACATAAAATATCAAATTTCACCAAATATATATTATATACTGTACATAAAATATCAAATTTCACCAAATATATATTGTATACTGTACTTAAAATATGAAAGTACCCAAAAAATATGTTATCTACTGTACATAAAATATGAAAGTACACCAAATTTATATTATATACTCTACATAAAATATCAAAGTATAGCAAATATATATTATATACTGTAAATAAAATATGAAAGTACACGAAAAGCATATTATATACTGTACACAAAATATCAAATTTAACCAAATATATAATATGTATTGTACATAAATTATGAAAGTACACCAAATATATATAACATACTGTACATAAAATATCAAATTTCACCAAATATATTTGGTATACTGTATATAAAATATCAAATTTCACCAAATGTATATTATATACTATACATAAAATATGAAAATACAGCAAATACATAATATATACTGTACATAAAATATCAAATTTCACCAAATATATATTATATACTGTCCATAAAATATCAAATTTCACGAAATATATATTAAATACTGTACATATAATATCAAATTTCAAAAAATATATATTACATACTGTACATAAAATATGAAAGTACACCAAATATATATTATATGCTGTACATAAAATATCAAATTTCACCAAATATATATTATATACTGTCCATAAAATATCAAATTCACCAAATATATTTGATATACTGTATATAAAATATCAAATTTCACCAAATGTATATTATATACTATACATAAAATATGAAAATACAGCAAATACATATTATATACTGTACATAAAATATCAAATTTCACCAAATATATTTTATATACTGTCCTTAAAATATCAAATTTCACCAAATATATATTATATACTGTACATAAAATATCAAATTTCACCAAATATATATTGTATACTGTACTTAAAATATGAAAGTACGCCAAAAATATGTTATCTACTGTACATAAAACATGAAAGTACACCAAATTTATATTATATACTCTACATAAAATATCAAAGTACAGCAAATATATATTATATACTGTAAATAAAATATGAAAGTACACCAAATGCATATTATATACTGTACACAAAATATAAAATTTAACCAAATATATAATATATATTGTACATAAATTATGAAAGTACACCAAATACATATATCATACTGTACATAAAATATCAAATTTCACCAAATATATATTATATACTGTCCATAAAATATCAAATTCACCAAATATATTTGATATACTGTATATAAAATATCAAATTTCACCAAATGTATATTATATACTATACATAAAATATGAAAACACAGCAAATACATATTACATACTGTACATAAAATATCAAATTTCACCAAATATATATTATATACTGTCCATAAAATATCAAATTTCACCAAATATATATTATATACTGTACATATAATATCAAATTTCAAAAAATATATATTATATACTATACATAAAATATGAAAGTACACCAAAAATATATTATATACTGTACATAAAATATCAAATTTCACCAAATATATATTATATACTGTACATAAAATATCAAATTTCACCAAATATAGATTGTATACTGTACTTAAAATATGAAAGTACGCAAAAAATATGTTATCTACTGTACATAAAACATGAAAGTACACCAAATTTATATTATATACTCTACATAAAATATCAAAGTACAGCAAATATATATTATATACTGTAAATAAAATATGAAAGTACACCAAATGCATATTATATACTGTACACAAAATATCAAATTTAACCAAATATATAATATATATTGTACATAAATTATGAAAGTACACCAAATATATATATCATACTGTACATAAAATATCAAATTTCACCAAATATATTTGATATACTGTATATAAAATATCAAATTTCACCAAATGTATATTATATACTATACATAAAATATGAAAATACAGCAAATACATATTATATACTGTACATAAAATATCAAATTTCACCAAATATATATTATATACTGTCCATAAAATATCAAATTCCACGAAATATATATTATATACTGTACATAAAATATCAAATTTCAAAAAATAAATATTACATACTGTACATAAAAGATGAAAGTACACCAAATATATATTATATGCTGTACATAAAATATCAAATTTCACCAAATATATGTTATATACTGTCCATAAAATATCAAATTTCACCAAATATATATTATATACTGTACATATAATATCAAATTTAACCAAATATATATTACATACTGTACATAAGATATGAAAGTACCCCAAAAATATGTTATCTACTGTACATAAAATATGAAAGTACACCAAATTATTTATTATATACTCTACATAAAATATCAAACTACAGCAAATATATATTATATACTGTAAATAAAATATGAAAGTACACCAAATGCATATTATATACTGTACACAAAATATAAAATTTAACCAAATATATAATATATATTGTACATAAATTATGAAAGTACACCAAATACATATATCATACTGTACATAAAATATCAAATTTCACCAAATATATTTGATATACTGTATATAAAATATCAAATTTCACCAAATGTATATTATATACTATACATAAAATATGAAAACACAGCAAATACATATTACATACTGTACATAAAATATCAAATTTCACCAAATATATATTATATACTGTCCATAAAATATCAAATTTCACCAAATATATATTATATACTGTACATATAATATCAAATTTCAAAAAATATATATTATATACTATACATAAAATATGAAAGTACACCAAAAATATATTATATACTGTACATAAAATATCAAATTTCACCAAATATATATTATATACTGTACATAAAATATCAAATTTCACCAAATATATATTGTATACTGTACTTAAAATATGAAAGTACCCAAAAAATATGTTATCTACTGTACATAAAATATGAAAGTACACCAAATTTATATTATATACTCTACATAAAATATCAAAGTATAGCAAATATATATTATATACTGTAAATAAAATATGAAAGTACACGAAAAGCATATTATATACTGTACACAAAATATCAAATTTAACCAAATATATAATATGTATTGTACATAAATTATGAAAGTACACCAAATATATATAACATACTGTACATAAAATATCAAATTTCACCAAATATATTTGGTATACTGTATATAAAATATCAAATTTCACCAAATGTATATTATATACTATACATAAAATATGAAAATACAGCAAATACATAATATATACTGTACATAAAATATCAAATTTCACCAAATATATATTATATACTGTCCATAAAATATCAAATTTCACGAAATATATATTAAATACTGTACATATAATATCAAATTTCAAAAAATATATATTACATACTGTACATAAAATATGAAAGTACACCAAATATATATTATATGCTGTACATAAAATATCAAATTTCACCAAATATATATTATATACTGTCCATAAAATATCAAATTCACCAAATATATTTGATATACTGTATATAAAATATCAAATTTCACCAAATGTATATTATATACTATACATAAAATATGAAAATACAGCAAATACATATTATATACTGTACATAAAATATCAAATTTCACCAAATATATTTTATATACTGTCCTTAAAATATCAAATTTCACCAAATATATATTATATACTGTACATAAAATATCAAATTTCACCAAATATATATTGTATACTGTACTTAAAATATGAAAGTACGCCAAAAATATGTTATCTACTGTACATAAAACATGAAAGTACACCAAATTTATATTATATACTCTACATAAAATATCAAAGTACAGCAAATATATATTATATACTGTAAATAAAATATGAAAGTACACCAAATGCATATTATATACTGTACACAAAATATAAAATTTAACCAAATATATAATATATATTGTACATAAATTATGAAAGTACACCAAATACATATATCATACTGTACATAAAATATCAAATTTCACCAAATATATATTATATACTGTCCATAAAATATCAAATTCACCAAATATATTTGATATACTGTATATAAAATATCAAATTTCACCAAATGTATATTATATACTATACATAAAATATGAAAACACAGCAAATACATATTACATACTGTACATAAAATATCAAATTTCACCAAATATATATTATATACTGTCCATAAAATATCAAATTTCACCAAATATATATTATATACTGTACATATAATATCAAATTTCAAAAAATATATATTATATACTATACATAAAATATGAAAGTACACCAAAAATATATTATATACTGTACATAAAATATCAAATTTCACCAAATATATATTATATACTGTACATAAAATATCAAATTTCACCAAATATATATTGTAGACTGTACTTAAAATATGAAAGTACCCAAAAAATATGTTATCTACTGTACATAAAATATGAAAGTACACCAAATTTATATTATATACTCTACATAAAATATCAAAGTATAGCAAATATATATTATATACTGTAAATAAAATATGAAAGTACACGAAAAGCATATTATATACTGTACACAAAATATCAAATTTAACCAAATATATAATATGTATTGTACATAAATTATGAAAGTACACCAAATATATATAACATACTGTACATAAAATATCAAATTTCACCAAATATATTTGGTATACTGTATATAAAATATCAAATTTCACCAAATGTATATTATATACTATACATAAAATATGAAAATACAGCAAATACATAATATATACTGTACATAAAATATCAAATTTCACCAAATATATATTATATACTGTCCATAAAATATCAAATTTCACGAAATATATATTAAATACTGTACATATAATATCAAATTTCAAAAAATATATATTACATACTGTACATAAAATATGAAAGTACACCAAATATATATTATATGCTGTACATAAAATATCAAATTTCACCAAATATATATTATATACTGTCCATAAAATATCAAATTCACCAAATATATTTGATATACTGTATATAAAATATCAAATTTCACCAAATGTATATTATATACTATACATAAAATATGAAAATACAGCAAATACATATTATATACTGTACATAAAATATCAAATTTCACCAAATATATTTTATATACTGTCCTTAAAATATCAAATTTCACCAAATATATATTATATACTGTACATAAAATATCAAATTTCACCAAATATATATTGTATACTGTACTTAAAATATGAAAGTACGCCAAAAATATGTTATCTACTGTACATAAAACATGAAAGTACACCAAATTTATATTATATACTCTACATAAAATATCAAAGTACAGCAAATATATATTATATACTGTAAATAAAATATGAAAGTACACCAAATGCATATTATATACTGTACACAAAATATAAAATTTAACCAAATATATAATATATATTGTACATAAATTATGAAAGTACACCAAATATATATATCATACTGTACATAAAATATCAAATTTCACCAAATATATTTGATATACTGTATATAAAATATCAAATTTCACCAAATGTATATTATATACTATACATAAAATATGAAAATACAGCAAATACATATTATATACTGTACATAAAATATCAAATTTCACCAAATATATATTATATACTGTCCATAAAATATCAAATTCCACGAAATATATATTATATACTGTACATAAAATATCAAATTTCAAAAAATAAATATTACATACTGTACATAAAAGATGAAAGTACACCAAATATATATTATATGCTGTACATAAAATATCAAATTTCACCAAATATATATTATATACTGTCCATAAAATATCAAATTTCACCAAATATATATTATATACTGTACATAAAATATCAAATTTCACCAAATATATATTGTATACTGTACTTAAAATATGAAAGTACCCCAAAAATATGTTATCTACTGTACATAAAATATGAAAGTACAACAAATTTATATTATATACTCTACATAAAATATCAAAGTACAGCAAATATATATTATATACTGTAAATAAAATATGAAAGTACACCAAATGCATATTATATACTGTACACAAAATATCAAATTTAACCAAATATATAATATATATTGTACATAAATTATGAAAGTACACCAAATACATATATCATACTGTACATAAAATATCAAATTTCACCAAATATATTTGATATACTGTATATAAAATATCAAATTTCACCAAATGTATATTATATACTATACATAAAATATGAAAACACAGCAAATACATATTACATACTGTACATAAAATATCAAATTTCACCAAATATATATTATATACTGTCCATAAAATATCAAATTTCACCAAATATATATTATATACTGTACATATAATATCAAATTTCAAAAAATATATATTATATACTATACATAAAATATGAAAGTACACCAAAAATATATTATATACTGTACATAAAATATCAAATTTCACCAAATATATATTATATACTGTACATAAAATATCAAATTTCACCAAATATATATTGTATACTGTACTTAAAATATGAAAGTACCCAAAAAATATGTTATCTACTGTACATAAAATATGAAAGTACACCAAATTTATATTATATACTCTACATAAAATATCAAAGTATAGCAAATATATATTATATACTGTAAATAAAATATGAAAGTACACGAAAAGCATATTATATACTGTACACAAAATATCAAATTTAACCAAATATATAATATGTATTGTACATAAATTATGAAAGTACACCAAATATATATAACATACTGTACATAAAATATCAAATTTCACCAAATATATTTGGTATACTGTATATAAAATATCAAATTTCACCAAATGTATATTATATACTATACATAAAATATGAAAATACAGCAAATACATATTATATACTGTACATAAAATATCAAATTTCACCAAATATATATTATATACTGTCCATAAAATATCAAATTTCACGAAATATATATTAAATACTGTACATATAATATCAAATTTCAAAAAATATATATTACATACTGTACATAAAATATGAAAGTACACCAAATATATATTATATGCTGTACATAAAATATCAAATTTCACCAAATATATATTATATACTGTCCATAAAATATCAAATTCACCAAATATATTTGATATACTGTATATAAAATATCAAATTTCACCAAATGTATATTATATACTATACATAAAATATGAAAATACAGCAAATACATATTATATACTGTACATAAAATATCAAATTTCACCAAATATATTTTATATACTGTCCTTAAAATATCAAATTTCACCAAATATATATTATATACTGTACATAAAATATCAAATTTCACCAAATATATATTGTATACTGTACTTAAAATATGAAAGTACGCCAAAAATATGTTATCTACTGTACATAAAACATGAAAGTACACCAAATTTATATTATATACTCTACATAAAATATCAAAGTACAGCAAATATATATTATATACTGTAAATAAAATATGAAAGTACACCAAATGCATATTATATACTGTACACAAAATATCAAATTTAACCAAATATATAATATATATTGTACATAAATTATGAAAGTACACCAAATATATATATCATACTGTACATAAAATATCAAATTTCACCAAATATATTTGATATACTGTATATAAAATATCAAATTTCACCAAATGTATATTATATACTATACATAAAATATGAAAATACAGCAAATACATATTATATACTGTACATAAAATATCAAATTTCACCAAATATATATTATATACTGTCCATAAAATATCAAATTCCACGAAATATATATTATATACTGTACATAAAATATCAAATTTCAAAAAATAAATATTACATACTGTACATAAAAGATGAAAGTACACCAAATATATATTATATGCTGTACATAAAATATCAAATTTCACCAAATATATATTATATACTGTCCATAAAATATCAAATTTCACCAAATATATATTATATACTGTACATAAAATATCAAATTTCACCAAATATATATTGTATACTGTACTTAAAATATGAAAGTACCCCAAAAATATGTTATCTACTGTACATAAAATATGAAAGTACAACAAATTTATATTATATACTCTACATAAAATATCAAAGTACAGCAAATATATATTATATACTGTAAATAAAATATGAAAGTACACCAAATGCATATTATATACTGTACACAAAATATCAAATTTAACCAAATATATAATATATATTGTACATAAATTATGAAAGTACACCAAATACATATATCATACTGTACATAAAATATCAAATTTCACCAAATATATTTGATATACTGTATATAAAATATCAAATTTCACCAAATGTATATTATATACTATACATAAAATATGAAAACACAGCAAATACATATTACATACTGTACAAAAAATATCAAATTTCACCAAATATATATTATATACTGTCCATAAAATATCAAATTTCACCAAATATATATTATATACTGTACATATAATATCAAATTTCAAAAAATATATATTATATACTATACATAAAATATGAAAGTACACCAAAAATATATTATATACTGTACATAAAATATCAAATTTCACCAAATATATATTATATACTGTACATAAAATATCAAATTTCACCAAATATATATTGTATACTGTACTTAAAATATGAAAGTACCCAAAAAATATGTTATCTACTGTACATAAAATATGAAAGTACACCAAATTTATATTATATACTCTACATAAAATATCAAAGTATAGCAAATATATATTATATACTGTAAATAAAATATGAAAGTACACGAAAAGCATATTATATACTGTACACAAAATATCAAATTTAACCAAATATATAATATGTATTGTACATAAATTATGAAAGTACACCAAATATATATAACATACTGTACATAAAATATCAAATTTCACCAAATATATTTGGTATACTGTATATAAAATATCAAATTTCACCAAATGTATATTATATACTATACATAAAATATGAAAATACAGCAAATACATATTATATACTGTACATAAAATATCAAATTTCACCAAATATATATTATATACTGTCCATAAAATATCAAATTTCACGAAATATATATTAAATACTGTACATATAATATCAAATTTCAAAAAATATATATTACATACTGTACATAAAATATGAAAGTACACCAAATATATATTATATGCTGTACATAAAATATCAAATTTCACCAAATATATATTATATACTGTCCATAAAATATCAAATTCACCAAATATATTTGATATACTGTATATAAAATATCAAATTTCACCAAATGTATATTATATACTATACATAAAATATGAAAATACAGCAAATACATATTATATACTGTACATAAAATATCAAATTTCACCAAATATATTTTATATACTGTCCTTAAAATATCAAATTTCACCAAATATATATTATATACTGTACATAAAATATCAAATTTCACCAAATATATATTGTATACTGTACTTAAAATATGAAAGTACGCCAAAAATATGTTATCTACTGTACATAAAACATGAAAGTACACCAAATTTATATTATATACTCTACATAAAATATCAAAGTACAGCAAATATATATTATATACTGTAAATAAAATATGAAAGTACACCAAATGCATATTATATACTGTACACAAAATATCAAATTTAACCAAATATATATTACATACTGTACATAAGATATGAAAGTACCCCAAAAATATGTTATCTACTGTACATAAAATATGAAAGTACACCAAATTATTTATTATATACTCTACATAAAATATCAAACTACAGCAAATATATATTATATACTGTAAATAAAATATGAAAGTACACCAAATGCATATTATATACTGTACACAAAATATAAAATTTAACCAAATATATAATATATATTGTACATAAATTATGAAAGTACACCAAATACATATATCATACTGTACATAAAATATCAAATTTCACCAAATATATTTGATATACTGTATATAAAATATCAAATTTCACCAAATGTATATTATATACTATACATAAAATATGAAAACACAGCAAATACATATTACATACTGTACATAAAATATCAAATTTCACCAAATATATATTATATACTGTCCATAAAATATCAAATTTCACCAAATATATATTATATACTGTACATATAATATCAAATTTCAAAAAATATATATTATATACTATACATAAAATATGAAAGTACACCAAAAATATATTATATACTGTACATAAAATATCAAATTTCACCAAATATATATTATATACTGTACATAAAATATCAAATTTCACCAAATATATATTGTATACTGTACTTAAAATATGAAAGTACCCAAAAAATATGTTATCTACTGTACATAAAATATGAAAGTACACCAAATTTATATTATATACTCTACATAAAATATCAAAGTATAGCAAATATATATTATATACTGTAAATAAAATATGAAAGTACACGAAAAGCATATTATATACTGTACACAAAATATCAAATTTAACCAAATATATAATATGTATTGTACATAAATTATGAAAGTACACCAAATATATATAACATACTGTACATAAAATATCAAATTTCACCAAATATATTTGGTATACTGTATATAAAATATCAAATTTCACCAAATGTATATTATATACTATACATAAAATATGAAAATACAGCAAATACATAATATATACTGTACATAAAATATCAAATTTCACCAAATATATATTATATACTGTCCATAAAATATCAAATTTCACGAAATATATATTAAATACTGTACATATAATATCAAATTTCAAAAAATATATATTACATATTGTACATAAAATATGAAAGTACACCAAATATATATTATATGCTGTACATAAAATATCAAATTTCACCAAATATATATTATATACTGTCCATAAAATATCAAATTCACCAAATATATTTGATATACTGTATATAAAATATCAAATTTCACCAAATGTATATTATATACTATACATAAAATATGAAAATACAGCAAATACATATTATATACTGTACATAAAATATCAAATTTCACCAAATATATTTTATATACTGTCCTTAAAATATCAAATTTCACCAAATATATATTATATACTGTACATAAAATATCAAATTTCACCAAATATATATTGTATACTGTACTTAAAATATGAAAGTACGCCAAAAATATGTTATCTACTGTACATAAAACATGAAAGTACACCAAATTTATATTATATACTCTACATAAAATATCAAAGTACAGCAAATATATATTATATACTGTAAATAAAATATGAAAGTACACCAAATGCATATTATATACTGTACACAAAATATAAAATTTAACCAAATATATAATATATATTGTACATAAATTATGAAAGTACACCAAATACATATATCATACTGTACATAAAATATCAAATTTCACCAAATATATATTATATACTGTCCATAAAATATCAAATTCACCAAATATATTTGATATACTGTATATAAAATATCAAATTTCACCAAATGTATATTATATACTATACATAAAATATGAAAACACAGCAAATACATATTACATACTGTACATAAAATATCAAATTTCACCAAATATATATTATATACTGTCCATAAAATATCAAATTTCACCAAATATATATTATATACTGTACATATAATATCAAATTTCAAAAAATATATATTATATACTATACATAAAATATGAAAGTACACCAAAAATATATTATATACTGTACATAAAATATCAAATTTCACCAAATATATATTATATACTGTACATAAAATATCAAATTTCACCAAATATATATTGTAGACTGTACTTAAAATATGAAAGTACCCAAAAAATATGTTATCTACTGTACATAAAATATGAAAGTACACCAAATTTATATTATATACTCTACATAAAATATCAAAGTATAGCAAATATATATTATATACTGTAAATAAAATATGAAAGTACACGAAAAGCATATTATATACTGTACACAAAATATCAAATTTAACCAAATATATAATATGTATTGTACATAAATTATGAAAGTACACCAAATATATATAACATACTGTACATAAAATATCAAATTTCACCAAATATATTTGGTATACTGTATATAAAATATCAAATTTCACCAAATGTATATTATATACTATACATAAAATATGAAAATACAGCAAATACATAATATATACTGTACATAAAATATCAAATTTCACCAAATATATATTATATACTGTCCATAAAATATCAAATTTCACGAAATATATATTAAATACTGTACATATAATATCAAATTTCAAAAAATATATATTACATACTGTACATAAAATATGAAAGTACACCAAATATATATTATATGCTGTACATAAAATATCAAATTTCACCAAATATATATTATATACTGTCCATAAAATATCAAATTCACCAAATATATTTGATATACTGTATATAAAATATCAAATTTCACCAAATGTATATTATATACTATACATAAAATATGAAAATACAGCAAATACATATTATATACTGTACATAAAATATCAAATTTCACCAAATATATTTTATATACTGTCCTTAAAATATCAAATTTCACCAAATATATATTATATACTGTACATAAAATATCAAATTTCACCAAATATATATTGTATACTGTACTTAAAATATGAAAGTACGCCAAAAATATGTTATCTACTGTACATAAAACATGAAAGTACACCAAATTTATATTATATACTCTACATAAAATATCAAAGTACAGCAAATATATATTATATACTGTTAATAAAATATGAAAGTACACCAAATGCATATTATATACTGTACACAAAATATAAAATTTAACCAAATATATAATATATATTGTACATAAATTATGAAAGTACACCAAATATATATATCATACTGTACATAAAATATCAAATTTCACCAAATATATTTGATATACTGTATATAAAATATCAAATTTCACCAAATGTATATTATATACTATACATAAAATATGAAAATACAGCAAATACATATTATATACTGTACATAAAATATCAAATTTCACCAAATATATATTATATACTGTCCATAAAATATCAAATTCCACGAAATATATATTATATACTGTACATAAAATATCAAATTTCAAAAAATAAATATTACATACTGTACATAAAAGATGAAAGTACACCAAATATATATTATATGCTGTACATAAAATATCAAATTTCACCAAATATATATTATATACTGTCCATAAAATATCAAATTTCACCAAATATATATTATATACTGTACATAAAATATCAAATTTCACCAAATATATATTGTATACTGTACTTAAAATATGAAAGTACCCCAAAAATATGTTATCTACTGTACATAAAATATGAAAGTACAACAAATTTATATTATATACTCTACATAAAATATCAAAGTACAGCAAATATATATTATATACTGTAAATAAAATATGAAAGTACACCAAATGCATATTATATACTGTACACAAAATATCAAATTTAACCAAATATATAATATATATTGTACATAAATTATGAAAGTACACCAAATACATATATCATACTGTACATAAAATATCAAATTTCACCAAATATATTTGATATACTGTATATAAAATATCAAATTTCACCAAATGTATATTATATACTATACATAAAATATGAAAACACAGAAAATACATATTACATACTGTACATAAAATATCAAATTTCACCAAATATATATTATATACTGTCCATAAAATATCAAATTTCACCAAATATATATTATATACTGTACATATAATATCAAATTTCAAAAAATATATATTATATACTATACATAAAATATGAAAGTACACCAAAAATATATTATATACTGTACATAAAATATCAAATTTCACCAAATATATATTATATACTGTACATAAAATATCAAATTTCACCAAATATATATTGTATACTGTACTTAAAATATGAAAGTACCCAAAAAATATGTTATCTACTGTACATAAAATATGAAAGTACACCAAATTTATATTATATACTCTACATAAAATATCAAAGTATAGCAAATATATATTATATACTGTAAATAAAATATGAAAGTACACGAAAAGCATATTATATACTGTACACAAAATATCAAATTTAACCAAATATATAATATGTATTGTACATAAATTATGAAAGTACACCAAATATATATAACATACTGTACATAAAATATCAAATTTCACCAAATATATTTGGTATACTGTATATAAAATATCAAATTTCACCAAATGTATATTATATACTATACATAAAATATGAAAATACAGCAAATACATATTATATACTGTACATAAAATATCAAATTTCACCAAATATATATTATATACTGTCCATAAAATATCAAATTTCACGAAATATATATTAAATACTGTACATATAATATCAAATTTCAAAAAATATATATTACATACTGTACATAAAATATGAAAGTACACCAAATATATATTATATGCTGTACATAAAATATCAAATTTCACCAAATATATATTATATACTGTCCATAAAATATCAAATTCACCAAATATATTTGATATACTGTATATAAAATATCAAATTTCACCAAATGTATATTATATACTATACATAAAATATGAAAATACAGCAAATACATATTATATACTGTACATAAAATATCAAATTTCACCAAATATATTTTATATACTGTCCTTAAAATATCAAATTTCACCAAATATATATTATATACTGTACATAAAATATCAAATTTCACCAAATATATATTGTATACTGTACTTAAAATATGAAAGTACGCCAAAAATATGTTATCTACTGTACATAAAACATGAAAGTACACCAAATTTATATTATATACTCTACATAAAATATCAAAGTACAGCAAATATATATTATATACTGTAAATAAAATATGAAAGTACACCAAATGCATATTATATACTGTACACAAAATATAAAATTTAACCAAATATATAATATATATTGTACATAAATTATGAAAGTACACCAAATATATATATCATACTGTACATAAAATATCAAATTTCACCAAATATATTTGATATACTGTATATAAAATATCAAATTTCACCAAATGTATATTATATACTATACATAAAATATGAAAATACAGCAAATACATATTATATACTGTACATAAAATATCAAATTTCACCAAATATATATTATATACTGTCCATAAAATATCAAATTCCACGAAATATATATTATATACTGTACATAAAATATCAAATTTCAAAAAATAAATATTACATACTGTACATAAAAGATGAAAGTACACCAAATATATATTATATGCTGTACATAAAATATCAAATTTCACCAAATATATATTATATACTGTCCATAAAATATCAAATTTCACCAAATATATATTATATACTGTACATAAAATATCAAATTTCACCAAATATATATTGTATACTGTACTTAAAATATGAAAGTACCCCAAAAATATGTTATCTACTGTACATAAAATATGAAAGTACAACAAATTTATATTATATACTCTACATAAAATATCAAAGTACAGCAAATATATATTATATACTGTAAATAAAATATGAAAGTACACCAAATGCATATTATATACTGTACACAAAATATCAAATTTAACCAAATATATAATATATATTGTACATAAATTATGAAAGTACACCAAATACATATATCATACTGTACATAAAATATCAAATTTCACCAAATATATTTGATATACTGTATATAAAATATCAAATTTCACCAAATGTATATTATATACTATACATAAAATATGAAAACACAGCAAATACATATTACATACTGTACATAAAATATCAAATTTCACCAAATATATATTATATACTGTCCATAAAATATCAAATTTCACCAAATATATATTATATACTGTACATATAATATCAAATTTCAAAAAATATATATTATATACTATACATAAAATATGAAAGTACACCAAAAATATATTATATACTGTACATAAAATATCAAATTTCACCAAATATATATTATATACTGTACATAAAATATCAAATTTCACCAAATATATATTGTATACTGTACTTAAAATATGAAAGTACCCAAAAAATATGTTATCTACTGTACATAAAATATGAAAGTACACCAAATTTATATTATATACTCTACATAAAATATCAAAGTATAGCAAATATATATTATATACTGTAAATAAAATATGAAAGTACACGAAAAGCATATTATATACTGTACACAAAATATCAAATTTAACCAAATATATAATATGTATTGTACATAAATTATGAAAGTACACCAAATATATATAACATACTGTACATAAAATATCAAATTTCACCAAATATATTTGGTATACTGTATATAAAATATCAAATTTCACCAAATGTATATTATATACTATACATAAAATATGAAAATACAGCAAATACATATTATATACTGTACATAAAATATCAAATTTCACCAAATATATATTATATACTGTCCATAAAATATCAAATTTCACGAAATATATATTAAATACTGTACATATAATATCAAATTTCAAAAAATATATATTACATACTGTACATAAAATATGAAAGTACACCAAATATATATTATATGCTGTACATAAAATATCAAATTTCACCAAATATATATTATATACTGTCCATAAAATATCAAATTCACCAAATATATTTGATATACTGTATATAAAATATCAAATTTCACCAAATGTATATTATATACTATACATAAAATATGAAAATACAGCAAATACATATTATATACTGTACATAAAATATCAAATTTCACCAAATATATTTTATATACTGTCCTTAAAATATCAAATTTCACCAAATATATATTATATACTGTACATAAAATATCAAATTTCACCAAATATATATTGTATACTGTACTTAAAATATGAAAGTACGCCAAAAATATGTTATCTACTGTACATAAAACATGAAAGTACACCAAATTTATATTATATACTCTACATAAAATATCAAAGTACAGCAAATATATATTATATACTGTAAATAAAATATGAAAGTACACCAAATGCATATTATATACTGTACACAAAATATCAAATTTAACCAAATATATAATATATATTGTACATAAATTATGAAAGTACACCAAATATATATATCATACTGTACATAAAATATCAAATTTCACCAAATATATTTGATATACTGTATATAAAATATCAAATTTAACCAAATGTATATTATATACTATACATAGAATATGAAAATACAGCAAATACATATTATATACTGTACATAAAATATCAAATTTCACCAAATATATATTATATACTGTCCATAAAATATCAAATTCCACGAAATATATATTATATACTGTACATAAAATATCAAATTTCAAAAAATAAATATTACATACTGTACATAAAAGATGAAAGTACACCAAATATATATTATATGCTGTACATAAAATATCAAATTTCACCAAATATATATTATATACTGTCCATAAAATATCAAATTTCACCAAATATATATTATATACTGTACATAAAATATCAAATTTCACCAAATATATATTGTATACTGTACTTAAAATATGAAAGTACCCCAAAAATATGTTATCTACTGTACATAAAATATGAAAGTACAACAAATTTATATTATATACTCTACATAAAATATCAAAGTACAGCAAATATATATTATATACTGTAAATAAAATATGAAAGTACACCAAATGCATATTATATACTGTACACAAAATATCAAATTTAACCAAATATATAATATATATTGTACATAAATTATGAAAGTACACCAAATACATATATCATACTGTACATAAAATATCAAATTTCACCAAATATATTTGATATACTGTATATAAAATATCAAATTTCACCAAATGTATATTATATACTATACATAAAATATGAAAACACAGCAAATACATATTACATACTGTACAAAAAATATCAAATTTCACCAAATATATATTATATACTGTCCATAAAATATCAAATTTCACCAAATATATATTATATACTGTACATATAATATCAAATTTCAAAAAATATATATTATATACTATACATAAAATATGAAAGTACACCAAAAATATATTATATACTGTACATAAAATATCAAATTTCACCAAATATATATTATATACTGTACATAAAATATCAAATTTCACCAAATATATATTGTATACTGTACTTAAAATATGAAAGTACCCAAAAAATATGTTATCTACTGTACATAAAATATGAAAGTACACCAAATTTATATTATATACTCTACATAAAATATCAAAGTATAGCAAATATATATTATATACTGTAAATAAAATATGAAAGTACACGAAAAGCATATTATATACTGTACACAAAATATCAAATTTAACCAAATATATAATATGTATTGTACATAAATTATGAAAGTACACCAAATATATATAACATACTGTACATAAAATATCAAATTTCACCAAATATATTTGGTATACTGTATATAAAATATCAAATTTCACCAAATGTATATTATATACTATACATAAAATATGAAAATACAGCAAATACATATTATATACTGTACATAAAATATCAAATTTCACCAAATATATATTATATACTGTCCATAAAATATCAAATTTCACGAAATATATATTAAATACTGTACATATAATATCAAATTTCAAAAAATATATATTACATACTGTACATAAAATATGAAAGTACACCAAATATATATTATATGCTGTACATAAAATATCAAATTTCACCAAATATATATTATATACTGTCCATAAAATATCAAATTCACCAAATATATTTGATATACTGTATATAAAATATCAAATTTCACCAAATGTATATTATATACTATACATAAAATATGAAAATACAGCAAATACATATTATATACTGTACATAAAATATCAAATTTCACCAAATATATTTTATATACTGTCCTTAAAATATCAAATTTCACCAAATATATATTATATACTGTACATAAAATATCAAATTTCACCAAATATATATTGTATACTGTACTTAAAATATGAAAGTACGCCAAAAATATGTTATCTACTGTACATAAAACATGAAAGTACACCAAATTTATATTATATACTCTACATAAAATATCAAAGTACAGCAAATATATATTATATACTGTAAATAAAATATGAAAGTACACCAAATGCATATTATATACTGTACACAAAATATCAAATTTAACCAAATATATATTACATACTGTACATAAGATATGAAAGTACCCCAAAAATATGTTATCTACTGTACATAAAATATGAAAGTACACCAAATTATTTATTATATACTCTACATAAAATATCAAACTACAGCAAATATATATTATATACTGTAAATAAAATATGAAAGTACACCAAATGCATATTATATACTGTACACAAAATATAAAATTTAACCAAATATATAATATATATTGTACATAAATTATGAAAGTACACCAAATACATATATCATACTGTACATAAAATATCAAATTTCACCAAATATATTTGATATACTGTATATAAAATATCAAATTTCACCAAATGTATATTATATACTATACATAAAATATGAAAACACAGCAAATACATATTACATACTGTACATAAAATATCAAATTTCACCAAATATATATTATATACTGTCCATAAAATATCAAATTTCACCAAATATATATTATATACTGTACATATAATATCAAATTTCAAAAAATATATATTATATACTATACATAAAATATGAAAGTACACCAAAAATATATTATATACTGTACATAAAATATCAAATTTCACCAAATATATATTATATACTGTACATAAAATATCAAATTTCACCAAATATATATTGTATACTGTACTTAAAATATGAAAGTACCCAAAAAATATGTTATCTACTGTACATAAAATATGAAAGTACACCAAATTTATATTATATACTCTACATAAAATATCAAAGTATAGCAAATATATATTATATACTGTAAATAAAATATGAAAGTACACGAAAAGCATATTATATACTGTACACAAAATATCAAATTTAACCAAATATATAATATGTATTGTACATAAATTATGAAAGTACACCAAATATATATAACATACTGTACATAAAATATCAAATTTCACCAAATATATTTGGTATACTGTATATAAAATATCAAATTTCACCAAATGTATATTATATACTATACATAAAATATGAAAATACAGCAAATACATAATATATACTGTACATAAAATATCAAATTTCACCAAATATATATTATATACTGTCCATAAAATATCAAATTTCACGAAATATATATTAAATACTGTACATATAATATCAAATTTCAAAAAATATATATTACATATTGTACATAAAATATGAAAGTACACCAAATATATATTATATGCTGTACATAAAATATCAAATTTCACCAAATATATATTATATACTGTCCATAAAATATCAAATTCACCAAATATATTTGATATACTGTATATAAAATATCAAATTTCACCAAATGTATATTATATACTATACATAAAATATGAAAATACAGCAAATACATATTATATACTGTACATAAAATATCAAATTTCACCAAATATATTTTATATACTGTCCTTAAAATATCAAATTTCACCAAATATATATTATATACTGTACATAAAATATCAAATTTCACCAAATATATATTGTATACTGTACTTAAAATATGAAAGTACCCAAAAAATATGTTATCTACTGTACATAAAATATGAAAGTACACCAAATTTATATTATATACTCTACATAAAATATCAAAGTATAGCAAATATATATTATATACTGTAAATAAAATATGAAAGTACACGAAAAGCATATTATATACTGTACACAAAATATCAAATTTAACCAAATATATAATATGTATTGTACATAAATTATGAAAGTACACCAAATATATATAACATACTGTACATAAAATATCAAATTTCACCAAATATATTTGGTATACTGTATATAAAATATCAAATTTCACCAAATGTATATTATATACTATACATAAAATATGAAAATACAGCAAATACATATTATATACTGTACATAAAATATCAAATTTCACCAAATATATATTATATACTGTCCATAAAATATCAAATTTCACGAAATATATATTAAATACTGTACATATAATATCAAATTTCAAAAAATATATATTACATACTGTACATAAAATATGAAAGTACACCAAATATATATTATATGCTGTACATAAAATATCAAATTTCACCAAATATATATTATATACTGTCCATAAAATATCAAATTCACCAAATATATTTGATATACTGTATATAAAATATCAAATTTCACCAAATGTATATTATATACTATACATAAAATATGAAAATACAGCAAATACATATTATATACTGTACATAAAATATCAAATTTCACCAAATATATTTTATATACTGTCCTTAAAATATCAAATTTCACCAAATATATATTATATACTGTACATAAAATATCAAATTTCACCAAATATATATTGTATACTGTACTTAAAATATGAAAGTACGCCAAAAATATGTTATCTACTGTACATAAAACATGAAAGTACACCAAATTTATATTATATACTCTACATAAAATATCAAAGTACAGCAAATATATATTATATACTGTAAATAAAATATGAAAGTACACCAAATGCATATTATATACTGTACACAAAATATCAAATTTAACCAAATATATATTACATACTGTACATAAGATATGAAAGTACCCCAAAAATATGTTATCTACTGTACATAAAATATGAAAGTACACCAAATTATTTATTATATACTCTACATAAAATATCAAACTACAGCAAATATATATTATATACTGTAAATAAAATATGAAAGTACACCAAATGCATATTATATACTGTACACAAAATATAAAATTTAACCAAATATATAATATATATTGTACATAAATTATGAAAGTACACCAAATACATATATCATACTGTACATAAAATATCAAATTTCACCAAATATATTTGATATACTGTATATAAAATATCAAATTTCACCAAATGTATATTATATACTATACATAAAATATGAAAACACAGCAAATACATATTACATACTGTACATAAAATATCAAATTTCACCAAATATATATTATATACTGTCCATAAAATATCAAATTTCACCAAATATATATTATATACTGTACATATAATATCAAATTTCAAAAAATATATATTATATACTATACATAAAATATGAAAGTACACCAAAAATATATTATATACTGTACATAAAATATCAAATTTCACCAAATATATATTATATACTGTACATAAAATATCAAATTTCACCAAATATATATTGTATACTGTACTTAAAATATGAAAGTACCCAAAAAATATGTTATCTACTGTACATAAAATATGAAAGTACACCAAATTTATATTATATACTCTACATAAAATATCAAAGTATAGCAAATATATATTATATACTGTAAATAAAATATGAAAGTACACGAAAAGCATATTATATACTGTACACAAAATATCAAATTTAACCAAATATATAATATGTATTGTACATAAATTATGAAAGTACACCAAATATATATAACATACTGTACATAAAATATCAAATTTCACCAAATATATTTGGTATACTGTATATAAAATATCAAATTTCACCAAATGTATATTATATACTATACATAAAATATGAAAATACAGCAAATACATAATATATACTGTACATAAAATATCAAATTTCACCAAATATATATTATATACTGTCCATAAAATATCAAATTTCACGAAATATATATTAAATACTGTACATATAATATCAAATTTCAAAAAATATATATTACATATTGTACATAAAATATGAAAGTACACCAAATATATATTATATGCTGTACATAAAATATCAAATTTCACCAAATATATATTATATACTGTCCATAAAATATCAAATTCACCAAATATATTTGATATACTGTATATAAAATATCAAATTTCACCAAATGTATATTATATACTATACATAAAATATGAAAATACAGCAAATACATATTATATACTGTACATAAAATATCAAATTTCACCAAATATATTTTATATACTGTCCTTAAAATATCAAATTTCACCAAATATATATTATATACTGTACATAAAATATCAAATTTCACCAAATATATATTGTATACTGTACTTAAAATATGAAAGTACGCCAAAAATATGTTATCTACTGTACATAAAACATGAAAGTACACCAAATTTATATTATATACTCTACATAAAATATCAAAGTACAGCAAATATATATTATATACTGTAAATAAAATATGAAAGTACACCAAATGCATATTATATACTGTACACAAAATATAAAATTTAACCAAATATATAATATATATTGTACATAAATTATGAAAGTACACCAAATACATATATCATACTGTACATAAAATATCAAATTTCACCAAATATATATTATATACTGTCCATAAAATATCAAATTCACCAAATATATTTGATATACTGTATATAAAATATCAAATTTCACCAAATGTATATTATATACTATACATAAAATATGAAAACACAGCAAATACATATTACATACTGTACATAAAATATCAAATTTCACCAAATATATATTATATACTGTCCATAAAATATCAAATTTCACCAAATATATATTATATACTGTACATATAATATCAAATTTCAAAAAATATATATTATATACTATACATAAAATATGAAAGTACACCAAAAATATATTATATACTGTACATAAAATATCAAATTTCACCAAATATATATTATATACTGTACATAAAATATCAAATTTCACCAAATATATATTGTAGACTGTACTTAAAATATGAAAGTACCCAAAAAATATGTTATCTACTGTACATAAAATATGAAAGTACACCAAATTTATATTATATACTCTACATAAAATATCAAAGTATAGCAAATATATATTATATACTGTAAATAAAATATGAAAGTACACGAAAAGCATATTATATACTGTACACAAAATATCAAATTTAACCAAATATATAATATGTATTGTACATAAATTATGAAAGTACACCAAATATATATAACATACTGTACATAAAATATCAAATTTCACCAAATATATTTGGTATACTGTATATAAAATATCAAATTTCACCAAATGTATATTATATACTATACATAAAATATGAAAATACAGCAAATACATAATATATACTGTACATAAAATATCAAATTTCACCAAATATATATTATATACTGTCCATAAAATATCAAATTTCACGAAATATATATTAAATACTGTACATATAATATCAAATTTCAAAAAATATATATTACATACTGTACATAAAATATGAAAGTACACCAAATATATATTATATGCTGTACATAAAATATCAAATTTCACCAAATATATATTATATACTGTCCATAAAATATCAAATTCACCAAATATATTTGATATACTGTATATAAAATATCAAATTTCACCAAATGTATATTATATACTATACATAAAATATGAAAATACAGCAAATACATATTATATACTGTACATAAAATATCAAATTTCACCAAATATATTTTATATACTGTCCTTAAAATATCAAATTTCACCAAATATATATTATATACTGTACATAAAATATCAAATTTCACCAAATATATATTGTATACTGTACTTAAAATATGAAAGTACGCCAAAAATATGTTATCTACTGTACATAAAACATGAAAGTACACCAAATTTATATTATATACTCTACATAAAATATCAAAGTACAGCAAATATATATTATATACTGTTAATAAAATATGAAAGTACACCAAATGCATATTATATACTGTACACAAAATATAAAATTTAACCAAATATATAATATATATTGTACATAAATTATGAAAGTACACCAAATATATATATCATACTGTACATAAAATATCAAATTTCACCAAATATATTTGATATACTGTATATAAAATATCAAATTTCACCAAATGTATATTATATACTATACATAAAATATGAAAATACAGCAAATACATATTATATACTGTACATAAAATATCAAATTTCACCAAATATATATTATATACTGTCCATAAAATATCAAATTCCACGAAATATATATTATATACTGTACATAAAATATCAAATTTCAAAAAATAAATATTACATACTGTACATAAAAGATGAAAGTACACCAAATATATATTATATGCTGTACATAAAATATCAAATTTCACCAAATATATATTATATACTGTCCATAAAATATCAAATTTCACCAAATATATATTATATACTGTACATAAAATATCAAATTTCACCAAATATATATTGTATACTGTACTTAAAATATGAAAGTACCCCAAAAATATGTTATCTACTGTACATAAAATATGAAAGTACAACAAATTTATATTATATACTCTACATAAAATATCAAAGTACAGCAAATATATATTATATACTGTAAATAAAATATGAAAGTACACCAAATGCATATTATATACTGTACACAAAATATCAAATTTAACCAAATATATAATATATATTGTACATAAATTATGAAAGTACACCAAATACATATATCATACTGTACATAAAATATCAAATTTCACCAAATATATTTGATATACTGTATATAAAATATCAAATTTCACCAAATGTATATTATATACTATACATAAAATATGAAAACACAGCAAATACATATTACATACTGTACATAAAATATCAAATTTCACCAAATATATATTATATACTGTCCATAAAATATCAAATTTCACCAAATATATATTATATACTGTACATATAATATCAAATTTCAAAAAATATATATTATATACTATACATAAAATATGAAAGTACACCAAAAATATATTATATACTGTACATAAAATATCAAATTTCACCAAATATATATTATATACTGTACATAAAATATCAAATTTCACCAAATATATATTGTATACTGTACTTAAAATATGAAAGTACCCAAAAAATATGTTATCTACTGTACATAAAATATGAAAGTACACCAAATTTATATTATATACTCTACATAAAATATCAAAGTATAGCAAATATATATTATATACTGTAAATAAAATATGAAAGTACACGAAAAGCATATTATATACTGTACACAAAATATCAAATTTAACCAAATATATAATATGTATTGTACATAAATTATGAAAGTACACCAAATATATATAACATACTGTACATAAAATATCAAATTTCACCAAATATATTTGGTATACTGTATATAAAATATCAAATTTCACCAAATGTATATTATATACTATACATAAAATATGAAAATACAGCAAATACATATTATATACTGTACATAAAATATCAAATTTCACCAAATATATATTATATACTGTCCATAAAATATCAAATTTCACGAAATATATATTAAATACTGTACATATAATATCAAATTTCAAAAAATATATATTACATACTGTACATAAAATATGAAAGTACACCAAATATATATTATATGCTGTACATAAAATATCAAATTTCACCAAATATATATTATATACTGTCCATAAAATATCAAATTCACCAAATATATTTGATATACTGTATATAAAATATCAAATTTCACCAAATGTATATTATATACTATACATAAAATATGAAAATACAGCAAATACATATTATATACTGTACATAAAATATCAAATTTCACCAAATATATTTTATATACTGTCCTTAAAATATCAAATTTCACCAAATATATATTATATACTGTACATAAAATATCAAATTTCACCAAATATATATTGTATACTGTACTTAAAATATGAAAGTACCCAAAAAATATGTTATCTACTGTACATAAAATATGAAAGTACACCAAATTTATATTATATACTCTACATAAAATATCAAAGTATAGCAAATATATATTATATACTGTAAATAAAATATGAAAGTACACGAAAAGCATACTATATACTGTACACAAAATATCAAATTTAACCAAATATATAATATGTATTGTACATAAATTATGAAAGTACACCAAATATATATATCATACTGTACATAAAATATCAAATTTCACCAAATATATTTGATATACTGTATATAAAATATCAAATTTCACCAAATGTATATTATATACTATACATAAAATATGAAAATAAAGCAAATACATATTATATACTGTACATAAAATATCAAATTTCACCAAATATATATTATATACTGTCCATAAAATATCAAATTCCACGAAATATATATTATATACTGTACATAAAATATCAAATTTCAAAAAATAAATATTACATACTGTACATAAAAGATGAAAGTACACCAAATATATATTATATGCTGTACATAAAATATCAAATTTCACCAAATATATATTATATACTGTCCATAAAATATCAAATTACACCAAATATATATTATATACTGTACATAAAATATCAAATTTCACCAAATATATATTGTATACTGTACTTAAAATATGAAAGTACCCCAAAAATATGTTATCTACTGTACATAAAATATGAAAGTACAACAAATTTATATTATATACTCTACATAAAATATCAAAGTACAGCAAATATATATTATATACTGTAAATAAAATATGAAAGTACACCAAATGCATATTATATACTGTACACAAAATATCAAATTTAACCAAATATATAATATATATTGTACATAAATTATGAAAGTACACCAAATACATATATCATACTGTACAGAAAATATCAAATTTCACCAAATATATTTGATATACTGTATATAAAATATCAAATTTCACCAAATGTATATTATATACTATACATAAAATATGAAAACACAGCAAATACATATTACATACTGTACATAAAATATCAAATTTCACCAAATATATATTATATACTGTCCATAAAATATCAAATTTCACCAAATATATATTATATACTGTACATATAATATCAAATTTCAAAAAATATATATTATATACTATACATAAAATATGAAAGTACACCAAAAATATATTATATACTGTACATAAAATATCAAATTTCACCAAATATATATTATATACTGTACATAAAATATCAAATTTCACCAAATATATATTGTATACTGTACTTAAAATATGAAAGTACCCAAAAAATATGTTATCTACTGTACATAAAATATGAAAGTACACCAAATTTATATTATATACTCTACATAAAATATCAAAGTATAGCAAATATATATTATATACTGTAAATAAAATATGAAAGTACACGAAAAGCATATTATATACTGTACACAAAATATCAAATTTAACCAAATATATAATATGTATTGTACATAAATTATGAAAGTACACCAAATATATATAACATACTGTACATAAAATATCAAATTTCACCAAATATATTTGGTATACTGTATATAAAATATCAAATTTCACCAAATGTATATTATATACTATACATAAAATATGAAAATACAGCAAATACATAATATATACTGTACATAAAATATCAAATTTCACCAAATATATATTATATACTGTCCATAAAATATCAAATTTCACGAAATATATATTAAATACTGTACATATAATATCAAATTTCAAAAAATATATATTACATATTGTACATAAAATATGAAAGTACACCAAATATATATTATATGCTGTACATAAAATATCAAATTTCACCAAATATATATTATATACTGTCCATAAAATATCAAATTCACCAAATATATTTGATATACTGTATATAAAATATCAAATTTCACCAAATGTATATTATATACTATACATAAAATATGAAAATACAGCAAATACATATTATATACTGTACATAAAATATCAAATTTCACCAAATATATTTTATATACTGTCCTTAAAATATCAAATTTCACCAAATATATATTATATACTGTACATAAAATATCAAATTTCACCAAATATATATTGTATACTGTACTTAAAATATGAAAGTACGCCAAAAATATGTTATCTACTGTACATAAAACATGAAAGTACACCAAATTTATATTATATACTCTACATAAAATATCAAAGTACAGCAAATATATATTATATACTGTAAATAAAATATGAAAGTACACCAAATGCATATTATATACTGTACACAAAATATAAAATTTAACCAAATATATAATATATATTGTACATAAATTATGAAAGTACACCAAATACATATATCATACTGTACATAAAATATCAAATTTCACCAAATATATATTATATACTGTCCATAAAATATCAAATTCACCAAATATATTTGATATACTGTATATAAAATATCAAATTTCACCAAATGTATATTATATACTATACATAAAATATGAAAACACAGCAAATACATATTACATACTGTACATAAAATATCAAATTTCACCAAATATATATTATATACTGTCCATAAAATATCAAATTTCACCAAATATATATTATATACTGTACATATAATATCAAATTTCAAAAAATATATATTATATACTATACATAAAATATGAAAGTACACCAAAAATATATTATATACTGTACATAAAATATCAAATTTCACCAAATATATATTATATACTGTACATAAAATATCAAATTTCACCAAATATATATTGTAGACTGTACTTAAAATATGAAAGTACCCAAAAAATATGTTATCTACTGTACATAAAATATGAAAGTACACCAAATTTATATTATATACTCTACATAAAATATCAAAGTATAGCAAATATATATTATATACTGTAAATAAAATATGAAAGTACACGAAAAGCATATTATATACTGTACACAAAATATCAAATTTAACCAAATATATAATATGTATTGTACATAAATTATGAAAGTACACCAAATATATATAACATACTGTACATAAAATATCAAATTTCACCAAATATATTTGGTATACTGTATATAAAATATCAAATTTCACCAAATGTATATTATATACTATACATAAAATATGAAAATACAGCAAATACATAATATATACTGTACATAAAATATCAAATTTCACCAAATATATATTATATACTGTCCATAAAATATCAAATTTCACGAAATATATATTAAATACTGTACATATAATATCAAATTTCAAAAAATATATATTACATATTGTACATAAAATATGAAAGTACACCAAATATATATTATATGCTGTACATAAAATATCAAATTTCACCAAATATATATTATATACTGTCCATAAAATATCAAATTCACCAAATATATTTGATATACTGTATATAAAATATCAAATTTCACCAAATGTATATTATATACTATACATAAAATATGAAAATACAGCAAATACATATTATATACTGTACATAAAATATCAAATTTCACCAAATATATTTTATATACTGTCCTTAAAATATCAAATTTCACCAAATATATATTATATACTGTACATAAAATATCAAATTTCACCAAATATATATTGTATACTGTACTTAAAATATGAAAGTACGCCAAAAATATGTTATCTACTGTACATAAAACATGAAAGTACACCAAATTTATATTATATACTCTACATAAAATATCAAAGTACAGCAAATATATATTATATACTGTAAATAAAATATGAAAGTACACCAAATGCATATTATATACTGTACACAAAATATAAAATTTAACCAAATATATAATATATATTGTACATAAATTATGAAAGTACACCAAATATATATATCATACTGTACATAAAATATCAAATTTCACCAAATATATTTGATATACTGTATATAAAATATCAAATTTCACCAAATGTATATTATATACTATACATAAAATATGAAAATACAGCAAATACATATTATATACTGTACATAAAATATCAAATTTCACCAAATATATATTATATACTGTCCATAAAATATCAAATTCCACGAAATATATATTATATACTGTACATAAAATATCAAATTTCAAAAAATAAATATTACATACTGTACATAAAAGATGAAAGTACACCAAATATATATTATATGCTGTACATAAAATATCAAATTTCACCAAATATATATTATATACTGTCCATAAAATATCAAATTTCACCAAATATATATTATATACTGTACATAAAATATCAAATTTCACCAAATATATATTGTATACTGTACTTAAAATATGAAAGTACCCCAAAAATATGTTATCTACTGTACATAAAATATGAAAGTACAACAAATTTATATTATATACTCTACATAAAATATCAAAGTACAGCAAATATATATTATATACTGTAAATAAAATATGAAAGTACACCAAATGCATATTATATACTGTACACAAAATATCAAATTTAACCAAATATATAATATATATTGTACATAAATTATGAAAGTACACCAAATACATATATCATACTGTACATAAAATATCAAATTTCACCAAATATATTTGATATACTGTATATAAAATATCAAATTTCACCAAATGTATATTATATACTATACATAAAATATGAAAACACAGCAAATACATATTACATACTGTACATAAAATATCAAATTTCACCAAATATATATTATATACTGTCCATAAAATATCAAATTTCACCAAATATATATTATATACTGTACATATAATATCAAATTTCAAAAAATATATATTATATACTATACATAAAATATGAAAGTACACCAAAAATATATTATATACTGTACATAAAATATCAAATTTCACCAAATATATATTATATACTGTACATAAAATATCAAATTTCACCAAATATATATTGTATACTGTACTTAAAATATGAAAGTACCCAAAAAATATGTTATCTACTGTACATAAAATATGAAAGTACACCAAATTTATATTATATACTCTACATAAAATATCAAAGTATAGCAAATATATATTATATACTGTAAATAAAATATGAAAGTACACGAAAAGCATATTATATACTGTACACAAAATATCAAATTTAACCAAATATATAATATGTATTGTACATAAATTATGAAAGTACACCAAATATATATAACATACTGTACATAAAATATCAAATTTCACCAAATATATTTGGTATACTGTATATAAAATATCAAATTTCACCAAATGTATATTATATACTATACATAAAATATGAAAATACAGCAAATACATATTATATACTGTACATAAAATATCAAATTTCACCAAATATATATTATATACTGTCCATAAAATATCAAATTTCACGAAATATATATTAAATACTGTACATATAATATCAAATTTCAAAAAATATATATTACATACTGTACATAAAATATGAAAGTACACCAAATATATATTATATGCTGTACATAAAATATCAAATTTCACCAAATATATATTATATACTGTCCATAAAATATCAAATTCACCAAATATATTTGATATACTGTATATAAAATATCAAATTTCACCAAATGTATATTATATACTATACATAAAATATGAAAATACAGCAAATACATATTATATACTGTACATAAAATATCAAATTTCACCAAATATATTTTATATACTGTCCTTAAAATATCAAATTTCACCAAATATATATTATATACTGTACATAAAATATCAAATTTCACCAAATATATATTGTATACTGTACTTAAAATATGAAAGTACGCCAAAAATATGTTATCTACTGTACATAAAACATGAAAGTACACCAAATTTATATTATATACTCTACATAAAATATCAAAGTACAGCAAATATATATTATATACTGTAAATAAAATATGAAAGTACACCAAATGCATATTATATACTGTACACAAAATATCAAATTTAACCAAATATATAATATATATTGTACATAAATTATGAAAGTACACCAAATATATATATCATACTGTACATAAAATATCAAATTTCACCAAATATATTTGATATACTGTATATAAAATATCAAATTTCACCAAATGTATATTATATACTATACATAAAATATGAAAATACAGCAAATACATATTATATACTGTACATAAAATATCAAATTTCACCAAATATATATTATATACTGTCCATAAAATATCAAATTCCACGAAATATATATTATATACTGTACATAAAATATCAAATTTCAAAAAATAAATATTACATACTGTACATAAAAGATGAAAGTACACCAAATATATATTATATGCTGTACATAAAATATCAAATTTCACCAAATATATATTATATACTGTCCATAAAATATCAAATTTCACCAAATATATATTATATACTGTACATAAAATATCAAATTTCACCAAATATATATTGTATACTGTACTTAAAATATGAAAGTACCCCAAAAATATGTTATCTACTGTACATAAAATATGAAAGTACAACAAATTTATATTATATACTCTACATAAAATATCAAAGTACAGCAAATATATATTATATACTGTAAATAAAATATGAAAGTACACCAAATGCATATTATATACTGTACACAAAATATCAAATTTAACCAAATATATAATATATATTGTACATAAATTATGAAAGTACACCAAATACATATATCATACTGTACATAAAATATCAAATTTCACCAAATATATTTGATATACTGTATATAAAATATCAAATTTCACCAAATGTATATTATATACTATACATAAAATATGAAAACACAGCAAATACATATTACATACTGTACAAAAAATATCAAATTTCACCAAATATATATTATATACTGTCCATAAAATATCAAATTTCACCAAATATATATTATATACTGTACATATAATATCAAATTTCAAAAAATATATATTATATACTATACATAAAATATGAAAGTACACCAAAAATATATTATATACTGTACATAAAATATCAAATTTCACCAAATATATATTATATACTGTACATAAAATATCAAATTTCACCAAATATATATTGTATACTGTACTTAAAATATGAAAGTACCCAAAAAATATGTTATCTACTGTACATAAAATATGAAAGTACACCAAATTTATATTATATACTCTACATAAAATATCAAAGTATAGCAAATATATATTATATACTGTAAATAAAATATGAAAGTACACGAAAAGCATATTATATACTGTACACAAAATATCAAATTTAACCAAATATATAATATGTATTGTACATAAATTATGAAAGTACACCAAATATATATAACATACTGTACATAAAATATCAAATTTCACCAAATATATTTGGTATACTGTATATAAAATATCAAATTTCACCAAATGTATATTATATACTATACATAAAATATGAAAATACAGCAAATACATATTATATACTGTACATAAAATATCAAATTTCACCAAATATATATTATATACTGTCCATAAAATATCAAATTTCACGAAATATATATTAAATACTGTACATATAATATCAAATTTCAAAAAATATATATTACATACTGTACATAAAATATGAAAGTACACCAAATATATATTATATGCTGTACATAAAATATCAAATTTCACCAAATATATATTATATACTGTCCATAAAATATCAAATTCACCAAATATATTTGATATACTGTATATAAAATATCAAATTTCACCAAATGTATATTATATACTATACATAAAATATGAAAATACAGCAAATACATATTATATACTGTACATAAAATATCAAATTTCACCAAATATATTTTATATACTGTCCTTAAAATATCAAATTTCACCAAATATATATTATATACTGTACATAAAATATCAAATTTCACCAAATATATATTGTATACTGTACTTAAAATATGAAAGTACGCCAAAAATATGTTATCTACTGTACATAAAACATGAAAGTACACCAAATTTATATTATATACTCTACATAAAATATCAAAGTACAGCAAATATATATTATATACTGTAAATAAAATATGAAAGTACACCAAATGCATATTATATACTGTACACAAAATATCAAATTTAACCAAATATATAATATATATTGTACATAAATTATGAAAGTACACCAAATATATATAACATACTGTACATAAAATATCAAATTTCTCCAAATATATTTGATATACTGTATATAAAATATCAAATTTCACCAAATGTATATTATATACTATACATAAAATATGAAAATACAGCAAATACATATTATATACTGTACATAAAATATCAAATTTCACCAAATATATATTATATACTGTCCATAAAATATCAAATTCCACGAAATATATATTATATACTGTACATGAAATATCAAATTTCAAAAAATAAATATTACATACTGTACATAAAAGATGAAAGTACACCAAATATATATTATATGCTGTACATAAAATATCAAATTTCACCAAAAATATATTATATACTGTCCATAAAATATCAAATTTCACCAAATATATATTATATACTGTACATATAATATCAAATTTAACCAAATATATATTACATACTGTACATAAGATATGAAAGTACCCCAAAAATATGTTATCTACTGTACATAAAATATGAAAGTACACCAAATTATTTATTATATACTCTACATAAAATATCAAACTACAGCAAATATATATTATATACTGTAAATAAAATATGAAAGTACACCAAATGCATATTATATACTGTACACAAAATATAAAATTTAACCAAATATATAATATATATTGTACATAAATTATGAAAGTACACCAAATACATATATCATACTGTACATAAAATATCAAATTTCACCAAATATATTTGATATACTGTATATAAAATATCAAATTTCACCAAATGTATATTATATACTATACATAAAATATGAAAACACAGCAAATACATATTACATACTGTACATAAAATATCAAATTTCACCAAATATATATTATATACTGTCCATAAAATATCAAATTTCACCAAATATATATTATATACTGTACATATAATATCAAATTTCAAAAAATATATATTATATACTATACATAAAATATGAAAGTACACCAAAAATATATTATATACTGTACATAAAATATCAAATTTCACCAAATATATATTATATACTGTACATAAAATATCAAATTTCACCAAATATATATTGTATACTGTACTTAAAATATGAAAGTACCCAAAAAATATGTTATCTACTGTACATAAAATATGAAAGTACACCAAATTTATATTATATACTCTACATAAAATATCAAAGTATAGCAAATATATATTATATACTGTAAATAAAATATGAAAGTACACGAAAAGCATATTATATACTGTACACAAAATATCAAATTTAACCAAATATATAATATGTATTGTACATAAATTATGAAAGTACACCAAATATATATAACATACTGTACATAAAATATCAAATTTCACCAAATATATTTGGTATACTGTATATAAAATATCAAATTTCACCAAATGTATATTATATACTATACATAAAATATGAAAATACAGCAAATACATAATATATACTGTACATAAAATATCAAATTTCACCAAATATATATTATATACTGTCCATAAAATATCAAATTTCACGAAATATATATTAAATACTGTACATATAATATCAAATTTCAAAAAATATATATTACATACTGTACATAAAATATGAAAGTACACCAAATATATATTATATGCTGTACATAAAATATCAAATTTCACCAAATATATATTATATACTGTCCATAAAATATCAAATTCACCAAATATATTTGATATACTGTATATAAAATATCAAATTTCACCAAATGTATATTATATACTATACATAAAATATGAAAATACAGCAAATACATATTATATACTGTACATAAAATATCAAATTTCACCAAATATATTTTATATACTGTCCTTAAAATATCAAATTTCACCAAATATATATTATATACTGTACATAAAATATCAAATTTCACCAAATATATATTGTATACTGTACTTAAAATATGAAAGTACGCAAAAAATATGTTATCTACTGTACATAAAACATGAAAGTACACCAAATTTATATTATATACTCTACATAAAATATCAAAGTACAGCAAATATATATTATATACTGTAAATAAAATATGAAAGTACACCAAATGCATATTATATACTGTACACAAAATATCAAATTTAACCAAATATATAATATATATTGTACATAAATTATGAAAGTACACCAAATATATATATCATACTGTACATAAAATATCAAATTTCACCAAATATATTTGATATACTGTATATAAAATATCAAATTTCACCAAATGTATATTATATACTATACATAAAATATGAAAATACAGCAAATACATATTATATACTGTACATAAAATATCAAATTTCACCAAATATATATTATATACTGTCCATAAAATATCAAATTCCACGAAATATATATTATATACTGTACATAAAATATCAAATTTCAAAAAATAAATATTACATACTGTACATAAAAGATGAAAGTACACCAAATATATATTATATGCTGTACATAAAATATCAAATTTCACCAAATATATATTATATACCGTCCATAAAATATCAAATTTCACCAAATATATATTATATACTGTACATATAATATCAAATTTAACCAAATATATATTACATACTGTACATAAGATATGAAAGTACCCCAAAAATATGTTATCTACTGTACATAAAATATGAAAGTACACCAAATTATTTATTATATACTCTACATAAAATATCAAACTACAGCAAATATATATTATATACTGTAAATAAAATATGAAAGTACACCAAATGCATATTATATACTGTACACAAAATATAAAATTTAACCAAATATATAATATATATTGTACATAAATTATGAAAGTACACCAAATACATATATCATACTGTACATAAAATATCAAATTTCACCAAATATATTTGATATACTGTATATAAAATATCAAATTTCACCAAATGTATATTATATACTATACATAAAATATGAAAACACAGCAAATACATATTACATACTGTACATAAAATATCAAATTTCACCAAATATATATTATATACTGTCCATAAAATATCAAATTTCACCAAATATATATTATATACTGTACATATAATATCAAATTTCAAAAAATATATATTATATACTATACATAAAATATGAAAGTACACCAAAAATATATTATATACTGTACATAAAATATCAAATTTCACCAAATATATATTATATACTGTACATAAAATATCAAATTTCACCAAATATATATTGTATACTGTACTTAAAATATGAAAGTACCCAAAAAATATGTTATCTACTGTACATAAAATATGAAAGTACACCAAATTTATATTATATACTCTACATAAAATATCAAAGTATAGCAAATATATATTATATACTGTAAATAAAATATGAAAGTACACGAAAAGCATATTATATACTGTACACAAAATATCAAATTTAACCAAATATATAATATGTATTGTACATAAATTATGAAAGTACACCAAATATATATAACATACTGTACATAAAATATCAAATTTCACCAAATATATTTGGTATACTGTATATAAAATATCAAATTTCACCAAATGTATATTATATACTATACATAAAATATGAAAATACAGCAAATACATAATATATACTGTACATAAAATATCAAATTTCACCAAATATATATTATATACTGTCCATAAAATATCAAATTTCACGAAATATATATTAAATACTGTACATATAATATCAAATTTCAAAAAATATATATTACATACTGTACATAAAATATGAAAGTACACCAAATATATATTATATGCTGTACATAAAATATCAAATTTCACCAAATATATATTATATACTGTCCATAAAATATCAAATTCACCAAATATATTTGATATACTGTATATAAAATATCAAATTTCACCAAATGTATATTATATACTATACATAAAATATGAAAATACAGCAAATACATATTATATACTGTACATAAAATATCAAATTTCACCAAATATATTTTATATACTGTCCTTAAAATATCAAATTTCACCAAATATATATTATATACTGTACATAAAATATCAAATTTCACCAAATATATATTGTATACTGTACTTAAAATATGAAAGTACCCAAAAAATATGTTATCTACTGTACATAAAATATGAAAGTACACCAAATTTATATTATATACTCTACATAAAATATCAAAGTATAGCAAATATATATTATATACTGTAAATAAAATATGAAAGTACACGAAAAGCATACTATATACTGTACACAAAATATCAAATTTAACCAAATATATAATATGTATTGTACATAAATTATGAAAGTACACCAAATATATATATCATACTGTACATAAAATATCAAATTTCACCAAATATATTTGATATACTGTATATAAAATATCAAATTTCACCAAATGTATATTATATACTATACATAAAATATGAAAATAAAGCAAATACATATTATATACTGTACATAAAATATCAAATTTCACCAAATATATATTATATACTGTCCATAAAATATCAAATTCCACGAAATATATATTATATACTGTACATAAAATATCAAATTTCAAAAAATAAATATTACATACTGTACATAAAAGATGAAAGTACACCAAATATATATTATATGCTGTACATAAAATATCAAATTTCACCAAATATATATTATATACTGTCCATAAAATATCAAATTACACCAAATATATATTATATACTGTACATAAAATATCAAATTTCACCAAATATATATTGTATACTGTACTTAAAATATGAAAGTACCCCAAAAATATGTTATCTACTGTACATAAAATATGAAAGTACAACAAATTTATATTATATACTCTACATAAAATATCAAAGTACAGCAAATATATATTATATACTGTAAATAAAATATGAAAGTACACCAAATGCATATTATATACTGTACACAAAATATCAAATTTAACCAAATATATAATATATATTGTACATAAATTATGAAAGTACACCAAATACATATATCATACTGTACAGAAAATATCAAATTTCACCAAATATATTTGATATACTGTATATAAAATATCAAATTTCACCAAATGTATATTATATACTATACATAAAATATGAAAACACAGCAAATACATATTACATACTGTACATAAAATATCAAATTTCACCAAATATATATTATATACTGTCCATAAAATATCAAATTTCACCAAATATATATTATATACTGTACATATAATATCAAATTTCAAAAAATATATATTATATACTATACATAAAATATGAAAGTACACCAAAAATATATTATATACTGTACATAAAATATCAAATTTCACCAAATATATATTATATACTGTACATAAAATATCAAATTTCACCAAATATATATTGTATACTGTACTTAAAATATGAAAGTACCCAAAAAATATGTTATCTACTGTACATAAAATATGAAAGTACACCAAATTTATATTATATACTCTACATAAAATATCAAAGTATAGCAAATATATATTATATACTGTAAATAAAATATGAAAGTACACGAAAAGCATATTATATACTGTACACAAAATATCAAATTTAACCAAATATATAATATGTATTGTACATAAATTATGAAAGTACACCAAATATATATAACATACTGTACATAAAATATCAAATTTCACCAAATATATTTGGTATACTGTATATAAAATATCAAATTTCACCAAATGTATATTATATACTATACATAAAATATGAAAATACAGCAAATACATATTATATACTGTACATAAAATATCAAATTTCACCAAATATATATTATATACTGTCCATAAAATATCAAATTTCACGAAATATATATTAAATACTGTACATATAATATCAAATTTCAAAAAATATATATTACATACTGTACATAAAATATGAAAGTACACCAAATATATATTATATGCTGTACATAAAATATCAAATTTCACCAAATATATATTATATACTGTCCATAAAATATCAAATTCACCAAATATATTTGATATACTGTATATAAAATATCAAATTTCACCAAATGTATATTATATACTATACATAAAATATGAAAATACAGCAAATACATATTATATACTGTACATAAAATATCAAATTTCACCTAATATATTTTATATACTGTCCTTAAAATATCAAATTTCACCAAATATATATTATATACTGTACATAAAATATCAAATTTCACCAAATATATATTGTATACTGTACTTAAAATATGAAAGTACCCAAAAAATATGTTATCTACTGTACATAAAATATGAAAGTACACCAAATTTATATTATATACTCTACATAAAATATCAAAGTATAGCAAATATATATTATATACTGTAAATAAAATATGAAAGTACACGAAAAGCATACTATATACTGTACACAAAATATCAAATTTAACCAAATATATAATATGTATTGTACATAAATTATGAAAGTACACCAAATATATATAACATACTGTACATAAAATATCAAATTTCACCAAATATATTTGGTATACTGTATATAAAATATCAAATTTCACCAAATGTATATTATATACTATACATAAAATATGAAAATACAGCAAATACATATTATATACTGTACATAAAATATCAAATTTCACCAAATATATATTATATACTGTCCATAAAATATCAAATTTCACGAAATATATATTAAATACTGTACATATAATATCAAATTTCAAAAAATATATATTACATACTGTACATAAAATATGAAAGTACACCAAATATATATTATATGCTGTACATAAAATATCAAATTTCACCAAATATATATTATATACTGTCCATAAAATATCAAATTTCACCAAATATATATTATATACTGTACATATAATATCAAATTTCAAAAAATATATATTATATACTATACATAAAATATGAAAGTACACCAAAAATATATTATATACTGTACATAAAATATCAAATTTCACCAAATATATATTATATACTGTACATAAAATATCAAATTTCACCAAATATATATTGTATACTGTACTTAAAATATGAAAGTACCCAAAAAATATGTTATCTACTGTACATAAAATATGAAAGTACACCAAATTTATATTATATACTCTACATAAAATATCAAAGTATAGCAAACATATATTATATACTGTAAATAAAATATGAAAGTACACGAAAAGCATATTATATACTGTACACAAAATATCAAATTTAACCAAATATATAATATGTATTGTACATAAATTATGAAAGTACACCAAATATATATAACATACTGTACATAAAATATCAAATTTCACCAAATATATTTGGTATACTGTATATAAAATATCAAATTTCACCAAATGTATATTATATACTATACATAAAATATGAAAATACAGCAAATACATATTATATACTGTACATAAAATATCAAATTTCACCAAATATATATTATATACTGTCCATAAAATATCAAATTTCACGAAATATATATTAAATACTGTACATATAATATCAAATTTCAAAAAATATATATTACATACTGTACATAAAATATGAAAGTACACCAAATATATATTATATGCTGTACATAAAATATCGAATTTCACCAAATATATATTACATACTGTCCATAAAATATCAAATTCACCAAATATATTTGATATACTGTATATAAAATATCAAATTTCACCAAATGTATATTATATACTATACATAAAATATGAAAATACAGCAAATACATATTATATACTGTACATAAAATATCAAATTTCACCAAATATATTTTATATACTGTCCTTAAAATATCAAATTTCACCAAATATATATTATATACTGTACATAAAATATCAAATTTCACCAAATATATATTGTATACTGTACTTAAAATATGAAAGTACGCCAAAAATATGTTATCTACTGTACATAAAACATGAAAGTACACCAAATTTATATTATATACTCTACATAAAATATCAAAGTACAGCAAATATATATTATATACTGTAAATAAAATATGAAAGTACACCAAATGCATATTATATACTGTACACAAAATATCAAATTTAACCAAATATATAATATATATTGTACATAAATTATGAAAGTACACCAAATATATATATCATACTGTACATAAAATATCAAATTTCACCAAATATATTTGATATACTGTATATAAAATATCAAATTTCACCAAATGTATATTATATACTATACATAAAATATGAAAATACAGCAAATACATATTATATACTGTACATAAAATATCAAATTTCACCAAATATATATTATATACTGTCCATAAAATATCAAATTCCACGAAATATATATTATATACTGTACATAAAATATCAAATTTCAAAAAATAAATATTGCATACTGTACATAAAAGATGAAAGTACACCAAATATATATTATATGCTGTACATAAAATATCAAATTTCACCAAATATATATTATATACTGTCCATAAAATATCAAATTTCACCAAATATATATTATATACTGTACATATAATATCAAATTTAACCAAATATATATTACATACTGTACATAAGATATGAAAGTACCCCAAAAATATGTTATCTACTGTACATAAAATATGAAAGTACACCAAATTTATATTATATACTCTACATAAAATATCAAACTACAGCAAATATATATTATATACTGTAAATAAAGTATGAAAGTACACCAAATGCATATTATATACTGTACACAAAATATCAAATTTAACCAAATATATAATATATATTGTACATAAATTGTGAAAGTACACCAAATATATATATCATACTATCCATAAAATATCAAATTTCACCAAATATATTTGATATACTGTATATAAAACATCAAATTTCACCAAATGTATATTATATACTATACATAAAATATGAAAATACAGCAAATACATATTATATACAGTACATAAAATATCAAATTTCACCAAATATATATTATATACTGTACATAAAATATCAAATTTCATCAAATATATATTATATACTGTACATATAATATCAAATTTCAAAAAATATATATTATATACTATACATAAAATATGAAAGTACACAAAAAATATATTATATTCTGTACATAAAATATCAAATTTCACCAAATATATATTATATACTGTACATAAAATATCAAATTTCACCAAATATATATTGTATACTGTACTTAAAATATGAAAGTACCCAAAAAATATGTTATCTACTGTACATAAAATATGAAAGTACACCAAATTTATATTATATACTCTACATAAAATATCAAAGTATAGCAAATATATATTATACACTGTAAATAAAATATGAAAGTACACCAAAAGCATATTATATACTGTACACAAAATATCAAATTTAACCAAATATATAATATGTATTGAACATAAATTATGAAAGTACACCAAATATATATAACATACTGTACATAAAATATCAAATTTCACCAAATATATTTGGTATACTGTATATAAAATATCAAATTTCACCAAATGTATATTATATACTATACATAAAATATGAAAATACAGCAAATACATATTATATACTGTACATAAAATATCAAATTTCACCAAATATATATTATATACTGTCCATAAAATATCAAATTTCACGAAATATATATTAAATACTGTACATATAACATCAAATTTCAAAAAATATATATTACATACTGTACATAAAATATGAAAGTACACCAAATATATATTATATGCTGTACATAAAATATCAAATTTCACCAAATATATATTATATACTGTCCATAAAATATCAAATTCACCAAATATATTTGATATACTGTATATAAAATATCAAATTTCACCAAATGTATATTATATACTATACATAAAATATGAAAATACAGCAAATACATATTATATACTGTACATAAAATATCAAATTTCACCAAATATATTTTATATACTGTCCTTAAAATATCAAATTTCACCAAATATATATTATATACTGTACATAAAATATCAAATTTCACCAAATATATATTGTATACTGTACTTAAAATATGAAAGTACGCCAAAAATATGTTATCTACTGTACATAAAACATGAAAGTACACCAAATTTATATTATATACTCTACATAAAATATCAAAGTACAGCAAATATATATTATATACTGTAAATAAAATATGAAAGTACACCAAATGCATATTATATACTGTACACAAAATATCAAATTTAACCAAATATATAATATATATTGTACATAAATTATGAAAGTACACCAAATATATATATCATACTGTACATAAAATATCAAATTTCACCAAATATATTTGATATACTGTATATAAAATATCAAATTTCACCAAATGTATATTATATACTATACATAAAATATGAAAATACAGCAAATACATATTATATACTGTACATAAAATATCAAATTTCACCAAATATATATTATATACTGTCCATAAAATATCAAATTCCACGAAATATATATTATATACTGTACATAAAATATCAAATTTCAAAAAATAAATATTACATACTGTACATAAAAGATGAAAGTACACCAAATATATATTATATGCTGTACATAAAATATCAAATTTCACCAAATATATATTATATACTGTCCATAAAATATCAAATTTCACCAAATATATATTATATACTGTACATAAAATATCAAATTTCACCAAATATATATTGTATACTGTACTTAAAATATGAAAGTACCCCAAAAATATGTTATCTACTATACATAAAATATGAAAGTACAACAAATTTATATTATATACTCTACATAAAATATCAAAGTACAGCAAATATATATTATATACTGTAAATAAAATATGAAAGTACACCAAATGCATATTATATACTGTACACAAAATATCAAATTTAACCAAATATATAATATATATTGTACATAAATTATGAAAGTACACCAAATACATATATCATACTGTACATAAAATATCAAATTTCACCAAATATATTTGATATACTGTATATAAAATATCAAATTTCACCAAATGTATATTATATACTATACATAAAATATGAAAACACAGCAAATACATATTACATACTGTACATAAAATATCAAATTTCACCAAATATATATTATATACTGTCCATAAAATATCAAATTTCACCAAATATATATTATATACTGTACATATAATATCAAATTTCAAAAAATATATATTATATACTATACATAAAATATGAAAGTACACCAAAAATATATTATATACTGTACATAAAATATCAAATTTCACCAAATATATATTATATACTGTACATAAAATATCAAATTTCACCAAATATATATTGTATACTGTACTTAAAATATGAAAGTACCCAAAAAATATGTTATCTACTGTACATAAAATATGAAAGTACACCAAATTTATATTATATACTCTACATAAAATATCAAAGTATAGCAAATATATATTATATACTGTAAATAAAATATGAAAGTACACGAAAAGCATATTATATACTGTACACAAAATATCAAATTTAACCAAATATATAATATGTATTGTACATAAATTATGAAAGTACACCAAATATATATAACATACTGTACATAAAATATCAAATTTCACCAAATATATTTGGTATACTGTATATAAAATATCAAATTTCACCAAATGTATATTATATACTATATATAAAATATGAAAATACAGCAAATACATATTATATACTGTACATAAAATATCAAATTTCACCAAATATATATTATATACTGTCCATAAAATATCAAATTTCACGAAATATATATTAAATACTGTACATATAATATCAAATTTCAAAAAATATATATTACATACTGTACATAAAATATGAAAGTACACCAAATATATATTATATGCTGTACATAAAATATCAAATTTCACCAAATATATATTATATACTGTCCATAAAATATCAAATTCACCAAATATATTTGATATACTGTATATAAAATATCAAATTTCACCAAATGTATATTATATACTATACATAAAATATGAAAATACAGCAAATACATATTATATACTGTACATAAAATATCAAATTTCACCAAATATATTTTATATACTGTCCTTAAAATATCAAATTTCACCAAATATATATTATATACTGTACATAAAATATCAAATTTCACCAAATATATATTGTATACTGTACTTAAAATATGAAAGTACGCCAAAAATATGTTATCTACTGTACATAAAACATGAAAGTACACCAAATTTATATTATATACTCTACATAAAATATCAAAGTACAGCAAATATATATTATATACTGTAAATAAAATATGAAAGTACACCAAATGCATATTATATACTGTACACAAAATATCAAATTTAACCAAATATATAATATATATTGTACATAAATTATGAAAGTACACCAAATATATATATCATACTGTACATAAAATATCAAATTTCACCAAATATATTTGATATACTGTATATAAAATATCAAATTTCACCAAATGTATATTATATACTATACATAAAATATGAAAATACAGCAAATACATATTATATACTGTACATAAAATATCAAATTTCACCAAATATATATTATATACTGTCCATAAAATATCAAATTCCACGAAATATATATTATATACTGTACATAAAATATCAAATTTCAAAAAATAAATATTACATACTGTACATAAAAGATGAAAGTACACCAAATATATATTATATGCTGTACATAAAATATCAAATTTCACCAAATATATATTATATACTGTCCATAAAATATCAAATTTCACCAAATATATATTATATACTGTACATAAAATATCAAATTTCACCAAATATATATTGTATACTGTACTTAAAATATGAAAGTACCCCAAAAATATGTTATCTACTATACATAAAATATGAAAGTACAACAAATTTATATTATATACTCTACATAAAATATCAAAGTACAGCAAATATATATTATATACTGTAAATAAAATATGAAAGTACACCAAATGCATATTACATACTGTACACAAAATATCAAATTTAACCAAATATATAATATATATTGTACATAAATTATGAAAGTACACCAAATACATATATCATACTGTACATAAAATATCAAATTTCACCAAATATATTTGATATACTGTATATAAAATATCAAATTTCACCAAATGTATATTATATACTATACATAAAATATGAAAACACAGCAAATACATATTACATACTGTACATAAAATATCAAATTTCACCAAATATATATTATATACTGTCCATAAAATATCAAATTCCACCAAATATATATTATATACTGTACATATAATATCAAATTTCAAAAAATATATATTATATACTGTACATAAAATATGAAAGTACACCAAAAATATATTATATACAGTACATAAAATATCAAATTTCACCAAATATATATTATATACTGTACATAAAATATCAAATTTCACCAAATATATATTGTATACTGTACTTAAAATATGAAAGTACCCCAAAAATATGTTATCTACTGTACATAAAACATGAAAGTACACCAAATTTATATTATATACTCTACATAAAATATCAAAGTACAGCAAATATATATTATATACTGTAAATAAAATATGAAAGTACACCAAATGCATATTATATACTGTACACAAAATATCAAATTTAACCAAATATATAATATATATTGTACATAAATTATGAAAGTACACCAAATATATATATCATACTGTACATAAAATATCAAATTTCACCAAATATATTTGATATACTGTATATAAAATATCAAATTTCACCAAATGTATATTATATACTATACATAAAATATGAAAATACAGCAAATACATATTATATACTGTACATAAAATATCAAATTTCACCAAATATATATTATATACTGTCCATAAAATATCAAATTCCACGAAATATATATTATATACTGTACATAAAATATCAAATTTCAAAAAATAAATATTACATACTGTACATAAAAGATGAAAGTACACCAAATATATATTATATGCTGTACATAAAATATCAAATTTCACCAAATATATATTATATACTGTCCATAAAATATCAAATTTCACCAAATATATATTATATACTGTACATATAATATCAAATTTAACCAAATATATATTACATACTGTACATAAGATATGAAAGTACCCCAAAAATATGTTATCTACTGTACATAAAATATGAAAGTACACCAAATTTATATTATATACTCTACATAAAATATCAAACTACACAAATATATATTATATACTGTAAATAAAATATGAAAGTACACCAAATGCATATTATATACTGTACACAAAATATCAAATTTAACCAAATATATAATATATATTGTACATAAATTGTGAAAGTACACCAAATATATATATCATACTATCCATAAAATATCAAATTTTACCAAATATATTTGATATACTGTATATAAAATATCAAATTTCACCAAATGTATATTATATACTATACATAAAATATGAAAATACAGCAAATACACATTATATACAGTACATAAAATATCAAATTTCACCAAATATATATTATATACTGTCCATAAAATATCAAATTTCACCAAATATATATTATATACTGTACATATAATATCAAATTTCAAAAAATATATGTTATCTACTGTACATAAAATATGAAAGTACACCAAATTTATATTATATACTCTACATAAAATATCAAACTACAGCAAATATATATTATATACTGTAAATAAAATATGAAAGTACACCAAATGCATATTTTATACTGTATACAAAATATCAAATTTAACCAAATATAAAATATATATATTGTACATAAATTGTGAAAGTACACCAAATATATATATCATACTGTCCATAAAATATCAAATTTCACCAAATATATTTGATATACTGTATATAAAATATCAAATTTCACCAAATGTATATTATATACTATACATAAAATATGAAAATACAGCAAATACATATTATATACTGTACATAAAATATCAAATTTCACCAAATATATATTGTATACTGTACTTAAAATATGAAAGTACCCCAAAAATATGTTATCTACTGTACATAAAATATGAAAGTACACCAAATTTATATTATATACTCTACATAAAATATCAAACTACAGCAAATATATATTATATACTGTAAATAAAATATGAAAGTACACCAAATGCATATTATATACTGTACACAAAATATCAAATTTAACCAAATATATAATATATATTGTACATAAATTGTGAAAGTACACCAAATATATATATCATACTGTCCATAAAATATCAAATTTCACCAAATATATTTGATATACTGTATATAAAATATCAAATTTCACCAAATGTATATTATATACTATACATAAAATATGAAAATACAGCAAATACATATTATATACTGTACATAAAATATCAAATTTCACCAAATATATATTATATACTGTCCATAAAATATCAAATTTCACCAAATATATATTATATACTGTACATATAATATCAAATTTCAAAAAATATATATTATATACTGTACATAAAATATGAAAGTACACCAAAAATATGTTATCTACTGTACATAAAACATGAAAGTACACCAAATTTATATTATATACTCTACATAAAATATCAAAGTACAGCAAATATATATTATATACTGTAAATAAAATATGAAAGTACACCAAATGCATATTATATACTGTACACAAAATATCAAATTTAACCAAATATATAATATATATTGTACATAAATTATGAAAGTACACCAAATATATATATCATACTGTACATAAAATATCAAATTTCACCAAATATATTTGATATACTGTATATAAAATATCAAATTTCACCAAATGTATATTATATACTATACATAAAATATGAAAATACAGCAAATACATATTATATACTGTACATAAAATATCAAATTTCACCAAATATATATTATATACTGTCCATAAAATATCAAATTCCACGAAATATATATTATATACTGTACATAAAATATCAAATTTCAAAAAATAAATATTACATACTGTACATAAAAGATGAAAGTACACCAAATATATATTATATGCTGTACATAAAATATCAAATTTCACCAAATATATATTATATACTGTCCATAAAATATCAAATTTCACCAAATATATATTATATACTGTACATATAATATCAAATTTAACCAAATATATATTACATACTGTACATAAGATATGAAAGTACCCCAAAAATATGTTATCTACTGTACATAAAATATGAAAGTACACCAAATTTATATTATATACTCTACATAAAATATCAAACTACACAAATATATATTATATACTGTAAATAAAATATGAAAGTACACCAAATGCATATTATATACTGTACACAAAATATCAAATTTAACCAAATATATAATATATATTGTACATAAATTGTGAAAGTACACCAAATATATATATCATACTATCCATAAAATATCAAATTTTACCAAATATATTTGATATACTGTATATAAAATATCAAATTTCACCAAATGTATATTATATACTATACATAAAATATGAAAATACAGCAAATACACATTATATACAGTACATAAAATATCAAATTTCACCAAATATATATTATATACTGTCCATAAAATATCAAATTTCACCAAATATATATTATATACTGTACATATAATATCAAATTTCAAAAAATATATGTTATCTACTGTACATAAAATATGAAAGTACACCAAATTTATATTATATACTCTACATAAAATATCAAACTACAGCAAATATATATTATATACTGTAAATAAAATATGAAAGTACACCAAATGCATATTTTATACTGTATACAAAATATCAAATTTAACCAAATATAAAATATATATATTGTACATAAATTGTGAAAGTACACCAAATATATATATCATACTGTCCATAAAATATCAAATTTCACCAAATATATTTGATATACTGTATATAAAATATCAAATTTCACCAAATGTATATTATATACTATACATAAAATATGAAAATACAGCAAATACATATTATATACTGTACATAAAATATCAAATTTCACCAAATATATATTGTATACTGTACTTAAAATATGAAAGTACCCCAAAAATATGTTATCTACTGTACATAAAATATGAAAGTACACCAAATTTATATTATATACTCTACATAAAATATCAAACTACAGCAAATATATATTATATACTGTAAATAAAATATGAAAGTACACCAAATGCATATTATATACTGTACACAAAATATCAAATTTAACCAAATATATAATATATATTGTACATAAATTGTGAAAGTACACCAAATATATATATCATACTGTCCATAAAATATCAAATTTCACCAAATATATTTGATATACTGTATATAAAATATCAAATTTCACCAAATGTATATTATATACTATACATAAAATATGAAAATACAGCAAATACATATTATATACTGTACATAAAATATCAAATTTCACCAAATATATATTATATACTGTCCATAAAATATCAAATTTCACCAAATATATATTATATACTGTACATATAATATCAAATTTCAAAAAATATATATTATATACTGTACATAAAATATGAAAGTACACCAAAAATATATTATATACTGTACATAAAATATCAAATTTCACCAAATATATATTATATACTGTACATAAAATATCAAATTTCACCAAATATATATTGTATACTGTACTTAAAATATGAAAGTACCCCAAAAATATGTTATCTACTGTACATAAAATATGAAAGTACACCAAATTTATATTATATACTCTACATAAAATATCAAACTACAGCAAATATATATTATATACTGTAAATAAAATATGAAAGTACACCAAATGCATATTATATACTGTACACAAAATATCAAATTTAACCAAATATATAATATATATTGTACATAAATTGTGAAAGTACACCAAATATATATATCATACTGTCCATAAAATATCAAATTTCACCAAATATATTTGATATACTGTATATAAAATATCAAATTTCACCAAATGTATATTATATACTATACATAAAATATGAAAATACAGCAAATACATATTATATACTGTACATAAAATATCAAATTTCACCAAATATATATTATATACTGTCCATAAAATATCAAATTTCACCAAATATATATTATATACTGTACATATAATATCAAATTTCAAAAAATATATATTATATACTGTACATAAAATATGAAAGTACACCAAAAATATGTTATCTACTGTACATAAAACATGAAAGTACACCAAATTTATATTATATACTCTACATAAAATATCAAAGTACAGCAAATATATATTATATACTGTAAATAAAATATGAAAGTACACCAAATGCATATTATATACTGTACACAAAATATCAAATTTAACCAAATATATAATATATATTGTACATAAATTATGAAAGTACACCAAATATATATATCATACTGTACATAAAATATCAAATTTCACCAAATATATTTGATATACTGTATATAAAATATCAAATTTCACCAAATGTATATTATATACTATACATAAAATATGAAAATACAGCAAATACATATTATATACTGTACATAAAATATCAAATTTCACCAAATATATATTATATACTGTCCATAAAATATCAAATTCCACGAAATATATATTATATACTGTACATAAAATATCAAATTTCAAAAAATAAATATTACATACTGTACATAAAAGATGAAAGTACACCAAATATATATTATATGCTGTACATAAAATATCAAATTTCACCAAATATATATTATATACTGTCCATAAAATATCAAATTTCACCAAATATATATTATATACTGTACATATAATATCAAATTTAACCAAATATATATTACATACTGTACATAAGATATGAAAGTACCCCAAAAATATGTTATCTACTGTACATAAAATATGAAAGTACACCAAATTTATATTATATACTCTACATAAAATATCAAACTACACAAATATATATTATATACTGTAAATAAAATATGAAAGTACACCAAATGCATATTATATACTGTACACAAAATATCAAATTTAACCAAATATATAATATATATTGTACATAAATTGTGAAAGTACACCAAATATATATATCATACTATCCATAAAATATCAAATTTTACCAAATATATTTGATATACTGTATATAAAATATCAAATTTCACCAAATGTATATTATATACTATACATAAAATATGAAAATACAGCAAATACACATTATATACAGTACATAAAATATCAAATTTCACCAAATATATATTATATACTGTCCATAAAATATCAAATTTCACCAAATATATATTATATACTGTACATATAATATCAAATTTCAAAAAATATATGTTATCTACTGTACATAAAATATGAAAGTACACCAAATTTATATTATATACTCTACATAAAATATCAAACTACAGCAAATATATATTATATACTGTAAATAAAATATGAAAGTACACCAAATGCATATTTTATACTGTATACAAAATATCAAATTTAACCAAATATAAAATATATATATTGTACATAAATTGTGAAAGTACACCAAATATATATATCATACTGTCCATAAAATATCAAATTTCACCAAATATATTTGATATACTGTATATAAAATATCAAATTTCACCAAATGTATATTATATACTATACATAAAATATGAAAATACAGCAAATACATATTATATACTGTACATAAAATATCAAATTTCACCAAATATATATTGTATACTGTACTTAAAATATGAAAGTACCCCAAAAATATGTTATCTACTGTACATAAAATATGAAAGTACACCAAATTTATATTATATACTCTACATAAAATATCAAACTACAGCAAATATATATTATATACTGTAAATAAAATATGAAAGTACACCAAATGCATATTATATACTGTACACAAAATATCAAATTTAACCAAATATATAATATATATTGTACATAAATTGTGAAAGTACACCAAATATATATATCATACTGTCCATAAAATATCAAATTTCACCAAATATATTTGATATACTGTATATAAAATATCAAATTTCACCAAATGTATATTATATACTATACATAAAATATGAAAATACAGCAAATACATATTATATACTGTACATAAAATATCAAATTTCACCAAATATATATTATATACTGTCCATAAAATATCAAATTTCACCAAATATATATTATATACTGTACATATAATATCAAATTTCAAAAAATATATATTATATACTGTACATAAAATATGAAAGTACACCAAAAATATATTATATACTGTACATAAAATATCAAATTTCACCAAATATATATTATATACTGTACATAAAATATCAAATTTCACCAAATATATATTGTATACTGTACATAAGATATGAAAGTACCCCAAAAATATGCTATCTACTGTACATAAAATATGAAAGCACACCAAATTTATATTATATACTCTACATAAAATATCAAAGTACAGCAAATATATATTATATACTGTAAATAAAATATGAAAGTACACCAAATGCATATTATATACTGTACACAAAATATCAAATTTAACCAAATATATAATATATATTGTACATAAATTATGAAAGTACACCAAATGCATATATCATACTGTACATAAAATATCAAATTTCACCAAATATATTTGATATACTGTATATAAAATATCAAATTTCACCAAATGTATATTATATACTATACATAAAATATGAAAACACAGCAAATACATATTACATACTGTACATAAAATATCAAATTTCACCAAATATATATTATATACTGTCCATAAAATATCAAATTCCACGAAATATATATTATATACTGTACATAAAATATCAAATTTCAAAAAATAAATATTACATACTGTACATAAAAGATGAAAGTACACCAAATATATATTATATGCTGTACATAAAATATCAAATTTCACCAAATATATATTATATACTGTCCATAAAATATCAAATTTCACCAAATATATATTATATACGGTACATATAATATCAAATTTAACCAAATATATATTACATACTGTACATAAGATATGAAAGTACCCCAAAATTATGTTATCTACTGTACATAAAATATGAAAGTACACCAAATTTATATTATATACTCTACATAAAATATCAAACTACAGCAAATATATATTATATACTGTAAATAAAATATGAAAGTACACCAAATGCATATTATATACTGTACACAAAATATCAAATTTAACCAAATATATAATATATATTGTACATAAATTGTGAAAGTACACCAAATATATATAGCATACTGTCCATAAAATATCAAATTTCACCAAATATATTTGATATACTGTATATAAAATATCAAATTTCACCAAATGTATATTATATACTATACATAAAATATGAAAATACAGCAAATACATATTATATACTGCACATAAAATATCAAATTTCACCAAATATATATTATATACTGTCCATAAAATATCAAATTTCACCAAATATATATTATATACTGTACATATAATATCAAATTTCAAAAAATATATATTATATACTGTACATAAAATATGAAAGTACACCAAAAATATATTATATACTGTACATAAAATATCAAATTTCACCAAATATATATTATATACTGTACATAAAATATCAAATTTCACCAAATATATATTGTATACTGTACTTAAAATATGAAAGTACCCCAAAAATATGTTATCTACTGTACCTAAAATATGAAAGTACAACAAATTTATATTATATACTCTACATAAAATATCAAAGTACAGCAAATATATATTATATACTGTAAATAAAATATGAAAGTACACCAAATGCATATTATATACTGTACACAAAATATCAAATTTAACCAAATATATAATATATATTGTACATAAATTATGAAAGTACACCAAATACATATATCATACTGTACATAAAATATCAAATTTCACCAAATATATTTGATATACTGTATATAAAATATCAAATTTCACCAAATGTATATTATATACTATACATAAAATATGAAAACACAGCAAATACATATTACATACTGTACATAAAATATCAAATTTCACCAAATATATATTATATACTGTCCATAAAATATCAAATTCCACCAAATATATATTATATACTGTACATATAATATCAAATTTCAAAAAATATATATTATATACTGTACATAAAATATGAAAGTACACCAAAAATATATTATATACAGTACATAAAATATCAAATTTCACCAAATATATATTATATACTGTACATAAAATATCAAATTTCACCAAATATATATTGTATACTGTACTTAAAATATGAAAGTACCCCAAAAATATGTTATCTACTGTACATAAAACATGAAAGTACACCAAATTTATATTATATACTCTACATAAAATATCGAAGTACAGCAAATATATATTATATACTGTAAATAAAATATGAAAGTACACCAAATGCATATTATATACTGTACACAAAATATCAAATTTAACCAAATATATAATATATATTGTACATAAATTATGAAAGTACACCAAATATATATATCATACTGTACATAAAATATCAAATTTCACCAAATATATTTGATATACTGTATATAAAATATCAAATTTCACCAAATGTATATTATATACTATACATAAAATATGAAAATACAGCAAATACATATTATATACTGTACATAAAATATCAAATTTCACCAAATATATATTATATACTGTCCATAAAATATCAAATTCCACGAAATATATATTATATACTGTACATAAAATATCAAATTTCAAAAAATAAATATTACATACTGTACATAAAAGATGAAAGTACACCAAATATATATTATATGCTGTACATAAAATATCAAATTTCACCAAATATATATTATATACTGTCCATAAAATATCAAATTTCACCAAATATATATTATATACTGTACATATAATATCAAATTTAACCAAATATATATTACATACTGTACATAAGATATGAAAGTACCCCAAAATATGTTATCTACTGTACATAAAATATGAAAGTACACCAAATTTATATTATATACTCTAAATAAAATATCAAACTACAGCAAATATATATTATATACTGTAAATAAAATATGAAAGTACACCAAATGCATATTATATACTGTACACAAAATATCAAATTTAACAAAATATATAATATATATTGTACATAAATTGTGAAAGTACACCAAATATATATATCATACTATCCATAAAATATCAAATTTCACCAAATATATTTGATATACTGTATATAAAATATCAAATTTCACCAAATGTATATTATATACTATACATAAAATATGAAAATACAGCAAATACACATTATATACTGTACATAAAATATCAAATTTCACCAAATATATATTATATACTGTCCATAAAATATCAAATTTCACGAAATATATATTAAATACTGTACATATAATATCAAATTTCAAAAAATATATATTACATACTGTACATAAAATATGAAAGTACACCAAATATATATTATATGCTGTACATAAAATATCAAATTTCACCAAATATATATTATATACTGTCCATAAAATATCAAATTCACCAAATATATTTGATATACTGTATATAAAATATCAAATTTCACCAAATGTATATTATATACTATACATAAAATATGAAAATACAGCAAATACATATTATATACTGTACATAAAATATCAAATTTCACCAAATATATTTTATATACTGTCCTTAAAATATCAAATTTCACCAAATATATATTATATACTGTACATAAAATATCAAATTTCACCAAATATATATTGTATACTGTACTTAAAATATGAAAGTACCCAAAAAATATGTTATCTACTGTACATAAAATATGAAAGTACACCAAATTTATATTATATACTCTACATAAAATATCAAAGTATAGCAAATATATATTATATACTGTAAATAAAATATGAAAGTACACGAAAAGCATATTATATACTGTACACAAAATATCAAATTTAACCAAATATATAATATGTATTGTACATAAATTATGAAAGTACACCAAATATATATAACATACTGTACATAAAATATCAAATTTCACCAAATATATTTGGTATACTGTATATAAAATATCAAATTTCACCAAATGTATATTATATACTATACATAAAATATGAAAATACAGCAAATACATATTACATACTGTACATAAAATATCAAATTTCACCAAATATATATTATATACTGTCCATAAAATATCAAATTTCACGAAATATATATTAAATACTGTACATATAATATCAAATTTCAAAAAATATATATTACATACTGTACATAAAATATGAAAGTACACCAAATATATATTATATGCTGTACGTAAAATATCAAATTTCACCAAATATATATTATATACTGTCCATAAAATATCAAATTTCACCAAATATATATTATATACTGTACATATAATATCAAATTTCAAAAAATATATATTATATACTATACATAAAATATGAAAGTACACCAAAAATATATTATATACTGTACATAAAATATCAAATTTCACCAAATATATATTATATACTGTACATAAAATATCAAATTTCACCAAATATATATTGTATACTGTACTTAAAATATGAAAGTACCCAAAAAATATGTTATCTACTGTACATAAAATATGAAAGTACACCAAATTTATATTATATACTCTACATAAAATATCAAAGTATAGCAAACATATATTATATACTGTAAATAAAATATGAAAGTACACGAAAAGCATATTATATACTGTACACAAAATATCAAATTTAACCAAATATATAATATGTATTGTACATAAATTATGAAAGTACACCAAATATATATAACATACTGTACATAAAATATCAAATTTCACCAAATATATTTGGTATACTGTATATAAAATATCAAATTTCACCAAATGTATATTATATACTATACATAAAATATGAAAATACAGCAAATACATATTATATACTGTACATAAAATATCAAATTTCACCAAATATATATTATATACTGTCCATAAAATATTAAATTTCACGAAATATATATTAAATACTGTACATATAATATCAAATTTCAAAAAATATATATTACATACTGTACATAAAATATGAAAGTACACCAAATATATATTATATGCTGTACATAAAATATCAAATTTCACCAAATATATATTACATACTGTCCATAAAATATCAAATTCACCAAATATATTTGATATACTGTATATAAAATATCAAATTTCACCAAATGTATATTATATACTATACATAAAATATGAAAATACAGCAAATACATATTATATACGGTACATAAAATATCAAATTTCACCAAATATATTTTATATACTGTCCTTAAAATATCAAATTTCACCAAATATATATTATATACTGTACATAAAATATCAAATTTCACCAAATATATATTGTATACTGTACTTAAAATATGAAAGTACGCCAAAAATATGTTATCTACTGTACATAAAACATGAAAGTACACCAAATTTATATTATGTACTCTACATAAAATATCAAAGTACAGCAAATATATATAATGTACTGTAAATAAAATATGAAAGTACACCAAATGCATATTATATACTGTACACAAAATATCAAATTTAACCAAATATATAATATATATTGTACATAAATTATGAAAGTACACCAAATATATATATCATACTGTACATAAAATATCAAATTTCACCAAATATATTTGATATACTGTATATAAAATATCAAATTTCACCAAATGTATATTATATACTATACATAAAATATGAAAATACAGCAAATACATATTATATACTGTACATAAAATATCAAATTTCACCAAATATATATTATATACTGTCCATAAAATATCAAATTCCACGAAATATATATTATATACTGTACATAAAATATCAAATTTCAAAAAATAAATATTGCATACTGTACATAAAAGATGAAAGTACACCAAATATATATTATATGCTGTACATAAAATATCAAATTTCACCAAATATATATTATATACTGTCCATAAAATATCAAATTTCACCAAATATATATTATATACTGTACATATAATATCAAATTTAACCAAATATATATTACATACTGTACATAAGATATGAAAGTACCCCAAAAATATGTTATCTACTGTACATAAAATATGAAAGTACACCAAATTTATATTATATACTCTACATAAAATATCAAACTACAGCAAATATATATTATATACTGTAAATAAAGTATGAAAGTACACCAAATGCATATTATATACTGTACACAAAATATCAAATTTAACCAAATATATAATATATATTGTACATAAATTGTGAAAGTACACCAAATATATATATCATACTATACATAAAATATCAAATTTCACCAAATATATTTGATATACTGTATATAAAACATCAAATTTCACCAAATGTATATTATATACTATACATAAAATATGAAAATACAGCAAATACATATTATATACAGTACATAAAATATCAAATTTCACCAAATATATATTATATACTGTACATAAAATATCAAATTTCATCAAATATATATTATATACTGTACATATAATATCAAATTTCAAAAAATATATATTATATACTATACATAAAATATGAAAGTACACAAAAAATATATTATATTCTGTACATAAAATATCAAATTTCACCAAATATATATTATATACTGTACATAAAATATCAAATTTCACCAAATATATATTGTATACTGTACTTAAAATATGAAAGTACCCAAAAAATATGTTATCTACTGTACATAAAATATGAAAGTACACCAAATTTATATTATATACTCTACATAAAATATCAAAGTATAGCAAATATATATTATACACTGTAAATAAAATAGGAAAGTACACCAAAAGCATATTATATACTGTACACAAAATATGAAATTTAACCAAATATATAATATGTATTGTACATAAATTATGAAAGTACACCAAATATATATAACATACTGTACATAAAATATCAAATTTCACCAAATATATTTGGTATACTGTATATAAAATATCAAATTTCACCAAATGTATATTATATACTATACATAAAATATGAAAATACAGCAAATACATATTATATACTGTACATAAAATATCAAATTTCACCAAATATATATTATATACTGTCCATAAAATATCAAATTTCACGAAATATATATTAAATACGGTACATATAATATCAAATTTCAAAAAATATATATTACATACTGTACATAAAATATGAAAGTACACCAAATATATATTATATGCTGTACATAAAATATCAAATTTCACCAAATATATATTATATACTGTCCATAAAATATCAAATTCACCAAATATATTTGATATACTGTATATAAAATATCAAATTTCACCAAATGTATATTATATACTATACATAAAATATGAAAATACAGCAAATACATATTATATACTGTACATAAAATATCAAATTTCACCAAATATATTTTATATACTGTCCTTAAAATATCAAATTTCACCAAAAATATATTATATACTGTACATAAAATATCAAATTTCACCAAATATATATTGTATACTGTACTTAAAATATGAAAGTACGCCAAAAATATGTAATCTACTGTACATAAAACATGAAAGTACACCAAATTTATATTATATACTCTACATAAAATATCAAAGTACAGCAAATATATATTATATACTGTAAATAAAATATGAAAGTACACCAAATGCATATTATATACTGTACACAAAATATCAAATTTAGCCAAATATATAATATATATTGTACATAAATTATGAAAGTACACCAAATATATATATCATACTGTACATAAAATATCAAATTTCACCAAATATATTTGATATACTGTATATAAAATATCAAATTTCACCAAATGTATATTATATACTATACGAAAAATATGAAAATACAGCAAATACATATTATATACTGTACATAAAATATCAAATTTCACCAAATATATATTAAATACTGTCCATAAAATATCAAATTCCACGAAATATATATTATATACTGTACATAAAATATCAAATTTCAAAAAATAAATATTATATACTGTACATAAAATATGAAAGTACACCAAATATATATTATATGCTGTACATAAAATATCAAATTTCACCAAATATATATTATATACTGTCCATAAAATATCAAATTTCACCAAATATATATTATATACTGTACATATAATATCAAATTTAACCAAATATATATTACATACTGTACATAAGATATGAAAGTACCCCAAAAATATGTTATCTGCTGTACATAAAATATGAAAGTACACCAAATATATATTATATACTCTACATAAAATATCAAAGTACAGCAAATATGTATTATGTACTGTAAATAAAATATGAAAGTACCCCAAATGCATATTATATACTGTACACAAAATATCAAATTTAACCAAATATATAATATATATTGTACATAAATTGTGAAAGTACACCAAATATATATATCATACTGTCCATAAAATATCAAATTTCACCAAATATATTTGATATACTGTATATAAAATATCAAATTTCACCAAATGTATATTATATACTATACATAAAATATGAAAACACAGCAAATACATATTACATACTGTACATAAAATATCAAATTTCACCAAATATATATTATATACTGTCCATAAAATATCAAATTTCAACAAATATATATTATATACTGTACATATAATATCAAATTTCAAAAAATATATATTATATACTGTACATAAAATATGAAAGTACACCAAAAATATATTATATACTGTCCATAAAATATCAAATTTCACCAAATATATATTATATACTGTTCTAAAATATCAAATTTCATCAAATATATATTATATAGTGTACATATAATATCAAATTTAACCAAATATATATTACATACTGTACATAAGATATGAAAGTACCACAAAAATATGTTATCTACTGTACATAAAATATGAAAGTACACCGAATTTATATTATATACTCTACATAAAATATCAAACTACAGCAAATATATATTATATACTGTAAATAAAATATGAAAGTACACCAAATGCATATTATATACTGTACACAAAATATCAAATTTAGCCAAATATATAATATATATTGTACATAAATTGTGAAAGTACACCAAATATATATATCATACTATCCATAAAATATCAAATTTCACCAAATATATTTGATATACTGTATATAAAATATCAAATTTCACCAAATGTATATTATATACTATACATAAAATATGAAAATACAGCAAATACATATTATATACTGTACATAAAGTATCAAATTTCACCAAATATATATTATATACTGTCCATATAATATAAAATTTCACCAAATATATATTATATACTGTACATATAATATCAAATTTCAAAAAATATATATTATATACTATACATAAAATATGAAAGTACACCAAAAATATATTATATACTGTACATAAAATATCAAATTTCACCAGATATATATTATATACTGTACATAAAATATCAAATTTCACCAAATATATATTGTATACTGTACTTAAAATATGAAAGTACCCAAAACATATGTTATCTACTGTACATAAAATATGAAAGTACACCAAATTTATATTATATACTCTACATAAAATATCAAAGTATAGCAAATATATATTATGTACTGTAAATAAAATATGAAAGTACACCAAAAGCATATTATATACTGTACACAAAATATCAAATTTAACCAAATATATAATATGTATTGTACATAAATTATGAAAGTACACCAAATATATATAACATACTGTATATAAAATATCAAATTTCACCAAATATATTTGGTATACTGTATATAAAATATCAAATTTCACCAAATGTATATTATATACTATACATAAAATATGAAAATACAGCAAATACATATTATATACTGTACATAAAATATCAAATTTCACCAAATATATATTATATACTGTCCATAAAATATCAAATTTCACGAAATATATATTAAATACTGTACATATAATATCAAATTTCAAAAAATATATATTACATACTGTACATAAAATATGAAAGTACACCAAATATATATTATATGCTGTACATAAAATATCAAATTTCACCAAATATATATTATATACTGTCCATAAAATATCAAATTCACCAAATATATTTGATATACTGTATATAAAATATCAAATTTCACCAAATGTATATTATATACTATACATAAAATATGAAAATACAGCAAATACATATTATATACTGTACATAAAATATCAAATTTCACCAAATATATATTATATACTGTCCATAAAATATCAAATTCCAGGAAATATATATTATATACTGTACATAAAATATCAAATTTCAAAAAATAAATATTACATACTGTACATAAAAGATGAAAGTACACCAAATATATATTATATGCTGTACATAAAATATCAAATTTCACCAAATATATATTATATACTGTCCATAAAATATCAAATTTCACCAAATATATATTACATACTGTACATATAATATCAAATTTAACCAAATATATATTACATACTGTACATAAGATATGAAAGTACCCCAAAAATATGTTATCTACTGTACATAAAATATGAAAGTACACCAAATTTATATTATATACTCTACATAAAATATCAAACTACAGCAAATATATATTATATACTGTAAATAAAGTATGAAAGTACACCAAATGCATATTATATACTGTACACAAAATATCAAATTTAACCAAATATATAATATATATTGTACATAAATTGTGAAAGTACACCAAATATATATATCATACTATCCATAAAATATCAAATTTCACCAAATATATTTGATATACTGTATATAAAATATCAAATTTCACCAAATGTATATTATATACTATACATAAAATATGAAAATACAGCAAATACATATTATATACTGTACATAAAATATCAAATTTCACCAAATATATATTATATACTGTCCATAAAATATCAAATTTCACCAAATATATATTATATACTGTACATATAATATCAAATTTCAAAAAATATATATTATATACTATACATAAAATATGAAAGTACACCAAAAATATATTATATACTGTACATAAAATATCAAATTTCACCAAATATATATTATATACTGTACATAAAATATCAAATTTCACCAAATATATATTGTATACTGTACTTAAAATATGAAAGTACCCAAAAAATATGTTATCTACTGTACATAAAATATGAAAGTACAACAAATTTATATTATATACTCTACATAAAATATCAAAGTATAGCAAATATATATTATACACTGTAAATAAAATATGAAAGTACACCAAAAGCATATTATATACTGTACACAAAATATCAAATTTAACCAAATATATAATATGTATTGTACATAAATTATGAAAGTACACCATATATATAACATACTGTACATAAAATATCAAATTTCACCAAATATATTTGGTATACTGTATATAAAATATCAAATTTCACCAAATGTATATTATATACTATACATAAAATATGAAAATACAGCAAATACATATTATATACTGTACATAAAATATCAAATTTCACCAAATATATATTATATACTGTCCATAAAATATCAAATTTCACGAAATATATATTAAATACGGTACATATAATATCAAATTTCAAAAAATATATATTACATACTGTACATAAAATATGAAAGTACACCAAATATATATTATATGCTGTACATAAAATATCAAATTTCACCAAATATATATTATATACTGTCCATAAAATATCAAATTCACCAAATATATTTGATATACTGTATATAAAATATCAAATTTCACCAAATGTATATTATATACTATACATAAAATATGAAAATACAGCAAATACATATTATATACTGTACATAAAATATCAAATTTCACCAAATATATTTTATATACTGTCCTTAAAATATCAAATTTCACCAAAAATATATTATATACTGTACATAAAATATCAAATTTCACCAAATATATATTGTATACTGTACTTAAAATATGAAAGTACGCCAAAAATATGTAATCTACTGTACATAAAACATGAAAGTACACCAAATTTATATTATATACTCTACATAAAATATCAAAGTACAGCAAATATATATTATATACTGTAAATAAAATATGAAAGTACACCAAATGCATATTATATACTGTACACAAAATATCAAATTTAGCCAAATATATAATATATATTGTACATAAATTATGAAAGTACACCAAATATATATATCATACTGTACATAAAATATCAAATTTCACCAAATATATTTGATATACTGTATATAAAATATCAAATTTCACCAAATGTATATTATATACTATACGAAAAATATGAAAATACAGCAAATACATATTATATACTGTACATAAAATATCAAATTTCACCAAATATATATTAAATACTGTCCATAAAATATCAAATTCCACGAAATATATATTATATACTGTACATAAAATATCAAATTTCAAAAAATAAATATTATATACTGTACATAAAATATGAAAGTACACCAAATATATATTATATGCTGTACATAAAATATCAAATTTCACCAAATATATATTATATACTGTCCATAAAATATCAAATTTCACCAAATATATATTATATACTGTACATATAATATCAAATTTAACCAAATATATATTACATACTGTACATAAGATATGAAAGTACCCCAAAAATATGTTATCTGCTGTACATAAAATATGAAAGTACACCAAATATATATTATATACTCTACATAAAATATCAAAGTACAGCAAATATGTATTATGTACTGTAAATAAAATATGAAAGTACCCCAAATGCATATTATATACTGTACACAAAATATCAAATTTAACCAAATATATAATATATATTGTACATAAATTGTGAAAGTACACCAAATATATATATCATACTGTCCATAAAATATCAAATTTCACCAAATATATTTGATATACTGTATATAAAATATCAAATTTCACCAAATGTATATTATATACTATACATAAAATATGAAAACACAGCAAATACATATTACATACTGTACATAAAATATCAAATTTCACCAAATATATATTATATACTGTCCATAAAATATCAAATTTCAACAAATATATATTATATACTGTACATATAATATCAAATTTCAAAAAATATATATTATATACTGTACATAAAATATGAAAGTACACCAAAAATATATTATATACTGTCCATAAAATATCAAATTTCACCAAATATATATTATATACTGTTCTAAAATATCAAATTTCATCAAATATATATTATATAGTGTACATATAATATCAAATTTAACCAAATATATATTACATACTGTACATAAGATATGAAAGTACCACAAAAATATGTTATCTACTGTACATAAAATATGAAAGTACACCGAATTTATATTATATACTCTACATAAAATATCAAACTACAGCAAATATATATTATATACTGTAAATAAAATATGAAAGTACACCAAATGCATATTATATACTGTACACAAAATATCAAATTTAGCCAAATATATAATATATATTGTACATAAATTTTGAAAGTACACCAAATATATATATCATACTATCCATAAAATATCAAATTTCACCAAATATATTTGATATACTGTATATAAAATATCAAATTTCACCAAATGTATATTATATACTATACATAAAATATGAAAATACAGCAAATACATATTATATACTGTACATAAAGTATCAAATTTCACCAAATATATATTATATACTGTCCATATAATATAAAATTTCACCAAATATATATTATATACTGTACATATAATATCAAATTTCAAAAAATATATATTATATACTATACATAAAATATGAAAGTACACCAAAAATATATTATATACTGTACATAAAATATCAAATTTCACCAGATATATATTATATACTGTACATAAAATATCAAATTTCACCAAATATATATTGTATACTGTACTTAAAATATGAAAGTACCCAAAACATATGTTATCTACTGTACATAAAATATGAAAGTACACCAAATTTATATTATATACTCTACATAAAATATCAAAGTATAGCAAATATATATTATGTACTGTAAATAAAATATGAAAGTACACCAAAAGCATATTATATACTGTACACAAAATATCAAATTTAACCAAATATATAATATGTATTGTACATAAATTATGAAAGTACACCAAATATATATAACATACTGTATATAAAATATCAAATTTCACCAAATATATTTGGTATACTGTATATAAAATATCAAATTTCACCAAATGTATATTATATACTATACATAAAATATGAAAATACAGCAAATACATATTATATACTGTACATAAAATATCAAATTTCACCAAATATATATTATATACTGTCCATAAAATATCAAATTTCACGAAATATATATTAAATACTGTACATATAATATCAAATTTCAAAAAATATATATTACATACTGTACATAAAATATGAAAGTACACCAAATATATATTATATGCTGTACATAAAATATCAAATTTCACCAAATATATATTATATACTGTCCATAAAATATCAAATTCACCAAATATATTTGATATACTGTATATAAAATATCAAATTTCACCAAATGTATATTATATACTATACATAAAATATGAAAATACAGCAAATACATATTATATACTGTACATAAAATATCAAATTTCACCAAATATATATTATATACTGTCCATAAAATATCAAATTCCAGGAAATATATATTATATACTGTACATAAAATATCAAATTTCAAAAAATAAATATTACATACTGTACATAAAAGATGAAAGTACACCAAATATATATTATATGCTGTACATAAAATATCAAATTTCACCAAATATATATTATATACTGTCCATAAAATATCAAATTTCACCAAATATATATTACATACTGTACATATAATATCAAATTTAACCAAATATATATTACATACTGTACATAAGATATGAAAGTACCCCAAAAATATGTTATCTACTGTACATAAAATATGAAAGTACACCAAATTTATATTATATACTCTACATAAAATATCAAACTACAGCAAATATATATTATATACTGTAAATAAAGTATGAAAGTACACCAAATGCATATTATATACTGTACACAAAATATCAAATTTAACCAAATATATAATATATATTGTACATAAATTGTGAAAGTACACCAAATATATATATCATACTATCCATAAAATATCAAATTTCACCAAATATATTTGATATACTGTATATAAAATATCAAATTTCACCAAATGTATATTATATACTATACATAAAATATGAAAATACAGCAAATACATATTATATACTGTACATAAAATATCAAATTTCACCAAATATATATTATATACTGTCCATAAAATATCAAATTTCACCAAATATATATTATATACTGTACATATAATATCAAATTTCAAAAAATATATATTATATACTATACATAAAATATGAAAGTACACCAAAAATATATTATATACTGTACATAAAATATCAAATTTCACCAAATATATATTATATACTGTACATAAAATATCAAATTTCACCAAATATATATTGTATACTGTACTTAAAATATGAAAGTACCCAAAAAATATGTTATCTACTGTACATAAAATATGAAAGTACAACAAATTTATATTATATACTCTACATAAAATATCAAAGTATAGCAAATATATATTATATACTGTAAATAAAATATGAAAGTACACCAAAAGCATATTATATACTGTACACAAAATATCAAATTTAACCAAATATATAATATGTATTGTACATAAATTATGAAAGTACACCATATATATAACATACTGTACATAAAATATCAAATTTCACCAAATATATTTGGTATACTGTATATAAAATATCAAATTTCACCAAATGTATATTATATACTATACATAAAATATGAAAATACAGCAAATACATATTATATACTGTACATAAAATATCAAATTTCACCAAATATATATTATATACTGTCCATAAAATATCAAATTTCACGAAATATATATTAAATACTGTACATATAATATCAAATTTCAAAAAATATATATTACATACTGTACATAAAATATGAAAGTACACCAAATATATATTATATGCTGTACATAAAATATCAAATTTCACCAAATATATATTATATACTGTCCATAAAATATCAAATTCACCAAATATATTTGATATACTGTATATAAAATATCAAATTTCACCAAATGTATATTATATACTATACATAAAATATGAAAATACAGCAAATACATATTATATACTGTACATAAAATATCAAATTTCACCAAATATATTTTATATACTGTCCTTAAAATATCAAATTTCACCAAATATATATTATATACTGTACATAAAATATCAAATTTCACCAAATATATATTGTATACTGTACTTAAAATATGAAAGTACGCCAAAAATATGTTATCTACTGTACATAAAACATGAAAGTACACCAAATTTATATTATATACTCTACATAAAATATCAAAGTACAGCAAATATATATTATATACTGTAAATAAAATATGAAAGTACACCAAATGCATATTATATACTGTACACAAAATATCAAATTTAACCAAATATATAATATATATTGTACATAAATTATGAAAGTACACCAAATATATATATCATACTCTACATAAAATATCAAATTTCACCAAATATATTTGATATACTGTATATAAAATATCAAATTTCACCAAATATATATTATATACTATACATAAAATATGAAAATACAGCAAATACATATTATATACTGTACATAAAATATCAAATTTCACCAAATATATATTAAATACTGTCAATAAAATATCAAATTCCACGAAATATATATTATATACTGTACATAAAATATCAAATTCAAAAAATAAATATTACATACTGTACATAAAAGATGAAAGTACACCAAATATATATTATATGCTGTACAAAAAATATCAAATTTCACCAAATATATATTATATACTGTCCATAAAATATCAAATTTCACCAAATATATATTATATACTGTACATATAATATCAAATTTAACCAAATATATATTACATACTGTACATAAGATATGAAAGTACCCCAAAAATATGTTATCTGCTGTACATAAAATATGAAAGTACACCAAATATATATTATATACTCTACATAAAATATCAAAGTACAGCAAATATGTATTATGTACTGTAAATAAAATATGAAAGTACCCCAAATGCATATTATATACTGTACACAAAATATCAAATTTAACCAAATATATAATATATATTGTACATAAATTGTGAAAGTACACCAAATATATATATCATACTGTCCATAAAATATCAAATTTCACCAAATATATTTGATATACTGTATATAAAATATCAAATTTCACCAAATGTATATTATATACTATACATAAAATATGAAAACACAGCAAATACATATTACATACTGTACATAAAATATCAAATTTCACCAAATATATATTATATACTGTCCATAAAATATCAAATTTCACCAAATATATATTATATACTGTACATATAATATCAAATTTCAAAAAATATATATTATATACTATACATAAAATATGAAAGTACACCAAAAATATATTATATACTGTACATAAAATATCAAATTTCACCAAATATATATTATATACTGTACATAAAATATCAAATTTCACCAAATATATATTGTATACGGTACTTAAAATATGAAAGTACCCAAAAAATATGTTATCTACTGTACATAAAATATGAAAGTACAACAAATTTATATTATATACTCTACATAAAATATCAAAGTATAGCAAATATATATTATATACTGTAAATAAAATATGAAAGTACACGAAAAGCATATTATATACTGTACACAAAATATCAAATTTAACCAAATATATAATATGTATTGTACATAAATTATGAAAGTACACCAAATATATATAACATACTGTACATAAAATATCAAATTTCACCAAATATATTTGGTATACTGTATATAAAATATCAAATTTCACCAAATGTATATTATATACTATAAATAAAATATGAAAATACAGCAAATACATATTATATACTGTACATAAAATATCAAATTTCACCAAATATATATTATATACTGTCCATAAAATATCAAATTTCACGAAATATATATTAAATACTGTACATATAATATCAAATTTCAAAAAATATATAATACATACTGTACATAAAATATGAAAGTACACCAAATATATATTATATGCTGTACATAAAATATCAAATTTCACCAAATATATATTATATACTGTCCATAAAATATCAAATTCACCAAATATATTTGATATACTGTATATAAAATATCAAATTTCACCAAATGCATATTATATACTATACATAAAATATGAAAATACAGCAAATACATATTATATACTGTACATAAAATATCAAGTTTCACCAAATATATTTTATATACTGTCCATAAAATATCAAATTTCACCCAATATATATTATATACTGTACATATAATATCAAATTTCAAAAAATATATATTATATACTGTACATAAAATATGAAAGTACACCAAAAATATATTATATACTGTACATAAAATATCAAATTTCACCAAATATATAGTATATACTGTACATAAAATATCAAATTTCACCAAATATATATTGTATACTGTACTTAAAATATGAAACTACCCCAAAAATATGTTATCTACTGTACATAAAATATGAAAGTACACCAAATTTATATTATATACTCTAAATAAAATATCAAAGTATAGCAAATATATATTATATACTGTAAATAAAATATGAAAGTACACCAAATGCATATTATATACTGTACACAAAATATCAAATTTAACCAAATATATAATAGATATTGTACATAAATTATGAAAGTACACCAAATATATATATCATACTGTCCATAAAATATCAAATTTCACCAAACATATTTGATATACTGTATATAAAATATCAAATTTCACCAAATGTATATTATATACTATACATAAAATATGAAAATACAGCAAATACATATTATATACTGTACATAAAATATCAAATTTCACCAAATGTATATTATATACTGTCCATAAAATATCAAATTTCACCAAATATATATTATATACCGTACATATAATATCAAATTTCAAAAAATATATATTATATACTGTACATAAAATATGAAAGTACACCAAAAATATATTATATACTGTACATAAAATATCAAATTTCACCAAATATATATTATATACTGTACATAAAATATCAAATTTCACCAAATATATATTGTATACTGTACTTAAAATATGAAAGTACCCCAAAAATATGTTATCTACTGTACATAAAACATGAAAGTACACTAAATTTATATTATATACTCTACATAAAATATCAAAGTACAGCAAATATATATTATATACTGTAAATAAAATATGAAAGTACACCAAATGCATATTATATACTGTACACAAAATATCAAATTTAACCAAATATATAATATATATTGTACATAAATTATGAAAGTACACCAAATATATATATCATACTGTACATAAAATATCAAATTTCACCAAATATATTTGGTATACTGTACATAAAATATCAAATTTCACCAAATGTATATTATATACTATAAATAAAATATGAAAATACAGCAAATACATATTACATACTGTACATAAAATATCAAATTTCACCAAATATATATTATATACTGTCCATAAAATATCAAATTTCACAAAATATATATTATATACTGTACATATAATATCAAATTTCAAAAAATATATATTACATACTGTACATAAAAGATGAAAGTACACCAAATATATATTATATGCTGTACATAAAATATCAAATTTCACCAAATATATATTATATACTGTCCATAAAATATCAAATTTCACCAAATATATTTGATATACTGTATATAAAATATCAAATTTCACCAAATGTATATTATATACTATACATAAAATATGAAAATACAGCAAATACATATTATATACTGTACATAAAATATCAAATTTCACCAAATATATTTTATATACTGTCCATAAAATATCAAATTTCACCAAATATATATTATATACTGTACATATAATATCAAATTTCAAAAAATATATATTATATACTGTACATAAAATATGAAAGTACACCAAAAATATATTATATACTGTACATAAAATATCAAATTTCACCAAATATATATTATACACTGTACATAAAATATCAAATTTCACCAAATATATATTGTATACTGTACTTAAAATATGAAAGTATCCCAAAAATATGTTATCTACTGTAAATAAAATATGAAAGTACACCAAATTTATATTATATACTCTACATAAAATATCAAAGTATAGCAAATATATATTATATACTGTATATAAAATATGAAAGTACACCAAATGCATATTATATACTGTACACAAAATATCAAATTTAACCAAATATATAATATATATTGTACATAAATTATGAAAGTACACCAAATATATATATCATACTGTACATAAAATATCAAATTTCACCAAATATATTTGATATACTGTATATAAAATATCAAATTTCACCAAATGTATATTATATACTATACATAAAATATGAAAATACAGCAAATACATATTATATACTGTACATAAAATATCAAATTTCACCAAATGTATATTATATACTGTCCATAAAATATCAAATTTCACCAAATATATATTATATACTGTACATATAATATCAAATTTCAAAAAATATATATTATATACTGTACATAAAATATGAAAGTACACCAAAAATATATTATATACTGTACATAAAATATCAAATTTCACCAAATATATATTATATACTGTACATAAAATATCAAATTTCACCAAATATATATTATATACTGTACATATAATATCAAATTTCAAAAAATATATATTATATACTGTACATAAAATATGAAAGTACACCAAAAATATATTATATACTGTACATAAAATATCAAATTTCACCAAATATATATTATATACTGTACATAAAATATCAAATTTCACCAAATATATATTGTATTCTGTACTTAAAATATGAAAGTACCCCAAAAATATGTTATCTACTGTACATAAAACATGAAAGTACACCAAATTTATATTATATACTCTACATAAAATATCAAAGTACAGCAAATATATATTATATACTGTAAATAAAATATGAAAGTACACCAAATGCATATTATATACTGTACACAAAATATCAAATTTAACCAAATATATAATATATATTGTACATAAATTATGAAAGTACACCAAATATATATATCATACTGTACATAAAATATCAAATTTCACCAAATATATTTGGTATACTGTACATAAAATATCAAATTTCACCAAATGTATATTATATACTATAAATAAAATATGAAAATACAGCAAATACATATTACATACTGTACATAAAATATCAAATTTCACCAAATATATATTATATACTGTCCATAAAATATCAAATTTCACAAAATATATATTATATACTGTACATATAATATCAAATTTCAAAAAATATATATTACATACTGTACATAAAAGATGAAAGTACACCAAATATATATTATATGCTGTACATAAAATATCAAATTTCACCAAATATATATTATATACTGTCCATAAAATATCAAATTTCACCAAATATATTTGATATACTGTATATAAAATATCAAATTTCACCAAATGTATATTATATACTATACATAAAATATGAAAATACAGCAAATACATATTATATACTGTACATAAAATATCAAATTTCACCAAATATATTTTATATACTGTCCATAAAATATCAAATTTCACCAAATATATATTATATACTGTACATATAATATCAAATTTCAAAAAATATATATTATATACTGTACATAAAATATGAAAGTACACCAAAAATATATTATATACTGTACATAAAATATCAAATTTCACCAAATATATATTATACACTGTACATAAAATATCAAATTTCACCAAATATATATTGTATACTGTACTTAAAATATGAAAGTACCCCAAAAATATGTTATCTACTGTAAATAAAATATGAAAGTACACCAAATTTATATTATATACTCTACATAAAATATCAAAGTATAGCAAATATATATTATATACTGTAAATAAAATATGAAAGTACACCAAATGCATATTATATACTGTACACAAAATATCAAATTTAACCAAATATATAATATATATTGTACATAAATTATGAAAGTACACCAAATATATATATCATACTGTACATAAAATATCAAATTTCACCAAATATATTTGATATACTGTATATAAAATATCAAATTTCACCAAATGTATATTATATACTATACATAAAATATGAAAATACAGCAAATACATATTATATACTGTACATAAAATATCAAATTTCACCAAATGTATATTATATACTGTCCATAAAATATCAAATTTCACCAAATATATATTATATACTGTACATATAATATCAAATTTCAAAAAATATATATTATATACTGTACATAAAATATGAAAGTACACCAAAAATATATTATATACTGTACATAAAATATCAAATTTCACCAAATATATATTATATACTGTACATAACATATCAAATTTCACCAAATATATATTGTATACTGTACTTAAAATATGAAAGTACCCCAAAAATATGTTATCTACTGTACATAAAACATGAAAGTACACCAAATTTATATTATATACTCTACATAAAATATCAAAGTACAGCAAAAATATATTATATACTGTAAATAAAATATGAAAGTACACCAAATGCATATTATATACTGTACACAAAATATCAAATTTAACCAAATATATAATATATATTGTACATAAATTATGAAAGTACACCAAATATATATATCATACTGTACATAAAATATCAAATTTCACCAAATATATTTGATATACTGTATATAAAATATCAAATTTCACCAAATGTATATTATATACTATACATAAAATATGAAAATACAGCAAATACATATTATATACTGTACATAAAATATCAAATTTCACCAAATATATATTATATACTGTCCATAAAATATCAAATTCCACGAAATATATATTATATACTGTACATAAAATATCAAACTTCAAAAAATAAATATTACATACTGTACATAAAAGATGAAAGTACACCAAATATATATTATATGCTGTACATAAAATATCAAATTTCACCAAATATATATTACATACTGTCCATAAAATATAAAATTTCACCAAATATATATTATATGCTGTACATAAAATATCAAATTTCACCAAATATATATTATATACTGTCCATAAAATATCAAATTTCACCAAATATATATTATATACTGTACATATAATATCAAATTTCACCAAATATATATTGTATACTGTACATAAGATATGAAAGAACCCCAAAAATATGTTATCTACTGTACATAAAATATGAAAGTACACCAAATTTATATTATATACTCTACATAAAATATCAAACTACAGCAAATATATATTATATACTGTAAATAAAATATGAAAGTACACCAAATGCATATTATATACTGTACACAAAATATCAAATTTAACCAAATATATAATATATATTGTACAGAAATTATGAAAGTACACCAAATATATATATCATACTGTCTATAAAATATCAAATTTCACCAAATATATTTGATATACTGTATATAAAATATCAAATTTCACCAAATGTATATTATATACTATACATAAAATATGAAAATACAGCAAATACATATTATATACTGTACATAAAATATCAAATTTCACCAAATATATATTATATACTGTCCATAAAATATCAAATTTCACCAAATATATATTATATACTGTACATATAATATCAAATTTCAAAAAATATATATTATATACTATACAAAAGATATGAAAGTACACCAAAAATATATTATATACTGTACATAAAATATCAAATTTCACCAAATATATATTATATACTGTACATAAAATATCAAATTTCACCAAATATATATTGTATACTGTACTTAAAATATGAAAGTACCCAAAAAATATGTTATCTACTGTACATAAAATATGAAAGTACACCAAATTTATATTATATACTCTACATAAAATATCAAAGTGTAGCAAATATATATTATATACTGTAAATAAAATATGAAAGTACACCAAAAGCATATTATATACTGTACACAAAATATCAAATTTAACCAAATATATAATATGTATTGTACATAAATTATGAAAGTACACCAAATATATATAACATACTGTACATAAAATATCAAATTTCACCAAATATATTTGGTATACTGTATATAAAATATCAAATTTCACCAAATGTATATTATATACTATACATAAAATATGAAAATACAGCAAATACATATTATATACTGTACATAAAATATCAAATTTCACCAAATATATATTATATACTGTCCATAAAATATGAAATTTCACCAAATATATATTATATACTGTACATATAATCTCAAATTTCAAAAAATATATATTATACACTGTACATAAAATATGAAAGTACACCAAAAATATATTATATACTGTACATAAAATATCAAATTTCACCAAATATATATTATATACTGTACATAAAATATCAAATTTCACCAAATATATATTGTATACAGTACTTAAAATATGAAAGTACCCCAAAAATATGTTATCTACTGTACATAAAACATGAAAGTACACCAAATTTATATTATATACTCTACATAAAATATCAAAGTACAGCAAATATATATTATATACTGTAAATAAAATATGAAAGTACACCAAATGCATATTATATACTGTACACAAAATATCAAATTTAACCAAATATATAATATATATTGTACATAAATTATGAAAGTACACCAAATATATATATCATACTGTACATAAAATATCAAATTTCACCAAATATATTTGATATACTGTATATAAAATATCAAATTTCACCAAATGTATATTATATACTATACATAAAATATGAAAATACAGCAAATACATATTATATACTGTATATAAAATATCAAATTTCACCAAATATATATTATATACTGTCCATAAAATATCAAATTCCACGAAATATATATTATATACTGTACATAAAATATCAAACTTCAAAAAATAAATATTACATACTGTACATAAAAAATGAAAGTACACCAAATATATATTATATGCTGTACATAAAATATCAAATTTCACCAAATATATATTATATACTGTCCATAAAATATCAAATTTCACCAAATATATATTATATGCTGTACATAAAATATCAAATTTCACCAAATATATATTATATACTGTCCATAAAATATCAAATTTCACCAAATATATATTATATACTGTACATATAATATCAAATTTCAAAAAATATATATTATATACTATACATAAAATATGAAAGTACACCAAAAATATATTATATACTGTACATAAAATATCAAATTTCACCAAATATATATTATATACTATACATAAAATATCAAATTTCACCAAAAATATATTGTATACTGTACTTAAAATATGAAAGTACCCAAAAAATATGTTATCTACTGTACATAAAATATGAAAGTACACCAAATTTATATTATATACTCTATATAAAATATCAAAGTATAGCAAATATATATTATATACTGTAAATAAAATATGAAAGTACACCAAAAGCATATTATATACTGTACACAAAATATCAAATTTAACCAAATATATAATATGTATTGTACATAAATTATGAAAGTACACCAAATATATATAACATACTGTACATAAAATATCAAATTTCACCAAATATATTTGGCATACTGTATATAAAATATCAAATTTCACCAAATGTATATTATATACTATACATAAAATATGAAAATACAGCAAATACATATTACATACTGTACATAAAAGATGAAAGTACACCAAATATATATTATATGCTGTACATAAAATATCAAATTTCACCAAATATATATTATATACTGTCCATAAAATATCAAATTTCACCAAATATATTTGATATACTGTATATAAAATATCAAATTTCACCAAATGTATATTATATACTATACATAAAATATGAAAATACAGCAAATACATATTATATCCTGTACATAAAATATCAAATTTCACCAAATATATATTATATACTGTCCATAAAATATCAATTTTCACCAAATATATATTATATACTGTACATATAATATCAAATTTCAAAAAATATATATTATATACTGTACATAAAATATGAAAGTACACCAAAAATATATTATATACTGTACATAAAATATGAAAGTACACCAAAAATATATTATATACTGTACATAAAATATCAAATTTCACCAAATATATATTATATACTGTACAGAAAATATCAAATTTCACCAAATATATATTGTATACTGTATATAAAATATGAAAGTACCCCAAAAATATGTTATCTACTGTACATAAAATATGAAAGTACACCAAATATATATTATACACTCTACATAAAATATCAAAGTACAGCAAATATGTATTATATACTGTAAATAAAATATGAAAGTTCACCAAAGGCATATTATATACTGTACACAAAATATCAAATTTAACCAAATATATAATATATAGTACATAAATTATGAAAGTACACCAAATATATATATATCATACTGTACATAAAATATCAAATTTCACCAAATATATTTGAAATACTGTATATAAAATATCAAATTTCACCAAATGTATATTATATACTGTAAATAAAATATGAAAATACAGCATATACATATTATATACTGTACATAAAATATCAAATTTCACCAAATATATATTATATACTGTCCATAAACTATCAAATTCCACAAAATATATATTATATACTGTACATAAAATATCAAATTTCAAAAAATATATATTACATACTGTACATAAAAGATGAAAGTACACCAAATATATATTATATGCAGTACATAAAATATCAAATTTCACCAAATATATATTATATACTGTCCATAAAATATCAAATTTCACCAAATATATATTATATACTGTACATGTAATATCAAATTTCAAAAATTATATATTATATCCTGTTCATAAAATATGAAAGTACACCAGAAATACATTATATACTGTACATAAAATATCAAATTTCACCAAATATATATTATATGCTGTGTATAAAATATCAAATTTAACCAAATATATATTATATACCATACATAAAATATGAAAATAGAGCAAATATATATTATATACTGTACATAAAATATCAAATTTCAACAAATATATATTAAATGCCGTACATGAAATATCAAATTTCACCAAATATATATTATATACCGTACATAAAATATCAAATTTCAGAAAATATATACTATATACTGTATATAAAATATGAAAGTACACCAAATATATATTATATACTGTACATAAAATATGAAATTTCACCAAATATATATTATATACTGTACATAAAATATCAAATTTCACCAAATATATATTATATACTGTCCATAAAATATCAAATTTGGCCAAATATATATTATATACTGTACATATAATATCAAATTTCAAAAAATATATATTGTATACTGTACATAAAAAATGAAAGTACACCAAAAATATATTATATACTGTACATAAAATATAAAATTTCACCAAATATATATTATATACTGTACAAAAAGTATCAAATTTCACCAAATATATATTGTATACTGTATATAAAATATGAAAGTACACCAAATATATATTATCTACTGTACATAAAATATGAAAGTACACCAAATATATATTATATGCTGTACATAAAATATGAAAGTACACCAAATTTATTTTATACTGTATATGAAATATGAAAGTAGACGAAATATATATTATATACTGTATATAAAACATCAAATTTCACCTAATATATACTATATACTGTACATAAAACATGAAAGTACACTAAATATGTATTATATACAGTGCATAAAATATCAAATTTCACAAAATATATATGATATACTGTATATAAAATATGAAAGTACAGCAAATATATATTATATACTGTATAAGAAATATCAAATTTCACCAAATATACATTATATACTGTACATAAAATATCAAATTTCAACAACTATATATAATATACTGTACATAAAATATCAAATTTCACCAAATATATTTGATATACTGTATATAAAATATCAAATTTCAGCAAATGTGCATTATATACTATACATAAAATATGAAAAGACAGCAAATATATATTATATACTGTACATATAATATGAAATTTCACCTAATATATATTATATACTGTCCATGAAATATCAAATTTCACCAAATATATATTAAATACTGTACATATAATATCAAATTTCCAAAAATATATATTACATACTGTACATAAAATATGAAAGTACACCAAGTATATATTATATACTTTACATAAAATATCAAATTTCACCAAATATATATTATATACTGTCCATAAAATATCAAATTTCACCAAATACATATTATATACTGTACATGTATCAAATTTCAAAAAATATATATTATATACTGTACATAAAATATGAAAGTAAACCAGAAATATATTATATACTGTACATAAAATATCAAATTTCACCAAATATATATTTTATACTGTACAGAAAATATCAAATTTCACCAAAAATATATTGTATACTGTACATAAAATATGAAAGTACCCCAAAAATATGTTATCTACTGTACATAAAATATGAAAGTACACCAAATATATATTATATACTCTACATAAAATATCAAAGTACAGCAAATATATATTATATACTGTAAATAAAATATGAAAGTTCACCAAATGCATATTATATTCTGTACACAAAATATCAAATTTAACCAAATATATAATATATATTGTACATAAATTATGAAAGTACACCAAATATATATATCATACTGTCTAAAATATATCAAATTTCACCAAATATATTTGAAATACTGTATATAAAATATCAAATTTCACCAAATGTATATTATATACTATAAATAAAATATGAAAATACAGCAAATACATATTATATACTGTACATAAAATATCAAATTTCACCAAATATATATTATATACCGTACATAAAATATCAAATTTCAGAAAATATATACTATATACTGTATATAAAATATGAAAGTACACCAAATATATATTATATACTGTACATAAAATATGAAATTTCACCAAATATATATTATATACTGTACATAAAATATCAAATTTCACCAAATATATATTATATACTGTCCATAAAATATCAAATTTGGCCAAATATATATTATATACTGTACATATAATATCAAATTTCAAAAAATATATATTGTATACTGTACATAAAAAATGAAAGTACACCAAAAATATATTATATACTGTACATAAAATATAAAATTTCACCAAATATATATTATATACTGTACAAAAAGTATCAAATTTCACCAAATATATATTGTATACTGTATATAAAATATGAAAGTACACCAAATATATATTATCTACTGTACATAAAATATGAAAGTACACCAAATATATATTATATGCTGTACATAAAATATGAAAGTACACCAAATTTATTTTATACTGTATATGAAATATGAAAGTAGACGAAATATATATTATATACTGTATATAAAACATCAAATTTCACCTAATATATACTATATACTGTACATAAAACATGAAAGTACACTAAATATGTATTATATACAGTGCATAAAATATCAAATTTCACAAAATATATATGATATACTGTATATAAAATATGAAAGTACAGCAAATATATATTATATACTGTATATGAAATATCAAATTTCACCAAATATACATTATATACTGTACATAAAATATCAAATTTCAACAACTATATATAATATACTGTACATAAAATATCAAATTTCACCAAATATATTTGATATACTGTATATAAAATATCAAATTTCAGCAAATGTGCATTATATACTATACATAAAATATGAAAAGACAGCAAATATATATTATATACTGTACATATAATATGAAATTTCACCTAATATATATTATATACTGTCCATGAAATATCAAATTTCACCAAATATATATTAAATACTGTACATATAATATCAAATTTCCAAAAATATATATTACATACTGTACATAAAATATGAAAGTACACCAAGTATATATTATATACTTTACATAAAATATCAAATTTCACCAAATATATATTATATACTGTCCATAAAATATCAAATTTCACCAAATACATATTATATACTGTACATGTATCAAATTTCAAAAAATATATATTATATACTGTACATAAAATATGAAAGTAAACCAGAAATATATTATATACTGTACATAAAATATCAAATTTCACCAAATATATATTTTATACTGTACAGAAAATATCAAATTTCACCAAAAATATATTGTATACTGTACATAAAATATGAAAGTACCCCAAAAATATGTTATCTACTGTACATAAAATATGAAAGTACACCAAATATATATTATATACTCTACATAAAATATCAAAGTACAGCAAATATATATTATATACTGTAAATAAAATGTGAAAGTTCACCAAATGCATATTATATTCTGTACACAAAATATCAAATTTAACCAAATATATAATATATATTGTACATAAATTATGAAAGTACACCAAATATATATATCATACTGTCTAAAAAATATCAAATTTCACCAAATATATTTGAAATACTGTATATAAAATATCAAATTTCACCAAATGTATATTATATACTATAAATAAAATATGAAAATACAGCAAATACATATTATATACTGTACATAAAATATCAAATTTCACCAAATATATATTATATACTGTCCATAAAATATCAAATTCCACGAAATATATATTATATACTGTACATAAAATATCAAATTTCAAAAAATAAATATTACATACTGTACATAAAAGATGAAAGTACACCAAATATATATTATATGCTGTACATAAAATATCAAATTTCACCAAATATATATTATATACTGTCCATAAAATATCAAATTTCACCAAATATATATTATATAGTGTACATGTAATATCAAATTTCAAAAAATATATATTATATCCTGTTCATAAAATATGAAAGTACACCAGAAATACATTATATACTGTACATAAAATATCAAATTTCACCAAATATATATTATATGCTGTGTATAAAATATCAAATTTCACCAAATATATATTATATACCATACATAAAATATGAGAATACAGCAAATATATATTATATACTGTACATAAAATATCAAATTTCAACAAATATATATTAAATGCCGTACATGAAATATCAAGTTTCACCAAATATATATTACATACTGTACATAAAAAATCAAATTTCAGAAAATATATACTATATACTGTATATAAAATTTGAAAGTACACCAAATATATATTATATACTGTCCATAAAATATCAAATTTCACCAAATATATATTATATGCTGTACATAAAATATCAAATTTCACCAAATATATATTATATACTGTCCATAAAATATCAAATTTCACCAAATATATATTATATACTGTACATATAATATCAAATTTCACCAAATATATATTGTATACTGTACATAAGATATGAAAGTACCCCAAAAATATGTTATCTACTGCACATAAAATATGAAAGTACACCAAATATATATTATATACTCTACATAAAATATCAAACTACAGCAAATATATATTATATACTGTAAATAAAATATGAAAGTACACCAAATGCATATTATATACTGTACACAAAATATCAAATTTAACCAAATATATAATATATATTGTACATAAATTATGAAAGTACACCAAAAATACATATTATACTGTCCATAAAATATCAAATTTCACCAAATATATTTGATATACTGTCCATAAAATATCAAATTTCACCAAATGTATATTATATACTATACATAAAATATGAAAATACAGCAAATACATATTATATACTGTACATAAAATATCAAATTTCACCAAATATATATTATATACTGTCCATAAAATATCAAATTTCACCAAATATATATTATATACTGTACATATAATATCAAATTTCAAAAAATATATATTATATACTATACATAAAATATGAAAGTACACCAAAAATATATTATATACTGTACATAAAATATCAAATTTCACCAAATATATATTATATACTATACATAAAATATCAAATTTCACCAAAAATATATTGTATACTGTACTTAAAATATGAAAGTACCCAAAAAATATGTTATCTACTGTACATAAAATATGAAAGTACACCAAATTTATATTATATACTCTATATAAAATATCAAAGTATAGCAAATATATATTATATACTGTAAATAAAATATGAAAGTACACCAAAAGCATATTATATACTGTACACAAAATATCGAATTTAACCAAATATATAATATGTATTGTACATAAATTATGAAAGTACACCAAATATATATAACATACTGTACATAAAATATCAAATTTCACCAAATATATTTGGCATACTGTATATAAAATATCAAATTTCACCAAATGTATATTATATACTATACATAAAATATGAAAATACAGCAAATACATATTACATACTGTACATAAAAGATGAAAGTACACCAAATATATATTATATGCTGTACATAAAATATCAAATTTCACCAAATATATATTATATACTGTCCATAAAATATCAAATTTCACCAAATATATTTGATATACTGTATATAAAATATCAAATTTCACCAAATGTATATTATATACTATACATAAAATATGAAAATACAGCAAATACATATTATATCCTGTACATAAAATATCAAATTTCACCACATATATATTATATACTGTCCATAAAATATCAACTTTCACCAAATATATATTATATACTGTACATATAATATCAAATTTCAAAAAATATATATTATATACTGTACATAAAATATGAAAGTACACCAAAAATATATTATATACTGTACATAAATTATGAAAGTACACCAAAAATATATTATATACTGTACATAAAATATCAAATTTCACCAAATATATATTATATACTGTACAGAAAATATCAAATTTCACCAAACATATATTGTATACTGTATATAAAATATGAAAGTACCCCAAAAATATGTTATCTACTGTACATAAAATATGAAAGTACACCAAATATATATTATACACTCTACATAAAATATCAAAGTACAGCAAATATGTATTATATACTGTAAATAAAATATGAAAGTTCACCAAATGCATATTATATACTGTACACAAAATATCAAATTTAACCAAATATATAATATATAGTACATAAATTATGAAAGTACACCAAATATATATATATCATACTGTACATAAAATATCAAATTTCACCAAATATATTTGAAATACTGTATATAAAATATCAAATTTCACCAAATGTATATTATATACTATAAATAAAATATGAAAATACAGCATATACATATTATATACTGTACATAAAATATCAAATTTCACCAAATATATATTATATACTGTCCATAAACTATCAAATTCCACAAAATATATATTATATACTGTACATAAAATATCAAATTTCAAAAAATATATATTACATACTGTACATAAAAGATGAAAGTACACCAAATATATATTATATGCTGTACATAAAATATCAAATTTCACCAAATATATATTATATACTGTCCATAAAATATCAAATTTCACCAAATATATATTATATACTGTACATGTAATATCAAATTTCAAAAAATATATATTATATCCTGTTCATAAAATATGAAAGTACACCAGAAATACATTATATACTGTACATAAAATATCAAATTTCACCAAATATATATTATATGCTGTGTATAAAATATCAAATTTCACCAAATATATATTATATACCATACATAAAATATGAAAATAGAGCAAATATATATTATATACTGTACATAAAATATCAAATTTCAACAAATATATATTAAATGCCGTGCATGAAATATCAAATTTCACCAAATATATATTATATACTGTACATAAAATATCAAATTTCAGAAAATATATACTATATACTGTATATAAAATATGAAAGTACACCAAATATATATTATATACTGTACATAAAATATGAAATTTCACCAAATATATATTATATACTGTACATAAAATATCAAATTTCACCAAATATATATTATATACTGTCCATAAAATATCAAATTTGGCCAAATATATATTATATACTGTACATATAATATCAAATTTCAAAAAATATATATTGTATACTGTACATAAAAAATGAAAGTACACCAAAAATATATTATATACTGTACATAAAATATAAAATTTCACCAAATATATATTATATACTGTACAAAAAGTATCAAATTTCACCAAATATATATTGTATACTGTATATAAAATATGAAAGTACACCAAATATATATTATCTACTGTACATAAAATATGAAAGTACACCAAGTATATATTATATGCTGTACATAAAATATGAAAGTACACCAAATTTATTTTATACTGTATATGAAATATGAAAGTAGACGAAATATATATTATATACTGTATATAAAACATCAAATTTCACCTAATATATACTATATACTGTACATAAAACATGAAAGTACACTAAATATGTATTATATACAGTGCATAAAATATCAAATTTCACAAAATATATATGATATACTGTATATAAAATATGAAAGTACAGCAAATATATATTATATACTGTATATGAAATATCAAATTTCACCAAATATACATTATATACTGTACATAAAATATCAAATTTCAACAACTATATATAATATACTGTACATAAAATATCAAATTTCACCAAATATATTTGATATACTGTATATAAAATATCAAATTTCAGCAAATGTGCATTATATACTATACATAAAATATGAAAAGACAGCAAATATATATTATATACTGTACATATAATATGAAATTTCACCTAATATATATTATATACTGTCCATGAAATATCAAATTTCACCAAATATATATTAAATACTGTACATATAATATCAAATTTCAAAAAATATATATTACATACTGTACATAAAATATGAAAGTACACCAAGTATATATTATATACTTTACATAAAATATCAAATTTCACCAAATATATATTATATACTGTCCATAAAATATCAAATTTCACCAAATATATATTATATACTGTACATGTATCAAATTTCAAAAAATATATATTATATACTGTACATAAAATATGAAAGTAAACCAGAAATATATTATATACTGTACATAAAATATCAAATTTCACCAAATATATATTATATACTGTACAGAAAATATCAAATTTCACCAAATATATATTGTATACTGTACATAAAATATGAAAGTACCCCAAAAATATGTTATCTACTGTACATAAAATATGAAAGTACACCAAATATATATTATATACTCTACATAAAATATCAAAGTACAGCAAATATATATTATATACTGTAAATAAAATATGAAAGTTCACCAAATGCATAATATATTCTGTACACAAAATATCAAATTTAACCGAATATATAATATATATTGTACATAAATTATGAAAGTACACCAAATATATATATCATACTGTCTAAAAAATATCAAATTTCACCAAATATATTTGAAATACTGTATATAAAATATCAAATTTCACCAAATGTATATTATATACTATAAATAAAATATGAAAATACAGCAAATACATATTATATACTGTACATAAAATATCAAATTTCACCAAATATATATTATATACTGTCCATAAAATATCAAATTCCACGAAATATATATTATATACTGTACATAAAATATCAAATTTCAAAAAATAAATATTACATACTGTACATAAAAGATGAAAGTACACCAAATATATATTATATGCTGTACATAAAATATCAAATTTCACCAAATATATATTATATACTGTCCATAAAATATCAAATTTCACCAAATATATATTATATAGTGTACATGTAATATCAAATTTCAAAAAATATATATTATATCCTGTTCATAAAATATGAAAGTACACCAGAAATACATTATATACTGTACATAAAATATCAAATTTCACCAAATATATATTATATGCTGTGTATAAAATATCAAATTTCACCAAATATATATTATATACCATACATAAAATATGAGAATACAGCAAATATATATTATATACTGTACATAAAATATCAAATTTCAACAAATATATATTAAATGCCGTACATGAAATATCAAGTTTCACCAAATATATATTATATACTGTACATAAAATATCAAATTTCAGAAAATATATACTATATACTGTATATAAAATATGAAAGTACACCAAATATATATTATATACTGTACATAAAATATGAAATTTCACCAAATATATATTATATACTGTACATAAAATATCAAATTTCACCAAATATATATTATATACTGTCCATAAAATATCAAATTTGACCAAATATATATTATATACTGTACATATAATATCAAATTTCAAAAAATATATATTGTATACTGTAAATAAAAAATGAAAGTACACCAAAAATATATTATATACTGTACATAAAACATAAAATTTCACCAAATGTATATTATATACTGTACAAAAAATATCAAATTTCACAAAATATATATTGTATACTGTATATAAAATATGAAAGTACACCAAATATATATTATATGCTGTACATAAAATATGAAAGTACACCAAATTTATTTTATACTGTATATGAAATATGAAAGTAGACGAAATATATATTATATACTGTATATAAAACATCAAATTTCACCTAATATATACTATATACTGTACATAAAACATGAAAGTACACTAAATATGTATTATATACAGTGCATAAAATATCAAATTTCACAAAATATATATGATATACTGTATATAAAATATGAAAGTACAGCAAATATATATTATATACTGTATATGAAATATCAAATTTCACCAAATATACATTATATAGTGTACATAAAATATCAAATTTCAACAACTATATATAATATACTGTACATAAAATATCAAATTTCACCAAATATATTTGATATACTGTATATAAAATATCAAATTTCAGCAAATGTGCATTATATACTATACATAAAATATGAAAAGACAGCAAATATATATTATATACTGTACATATAATATGAAATTTCACCTAATATATATTATATACTGTCCATGAAATATCAAATTTCACCAAATATATATTAAATACTGTACATATAATATCAAATTTCCAAAAATATATATTACATACTGTACATAAAATATGAAAGTACACCAAGTATATATTATATACTTTACATAAAATATCAAATTTCACCAAATATATATTATATACTGTCCATAAAATATCAAATTTCACCAAATACATATTATATACTGTACATGTATCAAATTTCAAAAAATATATATTATATACTGTACATAAAATATGAAAGTAAACCAGAAATATATTATATACTGTACATAAAATATCAAATTTCACCAAATATATATTTTATACTGTACAGAAAATATCAAATTTCACCAAAAATATATTGTATACTGTACATAAAATATGAAAGTACCCCAAAAATATGTTATCTACTGTACATAAAATATGAAAGTACACCAAATATATATTATATACTCTACATAAAATATCAAAGTACAGCAAATATATATTATATACTGTAAATAAAATATGAAAGTTCACCAAATGCATATTATATTCTGTACACAAAATATCAAATTTAACCAAATATATAATATATATTGTACATAAATTATGAAAGTACACCAAATATATATATCATACTGTCTAAAAAATATCAAATTTCACCAAATATATTTGAAATACTGTATATAAAATATCAAATTTCACCAAATGTATATTATATACTATAAATAAAATATGAAAATACAGCAAATACATATTATATACTGTACATAAAATATCAAATTTCACCAAATATATATTATATACTGTCCATAAAATATCAAATTCCACGAAATATATATTATATACTGTACATAAAATATCAAATTTCAAAAAATAAATATTACATACTGTACATAAAAGATGAAAGTACACCAAATATATATTATATGCTGTACATAAAATATCAAATTTCACCAAATATATATTATATACTGTCCATAAAATATCAAATTTCACCAAATATATATTATATAGTGTACATGTAATATCAAATTTCAAAAAATATATATTATATCCTGTTCATAAAATATGAAAGTACACCAGAAATACATTATATACTGTACATAAAATATCAAATTGCACCAAATATATATTATATGCTGTGTATAAAATATCAAATTTCACCAAATATATATTATATACCATACATAAAATATGAGAATACAGCAAATATATATTATATACTGTACATAAAATATCAAATTTCAACAAATATATATTAAATGCCGTACATGAAATATCAAATTTCACCAAATATATATTACATACTGTACATAAAAAATCAAATTTCAGAAAATATATACTATATACTGTATATAAAATTTGAAAGTACACCAAATATATATTATATACTGTCCATAAAATATCAAATTTCACCAAATATATATTATATGCTGTACATAAAATATCAAATTTCACCAAATATATATTATATACTGTCCATAAAATATCAAATTTCACCAAATATATATTATATACTGTACATATAATATCAAATTTCACCAAATATATATTGTATACTGTACATAAGATATGAAAGTACCCCAAAAATATGTTATCTACTGCACATAAAATATGAAAGTACACCAAATATATATTATATACTCTACATAAAATATCAAACTACAGCAAATATATATTATATACTGTAAATAAAATATGAAAGTACACCAAATGCATATTATATACTGTACACAAAATATCAAATTTAACCAAATATATAATATATATTGTACATAAATTATGAAAGTACACCAAAAATACATATTATACTGTCCATAAAATATCAAATTTCACCAAATATATTTGATATACTGTCCATAAAATATCAAATTTCACCAAATGTATATTATATACTATACATAAAATATGAAAATACAGCAAATACATATTATATACTGTACATAAAATATCAAATTTCACCAAATATATATTATATACTGTCCATAAAATATCAAATTTCACCAAATATATATTATATACTGTACATATAATATCAAATTTCAAAAAATATATATTATATACTATACATAAAATATGAAAGTACACCAAAAATGTATTATATACTGTACATAAAATATCAAATTTCACCAAATATATATTATATACTATACATAAAATATCAAATTTCACCAAAAATATATTGTATACTGTACTTAAAATATGAAAGTACCCAAAAAATATGTTATCTACTGTACATAAAATATGAAAGTACACCAAATTTATATTATATACTCTATATAAAATATCAAAGTATAGCAAATATATATTATATACTGTAAATAAAATATGAAAGTACACCAAAAGCATATTATATACTGTACACAAAATATCGAATTTAACCAAATATATAATATGTATTGTACATAAATTATGAAAGTACACCAAATATATATAACATACTGTACATAAAATATCAAATTTCACCAAATATATTTGGCATACTGTATATAAAATATCAAATTTCACCAAATGTATATTATATACTATACATAAAATATGAAAATACAGCAAATACATATTACATACTGTACATAAAAGATGAAAGTACACCAAATATATATTATATGCTGTACATAAAATATCAAATTTCACCAAATATATATTATATACTGTCCATAAAATATCAAATTTCACCAAATATATTTGATATACTGTATATAAAATATCAAATTTCACCAAATGTATATTATATACTATACATAAAATATGAAAATACAGCAAATACATATTATATCCTGTACATAAAATATCAAATTTCACCACATATATATTATATACTGTCCATAAAATATCAACTTTCACCAAATATATATTATATACTGTACATATAATATCAAATTTCAAAAAATATATATTATATACTGTACATAAAATATGAAAGTACACCAAAAATATATTATATACTGTACATAAATTATGAAAGTACACCAAAAATATATTATATACTGTACATAAAATATCAAATTTCACCAAATATATATTATATACTGTACAGAAAATATCAAATTTCACCAAACATATATTGTATACTGTATATAAAATATGAAAGTACCCCAAAAATATGTTATCTACTGTACATAAAATATGAAAGTACACCAAATATATATTATACACTCTACATAAAATATCAAAGTACAGCAAATATGTATTATATACTGTAAATAAAATATGAAAGTTCACCAAATGCATATTATATACTGTACACAAAATATCAAATTTAACCAAATATATAATATATAGTACATAAATTATGAAAGTACACCAAATATATATATATCATACTGTACATAAAATATCAAATTTCACCAAATATATTTGAAATACTGTATATAAAATATCAAATTTCACCAAATGTATATTATATACTATAAATAAAATATGAAAATACAGCATATACATATTATATACTGTACATAAAATATCAAATTTCACCAAATATATATTATATACTGTCCATAAACTATCAAATTCCACAAAATATCTATTATATACTGTACATAAAATATCAAATTTCAAAAAATATATATTACATACTGTACATAAAAGATGAAAGTACACCAAATATATATTATATGCTGTACATAAAATATCAAATTTCACCAAATATATATTATATACTGTCCATAAAATATCAAATTTCACCAAATATATATTATATACTGTACATGTAATATCAAATTTCAAAAAATATATATTATATCCTGTTCATAAAATATGAAAGTACACCAGAAATACATTATATACTGTACATAAAATATCAAATTTCACCAAATATATATTATATGCTGTGTATAAAATATCAAATTTCACCAAATATATATTATATACCATACATAAAATATGAAAATAGAGCAAATATATATTATATACTGTACATAAAATATCAAATTTCAACAAATATATATTAAATGCCGTGCATGAAATATCAAATTTCACCAAATATATATTATATACTGTACATAAAATATCAAATTTCAGAAAATATATACTATATACTGTATATAAAATATGAAAGTACACCAAATATATATTATATACTGTACATAAAATATGAAATTTCACCAAATATATATTATATACTGTACATAAAATATCAAATTTCACCAAATATATATTATATACTGTCCATAAAATATCAAATTTGGCCAAATATATATTATATACTGTACATATAATATCAAATTTCAAAAAATATATATTGTATACTGTACATAAAAAATGAAAGTACACCAAAAATATATTATATACTGTACATAAAATATAAAATTTCACCAAATATATATTATATACTGTACAAAAAGTATCAAATTTCACCAAATATATATTGTATACTGTATATAAAATATGAAAGTACACCAAATATATATTATCTACTGTACATAAAATATGAAAGTACACCAAATATATATTATATGCTGTACATAAAATATGAAAGTACACCAAATTTATTTTATACTGTATATGAAATATGAAAGTAGACGAAATATATATTATATACTGTATATAAAACATCAAATTTCACCTAATATATACTATATACTGTACATAAAACATGAAAGTACACTAAATATGTATTATATACAGTGCATAAAATATCAAATTTCACAAAATATATATGATATACTGTATATAAAATATGAAAGTACAGCAAATATATATTATATACTGTATATGAAATATCAAATTTAACCAAATATACATTATATACTGTACATAAAATATCAAATTTCAACAACTATATATAATATACTGTACATAAAATATCAAATTTCACCAAATATATTTGATATACTGTATATAAAATATCAAATTTCAGCAAATGTGCATTATATACTATACATAAAATATGAAAAGACAGCAAATATATATTATATACTGTACATATAATATGAAATTTCACCTAATATATATTATATACTGTCCATGAAATATCAAATTTCACCAAATATATATTAAATACTGTACATATAATATCAAATTTCAAAAAATATATATTACATACTGTACATAAAATATGAAAGTACACCAAGTATATATTATATACTTTACATAAAATATCAAATTTCACCAAATATATATTATATACTGTCCATAAAATATCAAATTTCACCAAATATATATTATATACTGTACATGTATCAAATTTCAAAAAATATATATTATATACTGTACATAAAATATGAAAATAAACCAGAAATATATTATATACTGTACATAAAATATCAAATTTCACCAAATATATATTATATACTGTACAGAAAATATCAAATTTCACCAAATATATATTGTATACTGTACATAAAATATGAAAGTACCCCAAAAATATGTTATCTACTGTACATAAAATATGAAAGTACACCAAATATATATTATATACTCTACATAAAATATCAAAGTACAGCAAATATATATTATATACTGTAAATAAAATATGAAAGTTCACCAAATGCATATTATATTCTGTACACAAAATATCAAATTTAACCAAATATATAATATATATTGTACATAAATTATGAAAGTACACCAAATATATATAACATACTGTACATAAAATATCAAATTTCACCAAATATATTTGGTATACTGTATATAAAATATCAAATTTCACCAAATGTATATTATATACTATACATAAAATATGAAAATACAGCAAATACATATTATATACTGTACATAAAATATCAAATTTCACCAAATATATATTATATACTGTCCATAAAATATCAAATTTCACGAAATATATATTAAATACTGTACATATAATATCAAATTTCAAAAAATATATATTACATACTGTACATAAAATATGAAAGTACACCAAATATATATTATATGCTGTACATAAAATATCAAATTTCACCAAATATATATTATATACTGTCCATAAAATATCAAATTCACCAAATATATTTGATATACTGTATATAAAATATCAAATTTCACCAAATGTATATTATATACTATACATAAAATATGAAAATACAGCAAATACATATTATATACTGTACATAAAATATCAAATTTCACCAAATATATTTTATATACTGTCCTTAAAATATCAAATTTCACCAAATATATATTATATACTGTACATAAAATATCAAATTTCACCAAATATATATTGTATACTGTACTTAAAATATGAAAGTACGCCAAAAATATGTTATCTACTGTACATAAAACATGAAAGTACACCAAATTTATATTATATACTCTACATAAAATATCAAAGTACAGCAAATATATATTATATACTGTAAATAAAATATGAAAGTACACCAAATGCATATTATATACTGTACACAAAATATAAAATTTAACCAAATATATAATATATATTGTACATAAATTATGAAAGTACACCAAATACATATATCATACTGTACATAAAATATCAAATTTCACCAAATATATATTATATACTGTCCATAAAATATCAAATTCACCAAATATATTTGATATACTGTATATAAAATATCAAATTTCACCAAATGTATATTATATACTATACATAAAATATGAAAACACAGCAAATACATATTACATACTGTACATAAAATATCAAATTTCACCAAATATATATTATATACTGTCCATAAAATATCAAATTTCACCAAATATATATTATATACTGTACATATAATATCAAATTTCAAAAAATATATATTATATACTATACATAAAATATGAAAGTACACCAAAAATATATTATATACTGTACATAAAATATCAAATTTCACCAAATATATATTATATACTGTACATAAAATATCAAATTTCACCAAATATATATTGTATACTGTACTTAAAATATGAAAGTACCCAAAAAATATGTTATCTACTGTACATAAAATATGAAAGTACACCAAATTTATATTATATACTCTACATAAAATATCAAAGTATAGCAAATATATATTATATACTGTAAATAAAATATGAAAGTACACGAAAAGCATATTATATACTGTACACAAAATATCAAATTTAACCAAATATATAATATGTATTGTACATAAATTATGAAAGTACACCAAATATATATAACATACTGTACATAAAATATCAAATTTCACCAAATATATTTGGTATACTGTATATAAAATATCAAATTTCACCAAATGTATATTATATACTATACATAAAATATGAAAATACAGCAAATACATAATATATACTGTACATAAAATATCAAATTTCACCAAATATATATTATATACTGTCCATAAAATATCAAATTTCACGAAATATATATTAAATACTGTACATATAATATCAAATTTCAAAAAATATATATTACATACTGTACATAAAATATGAAAGTACACCAAATATATATTATATGCTGTACATAAAATATCAAATTTCACCAAATATATATTATATACTGTCCATAAAATATCAAATTCACCAAATATATTTGATATACTGTATATAAAATATCAAATTTCACCAAATGTATATTATATACTATACATAAAATATGAAAATACAGCAAATACATATTATATACTGTACATAAAATATCAAATTTCACCAAATATATTTTATATACTGTCCTTAAAATATCAAATTTCACCAAATATATATTATATACTGTACATAAAATATCAAATTTCACCAAATATATATTGTATACTGTACTTAAAATATGAAAGTACGCCAAAAATATGTTATCTACTGTACATAAAACATGAAAGTACACCAAATTTATATTATATACTCTACATAAAATATCAAAGTACAGCAAATATATATTATATACTGTAAATAAAATATGAAAGTACACCAAATGCATATTATATACTGTACACAAAATATAAAATTTAACCAAATATATAATATATATTGTACATAAATTATGAAAGTACACCAAATATATATATCATACTGTACATAAAATATCAAATTTCACCAAATATATTTGATATACTGTATATAAAATATCAAATTTCACCAAATGTATATTATATACTATACATAAAATATGAAAATACAGCAAATACATATTATATACTGTACATAAAATATCAAATTTCACCAAATATATATTATATACTGTCCATAAAATATCAAATTCCACGAAATATATATTATATACTGTACATAAAATATCAAATTTCAAAAAATAAATATTACATACTGTACATAAAAGATGAAAGTACACCAAATATATATTATATGCTGTACATAAAATATCAAATTTCACCAAATATATATTATATACTGTCCATAAAATATCAAATTTCACCAAATATATATTATATACTGTACATAAAATATCAAATTTCACCAAATATATATTGTATACTGTACTTAAAATATGAAAGTACCCCAAAAATATGTTATCTACTGTACATAAAATATGAAAGTACAACAAATTTATATTATATACTCTACATAAAATATCAAAGTACAGCAAATATATATTATATACTGTAAATAAAATATGAAAGTACACCAAATGCATATTATATACTGTACACAAAATATCAAATTTAACCAAATATATAATATATATTGTACATAAATTATGAAAGTACACCAAATACATATATCATACTGTACATAAAATATCAAATTTCACCAAATATATTTGATATACTGTATATAAAATATCAAATTTCACCAAATGTATATTATATACTATACATAAAATATGAAAACACAGCAAATACATATTACATACTGTACATAAAATATCAAATTTCACCAAATATATATTATATACTGTCCATAAAATATCAAATTTCACCAAATATATATTATATACTGTACATATAATATCAAATTTCAAAAAATATATATTATATACTATACATAAAATATGAAAGTACACCAAAAATATATTATATACTGTACATAAAATATCAAATTTCACCAAATATATATTATATACTGTACATAAAATATCAAATTTCACCAAATATATATTGTATACTGTACTTAAAATATGAAAGTACCCAAAAAATATGTTATCTACTGTACATAAAATATGAAAGTACACCAAATTTATATTATATACTCTACATAAAATATCAAAGTATAGCAAATATATATTATATACTGTAAATAAAATATGAAAGTACACGAAAAGCATATTATATACTGTACACAAAATATCAAATTTAACCAAATATATAATATGTATTGTACATAAATTATGAAAGTACACCAAATATATATAACATACTGTACATAAAATATCAAATTTCACCAAATATATTTGGTATACTGTATATAAAATATCAAATTTCACCAAATGTATATTATATACTATACATAAAATATGAAAATACAGCAAATACATATTATATACTGTACATAAAATATCAAATTTCACCAAATATATATTATATACTGTCCATAAAATATCAAATTTCACGAAATATATATTAAATACTGTACATATAATATCAAATTTCAAAAAATATATATTACATACTGTACATAAAATATGAAAGTACACCAAATATATATTATATGCTGTACATAAAATATCAAATTTCACCAAATATATATTATATACTGTCCATAAAATATCAAATTCACCAAATATATTTGATATACTGTATATAAAATATCAAATTTCACCAAATGTATATTATATACTATACATAAAATATGAAAATACAGCAAATACATATTATATACTGTACATAAAATATCAAATTTCACCAAATATATATTATATACTGTCCATAAAATATCAAATTCCACGAAATATATATTATATACTGTACATAAAATATCAAATTTCAAAAAATAAATATTACATACTATACATAAAAGATGAAAGTACACCAAATATATATTATATGCTGTACATAAAATATCAAATTTCACCAAATATATATTATATACTGTCCATAAAATATCAAATTTCACCAAATATATATTATATACTGTACATAAAATATCAAATTTCACCAAATATATATTGTATACTGTACTTAAAATATGAAAGTACCCCAAAAATATGTTATCTACTGTACATAAAATATGAAAGTACAACAAATTTATATTATATACTCTACATAAAATATCAAAGTACAGCAAATATATATTATATACTGTAAATAAAATATGAAAGTACACCAAATGCATATTATATACTGTACACAAAATATCAAATTTAACCAAATATATAATATATATTGTACATAAATTATGAAAGTACACCAAATACATATATCATACTGTACATAAAATATCAAATTTCACCAAATATATTTGATATACTGTATATAAAATATCAAATTTCACCAAATGTATATTATATACTATACATAAAATATGAAAATACAGCAAATACATATTATATACTGTACATAAAATATCAAATTTCACCAAATATATATTATATACTGTCCATAAAATATCAAATTTCACGAAATATATATTAAATACTGTACATATAATATCAAATTTCAAAAAATATATATTACATACTGTACATAAAATATGAAAGTACACCAAATATATATTATATGCTGTACATAAAATATCAAATTTCACCAAATATATATTATATACTGTCCATAAAATATCAAATTCACCAAATATATTTGATATACTGTATATAAAATATCAAATTTACCAAATGTATATTATATACTATACATAAAATATGAAAATACAGCAAATACATATTATATACTGTACATAAAATATCAAATTTCACCAAATATATATTATATACTGTCCATAAAATATCAAATTCCACGAAATATATATTATATACTGTACATAAAATATCAAATTTCAAAAAATAAATATTACATACTATACATAAAAGATGAAAGTACACCAAATATATATTATATGCTGTACATAAAATATCAAATTTCACCAAATATATATTATATACTGTCCATAAAATATCAAATTTCACCAAATATATATTATATACTGTACATAAAATATCAAATTTCACCAAATATATATTGTATACTGTACTTAAAATATGAAAGTACCCCAAAAATATGTTATCTACTGTACATAAAATATGAAAGTACAACAAATTTATATTATATACTCTACATAAAATATCAAAGTACAGCAAATATATATTATATACTGTAAATAAAATATGAAAGTACACCAAATGCATATTATATACTGTACACAAAATATCAAATTTAACCAAATATATAATATATATTGTACATAAATTATGAAAGTACACCAAATACATATATCATACTGTACATAAAATATCAAATTTCACCAAATATATTTGATATACTGTATATAAAATATCAAATTTCACCAAATGTATATTATATACTATACATAAAATATGAAAACACAGCAAATACATATTACATACTGTACAAAAAATATCAAATTTCACCAAATATATATTATATACTGTCCATAAAATATCAAATTTCACCAAATATATATTATATACTGTACATATAATATCAAATTTCAAAAAATATATATTATATACTATACATAAAATATGAAAGTACACCAAAAATATATTATATACTGTACATAAAATATCAAATTTCACCAAATATATATTATATACTGTACATAAAATATCAAATTTCACCAAATATATATTGTATACTGTACTTAAAATATGAAAGTACCCAAAAAATATGTTATCTACTGTACATAAAATATGAAAGTACACCAAATTTATATTATATACTCTACATAAAATATCAAAGTATAGCAAATATATATTATATACTGTAAATAAAATATGAAAGTACACGAAAAGCATATTATATACTGTACACAAAATATCAAATTTAACCAAATATATAATATGTATTGTACATAAATTATGAAAGTACACCAAATATATATAACATACTGTACATAAAATATCAAATTTCACCAAATATATTTGGTATACTGTATATAAAATATCAAATTTCACCAAATGTATATTATATACTATACATAAAATATGAAAATACAGCAAATACATATTATATACTGTACATAAAATATCAAATTTCACCAAATATATATTATATACTGTCCATAAAATATCAAATTTCACGAAATATATATTAAATACTGTACATATAATATCAAATTTCAAAAAATATATATTACATACTGTACATAAAATATGAAAGTACACCAAATATATATTATATGCTGTACATAAAATATCAAATTTCACCAAATATATATTATATACTGTCCATAAAATATCAAATTCACCAAATATATTTGATATACTGTGTATAAAATATCAAATTTCACCAAATGTATATTATATACTATACATAAAATATGAAAATACAGCAAATACATATTATATACTGTACATAAAATATCAAATTTCACCAAATATATTTTATATACTGTCCTTAAAATATCAAATTTCACCAAATATATATTATATACTGTACATAAAATATCAAATTTCACCAAATATATATTGTATACTGTACTTAAAATATGAAAGTACGCCAAAAATATGTTATCTACTGTACATAAAACATGAAAGTACACCAAATTTATATTATATACTCTACATAAAATATCAAAGTACAGCAAATATATATTATATACTGTAAATAAAATATGAAAGTACACCAAATGCATATTAAATACTGTACACAAAATATCAAATTTAACCAAATATATAATATATATTGTACATAAATTATGAAAGTACACCAAATATATATAACATACTGTACATAAAATATCAAATTTCTCCAAATATATTTGATATACTGTATATAAAATATCAAATTTCACCAAATGTATATTATATACTATACATAAAATATGAAAATACAGCAAATACATATTATATACTGTACATAAAATATCAAATTTCACCAAATATATATTATATACTGTCCATAAAATATCAAATTCCACGAAATATATATTATATACTGTACATGAAATATCAAATTTCAAAAAATAAATATTACATACTGTACATAAAAGATGAAAGTACACCAAATATATATTATATGCTGTACATAAAATATCAAATTTCACCAAATATATATTATATACTGTCCATAAAATATCAAATTTCACCAAATATATATTATATACTGTACATATAATATCAAATTTAACCAAATATATATTACATACTGTACATAAGATATGAAAGTACCCCAAAAATATGTTATCTACTGTACATAAAATATGAAAGTACACCAAATTATTTATTATATACTCTACATAAAATATCAAACTACAGCAAATATATATTATATACTGTAAATAAAATATGAAAGTACACCAAATGCATATTATATACTGTACACAAAATATAAAATTTAACCAAATATATAATATATATTGTACATAAATTATGAAAGTACACCAAATACATATATCATACTGTACATAAAATATCAAATTTCACCAAATATATTTGATATACTGTATATAAAATATCAAATTTCACCAAATGTATATTATATACTATACATAAAATATGAAAACACAGCAAATACATATTACATACTGTACATAAAATATCAAATTTCACCAAATATATATTATATACTGTCCATAAAATATCAAATTTCACCAAATATATATTATATACTGTACATATAATATCAAATTTCAAAAAATATATATTATATACTATACATAAAATATGAAAGTACACCAAAAATATATTATATACTGTACATAAAATATCAAATTTCACCAAATATATATTATATACTGTACATAAAATATCAAATTTCACCAAATATATATTGTATACTGTACTTAAAATATGAAAGTACCCAAAAAATATGTTATCTACTGTACATAAAATATGAAAGTACACCAAATTTATATTATATACTCTACATAAAATATCAAAGTATAGCAAATATATATTATATACTGTAAATAAAATATGAAAGTACACGAAAAGCATATTATATACTGTACACAAAATATCAAATTTAACCAAATATATAATATGTATTGTACATAAATTATGAAAGTACACCAAATATATATAACATACTGTACATAAAATATCAAATTTCACCAAATATATTTGGTATACTGTATATAAAATATCAAATTTCACCAAATGTATATTATATACTATACATAAAATATGAAAATACAGCAAATACATAATATATACTGTACATAAAATATCAAATTTCACCAAATATATATTATATACTGTCCATAAAATATCAAATTTCACGAAATATATATTAAATACTGTACATATAATATCAAATTTCAAAAAATATATATTACATACTGTACATAAAATATGAAAGTACACCAAATATATATTATATGCTGTACATAAAATATCAAATTTCACCAAATATATATTATATACTGTCCATAAAATATCAAATTCACCAAATATATTTGATATACTGTATATAAAATATCAAATTTCACCAAATGTATATTATATACTATACATAAAATATGAAAATACAGCAAATACATATTATATACTGTACATAAAATATCAAATTTCACCAAATATATTTTATATACTGTCCTTAAAATATCAAATTTCACCAAATATATACTATATACTGTACATAAAATATCAAATTTCACCAAATATATATTGTATACTGTACTTAAAATATGAAAGTACGCAAAAAATATGTTATCTACTGTACATAAAACATGAAAGTACACCAAATTTATATTATATACTCTACATAAAATATCAAAGTACAGCAAATATATATTATATACTGTAAATAAAATATGAAAGTACACCAAATGCATATTATATACTGTACACAAAATATCAAATTTAACCAAATATATAATATATATTGTACATAAATTATGAAAGTACACCAAATATATATATCATACTGTACATAAAATATCAAATTTCACCAAATATATTTGATATACTGTATATAAAATATCAAATTTCACCAAATGTATATTATATACTATACATAAAATATGAAAATACAGCAAATACATATTATATACTGTACATAAAATATCAAATTTCACCAAATATATATTATATACTGTCCATAAAATATCAAATTCCACGAAATATATATTATATACTGTACATAAAATATCAAATTTCAAAAAATAAATATTACATACTGTACATAAAAGATGAAAGTACACCAAATATATATTATATGCTGTACATAAAATATCAAATTTCACCAAATATATATTATATACTGTCCATAAAATATCAAATTTCACCAAATATATATTATATACTGTACATATAATATCAAATTTAACCAAATATATATTACATACTGTACATAAGATATGAAAGTACCCCAAAAATATGTTATCTACTGTACATAAAATATGAAAGTACACCAAATTATTTATTATATACTCTACATAAAATATCAAACTACAGCAAATATATATTATATACTGTAAATAAAATATGAAAGTACACCAAATGCATATTATATACTGTACACAAAATATAAAATTTAACCAAATATATAATATATATTGTACATAAATTATGAAAGTACACCAAATACATATATCATACTGTACATAAAATATCAAATTTCACCAAATATATTTGATATACTGTATATAAAATATCAAATTTCACCAAATGTATATTATATACTATACATAAAATATGAAAACACAGCAAATACATATTACATACTGTACATAAAATATCAAATTTCACCAAATATATATTATATACTGTCCATAAAATATCAAATTTCACCAAATATATATTATATACTGTACATATAATATCAAATTTCAAAAAATATATATTATATACTATACATAAAATATGAAAGTACACCAAAAATATATTATATACTGTACATAAAATATCAAATTTCACCAAATATATATTATATACTGTACATAAAATATCAAATTTCACCAAATATATATTGTATACTGTACTTAAAATATGAAAGTACCCAAAAAATATGTTATCTACTGTACATAAAATATGAAAGTACACCAAATTTATATTATATACTCTACATAAAATATCAAAGTATAGCAAATATATATTATATACTGTAAATAAAATATGAAAGTACACGAAAAGCATATTATATACTGTACACAAAATATCAAATTTAACCAAATATATAATATGTATTGTACATAAATTATGAAAGTACACCAAATATATATAACATACTGTACATAAAATATCAAATTTCACCAAATATATTTGGTATACTGTATATAAAATATCAAATTTCACCAAATGTATATTATATACTATACATAAAATATGAAAATACAGCAAATACATAATATATACTGTACATAAAATATCAAATTTCACCAAATATATATTATATACTGTCCATAAAATATCAAATTTCACGAAATATATATTAAATACTGTACATATAATATCAAATTTCAAAAAATATATATTACATACTGTACATAAAATATGAAAGTACACCAAATATATATTATATGCTGTACATAAAATATCAAATTTCACCAAATATATATTATATACTGTCCATAAAATATCAAATTCACCAAATATATTTGATATACTGTATATAAAATATCAAATTTCACCAAATGTATATTATATACTATACATAAAATATGAAAATACAGCAAATACATATTATATACTGTACATAAAATATCAAATTTCACCAAATATATTTTATATACTGTCCTTAAAATATCAAATTTCACCAAATATATATTATATACTGTACATAAAATATCAAATTTCACCAAATATATATTGTATACTGTACTTAAAATATGAAAGTACCCAAAAAATATGTTATCTACTGTACATAAAATATGAAAGTACACCAAATTTATATTATATACTCTACATAAAATATCAAAGTATAGCAAATATATATTATATACTGTAAATAAAATATGAAAGTACACGAAAAGCATACTATATACTGTACACAAAATATCAAATTTAACCAAATATATAATATGTATTGTACATAAATTATGAAAGTACACCAAATATATATATCATACTGTACATAAAATATCAAATTTCACCAAATATATTTGATATACTGTATATAAAATATCAAATTTCACCAAATGTATATTATATACTATACATAAAATATGAAAATACAGCAAATACATATTATATACTGTACATAAAATATCAAATTTCACCAAATATATATTATATACTGTCCATAAAATATCAAATTCCACGAAATATATATTATATACTGTACATAAAATATCAAATTTCAAAAAATATATATTACATACTGTACATAAAAGATGAAAGTACACCAAATATATATTATATGCTGTACATAAAATATCAAATTTCACCAAATATATATTATATACTGTCCATAAAATATCAAATTTCACCAAATATATATTATATACTGTACATAAAATATCAAATTTCACCAAATATATATTGTATACTGTACTTAAAATATGAAAGTACCCCAAAAATATGTTATCTACTGTACATAAAATATGAAAGTACAACAAATTTATATTATATACTCTACATAAAATATCAAAGTACAGCAAATATATATTATATACTGTAAATAAAATATGAAAGTACACCAAATGCATATTATATACTGTACACAAAATATTAAATTTAACCAAATATATTATATATATTGTACATAAATTATGAAAGTACACCAAATACATATATCATACTGTACAGAAAATATCAAATTTCACCAAATATATTTGATATACTGTATATAAAATATCAAATTTCACCAAATGTATATTATATACTATACATAAAATATGAAAACACAGCAAATACATATTACATACTGTACATAAAATATCAAATTTCACCAAATATATATTATATACTGTCCATAAAATATCAAATTTCACCAAATATATATTATATACTGTACATATAATATCAAATTTCAAAAAATATATATTATATACTATACATAAAATATGAAAGTACACCAAAAATATATTATATACTGTACATAAAATATCAAATTTCACCAAATATATATTATATACTGTACATAAAATATCAAATTTCACCAAATATATATTGTATACTGTACTTAAAATATGAAAGTACCCAAAAAATATGTTATCTACTGTACATAAAATATGAAAGTACACCAAATTTATATTATATACTCTACATAAAATATCAAAGTATAGCAAATATATATTATATACTGTAAATAAAATATGAAAGTACACCAAATGCATATTATATACTGTACACAAAATATCAAATTTAACCAAATATATAATATGTATTGTACAAAAATTATGAAAGTACACCAAATATATATAACATACTGTACATAAAATATCAAATTTCACCAAATATATTTGGTATACTGTATATAAAATATCAAATTTCACCAAATGTATATTATATACTATACATAAAATATGAAAATACAGCAAATACATATTATATACTGTACATAAAATATCAAATTTCACCAAATATATATTATATACTGTCCATAAAATATCAAATTTCACGAAATATATATTAAATACTGTACATATAATATCAAATTTCAAAAAATATATATTACATACTGTACATAAAATATGAAAGTACACCAAATATATATTATATGCTGTACATAAAATATCAAATTTCACCAAATATATATTATATACTGTCCATAAAATATCAAATTCACCAAATATATTTGATATACTGTATATAAAATATCAAATTTCACCAAATGTATATTATATACTATACATAAAATATGAAAATACAGCAAATACATATTATATACTGTACATAAAATATCAAATTTCACCTAATATATTTTATATACTGTCCTTAAAATATCAAATTTCACCAAATATATATTATATACTGTACATAAAATATCAAATTTCACCAAATATATATTGTATACTGTACTTAAAATATGAAAGTACCCAAAAAATATGTTATCTACTGTACATAAAATATGAAAGTACACCAAATTTATATTATATACTCTACATAAAATATCAAAGTATAGCAAATATATATTATATACTGTAAATAAAATATGAAAGTACACGAAAAGCATACTATATACTGTACACAAAATATCAAATTTAACCAAATATATAATATGTATTGTACATAAATTATGAAAGTACACCAAATATATATAACATACTGTACATAAAATATCAAATTTCACCAAATATATTTGGTATACTGTATATAAAATATCAAATTTCACCAAATGTATATTATATACTATACATAAAATATGAAAATACAGCAAATACATATTATATACTGTACATAAAATATCAAATTTCACCAAATATATATTATATACTGTCCATAAAATATCAAATTTCACGAAATATATATTAAATACTGTACATATAATATCAAATTTCAAAAAATATATATTACATACTGTACATAAAATATGAAAGTACACCAAATATATATTATATGCTGTACATAAAATATCAAATTTCACCAAATATATATTATATACTGTCCATAAAATATCAAATTTCACCAAATATATATTATATACTGTACATATAATATCAAATTTCAAAAAATATATATTATATACTATACATAAAATATGAAAGTACACCAAAAATATATTATATACTGTACATAAAATATCAAATTTCACCAAATATATATTATATACTGTACATAAAATATCAAATTTCACCAAATATATATTGTATACTGTACTTAAAATATGAAAGTACCCAAAAAATATGTTATCTACTGTACATAAAATATGGAAGTACACCAAATTTATATTATATACTCTACATAAAATATCAAAGTATAGCAAACATATATTATATACTGTAAATAAAATATGAAAGTACACGAAAAGCATATTATATACTGTACACAAAATATCAAATTTAACCAAATATATAATATGTATTGTACATAAATTATGAAAGTACACCAAATATATATAACATACTGTACATAAAATATCAAATTTCACCAAATATATTTGGTATACTGTATATAAAATATCAAATTTCACCAAATGTATATTATATACTATACATAAAATATGAAAATACAGCAAATACATATTATATACTGTACATAAAATATCAAATTTCACCAAATATATATTATATACTGTCCATAAAATATCAAATTTCACGAAATATATATTAAATACTGTACATATAATATCAAATTTCAAAAAATATATATTACATACTGTACATAAAATATGAAAGTACACCAAATATATATTATATGCTGTACATAAAATATCAAATTTCACCAAATATATATTACATACTGTCCATAAAATATCAAATTCACCAAATATATTTGATATACTGTATATAAAATATCAAATTTCACCAAATGTATATTATATACTATACATAAAATATGAAAATACAGCAAATACATATTATATACTGTACATAAAATATCAAATTTCACCAAATATATTTTATATACTGTCCTTAAAATATCAAATTTCACCAAATATATATTATATACTGTACATAAAATATCAAATTTCACCAAATATATATTGTATACTGTACTTAAAATATGAAAGTACGCCAAAAATATGTTATCTACTGTACATAAAACATGAAAGTACACCAAATTTATATTATATACTCTACATAAAATATCAAAGTACAGCAAATATATATTATATACTGTAAATAAAATATGAAAGTACACCAAATGCATATTATATACTGTACACAAAATATCAAATTTAACCAAATATATAATATATATTGTACATAAATTATGAAAGTACACCAAATATATATATCATACTGTACATAAAATATCAAATTTCACCAAATATATTTGATATACTGTATATAAAATATCAAATTTCACCAAATGTATATTATATACTATACATAAAATATGAAAATACAGCAAATACATATTATATACTGTACATAAAATATCAAATTTCACCAAATATATATTATATACTGTCCATAAAATATCAAATTCCACGAAATATATATTATATACTGTACATAAAATATCAAATTTCAAAAAATAAATATTGCATACTGTACATAAAAGATGAAAGTACACCAAATATATATTATATGCTGTACATAAAATATCAAATTTCACCAAATATATATTATATACTGTCCATAAAATATCAAATTTCACCAAATATATATTATATACTGTACATATAATATCAAATTTAACCAAATATATATTACATACTGTACATAAGATATGAGAGTACCCCAAAAATATGTTATCTACTGTACATAAAATATGAAAGTACACCAAATTTATATTATATACTCTACATAAAATATCAAACTACAGCAAATATATATTATATACTGTAAATAAAGTATGAAAGTACACCAAATGCATATTATATACTGTACACAAAATATCAAATTTAACCAAATATATAATATATATTGTACATAAATTGTGAAAGTACACCAAATATATATATCATACTATCCATAAAATATCAAATTTCACCAAATATATTTGATATACTGTATATAAAACATCAAATTTCACCAAATGTATATTATATACTATACATAAAATATGAAAATACAGCAAATACATATTATATACAGTACATAAAATATCAAATTTCACCAAATATATATTATATACTGTACATAAAATATCAAATTTCATCAAATATATATTATATACTGTACATATAATATCAAATTTCAAAAAATATATATTATATACTATACATAAAATATGAAAGTACACAAAAAATATATTATATTCTGTACATAAAATATCAAATTTCACCAAATATATATTATATACTGTACATAAAATATCAAATTTCACCAAATATATATTGTATACTGTACTTAAAATATGAAAGTACCCAAAAAATATGTTATCTACTGTACATAAAATATGAAAGTACACCAAATTTATATTATATACTCTACATAAAATATCAAAGTATAGCAAATATATATTATACACTGTAAATAAAATATGAAAGTACACCAAAAGCATATTATATACTGTACACAAAATATCAAATTTAACCAAATATATAATATGTATTGTACATAAATTATGAAAGTACACCAAATATATATAACATACTGTAAATAAAATATCAAATTTCACCAAATATATTTGGTATACTGTATATAAAATATCAAATTTCACCAAATGTATATTATATACTATACATAAAATATGAAAATACAGCAAATACATATTATATACTGTACATAAAATATCAAATTTCACCAAATATATATTATATACTGTCCATAAAATATCAAATTTCACGAAATATATATTAAATACTGTACATATAATATCAAATTTCAAAAAATATATATTACATACTGTACATAAAATATGAAAGTACACCAAATATATATTATATGCTGTACATAAAATATCAAATTTCACCAAATATATATTATATACTGTCCATAAAATATCAAATTCACCAAATATATTTGATATACTGTATATAAAATATCAAATTTCACCAAATGTATATTATATACTATACATAAAATATGAAAATACAGCAAATACATATTATATACTGTACATAAAATATCAAATTTCACCAAATATATTTTATATACTGTCCTTAAAATATCAAATTTCACCAAATATATATTATATACTGTACATAAAATATCAAATTTCACCAAATATATATTGTATACTGTACTTAAAATATGAAAGTACGCCAAAAATATGTTATCTACTGTACATAAAACATGAAAGTACACCAAATTTATATTATATACTCTACATAAAATATCAAAGTACAGCAAATATATATTATATACTGTAAATAAAATATGAAAGTACACCAAATGCATATTATATACTGTACACAAAATATCAAATTTAACCAAATATATAATATATATTGTACATAAATTATGAAAGTACACCAAATATATATATCATACTGTACATAAAATATCAAATTTCACCAAATATATTTGATATACTGTATATAAAATATCAAATTTCACCAAATGTATATTATATACTATACATAAAATATGAAAATACAGCAAATACATATTATATACTGTACATAAAATATCAAATTTCACCAAATATATATTATATACTGTCCATAAAATATCAAATTCCACGAAATATATATTATATACTGTACATAAAATATCAAATTTCAAAAAATAAATATTACATACTGTACATAAAAGATGAAAGTACACCAAATATATATTATATGCTGTACATAAAATATCAAATTTCACCAAATATATATTATATACTGTCCATAAAATATCAAATTTCACCAAATATATATTATATACTGTACATAAAATATCAAATTTCACCAAATATATATTGTATACTGTACTTAAAATATGAAAGTACCCCAAAAATATGTTATCTACTGTACATAAAATATGAAAGTACAACAAATTTATATTATATACTCTACATAAAATATCAAAGTACAGCAAATATATATTATATACTGTAAATAAAATATGAAAGTACACCAAATGCATATTATATACTGTACACAAAATATCAAATTTAACCAAATATATAATATATATTGTACATAAATTATGAAAGTACACCAAATACATATATCATACTGTACATAAAATATCAAATTTCACCAAATATATTTGATATACTGTATATAAAATATCAAATTTCACCAAATGTATATTATATACTATACATAAAATATGAAAACACAGCAAATACATATTACATACTGTACATAAAATATCAAATTTCACCAAATATATATTATATACTGTCCATAAAATATCAAATTTCACCAAATATATATTATATACTGTACATATAATATCAAATTTCAAAAAATATATATTATATACTATACATAAAATATGAAAGTACACCAAAAATATATTATATACTGTACATAAAATATCAAATTTCACCAAATATATATTATATACTGTACATAAAATATCAAATTTCACCAAATATATATTGTATACTGTACTTAAAATATGAAAGTACCCAAAAAATATGTTATCTACTGTACATAAAATATGAAAGTACACCAAATTTATATTATATACTCTACATAAAATATCAAAGTATAGCAAATATATATTATATACTGTAAATAAAATATGAAAGTACACGAAAAGCATATTATATACTGTACACAAAATATCAAATTTAACCAAATATATAATATGTATTGTACATAAATTATGAAAGTACACCAAATATATATAACATACTGTACATAAAATATCAAATTTCACCAAATATATTTGGTATACTGTATATAAAATATCAAATTTCACCAAATGTATATTATATACTATATATAAAATATGAAAATACAGCAAATACATATTATATACTGTACATAAAATATCAAATTTCACCAAATATATATTATATACTGTCCATAAAATATCAAATTTCACGAAATATATATTAAATACTGTACATATAATATCAAATTTCAAAAAATATATATTACATACTGTACATAAAATATGAAAGTACACCAAATATATATTATATGCTGTACATAAAATATCAAATTTCACCAAATATATATTATATACTGTCCATAAAATATCAAATTCACCAAATATATTTGATATACTGTATATAAAATATCAAATTTCACCAAATGTATATTATATACTATACATAAAATATGAAAATACAGCAAATACATATTATATACTGTACATAAAATATCAAATTTCACCAAATATATTTTATATACTGTCCTTAAAATATCAAATTTCACCAAATATATATTATATACTGTACATAAAATATCAAATTTCACCAAATATATATTGTATACTGTACTTAAAATATGAAAGTACCCCAAAAATATGTTATCTACTGTACCTAAAATATGAAAGTACAACAAATTTATATTATATACTCTACATAAAATATCAAAGTACAGCAAATATATATTATATACTGTAAATAAAATATGAAAGTACACCAAATGCATATTATATACTGTACACAAAATATCAAATTTAACCAAATATATAATATATATTGTACATAAATTATGAAAGTACACCAAATACATATATCATACTGTACATAAAATATCAAATTTCACCAAATATATTTGATATACTGTATATAAAATATCAAATTTCACCAAATGTATATTATATACTATACATAAAATATGAAAACACAGCAAATACATATTACATACTGTACATAAAATATCAAATTTCACCAAATATATATTATATACTGTCCATAAAATATCAAATTCCACCAAATATATATTATATACTGTACATATAATATCAAATTTCAAAAAATATATATTATATACTGTACATAAAATATGAAAGTACACCAAACATATATTATATACAGTACATAAAATATCAAATTTCACCAAATATATATTATATACTGTCCATAAAATATCAAATTTCACCAAATATATATTGTATACTGTACTTAAAATATGAAAGTACCCCAAAAATATGTTATCTACTGTACATAAAACATGAAAGTACACCAAATTTATATTATATACTCTACATAAAATATCAAAGTACAGCAAATATATATTATATACTGTAAATAAAATATGAAAGTACACCAAATGCATATTATATACTGTACACAAAATATCAAATTTAACCAAATATATAATATATATTGTACATAAATTATGAAAGTACACCAAATATATATATCATACTGTACATAAAATATCAAATTTCACCAAATATATTTGATATACTGTATATAAAATATCAAATTTCACCAAATGTATATTATATACTATACATAAAATATGAAAATACAGCAAATACATATTATATACTGTACATAAAATATCAAATTTCACCAAATATATATTATATACTGTACATATAATATCAAATTTAACCAAATATATATTACATACTGTACATAAGATATGAAAGTACCCCAAAAATATGTTATCTACTGTACATAAAATATGAAAGTACACCAAATTTATATTATATACTCTACATAAAATATCAAACTACAGCAAATATATATTATATACTGTAAATAAAGTATGAAAGTACACCAAATGCATATTATATACTGTACACAAAATATCAAATTTAACCAAATATATAATATATATTGTACATAAATTGTGAAAGTACACCAAATATATATATCATACTATCCATAAAATATCAAATTTCACCAAATATATTTGATATACTGTATATAAAACATCAAATTTCACCAAATGTATATTATATACTATACATAAAATATGAAAATACAGCAAATACATATTATATACAGTACATAAAATATCAAATTTCACCAAATATATATTATATACTGTACATAAAATATCAAATTTCATCAAATATATATTATATACTGTACATATAATATCAAATTTCAAAAAATATATATTATATACTATACATAAAATATGAAAGTACACAAAAAATATATTATATTCTGTACATAAAATATCAAATTTCACCAAATATATATTATATACTGTACATAAAATATCAAATTTCACCAAATATATATTGTATACTGTACTTAAAATATGAAAGTACCCAAAAAATATGTTATCTACTGTACATAAAATATGAAAGTACACCAAATTTATATTATATACTCTACATAAAATATCAAAGTATAGCAAATATATATTATACACTGTAAATAAAATATGAAAGTACACCAAAAGCATATTATATACTGTACACAAAATATCAAATTTAACCAAATATATAATATGTATTGTACATAAATTATGAAAGTACACCAAATATATATAACATACTGTAAATAAAATATCAAATTTCACCAAATATATTTGGTATACTGTATATAAAATATCAAATTTCACCAAATGTATATTATATACTATACATAAAATATGAAAATACAGCAAATACATATTATATACTGTACATAAAATATCAAATTTCACCAAAAATATATTATATACTGTCCATAAAATATCAAATTTCACGAAATATATATTAAATACTGTACATATAATATCAAATTTCAAAAAATATATATTACATACTGTACATAAAATATGAAAGTACACCAAATATGTATTATATGCTGTACATAAAATATCAAATTTCACCAAATATATATTATATACTGTCCATAAAATATCAAATTCACCAAATATATTTGATATACTGTATATAAAATATCAAATTTCACCAAATGTATATTATATACTATACATAAAATATGAAAATACAGCAAATACATATTATATACTGTACATAAAATATCAAATTTCACCAAATATATTTTATATACTGTCCTTAAAATATCAAATTTCACCAAATATATATTATATACTGTACATAAAATATCAAATTTCACCAAATATATATTGTATACTGTACTTAAAATATGAAAGTACGCCAAAAATATGTTATCTACTGTACATAAAACATGAAAGTACACCAAATTTATATTATATACTCTACATAAAATATCAAAGTACAGCAAATATATATTATATACTGTAAATAAAATATGAAAGTTCACCAAATGCATATTATATACTGTACACAAAATATCAAATTTAACCAAATATATAATATATATTGTACATAAATTATGAAAGTACACCAAATATATATATCATACTGTACATAAAATATCAAATTTCACCAAATATATTTGATATACTGTATATAAAATATCAAATTTCACCAAATGTATATTATATACTATACATAAAATATGAAAATACAGCAAATACATATTATATACTGTACATAAAATATCAAATTTCACCAACTATATATTATATACTGTCCATAAAATATCAAATTCCACGAAATATATATTATATACTGTACATAAAATATCAAATTTCAAAAAATAAATATTACATACTGTACATAAAAGATGAAAGTACACCAAATATATATTATATGCTGTACATAAAATATCAAATTTCACCAAATATATATTATATACTGTCCATAAAATATCAAATTTCACCAAATATATATTATATACTGTACATATAATATCAAATTTAACCAAATATATATTACATACTGTACATAAGATATGAAAGTACCCCAAAAATATGTTATCTACTGTACATAAAATATGAAAGTACACCAAATTTATATTATATACTCTACATAAAATATCAAACTACACAAATATATATTATATACTGTAAATAAAATATGAAAGTACACCAAATGCATATTATATACTGTACACAAAATATCAAATTTAACCAAATATATAATATATATTGTACATAAATTGTGAAAGTACACCAAATATATATATCATACTATCCATAAAATATCAAATTTTACCAAATATATTTGATATACTGTATATAAAATATCAAATTTCACCAAATGTATATTATATACTATACATAAAATATGAAAATACAGCAAATACATATAATATACAGTACATAAAATATCAAATTTCACCAAATATATATTATATACTGTCCATAAAATATCAAATTTCACCAAATATATATTATATACTGTACATATAATATCAAATTTCAAAAAATATATGTTATCTACTGTACATAAAATATGAAAGTACACCAAATTTATATTATATACTCTACATAAAATATCAAATTTCACCAAATATATATTGTATACTGTACTTAAAATATGAAAGTACCCCAAAAATATGTTATCTACTGTACATAAAATATGAAAGTACACCAAATTTATATTATATACTCTACATAAAATATCAAACTACAGCAAATATATATTATATACTGTAAATAAAATATGAAAGTACACCAAATGCATATTTTATACTGTATACAAAATATCAAATTTAACCAAATATAAAATATATATATTGTACATAAATTGTGAAAGTACACCAAATATATATATCATACTGTCCATAAAATATCAAATTTCACCAAATATATTTGATATACTGTATATAAAATATCAAATTTCACCAAATGCATATTATATACTATACATAAAATATGAAAATACAGCAAATACATATTATATACTGTACATAAAATATCAAATTTCACCAAATATATATTGTATACTGTACTTAAAATATGAAAGTACCCCAAAAATATGTTATCTACTGTACATAAAATATGAAAGTACACCAAATTTATATTATATACTCTACATAAAATATCAAACTACAGCAAATATATATTATATACTGTAAATAAAATATGAAAGTACACCAAATGCATATTATATACTGTACACAAAATATCAAATTTAACCAAATATATAATATATATTGTACATAAATTGTGAAAGTACACCAAATATATATATCATACTATCCATAAAATATCAAATTTTACCAAATATATTTGATATACTGTATATAAAATATCAAATTTCACCAAATGTATATTATATACTATACATAAAATATGAAAATACAGCAAATACATATAATATACAGTACATAAAATATCAAATTTCACCAAATATATATTATATACTGTCCATAAAATATCAAATTTCACCAAATATATATTATATACTGTACATATAATATCAAATTTCAAAAAATATATGTTATCTACTGTACATAAAATATGAAAGTACACCAAATTTATATTATATACTCTACATAAAATATCAAATTTCACCAAATATATATTGTATACTGTACTTAAAATATGAAAGTACCCCAAAAATATGTTATCTACTGTACATAAAATATGAAAGTACACCAAATTTATATTATATACTCTACATAAAATATCAAACTACAGCAAATATATATTATATACTGTAAATAAAATATGAAAGTACACCAAATGCATATTTTATACTGTATACAAAATATCAAATTTAACCAAATATAAAATATATATATTGTACATAAATTGTGAAAGTACACCAAATATATATATCATACTGTCCATAAAATATCAAATTTCACCAAATATATTTGATATACTGTATATAAAATATCAAATTTCACCAAATGCATATTATATACTATACATAAAATATGAAAATACAGCAAATACATATTATATACTGTACATAAAATATCAAATTTCACCAAATATATATTGTATACTGTACTTAAAATATGAAAGTACCCCAAAAATATGTTATCTACTGTACATAAAATATGAAAGTACACCAAATTTATATTATATACTCTACATAAAATATCAAACTACAGCAAATATATATTATATACTGTAAATAAAATATGAAAGTACACCAAATGCATATTATATACTGTACACAAAATATCAAATTTAACCAAATATATAATATATATTGTACATAAATTGTGAAAGTACACCAAATATATATATCATACTGTCCATAAAATATCAAATTTCACCAAATATATTTGATATACTGTATATAAAATATCAAATTTCACCAAATGTATATTATATACTATACATAAAATATGAAAATACAGCAAATACATATTATATACTGTACATAAAATATCAAATTTCACCAAATATATATTATATACTGTCCATAAAATATCAAATTTCACCAAATATATATTATATACTGTACATATAATATCAAATTTCAAAAAATATATATTATATACTGTACATAAAATATGAAAGTACACCAAAAATATATTATATACTGTACATAAAATATCAAATTTCAAAAAATAAATATTACATACTGTACATAAAAGATGAAAGTACACCAAATATATATTATATGCTGTACATAAAATATCAAATTTCACCAAATATATATTATATACTGTCCATAAAATATCAAATTTCACCAAATATATATTATATACTGTACATATAATATCAAATTTAACCAAATATATATTACATACTGTACATAAGATATGAAAGTACCCCAAAAATATGTTATCTACTGTACATAAAATATGAAAGTACACCAAATTTATATTATATACTCTACATAAAATATCAAACTACACAAATATATATTATATACTGTAAATAAAATATGAAAGTACACCAAATGCATATTATATACTGTACACAAAATATCAAATTTAACCAAATATATAATATATATTGTACATAAATTGTGAAAGTACACCAAATATATATATCATACTATCCATAAAATATCAAATTTTACCAAATATATTTGATATACTGTATATAAAATATCAAATTTCACCAAATGTATATTATATACTATACATAAAATATGAAAATACAGCAAATACATATAATATACAGTACATAAAATATCAAATTTCACCAAATATATATTATATACTGTCCATAAAATATCAAATTTCACCAAATATATATTATATACTGTACATATAATATCAAATTTCAAAAAATATATGTTATCTACTGTACATAAAATATGAAAGTACACCAAATTTATATTATATACTCTACATAAAATATCAAATTTCACCAAATATATATTGTATACTGTACTTAAAATATGAAAGTACCCCAAAAATATGTTATCTACTGTACATAAAATATGAAAGTACACCAAATTTATATTATATACTCTACATAAAATATCAAACTACAGCAAATATATATTATATACTGTAAATAAAATATGAAAGTACACCAAATGCATATTTTATACTGTATACAAAATATCAAATTTAACCAAATATAAAATATATATATTGTACATAAATTGTGAAAGTACACCAAATATATATATCATACTGTCCATAAAATATCAAATTTCACCAAATATATTTGATATACTGTATATAAAATATCAAATTTCACCAAATGCATATTATATACTATACATAAAATATGAAAATACAGCAAATACATATTATATACTGTACATAAAATATCAAATTTCACCAAATATATATTGTATACTGTACTTAAAATATGAAAGTACCCCAAAAATATGTTATCTACTGTACATAAAATATGAAAGTACACCAAATTTATATTATATACTCTACATAAAATATCAAACTACAGCAAATATATATTATATACTGTAAATAAAATATGAAAGTACACCAAATGCATATTATATACTGTACACAAAATATCAAATTTAACCAAATATATAATATATATTGTACATAAATTGTGAAAGTACACCAAATATATATATCATACTATCCATAAAATATCAAATTTTACCAAATATATTTGATATACTGTATATAAAATATCAAATTTCACCAAATGTATATTATATACTATACATAAAATATGAAAATACAGCAAATACATATAATATACAGTACATAAAATATCAAATTTCACCAAATATATATTATATACTGTCCATAAAATATCAAATTTCACCAAATATATATTATATACTGTACATATAATATCAAATTTCAAAAAATATATGTTATCTACTGTACATAAAATATGAAAGTACACCAAATTTATATTATATACTCTACATAAAATATCAAATTTCACCAAATATATATTGTATACTGTACTTAAAATATGAAAGTACCCCAAAAATATGTTATCTACTGTACATAAAATATGAAAGTACACCAAATTTATATTATATACTCTACATAAAATATCAAACTACAGCAAATATATATTATATACTGTAAATAAAATATGAAAGTACACCAAATGCATATTTTATACTGTATACAAAATATCAAATTTAACCAAATATAAAATATATATATTGTACATAAATTGTGAAAGTACACCAAATATATATATCATACTGTCCATAAAATATCAAATTTCACCAAATATATTTGATATACTGTATATAAAATATCAAATTTCACCAAATGCATATTATATACTATACATAAAATATGAAAATACAGCAAATACATATTATATACTGTACATAAAATATCAAATTTCACCAAATATATATTGTATACTGTACTTAAAATATGAAAGTACCCCAAAAATATGTTATCTACTGTACATAAAATATGAAAGTACACCAAATTTATATTATATACTCTACATAAAATATCAAACTACAGCAAATATATATTATATACTGTAAATAAAATATGAAAGTACACCAAATGCATATTATATACTGTACACAAAATATCAAATTTAACCAAATATATAATATATATTGTACATAAATTGTGAAAGTACACCAAATATATATATCATACTGTCCATAAAATATCAAATTTCACCAAATATATTTGATATACTGTATATAAAATATCAAATTTCACCAAATGTATATTATATACTATACATAAAATATGAAAATACAGCAAATACATATTATATACTGTACATAAAATATCAAATTTCACCAAATATATATTATATACTGTCCATAAAATATCAAATTTCACCAAATATATATTATATACTGTACATATAATATCAAATTTCAAAAAATATATATTATATACTGTACATAAAATATGAAAGTACACCAAAAATATATTATATACTGTACATAAAATATCAAATTTCACCAAATATATATTATATACTGTACATAAAATATCAAATTTCACCAAATATATAGTATACTGTACATAAGATATGAAAGTACCCCAAAAATATGCTATCTACTGTACATAAAATATGAAAGCACACCAAATTTATATTATATACTCTACATAAAATATCAAAGTACAGCAAATATATATTATATACTGTAAATAAAATATGAAAGTACACCAAATGCATATTATATACTGTACACAAAATATCAAATTTAACCAAATATATAATATATATTGTACATAAATTATGAAAGTACACCAAATACATATATCATACTGTACATAAAATATCAAATTTCACCAAATATATTTGATATACTGTATATAAAATATCAAATTTCACCAAATGTATATTATATACTATACATAAAATATGAAAACACAGCAAATACATATTACATACTGTACATAAAATATCAAATTTCACCAAATATATATTATATACTGTCCATAAAATATCAAATTCCACGAAATATATATTATATACTGTACATAAAATATCAAATTTCAAAAAATAAATATTACATACTGTACATAAAAGATGAAAGTACACCAAATATATATTATATGCTGTACATAAAATATCAAATTTCACCAAATATATATTATATACTGTCCATAAAATATCAAATTTCACCAAATATATATTATATACGGTACATATAATATCAAATTTAACCAAATATATATTACATACTGTACATAAGATATGAAAGTACCCCAAAAATATGTTATCTACTGTACATAAAATATGAAAGTACACCAAATTTATATTATATACTCTATATAAAATATCAAACTACAGCAAATATATATTATATACTGTAAATAAAATATGAAAGTACACCAAATGCATATTATATACTGTACACAAAATATCAAATTTAACCAAATATATAATATATATTGTACATAAATTGTGAAAGTACACCAAATATATATAGCATACTGTCCATAAAATATCAAATTTCACCAAATATATTTGATATACTGTATATAAAATATCAAATTTCACCAAATGTATATTATATACTATACATAAAATATGAAAATACAGCAAATACATATTATATACTGCACATAAAATATCAAATTTCACCAAATATATATTATATACTGTCCATAAAATATCAAATTTCACCAAATATATATTATATACTGTACATATAATATCAAATTTCAAAAAATATATATTATATACTGTACATAAAATATGAAAGTACACCAAAAATATATTATATACTGTACATAAAATATCAAATTTCACCAAATATATATTATATACTGTACATAAAATATCAAATTTCACCAAATATATATTGTATACTGTACTTAAAATATGAAAGTACCCCAAAAATATGTTATCTACTGTACCTAAAATATGAAAGTACAACAAATTTATATTATATACTCTACATAAAATATCAAAGTACAGCAAATATATATTATATACTGTAAATAAAATATGAAAGTACACCAAATGCATATTATATACTGTACACAAAATATCAAATTTAACCAAATATATAATATATATTGTACATAAATTATGAAAGTACACCAAATACATATATCATACTGTACATAAAATATCAAATTTCACCAAATATATTTGATATACTGTATATAAAATATCAAATTTCACCAAATGTATATTATATACTATACATAAAATATGAAAACACAGCAAATACATATTACATACTGTACATAAAATATCAAATTTCACCAAATATATATTATATACTGTCCATAAAATATCAAATTCCACCAAATATATATTATATACTGTACATATAATATCAAATTTCAAAAAATATATATTATATACTGTACATAAAATATGAAAGTACACCAAAAATATATTATATACAGTACATAAAATATCAAATTTCACCAAATATATATTATATACTGTACATAAAATATCAAATTTCACCAAATATATATTGTATACTGTACTTAAAATATGAAAGTACCCCAAAAATATGTTATCTACTGTACATAAAACATGAAAGTACACCAAATTTATATTATATACTCTACATAAAATATCAAAGTACAGCAAATATATATTATATACTGTAAATAAAATATGAAAGTACACCAAATGCATATTATATACTGTACACAAAATATCAAATTTAACCAAATATATAATATATATTGTACATAAATTATGAAAGTACACCAAATATATATATCATACTGTACATAAAATATCAAATTTCACCAAATATATTTGATATACTGTATATAAAATATCAAATTTCACCAAATGTATATTATATACTATACATAAAATATGAAAATACAGCAAATACATATTATATACTGTACATAAAATATCAAATTTCACCAAATATATATTATATACTGTCCATAAAATATCAAATTCCACGAAATATATATTATATACTGTACATAAAATATCAAATTTCAAAAAATAAATATTACATACTGTACATAAAAGATGAAAGTACACCAAATATATATTATATGCTGTACATAAAATATCAAATTTCACCAAATATATATTATATACTGTCCATAAAATATCAAATTTCACCAAATATATATTATATACTGTACATATAATATCAAATTTAACCAAATATATATTACATACTGTACATAAGATATGAAAGTACCCCAAAATATGTTATCTACTGTACATAAAATATGAAAGTACACCAAATTTATATTATATACTCTAAATAAAATATCAAACTACAGCAAATATATATTATATACTGTAAATAAAATATGAAAGTACACCAAATGCATATTATATACTGTACACAAAATATCAAATTTAACCAAATATATAATATATATTGTACATAAATTGTGAAAGTACACCAAATATATATATCATACTATCCATAAAATATCAAATTTCACCAAATATATTTGATATACTGTATATAAAATATCAAATTTCACCAAATGTATATTATATACTATACATAAAATATGAAAATACAGCAAATACACATTATATACTGTACATAAAATATCAAATTTCACCAAATATATATTATATACTGTCCATAAAATATCAAATTTCACCAAATATATATTATATACTGTACATATAATATCAAATTTCAAAAAATATATATTATATACTGTACATAAAATATGAAAGTACACCAAAAATATATTATATACTGTACATAAAATATCAAATTTCACCAAATATATATTATATACTGTACATAAAATATCAAATTTCACCAAATATATATTGTATACTGTACTTAAAATATGAAAGTACCCAAAAAATATGTTATCTACTGTACATAAAATATGAAAGTACACCAAATTTATATTATATACTCTACATAAAATATCAAACTACAGCAAATATATATTATATACTGTAAATAAAATATGAAAGTACACCAAATGCATATTATATACTGTACACAAAATATCAAATTTAACCAAATATATAATATATATTGTACATAAATTGTGAAAGTACACCAAATATATATATCATACTGTCCATAAAATATCAAATTTCACCAAATATATTTGATATACTGTATATAAAATATCAAATTTCACCAAATGTATATTATATACTATACATAAAATATGAAAATACAGCAAATACATATTATATACTGTCCATAAAATATCAAATTTCACCAAATATATATTATATACTGTCCATAAAATATCAAATTTCACCAAATATATATTATATACTGTACATATAATATCAAATTTCAAAAAATATATATTATATACTGTACATAAAATATGAAAGTACACCAAAAATATATTATATACTGTACATAAAATATCAAATTTCACCAAATATATATTATATACTGTACATAAAATATCAAATTTCACCAAATATATATTGTATACTGTACTTAAAATAAGAAAGTACCCAAAAAATATGTTATCTACTGTACATAAAATATGAAAGTACACCAAATTTATATTATATACTCTACATAAAATATCAAACTACAGCAAATATATATTATATACTGTAAATAAAATATGAAAGTACACCAAATGCATATTATATACTGTACACAAAATATCAAATTTAACCAAATATATAATATATATTGTACATAAATTGTGAAAGTACACCAAATATATATATCATACTGTCCATAAAATATCAAATTTCACCAAATATATTTGATATACTGTATATAAAATATCAAATTTCACCAAATGTATATTATATACTATACATAAAATATGAAAATACAGCAAATACATATTATATACTGTCCATAAAATATCAAATTTCACCAAATATATATTATATACTGTCCATAAAATATCAAATTTCACCAAATATATATTATATACTGTACATATAATATCAAATTTCAAAAAATATATATTATATACTGTACATAAAATATGAAAGTACACCAAAAATATATTATATACTGTACATAAAATATCAAATTTCACCAAATATATATTATATACTGTACATAAAATATCAAATTTCACCAAATATATATTGTATACTGTACTTAAAATATGAAAGTACCCCAAAAATATGTTATCTACTGTACATAAAATATGAAAGTACACCAAATTTATATTATATACTCTAAATAAAATATCAAACTACAGCAAATATATATTATATACTGTAAATAAAATATGAAAGTACACCAAATGCATATTATATACTGTACACAAAATATCAAATTTAACCAAATATATAATATATATTGTACATAAATTGTGAAAGTACACCAAATATATATATCATACTATCCATAAAATATCAAATTTCACCAAATATATTTGATATACTGTATATAAAATATCAAATTTCACCAAATGTATATTATATACTATACATAAAATATGAAAATACAGCAAATACACATTATATACTGTACATAAAATATCAAATTTCACCAAATATATATTATATACTGTCCATAAAATATCAAATTTCACCAAATATATATTATATACTGTACATATAATATCAAATTTCAAAAAATATATATTATATACTGTACATAAAATATGAAAGTACACCAAAAATATATTATATACTGTACATAAAATATCAAATTTCACCAAATATATATTATATACTGTACATAAAATATCAAATTTCACCAAATATATATTGTATACTGTACTTAAAATATGAAAGTACCCAAAAAATATGTTATCTACTGTACATAAAATATGAAAGTACACCAAATTTATATTATATACTCTACATAAAATATCAAACTACAGCAAATATATATTATATACTGTAAATAAAATATGAAAGTACACCAAATGCATATTATATACTGTACACAAAATATCAAATTTAACCAAATATATAATATATATTGTACATAAATTGTGAAAGTACACCAAATATATATATCATACTGTCCATAAAATATCAAATTTCACCAAATATATTTGATATACTGTATATAAAATATCAAATTTCACCAAATGTATATTATATACTATACATAAAATATGAAAATACAGCAAATACATATTATATACTGTCCATAAAATATCAAATTTCACCAAATATATATTATATACTGTCCATAAAATATCAAATTTCACCAAATATATATTATATACTGTACATATAATATCAAATTTCAAAAAATATATATTATATACTGTACATAAAATATGAAAGTACACCAAAAATATATTATATACTGTACATAAAATATCAAATTTCACCAAATATATATTATATACTGTACATAAAATATCAAATTTCACCAAATATATATTGTATACTGTACTTAAAATATGAAAGTACCCAAAAAATATGTTATCTACTGTACATAAAATATGAAAGTACACCAAATTTATATTATATACTCTACATAAAATATCAAACTACAGCAAATATATATTATATACTGTAAATAAAATATGAAAGTACACCAAATGCATATTATATACTGTACACAAAATATCAAATTTAACCAAATATATAATATATATTGTACATAAATTGTGAAAGTACACCAAATATATATATCATACTGTCCATAAAATATCAAATTTCACCAAATATATTTGATATACTGTATATAAAATATCAAATTTCACCAAATGTATATTATATACTATACATAAAATATGAAAATACAGCAAATACATATTATATACTGTCCATAAAATATCAAATTTCACCAAATATATATTATATACTGTCCATAAAATATCAAATTTCACCAAATATATATTATATACTGTACATATAATATCAAATTTCAAAAAATATATATTATATACTGTACATAAAATATGAAAGTACACCAAAAATATATTATATACAGTACATAAAATATCAAATTTCACCAAATATATATTATATACTGTACATAAAATATCAAATTTCACCAAATATATATTGTATACTGTACTTAAAATATGAAAGTACCCCAAAAATATGTTATCTACTGTACATAAAACATGAAAGTACACCAAATTTATATTATATACTCTACATAAAATATCAAAGTACAGCAAATATATATTATATACTGTAAATAAAATATGAAAGTACACCAAATGCATATTATATACTGTACACAAAATATCAAATTTAACCAAATATATAATATATATTGTACATAAATTATGAAAGTACACCAAATATATATATCATACTGTCCATAAAATATCAAATTTCACCAAATATATTTGATATACTGTATATAAAATATCAAATTTCACCAAATGTATATTATATACTATACATAAAATATGAAAATACAGCAAATACATATTATATACTGTACATAAAATATCAAATTTCACCAAATATATATTATATACTGTCCATAAAATATCAAATTCCACGAAATATATATTATATACTGTACATAAAATATCAAATTTCAAAAAATAAATATTACATACTGTACATAAAAGATGAAAGTACACCAAATATATATTATATGCTGTACATAAAATATCAAATTTCACCAAATATATATTATATACTGTCCATAAAATATCAAATTTCACCAAATATATATTATATACTGTACATATAATATCAAATTTAACCAAATATATATTACATACTGTACATAAGATATGAAAGTATCCCAAAAATATGTTATCTACTGTACATAAAATATGAAAGTACACCAAATTTATATTATATACTCTAAATAAAATATCAAACTACAGCAAATATATATTATATACTGTAAATAAAATATGAAAGTACACCAAATGCATATTATATACTGTACACAAAATATCAAATTTAACCAAATATATAATATATATTGTACATAAATTGTGAAAGTACACCAAATATATATATCATACTATCCATAAAATATCAAATTTCACCAAATATATTTGATATACTGTATATAAAATATCAAATTTCACCAAATGTATATTATATACTATACATAAAATATGAAAATACAGCAAATGCACATTATATACTGTACATAAAATATCAAATTTCACCAAATATATATTATATACTGTCCATAAAATATCAAATTTCACCAAATATATATTATATACTGTACATATAATATCAAATTTCAAAAAATATATATTATATACTGTACATAAAATATGAAAGTACACCAAAAATATATTATATACTGTACATAAAATATCAAATTTCACCAAATATATATTATATACTGTACATAAAATATCAAATTTCACCAAATATATATTGTATACTGTACTTAAAATATGAAAGTACCCAAAAAATATGTTATCTACTGTACATAAAATATGAAAGTACACCAAATTTATATTATATACTCTACATAAAATATCAAAGTATAGCAAATATATATTATATACTGTAAATAAAATATGAAAGTACACGAAAAGCATATTATATACTGTACACAAAATATCAAATTTAACCAAATATATAATATGTATTGTACATAAATTATGAAAGTACACCAAATATATATAACATACTGTACATAAAATATCAAATTTCACCAAATATATTTGGTATACTGTATATAAAATATCAAATTTCACCAAATGTATATTATATACTATACATAAAATATGAAAATACAGCAAATACATATTATATACTGTACATAAAATATCAAATTTCACCAAATATATATTATATACTGTCCATAAAATATCAAATTTCACGAAATATATATTAAATACTGTACATATAATATCAAATTTCAAAAAATATATATTACATACTGTACATAAAATATGAAAGTACACCAAATATATATTATATGCTGTACATAAAATATCAAATTTCACCAAATATATATTATATACTGTCCATAAAATATCAAATTCACCAAATATATTTGATATACTGTATATGAAATATCAAATTTCACCAAATGTATATTATGTACTATACATAAAATATGAAAATACTGCAAATACATATTATATACTGTACATAAAATATCAAATTTCACCAAATATATTTTATATACTGTCCTTAAAATATCAAATTTCACCAAATATATATTATATACTGTACATAAAATATCAAATTTCACCAAATATATATTGTATACTGTACTTAAAATATGAAAGTACCCAAAAAATATGTTATCTACTGTACATAAAATATGAAAGTACACCAAATTTATATTATATACTCTACATAAAATATCAAAGTATAGCAAATATATATTATATACTGTAAATAAAATATGAAAGTACACGAAAAGCATATTATATACTGTACACAAAATATCAAATTTAACCAAATATATAATATGTATTGTACATAAATTATGAAAGTACACCAAATATATATAACATACTGTACATAAAATATCAAATTTCACCAAATATATTTGGTATACTGTATATAAAATATCAAATTTCACCAAATGTATATTATATACTATACATAAAATATGAAAATACAGCAAATACATATTATATACTGTACATAAAATATCAAATTTCACCAAATATATATTATATACTGTCCATAAAATATCAAATTTCACGAAATATATATTAAATACTGTACATATAATATCAAATTTCAAAAAATATATATTACATACTGTACATAAAATATGAAAGTACACCAAATATATATTATATGCTGTACATAAAATATCAAATTTCACCAAATATATATTATATACTGTCCATAAAATATCAAATTTCACCAAATATATATTATATACTGTACATATAATATCAAATTTCAAAAAATATATATTATATACTATACATAAAATATGAAAGTACACCAAAAATATATTATATACTGTACATAAAATATCAAATTTCACCAAATATATATTATATACTGTACATAAAATATCAAATTTCACCAAATATATATTGTATACTGTACTTAAAATATGAAAGTACCCAAAAAATATGTTATCTACTGTACATAAAATATGAAAGTACACCAAATTTATATTATATACTCTACATAAAATATCAAAGTATAGCAAACATATATTATATACTGTAAATAAAATATGAAAGTACACGAAAAGCATATTATATACTGTACACAAAATATCAAATTTAACCAAATATATAATATGTATTGTACATAAATTATGAAAGTACACCAAATATATATAACATACTGTACATAAAATATCAAATTTCACCAAATATATTTGGTATACTGTATATAAAATATCAAATTTCACCAAATGTATATTATATACTATACATAAAATATGAAAATACAGCAAATACATATTATATACTGTACATAAAATATCAAATTTCACCAAATATATATTATATACTGTCCATAAAATATCAAATTTCACGAAATATATATTAAATACTGTACATATAATATCAAATTTCAAAAAATATATATTACATACTGTACATAAAATATGAAAGTACACCAAATATATATTATATGCTGTACATAAAATATCAAATTTCACCAAATATATATTACATACTGTCCATAAAATATCAAATTCACCAAATATATTTGATATACTGTATATAAAATATCAAATTTCACCAAATGTATATTATATACTATACATAAAATATGAAAATACAGCAAATACATATTATATACTGTACATAAAATATCAAATTTCACCAAATATATTTTATATACTGTCCTTAAAATATCAAATTTCACCAAATATATATTATATACTGTACATAAAATATCAAATTTCACCAAATATATATTATATACTGTACATATAATATCAAATTTCAAAAAATATATATTATATACTGTACATAAAATATGAAAGTACACCAAAAATATATTATATACTGTACATAAAATATCAAATTTCACCAAATATATATTATATACTGTACATAAAATATCAAATTTCACCAAATATATATTGTATACTGTACTTAAAATATGAAAGTACCCAAAAAATATGTTATCTACTGTACATAAAATATGAAAGTACACCAAATTTATATTATATACTCTACATAAAATATCAAACTACAGCAAATATATATTATATACTGTAAATAAAATATGAAAGTACACCAAATGCATATTATATACTGTACACAAAATATCAAATTTAACCAAATATATAATATATATTGTACATAAATTGTGAAAGTACACCAAATATATATATCATACTGTCCATAAAATATCAAATTTCACCAAATATATTTGATATACTGTATATAAAATATCAAATTTCACCAAATGTATATTATATACTATACATAAAATATGAAAATACAGCAAATACATATTATATACTGTCCATAAAATATCAAATTTCACCAAATATATATTATATACTGTCCATAAAATATCAAATTTCACCAAATATATATTATATACTGTACATATAATATCAAATTTCAAAAAATATATATTATATACTGTACATAAAATATGAAAGTACACCAAAAATATATTATATACTGTACATAAAATATCAAATTTCACCAAATATATATTATATACTGTACATAAAATATCAAATTTCACCAAATATATATTGTATACTGTACTTAAAATATGAAAGTACCCAAAAAATATGTTATCTACTGTACATAAAATATGAAAGTACACCAAATTTATATTATATACTCTACATAAAATATCAAACTACAGCAAATATATATTATATACTGTAAATAAAATATGAAAGTACACCAAATGCATATTATATACTGTACACAAAATATCAAATTTAACCAAATATATAATATATATTGTACATAAATTGTGAAAGTACACCAAATATATATATCATACTGTCCATAAAATATCAAATTTCACCAAATATATTTGATATACTGTATATAAAATATCAAATTTCACCAAATGTATATTATATACTATACATAAAATATGAAAATACAGCAAATACATATTATATACTGTCCATAAAATATCAAATTTCACCAAATATATATTATATACTGTCCATAAAATATCAAATTTCACCAAATATATATTATATACTGTACATATAATATCAAATTTCAAAAAATATATATTATATACTGTACATAAAATATGAAAGTACACCAAAAATATATTATATACAGTACATAAAATATCAAATTTCACCAAATATATATTATATACTGTACATAAAATATCAAATTTCACCAAATATATATTGTATACTGTACTTAAAATATGAAAGTACCCCAAAAATATGTTATCTACTGTACATAAAACATGAAAGTACACCAAATTTATATTATATACTCTACATAAAATATCAAAGTACAGCAAATATATATTATATACTGTAAATAAAATATGAAAGTACACCAAATGCATATTATATACTGTACACAAAATATCAAATTTAACCAAATATATAATATATATTGTACATAAATTATGAAAGTACACCAAATATATATATCATACTGTCCATAAAATATCAAATTTCACCAAATATATTTGATATACTGTATATAAAATATCAAATTTCACCAAATGTATATTATATACTATACATAAAATATGAAAATACAGCAAATACATATTATATACTGTACATAAAATATCAAATTTCACCAAATATATATTATATACTGTCCATAAAATATCAAATTCCACGAAATATATATTATATACTGTACATAAAATATCAAATTTCAAAAAATAAATATTACATACTGTACATAAAAGATGAAAGTACACCAAATATATATTATATGCTGTACATAAAATATCAAATTTCACCAAATATATATTATATACTGTCCATAAAATATCAAATTTCACCAAATATATATTATATACTGTACATATAATATCAAATTTAACCAAATATATATTACATACTGTACATAAGATATGAAAGTATCCCAAAAATATGTTATCTACTGTACATAAAATATGAAAGTACACCAAATTTATATTATATACTCTAAATAAAATATCAAACTACAGCAAATATATATTATATACTGTAAATAAAATATGAAAGTACACCAAATGCATATTATATACTGTACACAAAATATCAAATTTAACCAAATATATAATATATATTGTACATAAATTGTGAAAGTACACCAAATATATATATCATACTATCCATAAAATATCAAATTTCACCAAATATATTTGATATACTGTATATAAAATATCAAATTTCACCAAATGTATATTATATACTATACATAAAATATGAAAATACAGCAAATGCACATTATATACTGTACATAAAATATCAAATTTCACCAAATATATATTATATACTGTCCATAAAATATCAAATTTCACCAAATATATATTATATACTGTACATATAATATCAAATTTCAAAAAATATATATTATACACTGTACATAAAATATGAAAGTACACCAAAAATATATTATATACTGTACATAAAATATCAAATTTCACCAAATATATATTATATACTGTACATAAAATATCAAATTTCACCAAATATATATTGTATACTGTACTTAAAATATGAAAGTACCCAAAAAATATGTTATCTACTGTACATAAAATATGAAAGTACACCAAATTTATATTATATACTCTACATAAAATATCAAAGTATAGCAAATATATATTATATACTGTAAATAAAATATGAAAGTACACGAAAAGCATATTATATACTGTACACAAAATATCAAATTTAACCAAATATATAATATGTATTGTACATAAATTATGAAAGTACACCAAATATATATAACATACTGTACATAAAATATCAAATTTCACCAAATATATTTGGTATACTGTATATAAAATATCAAATTTCACCAAATGTATATTATATACTATACATAAAATATGAAAATACAGCAAATACATATTATATACTGTACATAAAATATCAAATTTCACCAAATATATATTATATACTGTCCATAAAATATCAAATTTCACGAAATATATATTAAATACTGTACATATAATATCAAATTTCAAAAAATATATATTACATACTGTACATAAAATATGAAAGTACACCAAATATATATTATATGCTGTACATAAAATATCAAATTTCACCAAATATATATTATATACTGTCCATAAAATATCAAATTCACCAAATATATTTGATATACTGTATATGAAATATCAAATTTCACCAAATGTATATTATGTACTATACATAAAATATGAAAATACTGCAAATACATATTATATACTGTACATAAAATATCAAATTTCACCAAATATATTTTATATACTGTCCTTAAAATATCAAATTTCACCAAATATATATTATATACTGTACATAAAATATCAAATTTCACCAAATATATATTGTATACTGTACTTAAAATATGAAAGTACCCAAAAAATATGTTATCTACTGTACATAAAATATGAAAGTACACCAAATTTATATTATATACTCTACATAAAATATCAAAGTATAGCAAATATATATTATATACTGTAAATAAAATATGAAAGTACACGAAAAGCATATTATATACTGTACACAAAATATCAAATTTAACCAAATATATAATATGTATTGTACATAAATTATGAAAGTACACCAAATATATATAACATACTGTACATAAAATATCAAATTTCACCAAATATATTTGGTATACTGTATATAAAATATCAAATTTCACCAAATGTATATTATATACTATACATAAAATATGAAAATACAGCAAATACATATTATATACTGTACATAAAATATCAAATTTCACCAAATATATATTATATACTGTCCATAAAATATCAAATTTCACGAAATATATATTAAATACTGTACATATAATATCAAATTTCAAAAAATATATATTACATACTGTACATAAAATATGAAAGTACACCAAATATATATTATATGCTGTACATAAAATATCAAATTTCACCAAATATATATTATATACTGTCCATAAAATATCAAATTTCACCAAATATATATTATATACTGTACATATAATATCAAATTTCAAAAAATATATATTATATACTATACATAAAATATGAAAGTACACCAAAAATATATTATATACTGTACATAAAATATCAAATTTCACCAAATATATATTATATACTGTACATAAAATATCAAATTTCACCAAATATATATTGTATACTGTACTTAAAATATGAAAGTACCCAAAAAATATGTTATCTACTGTACATAAAATATGAAAGTACACCAAATTTATATTATATACTCTACATAAAATATCAAAGTATAGCAAACATATATTATATACTGTAAATAAAATATGAAAGTACACGAAAAGCATATTATATACTGTACACAAAATATCAAATTTAACCAAATATATAATATGTATTGTACATAAATTATGAAAGTACACCAAATATATATAACATACTGTACATAAAATATCAAATTTCACCAAATATATTTGGTATACTGTATATAAAATATCAAATTTCACCAAATGTATATTATATACTATACATAAAATATGAAAATACAGCAAATACATATTATATACTGTACATAAAATATCAAATTTCACCAAATATATATTATATACTGTCCATAAAATATCAAATTTCACGAAATATATATTAAATACTGTACATATAATATCAAATTTCAAAAAATATATATTACATACTGTACATAAAATATGAAAGTACACCAAATATATATTATATGCTGTACATAAAATATCAAATTTCACCAAATATATATTACATACTGTCCATAAAATATCAAATTCACCAAATATATTTGATATACTGTATATAAAATATCAAATTTCACCAAATGTATATTATATACTATACATAAAATATGAAAATACAGCAAATACATATTATATACTGTACATAAAATATCAAATTTCACCAAATATATTTTATATACTGTCCTTAAAATATCAAATTTCACCAAATATATATTATATACTGTACATAAAATATCAAATTTCACCAAATATATATTGTATACTGTACTTAAAATATGAAAGTACGCCAAAAATATGTTATCTACTGTACATAAAATATGAAAGTACACCAAATTTATATTATATACTCTACATAAAATATCAAACTACAGCAAATATATATTATATACTGTAAATAAAGTATGAAAGTACACCAAATGCATATTATATACTGTACACAAAATATCAAATTTAACCAAATATATAATATATATTGTACATAAATTGTGAAAGTACACCAAATATATATATCATACTATCCATAAAATATCAAATTTCACCAAATATATTTGATATACTGTATATAAAACATCAAATTTCACCAAATGTATATTATATACTATACATAAAATATGAAAATACAGCAAATACATATTATATACAGTACATAAAATATCAAATTTCACCAAATATATATTATATACTGTCCATAAAATATCAAATTTCACCAAATATATATTATATACTGTACATATAATATCAAATTTCAAAAAATATATATTATATACTATACATAAAATATGAAAGTACACAAAAAATATATTATATTCTGTACATAAAATATCAAATTTCACCAAATATATATTATATACTGTACATAAAATATCAAATTTCACCAAATATATATTGTATACTGTACTTAAAATATGAAAGTACCCAAAAAATATGTTATCTACTGTACATAAAATATGAAAGTACACCAAATTTATATTATATACTCTACATAAAATATCAAAGTATAGCAAATATATATTATACACTGTAAATAAAATATGAAAGTACACCAAAAGCATATTATATACTGTACACAAAATATCAAATTTAACCAAATATATAATATGTATTGTACATAAATTATGAAAGTACACCAAATATATATAACATACTGTACATAAAATATCAAATTTCACCAAATATATTTGGTATACTGTATATAAAATATCAAATTTCACCAAATGTATATTATATACTATACATAAAATATGAAAATACAGCAAATACATATTATATACTGTACATAAAATATCAAATTTCACCAAATATATATTATATACTGTCCATAAAATATCAAATTTCACGAAATATATATTAAATACGGTACATATAATATCAAATTTCAAAAAATATATATTACATACTGTACATAAAATATGAAAGTACACCAAATATATATTATATGCTGTACATAAAATATCAAATTTCACCAAATATATATTATATACTGTCCATAAAATATCAAATTCACCAAATATATTTGATATACTGTATATAAAATATCAAATTTCACCAAATGTATATTATATACTATACATAAAATATGAAAATACAGCAAATACATATTATATACTGTACATAAAATATCAAATTTCACCAAATATATTTTATATACTGTCCTTAAAATATCAAATTTCACCAAAAATATATTATATACTGTACATAAAATATCAAATTTCACCAAATATATATTGTATACTGTACTTAAAATATGAAAGTACGCCAAAAATATGTAATCTACTGTACATAAAACATGAAAGTACACCAAATTTATATTATATACTCTACATAAAATATCAAAGTACAGCAAATATATATTATATACTGTAAATAAAATATGAAAGTACACCAAATGCATATTATATACTGTACACAAAATATCAAATTTAGCCAAATATATAATATATATTGTACATAAATTATGAAAGTACACCAAATATATATATCATACTGTACATAAAATATCAAATTTCACCAAATATATTTGATATACTGTATATAAAATATCAAATTTCACCAAATGTATATTATATACTATACGAAAAATATGAAAATACAGCAAATACATATTATATACTGTACATAAAATATCAAATTTCACCAAATATATATTAAATACTGTCCATAAAATATCAAATTCCACGAAATATATATTATATACTGTACATAAAATATCAAATTTCAAAAAATAAATATTACATACTGTACATAAAATATGAAAGTACACCAAATATATATTATATGCTGTACATAAAATATCAAATTTCACCAAATATATATTATATACTGTCCATAAAATATCAAATTTCACCAAATATATATTATATACTGTACATATAATATCAAATTTAACCAAATATATATTACATACTGTACATAAGATATGAAAGTACCCCAAAAATATGTTATCTGCTGTACATAAAATATGAAAGTACACCAAATATATATTATATACTCTACATAAAATATCAAAGTACAGCAAATATGTATTATGTACTGTAAATAAAATATGAAAGTACCCCAAATGCATATTATATACTGTACACAAAATATCAAATTTAACCAAATATATAATATATATTGTACATAAATTGTGAAAGTACACCAAATATATATATCATACTGTCCATAAAATATCAAATTTCACCAAATATATTTGATATACTGTATATAAAATATCAAATTTCACCAAATGTATATTATATACTATACATAAAATATGAAAACACAGCAAATACATATTACATACTGTACATAAAATATCAAATTTCACCAAATATATATTATATACTGTCCATAAAATATCAAATTTCAACAAATATATATTATATACTGTACATATAATATCAAATTTCAAAAAATATATATTATATACTGTACATAAAATATGAAAGTACACCAAAAATATATTATATACTGTCCATAAAATATCAAATTTCACCAAATATATATTATATACTGTTCTAAAATATCAAATTTCATCAAATATATATTATATAGTGTACATATAATATCAAATTTAACCAAATGTATATTACATACTGTACATAAGATATGAAAGTACCACAAAAATATGTTATCTACTGTACATAAAATATGAAAGTACACCGAATTTATATTATATACTCTACATAAAATATCAAACTACAGCAAATATATATTATATACTGTAAATAAAATATGAAAGTACACCAAATGCATATTATATACTGTACACAAAATATCAAATTTAGCCAAATATATAATATATATTGTACATAAATTGTGAAAGTACACCAAATATATATATCATACTATCCATAAAATATCAAATTTCACCAAATATATTTGATATACTGTATATAAAATATCAAATTTCACCAAATGTATATTATATACTATACATAAAATATGAAAATACAGGAAATACATATTATATACTGTACATAAAGTATCAAATTTCACCAAATATATATTATATACTGTCCATATAATATAAAATTTCACCAAATATATATTATATACTGTACATATAATATCAAATTTCAAAAAATATATATTATATACTATACATAAAATATGAAAGTACACCAAAAATATATTATATACTGTACATGAAATATCAAATTTCACCAGATATATATTATATACTGTACATAAAATATCAAATTTCACCAAATATATATTGTATACTGTACTTAAAATATGAAAGTACCCAAAACATATGTTATCTACTGTACATAAAATATGAAAGTACACCAAATTTATATTATATACTCTACATAAAATATCAAAGTATAGCAAATATATATTATATACTGTAAATAAAATATGAAAGTACACCAAAAGCATATTATATACTGTACACAAAATATCAAATTTAACCAAATATATAATATGTATTGTACATAAATTATGAAAGTACACCAAATATATATAACATACTGTATATAAAATATCAAATTTCACCAAATATATTTGGTATACTGTATATAAAATATCAAATTTCACCAAATGTATATTATATACTATACATAAAATATGAAAATACAGCAAATACATATTATATACTGTACATAAAATATCAAATTTCACCAAATATATATTATATACTGTCCATAAAATATCAAATTTCACGAAATATATATTAAATACTGTACATATAATATCAAATTTCAAAAAATATATATTACATACTGTACATAAAATATGAAAGTACACCAAATATATATTATATGCTGTACATAAAATATCAAATTTCACCAAATATATATTATATACTGTCCATAAAATATCAAATTCACCAAATATATTTGATATACTGTATATAAAATATCAAATTTCACCAAATGTATATTATATTCTATACATAAAATATGAAAATACAGCAAATACATATTATATACTGTACATAAAATATCAAATTTCACCAAATATATATTATATACTGTCCATAAAATATCAAATTCCAGGAAATATATATTATATACTGTACATAAAATATCAAATTTCAAAAAATAAATATTATATACTGTCCATAAAATATCAAATTTCACCAAATATATATTACATACTGTACATATAATATCAAATTTAACCAAATATATATTACATACTGTACATAAGATATGAAAGTACCCCAAAAATATGTTATCTACTGTACATAAAATATGAAAGTACACCAAATTTATATTATATACTCTACATAAAATATCAAACTACAGCAAATATATATTATATACTGTAAATAAAATATGAAAGTACACCAAAAGCATATTATATACTGTACACAAAATATCAAATTTAACCAAATATATAATATATATTGTACATAAATTGTGAAAGTACACCAAATATATATATCATACTATCCATAAAATATCAAATTTCACCAAATATATTTGATATACTGTATATAAAATATCAAATTTCACCAAATGTATATTATATACTATACATAAAATATGAAAATACAGCAAATACATATTATATACTGTACATAAAATATCAAATTTCACCAAATATATATTATATACTGTCCATAAAATATCAAATTTCACCAAATATATATTATATACTGTACATATAATATCAAATTTCAAAAAATATATATTATATACTATACATAAAATATGAAAGTACACCAAAAATATATTATATACTGTACATAAAATATCAAATTTCACCAAATATATATTGTATACTGTACTTAAAATATGAAAGTACCCAAAAAATATGTTATCTACTGTACATAAAATATGAAAGTACAACAAATTTATATTATATACTCTACATAAAATATCAAAGTATAGCAAATATATATTATATACTGTAAATAAAATATGAAAGTACACCAAAAGCATATTATATACTGTACACAAAATATCAAATTTAACCAAATATATAATATGTATTGTACATAAATTATGAAAGTACACCATATATATAACATACTGTACATAAAATATCAAATTTCACCAAATATATTTGGTATACTGTATATAAAATATCAAATTTCACCAAATGTATATTATATACTATACATAAAATATGAAAATACAGCAAATACATATTATATACTGTACATAAAATATCAAATTTCACCAAATATATATTATATACTGTCCATAATATATCAAATTTCACGAAATATATATTAAATACTGTACATATAATATCAAATTTCAAAAAATATATATTACATACTGTACATAAAATATGAAAGTACACCAAATATATATTATATGCTGTACATAAAATATCAAATTTCACCAAATATATATTATATACTGTCCATAAAATATCAAATTCACCAAATATATTTGATATACTGTATATAAAATATCAAATTTCACCAAATGTATATTATATACTATACATAAAATATGAAAATACAGCAAATACATATTATATACTGTACATAAAATATCAAATTTCACCAAATATATTTTATATACTGTCCTTAAAATATCAAATTTCACCACATATATATTATATACTGTACATAAAATATCAAATTTCACCAAATATATATTGTATACTGTACTTAAAATATGAAAGTACGCCAAAAATATGTTATCTACTGTACATAAAACATGAAAGTACACCAAATTTATATTATATACTCTACATAAAATATCAAAGTACAGCAAATATATATTATATACTGTAAATAAAATATGAAAGTACACCAAATGCATATTATATACTGTACACAAAATATCAAATTTAACCAAATATATAATATATATTGTACATAAATTATGAAAGTACACCAAATATATATATCATACTGTACATAAAATATCAAATTTCACCAAATATATTTGATATACTGTATATAAAATATCAAATTTCACCAAATGTATATTATATACTATACATAAAATATGAAAATACAGCAAATACATATTATATACTGTACATAAAATATCAAATTTCACCAAATATATATTAAATACTGTCAATAAAATATCAAATTCCACGAAATATATATTATATACTGTACATAAAATATCAAATTCAAAAAATAAATATTACATACTGTACATAAGATATGAAAGTACCCCAAAAATATGTTATCTGCTGTACATAAAATATGAAAGTACACCAAATATATATTATATACTCTACATAAAATATCAAAGTACAGCAAATATGTATTATGTACTGTAAATAAAATATGAAAGTACCCCAAATGCATATTATATACTGTACACAAAATATCAAATTTAACCAAATATATAATATATATTGTACATAAATTGTGAAAGTACACCAAATATATATATCATACTGTCCATAAAATATCAAATTTCACCAAATATATTTGATATACTGTATATAAAATATCAAATTTCACCAAATGTATATTATATACTATACATAAAATATGAAAACACAGCAAATACATATTACATACTGTACATAAAATATCAAATTTCACCAAATATATATTATATACTGTCCATAAAATATCAAATTTCACCAAATATATATTATATACTGTACATATAATATCAAATTTCAAAAAATATATATTATATACTATACATAAAATATGAAAGTACACCAAAAATATATTATATACTGTACATAAAATATCAAATTTCACCAAATATATATTATATACTGTACATAAAATATCAAATTTCACCAAATATATATTGTATACGGTACTTAAAATATGAAAGTACCCAAAAAATATGTTATCTACTGTACATAAAATATGAAAGTACAACAAATTTATATTATATACTCTACATAAAATATCAAAGTATAGCAAATATATATTATATACTGTAAATAAAATATGAAAGTACACGAAAAGCATATTATATACTGTACACAAAATATCAAATTTAACCAAATATATAATATGTATTGTACATAAATTATGAAAGTACACCAAATATATATAACATACTGTACATAAAATATCAAATTTCACCAAATATATTTGGTATACTGTATATAAAATATCAAATTTCACCAAATGTATATTATATACTATAAATAAAATATGAAAATACAGCAAATACATATTATATACTGTACATAAAATATCAAATTTCACCAAATATATATTATATACTGTCCATAAAATATCAAATTTCACGAAATATATATTAAATACTGTACATATAATATCAAATTTCAAAAAATATATATTACATACTGTACATAAAATATGAAAGTACACCAAATATATATTATATGCTGTACATAAAATATCAAATTTCACCAAATATATATTATATACTGTCCATAAAATATCAAATTCACCAAATATATTTGATATACTGTATATAAAATATCAAATTTCACCAAATGCATATTATATACTATACATAAAATATGAAAATACAGCAAATACATATTATATACTGTACATAAAATATCAAGTTTCACCAAATATATTTTATATACTGTCCATAAAATATCAAATTTCACCCAATATATATTATATACTGTACATATAATATCAAATTTCAAAAAATATATATTATATACTGTACATAAAATATGAAAGTACACCAAAAATATATTATATACTGTACATAAAATATCAAATTTCACCAAATATATAGTATATACTGTACATAAAATATCAAATTTCACCAAATATATATTGTATACTGTACTTAAAATATGAAACTACCCCAAAAATATGTTATCTACTGTACATAAAATATGAAAGTACACCAAATTTATATTATATACTCTAAATAAAATATCAAAGTACAGCAAATATATATTATATACTGTAAATAAAATATGAAAGTACACCAAATGCATATTATATACTGTACACAAAATATCAAATTTAACCAAATATATAATAGATATTGTACATAAATTATGAAAGTACACCAAATATATATATCATACTGTCCATAAAATATCAAATTTCACCAAACATATTTGATATACTGTATATAAAATATCAAATTTCACCAAATGTATATTATATACTATACATAAAATATGAAAATACAGCAAATACATATTATATACTGTACATAAAATATCAAATTTCACCAAATGTATATTATATACTGTCCATAAAATATCAAATTTCACCAAATATATATTATATACCGTACATATAATATCAAATTTCAAAAAATATATATTATATACTGTACATAAAATATGAAAGTACACCAAAAATATATTATATACTGTACATAAAATATCAAATTTCACCAAATATATATTATATACTGTACATAAAATATCAAATTTCACCAAATATATATTGTATACTGTACTTAAAATATGAAAGTACCCCAAAAATATGTTATCTACTGTACATAAAACATGAAAGTACACCAAATTTATATTATATACTCTACATAAAATATCAAAGTACAGCAAATATATATTATATACTGTAAATAAAATATGAAAGTACACCAAATGCATATTATATACTGTACACAAAATATCAAATTTAACCAAATATATAATATATATTGTACATAAATTATGAAAGTACACCAAATATATATATCATACTGTACATAAAATATCAAATTTCACCAAATATATTTGGTATACTGTACATAAAATATCAAATTTCACCAAATGTATATTATATACTATAAATAAAATATGAAAATACAGCAAATACATATTACATACTGTACATAAAATATCAAATTTCACCAAATATATATTATATACTGTCCATAAAATATCAAATTTCACAAAATATATATTATATACTGTACATATAATATCAAATTTCAAAAAATATATATTACATACTGTACATAAAAGATGAAAGTACACCAAATATATATTATATGCTGTACATAAAATATCAAATTTCACCAAATATATATTATATACTGTCCATAAAATATCAAATTTCACCAAATATATTTGATATACTGTATATAAAATATCAAATTTCACCAAATGTATATTATATACTATACATAAAATATGAAAATACAGCAAATACATATTATATACTGTACATAAAATATCAAATTTCACCAAATATATTTTATATACTGTCCATAAAATATCAAATTTCACCAAATATATATTATATACTGTACATATAATATCAAATTTCAAAAAATATATATTATATACTGTACATAAAATATGAAAGTACACCAAAAATATATTATATACTGTACATAAAATATCAAATTTCACCAAATATATATTATACACTGTACATAAAATATCAAATTTCACCAAATATATATTGTATACTGTACTTAAAATATGAAAGTATCCCAAAAATATGTTATCTACTGTAAATAAAATATGAAAGTACACCAAATTTATATTATATACTCTACATAAAATATCAAAGTATAGCAAATATATATTATATACTGTATATAAAATATGAAAGTACACCAAATGCATATTATATACTGTACACAAAATATCAAATTTAACCAAATATATAATATATATTGTACATAAATTATGAAAGTACACCAAATATATATATCATACTGTACATAAAATATCAAATTTCACCAAATATATTTGATATACTGTATATAAAATATCAAATTTCACCAAATGTATATTATATACTATACATAAAATATGAAAATACAGCAAATACATATTATATACTGTACATAAAATATCAAATTTCACCAAATGTATATTATATACTGTCCATAAAATATCAAATTTCACCAAATATATATTATATACTGTACATATAATATCAAATTTCAAAAAATATATATTATATACTGTACATAAAATATGAAAGTACACCAAAAATATATTATATACTGTACATAAAATATCAAATTTCACCAAATATATATTATATACTGTACATAAAATATCAAATTTCACCAAATATATATTATATACTGTACATATAATATCAAATTTCAAAAAATATATATTATATACTGTACATAAAATATGAAAGTACACCAAAAATATATTATATACTGTACATAAAATATCAAATTTCACCAAATATATATTATATACTGTACATAAAATATCAAATTTCACCAAATATATATTGTATTCTGTACTTAAAATATGAAAGTACCCCAAAAATATGTTATCTACTGTACATAAAACATGAAAGTACACCAAATTTATATTATATACTCTACATAAAATATCAAAGTACAGCAAATATATATTATATACTGTAAATAAAATATGAAAGTACACCAAATGCATATTATATACTGTACACAAAATATCAAATTTAACCAAATATATAATATATATTGTACATAAATTATGAAAGTACACCAAATATATATATCATACTGTACATAAAATATCAAATTTCACCAAATATATTTGGTATACTGTACATAAAATATCAAATTTCACCAAATGTATATTATATACTATAAATAAAATATGAAAATACAGCAAATACATATTACATACTGTACATAAAATATCAAATTTCACCAAATATATATTATATACTGTCCATAAAATATCAAATTTCACAAAATATATATTATATACTGTACATATAATATCAAATTTCAAAAAATATATATTACATACTGTACATAAAAGATGAAAGTACACCAAATATATATTATATGCTGTACATAAAATATCAAATTTCACCAAATATATATTATATACTGTCCATAAAATATCAAATTTCACCAAATATATTTGATATACTGTATATAAAATATCAAATTTCACCAAATGTATATTATATACTATACATAAAATATGAAAATACAGCAAATACATATTATATACTGTACATAAAATATCAAATTTCACCAAATATATTTTATATACTGTCCATAAAATATCAAATTTCACCAAATATATATTATATACTGTACATATAATATCAAATTTCAAAAAATATATATTATATACTGTACATAAAATATGAAAGTACACCAAAAATATATTATATACTGTACATAAAATATCAAATTTCACCAAATATATATTATACACTGTACATAAAATATCAAATTTCACCAAATATATATTGTATACTGTACTTAAAATATGAAAGTACCCCAAAAATATGTTATCTACTGTAAATAAAATATGAAAGTACACCAAATTTATATTATATACTCTACATAAAATATCAAAGTATAGCAAATATATATTATATACTGTAAATAAAATATGAAAGTACACCAAATGCATATTATATACTGTACACAAAATATCAAATTTAACCAAATATATAATATATATTGTACATAAATTATGAAAGTACACCAAATATATATATCATACTGTACATAAAATATCAAATTTCACCAAATATATTTGATATACTGTATATAAAATATCAAATTTCACCAAATGTATATTATATACTATACATAAAATATGAAAATACAGCAAATACATATTATATACTGTACATAAAATATCAAATTTCACCAAATGTATATTATATACTGTCCATAAAATATCAAATTTCACCAAATATATATTATATACTGTACATATAATATCAAATTTCAAAAAATATATATTATATACTGTACATAAAATATGAAAGTACACCAAAAATATATTATATACTGTACATAAAATATCAAATTTCACCAAATATATATTATATACTGTACATAACATATCAAATTTCACCAAATATATATTGTATACTGTACTTAAAATATGAAAGTACCCCAAAAATATGTTATCTACTGTACATAAAACATGAAAGTACACCAAATTTATATTATATACTCTACATAAAATATCAAAGTACAGCAAAAATATATTATATACTGTAAATAAAATATGAAAGTACACCAAATGCATATTATATACTCTACACAAAATATCAAATTTAACCAAATATATAATATATATTGTACATAAATTATGAAAGTACACCAAATATATATATCATACTGTACATAAAATATCAAATTTCACCAAATATATTTGATATACTGTATATAAAATATCAAATTTCACCAAATGTATATTATATACTATACATAAAATATGAAAATACAGCAAATACATATTATATACTGTACATAAAATATCAAATTTCACCAAATATATATTATATACTGTCCATAAAATATCAAATTCCACGAAATATATATTATATACTGTACATAAAATATCAAACTTCAAAAAATAAATATTACATACTGTACATAAAAGATGAAAGTACACCAAATATATATTATATGCTGTACATAAAATATCAAATTTCACCAAATATATATTATATACTGTCCATAAAATATAAAATTTCACCAAATATATATTATATGCTGTACATAAAATATCAAATTTCACCAAATATATATTATATACTGTCCATAAAATATCAAATTTCACCAAATATATATTATATACTGTACATATAATATCAAATTTCACCAAATATATATTGTATACTGTACATAAGATATGAAAGAACCCCAAAAATATGTTATCTACTGTACATAAAATATGAAAGTACACCAAATTTATATTATATACTCTACATAAAATATCAAACTACAGCAAATATATATTATATACTGTAAATAAAATATGAAAGTACACCAAATGCATATTATATACTGTACACAAAATATCAAATTTAACCAAATATATAATATATATTGTACAGAAATTATGAAAGTACACCAAATATATATATCATACTGTCTATAAAATATCAAATTTCACCAAATACATTTGATATACTGTATATAAAATATCAAATTTCACCAAATGTATATTATATACTATACATAAAATATGAAAATACAGCAAATACATATTATATACTGTACATAAAATATCAAATTTCACCAAATATATATTATATACTGTCCATAAAATATCAAATTTCACCAAATATATATTATATACTGTACATATAATATCAAATTTCAAAAAATATATATTATATACTATACAAAAGATATGAAAGTACACCAAAAATATATTATATACTGTACATAAAATATCAAATTTCACCAAATATATATTATATACTGTACATAAAATATCAAATTTCACCAAATATATATTGTATACTGTACTTAAAATATGAAAGTACCCAAAAAATATGTTATCTACTGTACATAAAATATGAAAGTACACCAAATTTATATTATATACTCTACATAAAATATCAAAGTGTAGCAAATATATATTATATACTGTAAATAAAATATGAAAGTACACCAAAAGCATATTATATACTGTACACAAAATATCAAATTTAACCAAATATATAATATGTATTGTACATAAATTATGAAAGTACACCAAATATATATAACATACTGTACATAAAATATCAAATTTCACCAAATATATTTGGTATACTGTATATAAAATATCAAATTTCACCAAATGTATATTATATACTATACATAAAATATGAAAATACAGCAAATACATATTATATACTGTACATAAAATATCAAATTTCACCAAATATATATTATATACTGTCCATAAAATATGAAATTTCACCAAATATATATTATATACTGTACATATAATCTCAAATTTCAAAAAATATATATTATACACTGTACATAAAATATGAAAGTACACCAAAAATATATTATATACTGTACATAAAATATCAAATTTCACCAAATATATATTATATACTGTACATAAAATATCAAATTTCACCAAATATATATTGTATACAGTACTTAAAATATGAAAGTACCCCAAAAATATGTTATCTACTGTACATAAAACATGAATGTACACCAAATTTATATTATATACTCTACATAAAATATCAAAGTACAGCAAATATATATTATATACTGTAAATAAAATATGAAAGTACACCAAATGCATATTATATACTGTACACAAAATATCAAATTTAACCAAATATATAATATATATTGTACATAAATTATGAAAGTACACCAAATATATATATCATACTGTACATAAAATATCAAATTTCACCAAATATATTTGATATACTGTATATAAAATATCAAATTTCACCAAATGTATATTATATACTATACATAAAATATGAAAATACAGCAAATACATATTATATACTGTATATAAAATATCAAATTTCACCAAATATATATTATATACTGTCCATAAAATATCAAATTCCACGAAATATATATTATATACTGTACATAAAATATCAAACTTCAAAAAATAAATATTACATACTGTACATAAAAAATGAAAGTACACCAAATATATATTATATGCTGTACATAAAATATCAAATTTCACCAAATATATATTATATACTGTCCATAAAATATCAAATTTCACCAAATATATATTATATGCTGTACATAAAATATCAAATTTCACCAAATATATATTATATACTGTCCATAAAATATCAAATTTCACCAAATATATATTATATACTGTACATATAATATCAAATTTCAAAAAATATATATTATATACTATACATAAAATATGAAAGTACACCAAAAATATATTATATACTGTACATAAAATATCAAATTTCACCAAATATATATTATATACTATACATAAAATATCAAATTTCACCAAAAATATATTGTATACTGTACTTAAAATATGAAAGTACCCAAAAAATATGTTATCTATTGTACATAAAATATGAAAGTACACCAAATTTATATTATATACTCTATATAAAATATCAAAGTATAGCAAATATATATTATATACTGTAAATAAAATATGAAAGTACACCAAAAGCATATTATATACTGTACACAAAATATCAAATTTAGCCAAATATATAATATGTATTGTACATAAATTATGAAAGTACACCAAATATATATAACATACTGTACATAAAATATCAAATTTCACCAAATATATTTGGCATACTGTATATAAAATATCAAATTTCACCAAATGTATATTATATACTATACATAAAATATGAAAATACAGCAAATACATATTACATACTGTACATAAAAGATGAAAGTACACCAAATATATATTATATGCTGTACATAAAATATCAAATTTCACCAAATATATATTATATACTGTCCATAAAATATCAAATTTCACCAAATATATTTGATATACTGTATATAAAATATCAAATTTCACCAAATGTATATTATATACTATACATAAAATATGAAAATACAGCAAATACATATTATATCCTGTACATAAAATATCAAATTTCACCAAATATATATTATATACTGTCCATAAAATATCAACTTTCACCAAATATATATTATATACTGTACATATAATATCAAATTTCAAAAAATATATATTATATACTGTACATAAAATATGAAAGTACACCAAAAATATATTATATACTGTACATAAAATATGAAAGTACACCAAAAATATATTATATACTGTACATAAAATATCAAATTTCACCAAATATATATTATATACTGTACAGAAAATATCAAATTTCACCAAATATATATTGTATACTGTATATAAAATATGAAAGTACCCCAAAAATATGTTATCTACTGTACATAAAATATGAAAGTACACCAAATATATATTATACACTCTACATAAAATATCAAAGTACAGCAAATATGTATTATATACTGTAAATAAAATATGAAAGTTCACCAAATGCATATTATATACTGTACACAAAATATCAAATTTAACCAAATATATAATATATAGTACATAAATTATGAAAGTACACCAAATATATATATATCATACTGTACATAAAATATCAAATTTCACCAAATATATTTGAAATACTGTATATAAAATATCAAATTTCACCAAATGTATATTATATACTGTAAATAAAATATGAAAATACAGCATATACATATTATATAAACTACATAAAATATCAAATTTCACCAAATATATATTATATACTGTCCATAAACTATCAAATTCCACAAAATATATATTATATACTGTACATAAAATATCAAATTTCAAAAAATATATATTACATACTGTACATAAAAGATGAAAGTACACCAAATATATATTATATGCTGTACATAAAATATCAAATTTCACCAAATATATATTATATACTGTCCATAAAATATCAAATTTCACCAAATATATATTATATACTGTACATGTAATATCAAATTTCAAAAATTATATATTATATCCTGTTCATAAAATATGAAAGTACACCAGAAATACATTATATACTGTACATAAAATATCAAATTTCACCAAATATATATTATATGCTGTGTATAAAATATCAAATTTAACCAAATATATATTATATACCATACATAAAATATGAAAATAGAGCAAATATATATTATATACTGTACATAAAATATCAAATTTCAACAAATATATATTAAATGCCGTACATGAAATATCAAATTTCACCAAATATATATTATATACCGTACATAAAATATCAAATTTCAGAAAATATATACTATATACTGTATATAAAATATGAAAGTACACCAAATATATATTATATACTGTACATAAAATATGAAATTTCACCAAATATATATTATATACTGTACATAAAATATCAAATTTCACCAAATATATATTATATACTGTCCATAAAATATCAAATTTGGCCAAATATATATTATATACTGTACATATATTATCAAATTTTAAAAAATATATATTGTATACTGTACATAAAAAATGAAAGTACACCAAAAATATATTATATACTGTACATAAAATATAAAATTTCACCAAATATATATTATATACTGTACAAAAAGTATCAAATTTCACCAAATATATATTGTATACTGTATATAAAATATGAAAGTACACCAAATATATATTATCTACTGTACATAAAATATGAAAGTTCACCAAATATATATTATATGCTGTACATAAAATATGAAAGTACACCAAATTTATTTTATACTGTATATGAAATATGAAAGTAGACGAAATATATATTATATACTGTATATAAAACATCAAATTTCACCTAATATATACTATATACTGTACATAAAACATGAAAGTACACTAAATATGTATTATATACAGTGCATAAAATATCAAATTTCACAAAATATATATGATATACTGTATATAAAATATGAAAGTACAGCAAATATATATTATATACTGTATATGAAATATCAAATTTCACCAAATATACATTATATAGTGTACATAAAATATCAAATTTCAACAACTATATATAATATACTGTACATAAAATATCAAATTTCACCAAATATATTTGATATACTGTATATAAAATATCAAATTTCAGCAAATGTGCATTATATACTATACATAAAATATGAAAAGACAGCAAATATATATTATATACTGTACATATAATATGAAATTTCACCTAATATATATTATATACTGTCCATGAAATATCAAATTTCACCAAATATATATTAAATACTGTACATATAATATCAAATTTCCAAAAATATATATTACATACTGTACATAAAATATGAAAGTACACCAAGTATATATTATATACTTTACATAAAATATCAAATTTCACCAAATATATATTATATACTGTCCATAAAATATCAAATTTCACCAAATACATATTATATACTGTACATGTATCAAATTTCAAAAAATATATATTATATACTGTACATAAAATATGAAAGTAAACCAGAAATATATTATATACTGTACATAAAATATCAAATTTCACCAAATATGTATTTTATACTGTACAGAAAATATCAAATTTCACCAAAAATATATTGTATACTGTACATAAAATATGAAAGTACCCCAAAAATATGTTATCTACTGTACATAAAATATGAAAGTACACCAAATATATATTATATACTCTACATAAAATATCAAAGTACAGCAAATATATATTATATACTGTAAATAAAATATGAAAGTTCACCAAATGCATATTATATTCTGTACACAAAATATCAAATTTAACCAAATATATAATATATATTGTACATAAATTATGAAAGTACACCAAATATATATATCATACTGTCTAAAAAATATCAAATTTCACCAAATATATTTGAAATACTGTATATAAAATATCAAATTTCACCAAATGTATATTATATACTATAAATAAAATATGAAAATACAGCAAATACATATTATATACTGTACATAAAATATCAAATTTCACCAAATATATATTATATACTGTCCATAAAATATCAAATTCCACGAAATATATATTATATACTGTACATAAAATATCAAATTTCAAAAAATAAATATTACATACTGTACATAAAAGATGAAAGTACACCAAATATATATTATATGCTGTACATAAAATATCAAATTTCACCAATATATATTATATACTGTCCATAAAATATCAAATTTCACCAAATATATATTATATAGTGTACATGTAATATCAAATTTCAAAAAATATATATTATATCCTGTTCATAAAATATGAAAGTACACCAGAAATACATTATATACTGTACATAAAATACCAAATTTCACCAAATATATATTATATGCTGTGTATAAAATATCAAATTTCACCAAATATATATTATATACCATACATAAAATATGAGAATACAGCAAATATATATTATATACTGTACATAAAATATCAAATTTCAACAAATATATATTAAATGCCGTACATGAAATATCAAGTTTCACCAAATATATATTACATACTGTACATAAAAAATCAAATTTCAGAAAATATATACTATATACTGTATATAAAATTTGAAAGTACACCAAATATATATTATATACTGTCCATAAAATATCAAATTTCACCAAATATATATTATATGCTGTACATAAAATATCAAATTTCACCAAATATATATTATATACTGTCCATAAAATATCAAATTTCACCAAATATATATTATATACTGTACATATAATATCAAATTTCACCAAATATATATTGTATACTGTACATAAGATATGAAAGTACCCCAAAAATATGTTATCTACTGCACATAAAATATGAAAGTACACCAAATATATATTATATACTCTACATAAAATATCAAACTACAGCAAATATATATTATATACTGTAAATAAAATATGAAAGTACACCAAATGCATATTATATACTGTACACAAAATATCAAATTTAACCAAATATATAATATATATTGTACATAAATTATGAAAGTACACCAAAAATACATATTATACTGTCCATAAAATATCAAATTTCACCAAATATATTTGATATACTGTCCATAAAATATCAAATTTCACCAAATGTATATTATATACTATACATAAAATATGAAAATACAGCAAATACATATTATATACTGTACATAAAATATCAAATTTCACCAAATATATATTATATACTGTCCATAAAATATCAAATTTCACCAAATATATATTATATACTGTACATATAATATCAAATTTCAAAAAATATATATTATATACTATACATAAAATATGAAAGTACACCAAAAATATATTATATACTGTACATAAAATATCAAATTTCACCAAATATATATTATATACTATACATAAAATATCAAATTTCACCAAAAATATATTGTATACTGTACTTAAAATATGAAAGTACCCAAAAAATATGTTATCTACTGTACATAAAATATGAAAGTACACCAAATTTATATTATATACTCTATATAAAATATCAAAGTATAGCAAATATATATTATATACTGTAAATAAAATATGAAAGTACACCAAAAGCATATTATATACTGTACACAAAATATCGAATTTAACCAAATATATAATATGTATTGTACATAAATTATGAAAGTACACCAAATATATATAACATACTGTACATAAAATATCAAATTTCACCAAATATATTTGGCATACTGTATATAAAATATCAAATTTCACCAAATGTATATTATATACTATACATAAAATATGAAAATACAGCAAATACATATTACATACTGTACATAAAAGATGAAAGTACACCAAATATATATTATATGCTGTACATAAAATATCAAATTTCACCAAATATATATTATATACTGTCCATAAAATATCAAATTTCACCAAATATATTTGATATACTGTATATAAAATATCAAATTTCACCAAATGTATATTATATACTATACATAAAATATGAAAATACAGCAAATACATATTATATCCTGTACATAAAATATCAAATTTCACCACATATATATTATATACTGTCCATAAAATATCAACTTTCACCAAATATATATTATATACTGTACATATAATATCAAATTTCAAAAAATATATATTATATACTGTACATAAAATATGAAAGTACACCAAAAATATATTATATACTGTACATAAATTATGAAAGTACACCAAAAATATATTATATACTGTACATAAAATATCAAATTTCACCAAATATATATTATATACTGTACAGAAAATATCAAATTTCACCAAACATATATTGTATACTGTATATAAAATATGAAAGTACCCCAAAAATATGTTATCTACTGTACATAAAATATGAAAGTACACCAAATATATATTATACACTCTACATAAAATATCAAAGTACAGCAAATATGTATTATATACTGTAAATAAAATATGAAAGTTCACCAAATGCATATTATATACTGTACACAAAATATCAAATTTAACCAAATATATAATATATAGTACATAAATTATGAAAGTACACCAAATATATATATATCATACTGTACATAAAATATCAAATTTCACCAAATATATTTGAAATACTGTATATAAAATATCAAATTTCACCAAATGTATATTATATACTATAAATAAAATATGAAAATACAGCATATACATATTATATACTGTACATAAAATATCAAATTTCACCAAATATATATTATATACTGTCCATAAACTATCAAATTCCACAAAATATATATTATATACTGTACATAAAATATCAAATTTCAAAAAATATATATTACATACTGTACATAAAAGATGAAAGTACACCAAATATATATTATATGCTGTACATAAAATATCAAATTTCACCAAATATATATTATATACTGTCCATAAAATATCAAATTTCACCAAATATATATTATATACTGTACATGTAATATCAAATTTCAAAAAATATATATTATATCCTGTTCATAAAATATGAAAGTACACCAGAAATACATTATATACTGTACATAAAATATCAAATTTCACCAAATATATATTATATGCTGTGTATAAAATATCAAATTTCACCAAATATATATTATATACCATACATAAAATATGAAAATAGAGCAAATATATATTATATACTGTACATAAAATATCAAATTTCAACAAATATATATTAAATGCCGTGCATGAAATATCAAATTTCACCAAATATATATTATATACTGTACATAAAATATCAAATTTCAGAAAATATATACTATATACTGTATATAAAATATGAAAGTACACCAAATATATATTATATACTGTACATAAAATATGAAATTTCACCAAATATATATTATATACTGTACATAAAATATCAAATTTCACCAAATATATATTATATACTGTCCATAAAATATCAAATTTGGCCAAATATATATTATATACTGTACATATAATATCAAATTTCAAAAAATATATATTGTATACTGTACATAAAAAATGAAAGTACACCAAAAATATATTATATACTGTACATAAAATATAAAATTTCACCAAATATATATTATATACTGTACAAAAAGTATCAAATTTCACCAAATATATATTGTATACTGTATATAAAATATGAAAGTACACCAAATATATATTATCTACTGTACATAAAATATGAAAGTACACCAAGTATATATTATATGCTGTACATAAAATATGAAAGTACACCAAATTTATTTTATACTGTATATGAAATATGAAAGTAGACGAAATATATATTATATACTGTATATAAAACATCAAATTTCACCTAATATATACTATATACTGTACATAAAACATGAAAGTACACTAAATATGTATTATATACAGTGCATAAAATATCAAATTTCACAAAATATATATGATATACTGTATATAAAATATGAAAGTACAGCAAATATATATTATATACTGTATATGAAATATCAAATTTCACCAAATATACATTATATACTGTACATAAAATATCAAATTTCAACAACTATATATAATATACTGTACATAAAATATCAAATTTCACCAAATATATTTGATATACTGTATATAAAATATCAAATTTCAGCAAATGTGCATTATATACTATACATAAAATATGAAAAGACAGCAAATATATATTATATACTGTACATATAATATGAAATTTCACCTAATATATATTATATACTGTCCATGAAATATCAAATTTCACCAAATATATATTAAATACTGTACATATAATATCAAATTTCAAAAAATATATATTACATACTGTACATAAAATATGAAAGTACACCAAGTATATATTATATACTTTACATAAAGTATCAAATTTCACCAAATATATATTATATACTGTCCATAAAATATCAAATTTCACCAAATATATATTATATACTGTACATGTATCAAATTTCAAAAAATATATATTATATACTGTACATAAAATATGAAAGTAAACCAGAAATATATTATATACTGTACATAAAATATCAAATTTCACCAAATATATATTATATACTGTACAGAAAATATCAAATTTCACCAAATATATATTGTATACTGTACATAAAATATGAAAGTACCCCAAAAATATGTTATCTACTGTACATAAAATATGAAAGTACACCAAATATATATTATATACTCTACATAAAATATCAAAGTACAGCAAATATATATTATATACTGTAAATAAAATATGAAAGTTCACCAAATGCATATTATATTCTGTACACAAAATATCAAATTTAACCGAATATATAATATATATTGTACATAAATTATGAAAGTACACCAAATATATATATCATACTGTCTAAAAAATATCAAATTTCACCAAATATATTTGAAATACTGTATATAAAATATCAAATTTCACCAAATGTATATTATATACTATAAATAAAATATGAAAATACAGCAAATACATATTATATACTGTACATAAAATATCAAATTTCACCAAATATATATTATATACTGTCCATAAAATATCAAATTCCACGAAATATATATTATATACTGTACATAAAATATCAAATTTCAAAAAATAAATATTACATACTGTACATAAAAGATGAAAGTACACCAAATATATATTATATGCTGTACATAAAATATCAAATTTCACCAAATATATATTATATACTGTCCATAAAATATCAAATTTCACCAAATATATATTATATAGTGTACATGTAATATCAAATTTCAAAAAATATATATTATATCCTGTTCATAAAATATGAAAGTACACCAGAAATACATTATATACTGTACATAAAATATCAAATTTCACCAAATATATATTATATGCTGTGTATAAAATATCAAATTTCACCAAATATATATTATATACCATACATAAAATATGAGAATACAGCAAATATATATTATATACTGTACATAAAATATCAAATTTCAAAAAATATATATTGTATACTGTAAATAAAAAATGAAAGTACACCAAAAATATATTATATACTGTACATAAAACATAAAATTTCACCAAATGTATATTATATACTGTACAAAAAATATCAAATTTCACAAAATATATATTGTATACTGTATATAAAATATGAAAGTACACCAAATATATATTATATGCTGTACATAAAATATGAAAGTACACCAAATTTATTTTATACTGTATATGAAATATGAAAGTAGACGAAATATATATTATATACTGTATATAAAACATCAAATTTCACCTAATATATACTATATACTGTACATAAAACATGAAAGTACACTAAATATGTATTATATACAGTGCATAAAATATCAAATTTCACAAAATATATATGATATACTGTATATAAAATATGAAAGTACAGCAAATATATATTATATACTGTATATGAAATATCAAATTTCACCAAATATACATTATATAGTGTACATAAAATATCAAATTTCAACAACTATATATAATATACTGTACATAAAATATCAAATTTCACCAAATATATTTGATATACTGTATATAAAATATCAAATTTCAGCAAATGTGCATTATATACTATACATAAAATATGAAAAGACAGCAAATATATATTATATACTGTACATATAATATGAAATTTCACCTAATATATATTATATACTGTCCATGAAATATCAAATTTCACCAAATATATATTAAATACTGTACATATAATATCAAATTTCCAAAAATATATATTACATACTGTACATAAAATATGAAAGTACACCAAGTATATATTATATACTTTACATAAAATATCAAATTTCACCAAATATATATTATATACTGTCCATAAAATATCAAATTTCACCAAATACATATTATATACTGTACATGTATCAAATTTCAAAAAATATATATTATATACTGTACATAAAATATGAAAGTAAACCAGAAATATATTATATACTGTACATAAAATATCAAATTTCACCAAATATATATTTTATACTGTACAGAAAATATCAAATTTCACCAAAAATATATTGTATACTGTACATAAAATATGAAAGTACCCCAAAAATATGTTATCTACTGTACATAAAATATGAAAGTACACCAAATATATATTATATACTCTACATAAAATATCAAAGTACAGCAAATATATATTATATACTGTAAATAAAATATGAAAGTTCACCAAATGCATATTATATTCTGTACACAAAATATCAAATTTAACCAAATATATAATATATATTGTACATAAATTATGAAAGTACACCAAATATATATATCATACTGTCTAAAAAATATCAAATTTCACCAAATATATTTGAAATACTGTATATAAAATATCAAATTTCACCAAATGTATATTATATACTATAAATAAAATATGAAAATACAGCAAATACATATTATATACTGTACATAAAATATCAAATTTCACCAAATATATATTATATACTGTCCATAAAATATCAAATTCCACGAAATATATATTATATACTGTACATAAAATATCAAATTTCAAAAAATAAATATTACATACTGTACATAAAAGATGAAAGTACACCAAATATATATTATATGCTGTACATAAAATATCAAATTTCACCAAATATATATTATATACTGTCCATAAAATATCAAATTTCACCAAATATATATTATATAGTGTACATGTAATATCAAATTTCAAAAAATATATATTATATCCTGTTCATAAAATATGAAAGTACACCAGAAATACATTATATACTGTACATAAAATATCAAATTTCACCAAATATATATTATATGCTGTGTATAAAATATCAAATTTCACCAAATATATATTATATACCATACTTAAAATATGAGAATACAGCAAATATATATTATATACTGTACATAAAATATCAAATTTCAACAAATATATATTAAATGCCGTACATGAAATATCAAATTTCACCAAATATATATTACATACTGTACATAAAAAATCAAATTTCAGAAAATATATACTATATACTGTATATAAAATTTGAAAGTACACCAAATATATATTATATACTGTCCATAAAATATCAAATTTCACCAAATATATATTATATGCTGTACAAAAAAATATCAAATTTCACCAAATATATATTATATACTGTCCATAAAATATCAAATTTCACCAAATATATATTATATACTGTACATATAATATCAAATTTCACCAAATATATATTGTATACTGTACATAAGATATGAAAGTACCCCAAAAATATGTTATCTACTGCACATAAAATATGAAAGTACACCAAATATATATTATATACTCTACATAAAATATCAAACTACAGCAAATATATATTATATACTGTAAATAAAATATGAAAGTACACCAAATGCATATTATATACTGTACACAAAATATCAAATTTAACCAAATATATAATATATATTGTACATAAATTATGAAAGTACACCAAAAATACATATTATACTGTCCATAAAATATCAAATTTCACCAAATATATTTGATATACTGTCCATAAAATATCAAATTTCACCAAATGTATATTATATACTATACATAAAATATGAAAATACAGCAAATACATATTATATACTGTACATAAAATATCAAATTTCACCAAATATATATTATATACTGTCCATAAAATATCAAATTTCACCAAATATATATTATATACTGTACATATAATATCAAATTTCAAAAAATATATATTATATACTATACATAAAATATGAAAGTACACCAAAAATATATTATATACTGTACATAAAATATCAAATTTCACCAAATATATATTATATACTATACATAAAATATCAAATTTCACCAAAAATATATTGTATACTGTACTTAAAATATGAAAGTACCCAAAAAATATGTTATCTACTGTACATAAAATATGAAAGTACACCAAATTTATATTATATACTCTATATAAAATATCAAAGTATAGCAAATATATATTATATACTGTAAATAAAATATGAAAGTACACCAAAAGCATATTATATACTGTACACAAAATATCGAATTTAACCAAATATATAATATGTATTGTACATAAATTATGAAAGTACACCAAATATATATAACATACTGTACATAAAATATCAAATTTCACCAAATATATTTGGCATACTGTATATAAAATATCAAATTTCACCAAATGTATATTATATACTATACATAAAATATGAAAATACAGCAAATACATATTACATACTGTACATAAAAGATGAAAGTACACCAAATATATATTATATGCTGTACATAAAATATCAAATTTCACCAAATATATATTATATACTGTCCATAAAATATCAAATTTCACCAAATATATTTGATATACTGTATATAAAATATCAAATTTCACCAAATGTATATTATATACTATACATAAAATATGAAAATACAGCAAATACATATTATATCCTGTACATAAAATATCAAATTTCACCACATATATATTATATACTGTCCATAAAATATCAACTTTCACCAAATATATATTATATACTGTACATATAATATCAAATTTCAAAAAATATATATTATATACTGTACATAAAATATGAAAGTACACCAAAAATATATTATATACTGTACATAAATTATGAAAGTACACCAAAAATATATTATATACTGTACATAAAATATCAAATTTCACCAAATATATATTATATACTGTACAGAAAATATCAAATTTCACCAAACATATATTGTATACTGTATATAAAATATGAAAGTACCCCAAAAATATGTTATCTACTGTACATAAAATATGAAAGTACACCAAATATATATTATACACTCTACATAAAATATCAAAGTACAGCAAATATGTATTATATACTGTAAATAAAATATGAAAGTTCACCAAATGCATATTATATACTGTACACAAAATATCAAATTTAACCAAATATATAATATATAGTACATAAATTATGAAAGTACACCAAATATATATATATCATACTGTACATAAAATATCAAATTTCACCAAATATATTTGAAATACTGTATATAAAATATCAAATTTCACCAAATGTATATTATATACTATAAATAAAATATGAAAATACAGCATATACATATTATATACTGTACATAAAATATCAAATTTCACCAAATATATATTATATACTGTCCATAAACTATCAAATTCCACAAAATATATATTATATACTGTACATAAAATATCAAATTTCAAAAAATATATATTACATACTGTACATAAAAGATGAAAGTACACCAAATATATATTATATGCTGTACATAAAATATCAAATTTCACCAAATATATATTATATACTGTCCATAAAATATCAAATTTCACCAAATATATATTATATACTGTACATGTAATATCAAATTTCAAAAAATATATATTATATCCTGTTCATAAAATATGAAAGTACACCAGAAATACATTATATACTGTACATAAAATATCAAATTTCACCAAATATATATTATATGCTGTGTATAAAATATCAAATTTCACCAAATATATATTATATACCATACATAAAATATGAAAATAGAGCAAATATATATTATATACTGTACATAAAATATCAAATTTCAACAAATATATATTAAATGCCGTGCATGAAATATCAAATTTCACCAAATATATATTATATACTGTACATAAAATATCAAATTTCAGAAAATATATACTATATACTGTATATAAAATATGAAAGTACACCAAATATATATTATATACTGTACATAAAATATGAAATTTCACCAAATATATATTATATACTGTACATAAAATATCAAATTTCACCAAATATATATTATATACTGTCCATAAAATATCAAATTTGGCCAAATATATATTATATACTGTACATATAATATCAAATTTCAAAAAATATATATTGTATACTGTACATAAAAAATGAAAGTACACCAAAAATATATTATATACTGTACATAAAATATAAAATTTCACCAAATATATATTATATACTGTACAAAAAGTATCAAATTTCACCAAATATATATTGTATACTGTATATAAAATATGAAAGTACACCAAATATATATTATCTACTGTACATAAAATATGAAAGTACACCAAGTATATATTATATGCTGTACATAAAATATGAAAGTACACCAAATTTATTTTATACTGTATATGAAATATGAAAGTAGACGAAATATATATTATATACTGTATATAAAACATCAAATTTCACCTAATATATACTATATACTGTACATAAAACATGAAAGTACACTAAATATGTATTATATACAGTGCATAAAATATCAAATTTCACAAAATATATATGATATACTGTATATAAAATATGAAAGTACAGCAAATATATATTATATACTGTATATGAAATATCAAATTTAACCAAATATACATTATATACTGTACATAAAATATCAAATTTCAACAACTATATATAATATACTGTACATAAAATATCAAATTTCACCAAATATATTTGATATACTGTATATAAAATATCAAATTTCAGCAAATGTGCATTATATACTATACATAAAATATGAAAAGACAGCAAATATATATTATATACTGTACATATAATATGAAATTTCACCTAATATATATTATATACTGTCCATGAAATATCAAATTTCACCAAATATATATTAAATACTGTACATATAATATCAAATTTCAAAAAATATATATTACATACTGTACATAAAATATGAAAGTACACCAAGTATATATTATATACTTTACATAAAATATCAAATTTCACCAAATATATATTATATACTGTCCATAAAATATCAAATTTCACCAAATATATATTATATACTGTACATGTATCAAATTTCAAAAAATATATATTATATACTGTACATAAAATATGAAAGTAAACCAGAAATATATTATATACTGTACATAAAATATCAAATTTCACCAAATATATATTATATACTGTACAGAAAATATCAAATTTCACCAAATATATATTGTATACTGTACATAAAATATGAAAGTACCCCAAAAATATGTTATCTACTGTACATAAAATATGAAAGTACACCAAATATATATTATATACTCTACATAAAATATCAAAGTACAGCAAATATATATTATATACTGTAAATAAAATATGAAAGTTCACCAAATGCATATTATATTCTGTACACAAAATATCAAATTTAACCAAATATATAATATATATTGTACATAAATTATGAAAGTACACCAAATATATATATCATACTGTCTAAAAAATATCAAATTTCACCAAATATATTTGAAATACTGTATATAAAATATCAAATTTCACCAAATGTATATTATATACTATAAATAAAATATGAAAATACAGCAAATACATATTATATACTGTACATAAAATATCAAATTTCACCAAATATATATTATATACTGTCCATAAAATATCAAATTCCACGAAATATATATTATATACTGTACATAAAATATCAAATTTCAAAAAATAAATATTACATACTGTACATAAAAGATGAAAGTACACCAAATATATATTATATGCTGTACATAAAATATCAAATTTCACCAAATATATATTATATACTGTCCATAAAATATCAAATTTCACCAAATATATATTATATAGTGTACATGTAATATCAAATTTCAAAAAATATATATTATATCCTGTTCATAAAATATGAAAGTACACCAGAAATACATTATATACTGTACATAAAATATCAAATTTCACCAAATATATATTATATGCTGTGTATAAAATATCAAATTTCACCAAATATATATTATATACCATACATAAAATATGAGAATACAGCAAATATATATTATATACTGTACATAAAATATCAAATTTCAACAAATATATATTAAATGCCGTACATGAAATATCAAGTTTCACCAAATATATATTATATACTGTACATAAAATATCAAATTTCAGAAAATATATACTATATACTGTATATAAAATATGAAAGTACACCAAATATATATTATATACTGTACATAAAATATGAAATTTCACCAAATATATATTATATACTGTACATAAAATATCAAATTTCAACAAATATATATTATATACTGTCCATAAAATATCAAATTTGACCAAATATATATTATATACTGTACATATAATATCAAATTTCAAAAAATATATATTGTATACTGTACATAAAAAATGAAAGTACACCAAAAATATATTATATACTGTACATAAAATATAAAATTTCACCAAATATATATTATATACTGTACAAAAAATATCAAATTTCACCAAATATATATTGTATACTGTATATAAAATATGAAAGTACACCAAATATATATTATCTACTGTACATAAAATATGAAAGTACACCAAATATATATTATATGCTGTACATAAAATATGAAAGTACACCAAATTTATTTTATACTGTATATGAAATATGAAAGTAGACGAAATATATATTATATACTGTATATAAAACATCAAATTTCACCTAATATATACTATATACTGTACATAAAACATGAAAGTACACTAAATATGTATTATATACAGTGCATAAAATATCAAATTTCACAAAATATATATGATATACTGTATATAAAATATGAAAGTACAGCAAATATATATTATATACTGCATATGAAATATCAAATTTCACCAAATATACATTATATACTGTACATAAAATATCAAATTTCAACAACTATATATAATATACTGTACATAAAATATCAAATTTCACCAAATATATTTGATATACTGTATGTAAAATATGCAATTTCAGCAAATGTGCATTATATACTATACATAAAATATGAAAAGACAGCAAATATATATTATATACTGTACATATAATATGAAATTTCACCTAATATATATTATATACTGTCCATGAAATATCAAATTTCACCAAATATATACTAAATACTGTACATATAATATCAAATTTCAAAAAATATATATTACATACTGTACATAAAATATGAAAGTACACCAAGTATATATTATATACTTTACATAAAATATCAAATTTCACCAAATTTATATTATATACTGTCCATAAAATATCAAATTTCACCAAATATATATTATATACTGTACATGTATCAAATTTCAAAAAATATATATTATATACTGTACATAAAATATGAAAGTACACCAAAAATATATTATTTACTGTACATAAAATATCAAATTTCACCAAATATATATTATATACTGTACAGAAAATATCAAATTTCACCAAATATATATTGTATACTGTTCATAAAGTATGAAAGTACCCCAAAAATATGTTATCTACTGTACATAAAATATGAAAGTACACCAAATATATATTATATACTCTACATAAAATATCAAAGTACAGCATATATATATTATATACTGTAAATAAAATATGAAAGTTCACCAAATGCATATTATATACTGTACACAAAATATCAAATTTAACCAAATATATAATATATATTGTACATAAATTATGAAAGTACACCAAATATATATATCATACTGTACATAAAATATCAAATTTCACCAAATATATTTGAAATACTGTATATAAAATATCAAATTTCACCAAATGTATATTATATACTATAAATAAAATATGAAAATACAGCAAATACATATTATATACTGTACATAAAATATCAAATTTCAGCAAATATATATTATATACTGTCCATAAAATATCAAATTCCACAAAATATATATTATATACTGTACATAAAATATCAAATTTCAAAAAATATATATTACATACTGTACATAAAAGATGAAAGTACACCAAATATATATTATATGCTGTACATAAAACATCAAATTTCACCAAATATATATTATATACTGTCCATAAAATATCAAATTTCACCAAATATATATTATATACTGTACATGTAATATGAAATTTCAAAAAATATATATTATATCCTGTTCATAAAATATGAAAGTACACCAGAAATACATTACTGTACATAAAATATCAAATTTCACCAAATATATATTATATGCTGTGTATAAAATATCAAATTTCACCAAATATATATTATATACCATACATAAAATATGAAAATACAGCAAATATATATTATATACTGTACATAAAATATCAAATTTCAACAAATATATATTAAATGCCGTACATGAAATATCAAATTTCACCAAATATATATTATATACTGTACATAAAATATCAAACTTCAGAAAATATATACTATATACTGTATATAAAATATGAAAGTACACCAAATATATATTATATACTGTACATAAAATATGAAATTTCACCAAATATATATTATATACTGTACATAAAATATCAAATTTCACCAAATATATATTATATACTGTCCATAAAATATCAAATTTGACCAAATATATATTATATACTGTACATATAATATCAAATTTCAAAAAATATATATTGTATACTGTACATAAAAAATGAAAGTACACCAAAAATATATTTTATACTTTACATAAAATATAAAATTTCACCAAATATATATTATATACTGTACAAAAAATATCAAATTTCACCAAATATATATTGTATACTGTATATAATATATGAAAGTACACCAAATATATATTATCTACTGTACATAAAATATGAAAGTACACCAAATATATATTATATGCTGTACATAAAATATGAAAGTACACCAAATTTATTTTATACTGTATATGAAATATGAAAGTAGACGAAATATATATTACATACTGTATATAAAACATCAAATTTCACCTAATATATACTATATACTGTACATAAAACATGAAAGTACACTAAATATGTATTATATACAGTGCATAAAATATCAAATTTCACAAAATATATATGATATACTGTATATAAAATATGAAAGTACAGCAAATATATATTATATACTGCGTATGAAATATCAAATTTCACCAAATATACATTATATACTGTACATAAAATATCAAATTTCAACAACTATATATAATATACTGTACATAAAATATCAAATTTCACCAAATATATTTGATATACTGTATGTAAAATATGCAATTTCAGCAAATGTGCATTATATACTATACATAAAATATGAAAAGACAGCAAATATATATTATATACTGTACATATAATATGAAATTTCACCTAATATATATTATATACTGTCCATGAAATATCAAATTTCACCAAATATATACTAAATACTGTACATATAATATCAAATTTCAAAAAATATACATTACATACTGTACATAAAATATGAAAGTACACCAAGTATATATTATATACTTTACATAAAATATCAAATTTCACCAAATATATATTATATACTGTCCATAAAATATCAAATTTCACCAAATATATATTATATACTGTACATGTATCAAATTTCAAAAAATATATATTATATACTGTACATAAAATATGAAAGTACACCAAAAATATATTATATACTGTACATAAAATATCAAATTTCACCAAATATATATTATATACTGTACAGAAAATATCAAATTTCACCAAATATATATTGTATACTGTTCATAAAATATGAAAGTACCCCAAAAATATGTTATCTACTGTACATAAAATATGAAAGTACACCAAATATATATTATATACTCTACATAAAATATCAAAGTACAGCAAATATATATTATATACTGTAAATAAAATATGAAAGTTCACCAAATGCATATTATATACTGTACACAAAATATCAAATTTAACCAAATATATAATATATATTGTACATAAATTATGAAAGTACACCAAATATATATATCATACTGTACATAAAATATCAAATTTCACCAAATATATTTGAAATACTGTATATAAAATATCAAATTTCACCAAATGTATATTATATACTATAAATAAAATATGAAAATACAGCAAATACATATTATATACTGTACATAAAATATCAAATTTCAGCAAATATATATTATATACTGTCCATAAAATATCAAATTCCACAAAATATATATTATATACTGTACATAAAATATCAAATTTCAAAAAATATATATTACATACTGTACATAAAAGATGAAAGTACACCAAATATATATTATATGCTGTACATAAAACATCAAATTTCACCAAATATATATTATATACTGTCCATAAAATATCAAATTTCACCAAATATATATTATATACTGTACATGTAATATCAAATTTCAAAAAATATATATTATATCCTGTTCATAAAATATGAAAGTACACCAGAAATACATTACTGTACATAAAATATCAAATTTCACCAAATATATATTATATGCTGTGTATAAAATATCAAATTTCACCAAATATATATTATATACCATACATAAAATATGAAAATACAGCAAATATATATTATATACTGTACATAAAATATCAAATTTCAACAAATATATATTAAATGCCGTACATGAAATATCAAATTTCACCAAATATATATTATATACTGTACATAAAATATCAAACTTCAGAAAATATATACTATATACTGTATATAAAATATGAAAGTACACCAAATATATATTATATACTGTACATAAAATATGAAATTTCACCAAATATATATTATATACTGTACATAAAATATCAAATTTCACCAAATATATATTATATACTGTCCATAAAATATCAAATTTGACCAAATATATATTATATACTGTACATATAATATCAAATTTCAAAAAATATATATTGTATACTGTACATAAAAAATGAAAGTACACCAAAAATATATTTTATACTTTACATAAAATATAAAATTTCACCAAATATATATTATATACTGTACAAAAAATATCAAATTTCACCAAATATATATTGTATACTGTATATAATATATGAAAGTACACCAAATATATATTATCTACTGTACATAAAATATGAAAGTACACCAAATATATATTATATGCTGTACATAAAATATGAAAGTACACCAAATTTATTTTATACTGTATATGAAATATGAAAGTAGACGAAATATATATTACATACTGTATATAAAACATCAAATTTCACCTAATATATACTATATACTGTACATAAAACATGAAAGTACACTAAATATGTATTATATACAGTGCATAAAATATCAAATTTCACAAAATATATATGATATACTGTATATAAAATATGAAAGTACAGCAAATATATATTATATACTGCGTATGAAATATCAAATTTCACCAAATATACATTATATACTGTACATAAAATATCAAATTTCAACAACTATATATAATATACTGTACATAAAATATCAAATTTCACCAAATATATTTGATATACTGTATGTAAAATATGCAATTTCAGCAAATGTGCATTATATACTATACATAAAATATGAAAAGACAGCAAATATATATTATATACTGTACATATAATATGAAATTTCACCTAATATATATTATATACTGTCCATGAAATATCAAATTTCACCAAATATATACTAAATACTGTACATATAATATCAAATTTCAAAAAATATACATTACATACTGTACATAAAATATGAAAGTACACCAAGTATATATTATATACTTTACATAAAATATCAAATTTCACCAAATATATATTATATACTGTCCATAAAATATCAAATTTCACCAAATATATATTATATACTGTACATGTATCAAATTTCAAAAAATATATATTATATACTGTACATAAAATATGAAAGTACACCAAAAATATATTATATACTGTACATAAAATATCAAATTTCACCAAATATATATTATATACTGTACAGAAAATATCAAATTTCACCAAATATATATTGTATACTGTTCATAAAATATGAAAGTACCCCAAAAATATGTTATCTACTGTACATAAAATATGAAAGTACACCAAATATATATTATATACTCTACATAAAATATCAAAGTACAGCAAATATATATTATATACTGTAAATAAAATATGAAAGTTCACCAAATGCATATTATATACTGTACACAAAATATCAAATTTAACCAAATATATAATATATATTGTACATAAATTATGAAAGTACACCAAATATATATATCATACTGTACATAAAATATCAAATTTCACCAAATATATTTGAAATACTGTATATAAAATATCAAATTTCACCAAATGTATATTATATACTATAAATAAAATATGAAAATACAGCAAATACATATTATATACTGTACATAAAATATCAAATTTCAGCAAATATATATTATATACTGTCCATAAAATATCAAATTCCACAAAATATATATTATATACTGTACATAAAATATCAAATTTCAAAAAATATATATTACATACTGTACATAAAAGATGAAAGTACACCAAATATATATTATATGCTGTACATAAAACATCAAATTTCACCAAATATATATTATATACTGTCCATAAAATATCAAATTTCACCAAATATATATTATATACTGTACATGTAATATCAAATTTCAAAAAATATATATTATATCCTGTTCATAAAATATGAAAGTACACCAGAAATACATTATATACTGTACATAAAATATCAAATTTCACCAAATATATATTATATGCTGTGTATAAAATATCAAATTTCACCAAATATATATTATATACCATACATAAAATATGAAAATACAGCAAATATATATTATATACTGTACATAAAATATCAAATTTCAACAAATATATATTAAATGCCGTACATGAAATATCAAATTTCACCAAATATATATTATATACTGTACATAAAATATCAAACTTCAGAAAATATATACTATATACTGTATATAAAATATGAAAGTACACCAAATATATATTATATACTGTACATAAAATATGAAATTTCACCAAATATAAATTATATACTGTACATAAAATATCAAATTTCACCAAATATATATTATATACTGTCCATAAAATATCAAATTTGACCAAATATATATTATATACTGTACATATAATATCAAATTTCAAAAAATATATATTGTATACTGTACATAAAAAATGAAAGTACACCAAAAATATATTATATACTGTACATAAAATATAAAATTTCACCAAATATATATTATATACTGTACAAAAAATATCAAATTTCACCAAATATATATTGTATACTGTATATAAAATATGAAAGTACACCAAATATATATTATCTACTGTACATAAAATATGAAAGTACACCAAATATATATTATATGCTGTACATAAAATATGAAAGTACACCAAATTTATTTTATACTGTATATGAAATATGAAAGTAGACGAAATATATATTACATACTGTATATAAAACATCAAATTTCACCTAATATATACTATATACTGTACATAAAACATGAAAGTACACTAAATATGTATTATATACAGTGCATAAAATATCAAATTTCACAAAATATATATGATATACTGTATAAAAAATATGAAAGTACAGCAAATATATATTATATACTGCATATGAAATATCAAATTTCACCAATTATACATTATATACTGTACATAAAATATCAAATTTCAACAACTATATATAATATACTGTACATAAAATATCAAATTTCACCAAATATATTTGATATACTGTATGTAAAATATGCAATTTCAGCAAATGTGCATTATATACTATACATAAAATATGAAAAGACAGCAAATATATATTATATACTGTACATATAATATGAAATTTCACCTAATATATATTATATACTGTCCATGAAATATCAAATTTCACCAAATATATATTAAATACTGTACATATATTATCAAATTTCAAAAAATATATATTACATACTGTACATAAAATATGAAAGTACACCAAGTATATATTATATACTTTACATAAAATATCAAATTTCACCAAATATATATTATATACTGTACATAAAATATCAAATTTCACCAAATATATATTATATACTGTACATGTATCAAATTTCAAAAAATATATATTATATACTGTACATAAAATATGAAAGTACACCAAAAATATATTATATACTGTACATAAAATATCAAATTTCACCAAATATATATTATATACTGTACAGAAAATATCAAATTTCACCAAATATATATTGTATACTGTACATAAAATATGAAAGTACCCCAAAAATATGTTATCTACTGCACATAAAATATGAAAGTACACCAAATATATATTATATACTCTACATAAAATATCAAAGTACAGCAAATATATATTATATACTGTAAATAAAATATGAAAGTTCACCAAATGCATATTATATACTGTACACAAAATATCAAATTTAACCAAATATATAATATATATTGTACATAAATTATGAAAGTACACCAAATATATATATCATACTGTACATAAAATATCAAATTTCACCAAATATATTTGAAATACTGTATATAAAATATCAAATTTCACCAAATGTATATTATATACTATAAATAAAATATGAAAATACAGCAAATACATATTATATACTGTACATAAAATATCAAATTTCACCAAATATATATTATATACTGTCCATAAAATATCAAATTCCACAAAATATATATTATATACTGTACATAAAATATCAAATTTCAAAAAATATATATTACATACTGTACATAAAAGATGAAAGTACACCAAATATATATTATATGCTGTACATAAAACATCAAATTTCACCAAATATATATTATATACTGTCCATAAAATATCAAATTTCACCAAATATATATTATATACTGTACATGTAATATCAAATTTCAAAAAATATATATTATATCCTGTTCATAAAATATGAAAGTAAACCAGAAATACATTATATACTGCACATAAAATATCAAATTTCACAAATATATATTATATGCTGTGTATAAAATATCAAATTTCATCAAATATATATTAAACACCATACATAAAATGTGAAAATACAGCAAATATATATTATATACTGTACATAAAATATCAAATTTCAACAAATATATATTAAATGCCGTACATGAAATATCAAATTTCACCAAATATATATTATATACTGTCCATAAAATATCAAATTTCACCAAATATATATTATATACTGTACATATAATATCAAATTTCAAAAAATATATATTGTATACTGTACATAAAAAATGAAAGTACACCAAAAATATATTATATACTGTACATAAAATATAAAATTTCACCAAATATATATTATATACTGTACAAAAAATATCAAATTTCACCAAATATATATTGTATAATGTATATAAAATATGAAAGTACACCAAATATATATTATCTACTGTACATAAAATATGAAAGTACACCAAATATATATTATATGCTGTACATAAAATATGAAAGTACACCAAATTTATTTTATACTGTATATGAAATATGAAAGTAGACGAAATATATATTATATATTGTATATAAAACATCAAATTTCACCTAATATATACTATATACTGTACATAAAACATGAAAGTACACTAAATATGTATTATATACAGTGCATAAAATATCAAATTTCACAAAATATATATGATATACTGTATATAAAATATGAAAGTACAGCAAATATATATTATATACTGTATATGAAATATCAAATTTCACCAAATATACATTATATACTGTACATAAAATATCAAATTTCAACAACTATATATAATATACTGTACATAAAATATCAAATTTCACCAAATATATTTGATATACTGTATGTAAAATATGAAATTTCAGCAAATGTGCATTATATACTATACATAAAATATGAAAAGACAGCAAATATATATTATATACTGTACATATAATATGAAATTTCACCTAATATATATTATATACTGTCCATGAAATATCAAATTTCACCAAATATATATTAAATACTGTACATATAATATCAAATTTCAAAAAATATATATTACTTACTGTACATAAAATATGAAAGTACACCAAGTATATATTATATACTTTACATAAAATATCAAATTTCACCAAATATATATTATATACTGTCCATAAAATATCAAATTTCACCAAATATATATTATATACTGTACATGTATCAAATTTCAAAAAATATATATTATATACTGTACATAAAATATGAAAGTACACCAAAAATATATTATATACTGTACATAAAATATCAAACTTCACCAAATATATATTATATACTGTACAGAAAATATCAAATTTCACCAAATATATATTGTATACTGTACATAAAATATGAAAGTACCCCAAAAATATGTTATCTACTGTACATAAAATATGAAAGTACACCAAATATATATTATATACTCTACATAAAATATCAAAGTACAGCAAATATATATTATATACTGTAAATAAAATATGAAAGTTCACCAAATGCATATTATATACTGTACACAAAATATCAAATTTAACCAAATAAATAATATATATTGTACATAAATTATGAAAGTACACCAAATATATATATCATACTGTACATAAAATATCAAATTTCACCAAATATATTTGAAATACCGTATATAAAATATCAAATTTCACCAAATGTATATTATATACTATAAATAAAATATGAAAATACAGCAAATACATATTATATACTGTACATAAAATATCAAATTTCACCAAATATATATTATATACTGTCCATAAAATAACAAATTCCACAAAATATATATTATATACTGTACATAAAATATCAAATTTCAAAAAATATATATTACATACTGTACATAAAAGATGAAAGTACACCAAATATATATTATATGCTGTACATAAAACATCAAATTTCACAAAATATATATTATATACTGTCCATAAAATATCAAATTTCACCAAATATATATTATATACTGTACATGTAATATCAAATTCCAAAAAATATATATTATATCCTGTTCATAAAATATGAAAGTACACCAGAAATACATTATATACTGTACATAAAATATCAAATTTCACCAAATATATATTATATGCTGTGTATAAAATATCAAATTTCACCAAATATATATTATATACCATACATAAAATATGAAAATACAGCAAATATATATTATATACTGTACATAAAATATCAAATTTCAACAAATATATATTAAATGCCGTACATGAAATATCAAATTTCACCAAATATATATTATATACTGTACATAAAATATCAAACTTCAGAAAATATATACTATATACTGTATATAAAATATGAAAGTACACCAAATATATATTATATACTGTACATAAAATATGAAATTTCACCAAATATATATTATATACTGTACATAAAATATCAAATTTCACCAAATATATATTATATACTGTCCATAAAATATCAAATTTGACCAAATATATATTATATACTGTACATATAATATCAAATTTCAAAAAATATATATTGTATACTGTACATAAAAAATGAAAGTACACCAAAAATATATTATATACTGTACATAAAATATAAAATTTCACCAAATATATATTATATACTGTACAAAAATTATCAAATTTGACCAAATATATATTGTATACTGTATATAAAATATGAAAGTACACCAAATATATGTTATCTACTGTACATAAAATATGAAATTACACCAAATATATATTATATGCTGTACATAAAATATGAAAGTACACCAAATTTATTTTATACTGTATATGAAATATGAAAGTAGACGAAATATATATTATATACTGTATATAAAACATCAAATTTCACCTAATATATACTATATACTGTACATAAAACATGAAAGTACACTAAATATGTATTATATACAGTGCATAAAATATCAAATTTCACAAAATATATATGATATACTGTATATAAAATATGAAAGTACAGCAAATATATATTATATACTGCGTATGAAATATCAAATTTCACCAAATATACATTATATACTGTACATAAAATATCAAATTTCAACAACTATATATAATATACTGTACATAAAATATCAAATTTCACCAAATATATTTGATATACTGTATGTAAAATATGCAATTTCAGCAAATGTGCATTATATACTATACATAAAATATGAAAAGACAGCAAATATATATTATATACTGTACATATAATATGAAATTTCACCTAATATATATTATATACTGTCCATGAAATATCAAATTTCACCAAATATATACTAAATACTGTACATATAATATCAAATTTCAAAAAATATACATTACATACTGTACATAAAATATGAAAGTACACCAAGTATATATTATATACTTTACATAAAATATCAAATTTCACCAAATATATATTATATACTGTCCATAAAATATCAAATTTCACCAAATATATATTATATACTGTACATGTATCAAATTTCAAAAAATATATATTATATACTGTACATAAAATATGAAAGTACACCAAAAATATATTATATACTGTACATAAAATATCAAATTTCACCAAATATATATTATATACTGTACAGAAAATATCAAATTTCACCAAATATATATTGTATACTGTTCATAAAATATGAAAGTACCCCAAAAATATGTTATCTACTGTACATAAAATATGAAAGTACACCAAATATATATTATATACTCTACATAAAATATCAAAGTACAGCAAATATATATTATATACTGTAAATAAAATATGAAAGTTCACCAAATGCATATTATATACTGTACACAAAATATCAAATTTAACCAAATATATAATATATATTGTACATAAATTATGAAAGTACACCAAATATATATATCATACTGTACATAAAATATCAAATTTCACCAAATATATTTGAAATACTGTATATAAAATATCAAATTTCACCAAATGTATATTATATACTATAAATAAAATATGAAAATACAGCAAATACATATTATATACTGTACATAAAATATCAAATTTCAGCAAATATATATTATATACTGTCCATAAAATATGAAATTCCACAAAATATATATTATATACTGTACATAAAATATCAAATTTCAAAAAATATATATTACATACTGTACATAAAAGATGAAAGTACACCAAATATATATTATATGCTGTACATAAAACATCAAATTTCACCAAATATATATTATATACTGTCCATAAAATATCAAATTTCACCAAATATATATTATATACTGTACATGTAATATCAAATTTCAAAAAATATATATTATATCCTGTTCATAAAATATGAAAGTACACCAGAAATACATTATATACTGTACATAAAATATCAAATTTCACCAAATATATATTATATGCTGTGTATAAAATATCAAATTTCACCAAATATATATTATATACCATACATAAAATATGAAAATACAGCAAATATATATTATATACTGTACATAAAATATCAAATTTCAACAAATATATATTAAATGCCGTACATGAAATATCAAATTTCACCAAATATATATTATATACTGTACATAAAATATCAAACTTCAGAAAATATATACTATATACTGTATATAAAATATGAAAGTACACCAAATATATATTATATACTGTACATAAAATATGAAATTTCACCAAATATATATTATATACTGTACATAAAATATCAAATTTCACCAAATATATATTATATACTGTCCATAAAATATCAAATTTGACCAAATATATATTATATACTGTACATATAATACCAAATTTCAAAAAATATATATTGTATACTGTACATAAAAAATGAAAGTACACCAAAAATATATTATATACTGTACATAAAATATAAAATTTCACCAAATATATATTATATACTGTACAAAAAATATCAAATTTCACCAAATATATATTGTATACTGTATATAAAATATGAAAGTACACCAAATATATATTATCTACTGTACATAAAATATGAAAGTACACCAAATATATATTATATGCTGTACATAAAATATGAAAGTACACCAAATTTATTTTATACTGTATATGAAATATGAAAGTAGACGAAATATATATTACATACTGTATATAAAACATCAAATTTCACCTAATATATACTATATACTGTACATAAAACATGAAAGTACACTAAATATGTATTATATACAGTGCATAAAATATCAAATTTCACAAAATATATATGATATACTGTATAAAAAATATGAAAGTACAGCAAATATATATTATATACTGCATATGAAATATCAAATTTCACCAATTATACATTATATACTGTACATAAAATATCAAATTTCAACAACTATATATAATATACTGTACATAAAATATCAAATTTCACCAAATATATATGATATACTGTATATAAAATATCAAATTTCAGCAAATGTGCATTATATACTATACATAAAATATGAAAAGACAGCAAATATATATTATATACTGTACATATAATATGAAATTTCACCTAATATATATTATATACTGTCCATGAAATATCAAATTTCACCAAATATATATTAAATACTGTACATATAATATCAAATTTCAAAAAATATATATTACATACTGTACATAAAATATGAAAGTACACCAAGTATATATTATATACTTTACATAAAATATCAAATTTCACCAAATATATATTATATACTGTCCATAAAATATCAAATTTCACCAAATATATATTATATACTGTACATGAATCAAATTTCAAAAAATATATATTATATACTGTACATAAAATATGAAAGTACACCAAAAATATATTATATACTGTACATAAAATATCAAATTTCACCAAATATATATTATATACTGTACAGAAAATATCAAATTTCACCAAACATATATTGTATACTGTACATAAAATATGAAAGTACCCCAAAAATATGTTATCTACTGTACATAAAATATGAAAGTACACCAAATATATATTATATACTCTACATAAAATATCAAAGTACAGCAAATATATATTATATACTGTAAATAAAATATGAAAGTTCACCAAATGCATATTATATACTGTACACAAAATATCAAATTTAACCAAATATATAATATATATTGTACATAAATTATGAAAGTACACCAAATATATATATCATACTGTACATAAAATATCAAATTTCACCAAATATATTTGATATACTGTATATAAAATATCAAATTTCACCAAATGTATATTATATACTATAAATAAAATATGAAAATACAGCAAATACATATTATATACTGTACATAAAATATCAAATTTCACCAAATATATATTATATACTGTCCATAAAATATCAAATTCCACAAAATATATATTATATACTGTACATAAAATATCAAATTTCAAAAAATATATATTACATACTGTACATAAAAGATGAAAGTACACCAAATATATATTATATGCCGTACATAAAATATCAAATTTCACCAAATATATATTATATACTGTCCATAAAATATCAAATTTCACCAAATATATATTATATACGGTACATGTAATATCAAATTTCAAAAAATATATATTATATCCTGTTCATAAAATATGAAAGTACACCAGAAATACATTATATACTGTACATAAAATATCAAATTTCACCAAATATATATTATATGCTGTGTATAAAATATCAAATTTCACCAAATATATATTATATACCATACATAAAATATGAAAATACAGCAATTATATATTATATACTGTACATAAAATATCAAATTTCAACAAATATATATTAAATGCCGTACATGAAATATCAAATTTCACCAAATATATATTATACACTGTACATAAAATATCAAATTTCAGAAAATATATACTATATACTGTATATAAAATATGAAAGTACACCAAATATATATTATATACTGTACATAAAATATGAAATTTCACCAAATATATATTATATGCTGTACATAAAATATCAAATTTCACCAAATATATATTATATACTGTCCATAAAATATCAAATTTGACCAAATATATATTATATACTGTACATATAATACCAAATTTCAAAAAATATATATTGTATACTGTACATAAAAAATGAAAGTACACCAAAAATATATTATATACTGTACATAAAATATAAAATTTCACCAAATATATATTATATACTGTACAAAAAATATCAAATTTCACCAAATATATATTGTATACTGTATATAAAATATGAAAGTACACCAAATATATATTATCTACTGTACATAAAATATGAAAGTACACCAAATATATATTATATGCTGTACATAAAATATGAAAGTACACCAAATTTATTTTATACTGTATAAGAAATATGAAAGTAGACGAAATATATATTATATACTGTATATAAAACATCAAATTTCACCTAATATATACTATATACTGTACATAAAACATGAAAGTACACTAAATATGTATTATATACAGTGCATAAAATATCAAATTTCACAAAATATATATGATATACTGTATATAAAATATGAAAGTACAGCAAATATATATTATATACTGTACATATAATATGAAATTTCACCTAATATATATTATATACTGTCCATGAAATATCAAATTTCACCAAATATATATTAAATACTGTACGTATAATATCAAATTTCAAAAAATATATATTACATACTGTACATAAAATATGAAAGTACACCAAGTATATATTATATACTTTACATAAAATATCAAATTTCACCAAATATATATTATATACTGTCCATAAAATATCAAATTTCACCAAATATATATTATATACTGTACATGTATCAAATTTCAAAAAATATATATTATATACTGTACATAAAATATGAAAGTACACCAAAAATATATTATATACTGTACATAAAATATCAAATTTCACCAAATATATATTATATACTGTACAGAAAATATCAAATTTCACCAAATATATATTGTATACTGTACATAAAATATGAAAGTACCCCAAAAATATGTTATCTACTGTACATAAAATATGAAAGTACACCAAATATATATTATATACTCTACATAAAATATCAAAGTACAGCAAATATATATTATATACTGTAAATAAAATATGAAAGTTCACCAAATTCATATTATATACTGTACACAAAATATCAAATTTAACCAAATATATAATATATATTGTACATAAATTATGAAAGTACACCAAATATATATATCATACTGTACATAAAATATCAAATTTCAACAAATATATTTGAAATACTGTATATAAAATATCAAATTTCACCAAATGTATATTATATACTATAAATAAAATATGAAAATACAGCAAATACATACTATATACTGTACATAAAATATCAAATTTCACCAAATATATATTATATACTGTCCATAAAATATCAAATTCCAGAAAATATATATTATATACTGTACATAAAATATCAAATTTCAAAAAATATATATTACATACTGTACATAAAAGATGAAAGTACACCAAATATATATTATATGCTGTACATAAAATATCAAATTTCACCAAATATATATTATATACTGTCCATAAAATATCAAATTTCACCAAATATATATTATATACTGTACATGTAATATCAAATTTCAAAAAATATATATTATATCCTGTTCATAAAATATGAAAGTACACCAGAAATACATTATATACTGTACATAAAATATCAAATTTCACCAAATATATATTATATGCTGTGTATAAAATATCAAATTTCACCAAATATATATTATATACCATACATAAAATATGAAAATACAGCAAATATATATTATATACTGTACATAAAATATCAAATTTCAACAAATATATATTAAATGCCGTACATGAAATATCAAATTTCACCAAATATATATTATATACTGTACATAAAATATCAAACTTCAGAAAATATATACTATATACTGTATATAAAATATGAAAGTACACCAAATATATATTATATACTGTACATAAAATATGAAATTTCACCAAATATATATTATATACTGTACATAAAATATCAAATTTCACCAAATATATATTATATACTGTCCATAAAATATCAAATTTGACCAAATATATATTATATACTGTACATATAATATCAAATTTCAAAAAATATATATTGTATACTGTACATAAAAAATGAAAGTACACCAAAAATATATTATATACTGTACATAAAATATAAAATTTCACCAAATATATATTATATACTGTACAAAAATTATCAAATTTGACCAAATATATATTGTATACTGTATATAAAATATGAAAGTACACCAAATATATGTTATCTACTGTACATAAAATATGAAATTACACCAAATATATATTATATGCTGTACATAAAATATGAAAGTACACCAAATTTATTTTATACTGTATATGAAATATGAAAGTAGACGAAATATATATTATATACTGTATATAAAACATCAAATTTCACCTAATATATACTATATACTGTACATAAAACATGAAAGTACACTAAATATGTATTATATACAGTGCATAAAATATCAAATTTCACAAAATATATATGATATACTGTATATAAAATATGAAAGTACAGCAAATATATATTATATACTGCGTATGAAATATCAAATTTCACCAAATATACATTATATACTGTACATAAAATATCAAATTTCAACAACTATATATAATATACTGTACATAAAATATCAAATTTCACCAAATATATTTGATATACTGTATGTAAAATATGCAATTTCAGCAAATGTGCATTATATACTATACATAAAATATGAAAAGACAGCAAATATATATTATATACTGTACATATAATATGAAATTTCACCTAATATATATTATATACTGTCCATGAAATATCAAATTTCACCAAATATATACTAAATACTGTACATATAATATCAAATTTCAAAAAATATACATTACATACTGTACATAAAATATGAAAGTACACCAAGTATATATTATATACTTTACATAAAATATCAAATTTCACCAAATATATATTATATACTGTCCATAAAATATCAAATTTCACCAAATATATATTATATACTGTACATGTATCAAATTTCAAAAAATATATATTATATACTGTACATAAAATATGAAAGTACACCAAAAATATATTATATACTGTACATAAAATATCAAATTTCACCAAATATATATTATATACTGTACAGAAAATATCAAATTTCACCAAATATATATTGTATACTGTTCATAAAATATGAAAGTACCCCAAAAATATGTTATCTACTGTACATAAAATATGAAAGTACACCAAATATATATTATATACTCTACATAAAATATCAAAGTACAGCAAATATATATTATATACTGTAAATAAAATATGAAAGTTCACCAAATGCATATTATATACTGTACACAAAATATCAAATTTAACCAAATATATAATATATATTGTACATAAATTATGAAAGTACACCAAATATATATATCATACTGTACATAAAATATCAAATTTCACCAAATATATTTGAAATACTGTATATAAAATATCAAATTTCACCAAATGTATATTATATACTATAAATAAAATATGAAAATACAGCAAATACATATTATATACTGTACATAAAATATCAAATTTCAGCAAATATATATTATATACTGTCCATAAAATATGAAATTCCACAAAATATATATTATATACTGTACATAAAATATCAAATTTCAAAAAATATATATTACATACTGTACATAAAAGATGAAAGTACACCAAATATATATTATATGCTGTACATAAAACATCAAATTTCACCAAATATATATTATATACTGTCCATAAAATATCAAATTTCACCAAATATATATTATATACTGTACATGTAATATCAAATTTCAAAAAATATATATTATATCCTGTTCATAAAATATGAAAGTACACCAGAAATACATTATATACTGTACATAAAATATCAAATTTCACCAAATATATATTATATGCTGTGTATAAAATATCAAATTTCACCAAATATATATTATATACCATACATAAAATATGAAAATACAGCAAATATATATTATATACTGTACATAAAATATCAAATTTCAACAAATATATATTAAATGCCGTACATGAAATATCAAATTTCACCAAATATATATTATATACTGTACATAAAATATCAAACTTCAGAAAATATATACTATATACTGTATATAAAATATGAAAGTACACCAAATATATATTATATACTGTACATAAAATATGAAATTTCACCAAATATATATTATATACTGTACATAAAATATCAAATTTCACCAAATATATATTATATACTGTCCATAAAATATCAAATTTGACCAAATATATATTATATACTGTACATATAATACCAAATTTCAAAAAATATATATTGTATACTGTACATAAAAAATGAAAGTACACCAAAAATATATTATATACTGTACATAAAATATAAAATTTCACCAAATATATATTATATACTGTACAAAAAATATCAAATTTCACCAAATATATATTGTATACTGTATATAAAATATGAAAGTACACCAAATATATATTATCTACTGTACATAAAATATGAAAGTACACCAAATATATATTATATGCTGTACATAAAATATGAAAGTACACCAAATTTATTTTATACTGTATATGAAATATGAAAGTAGACGAAATATATATTACATACTGTATATAAAACATCAAATTTCACCTAATATATACTATATACTGTACATAAAACATGAAAGTACACTAAATATGTATTATATACAGTGCATAAAATATCAAATTTCACAAAATATATATGATATACTGTATAAAAAATATGAAAGTACAGCAAATATATATTATATACTGCATATGAAATATCAAATTTCACCAATTATACATTATATACTGTACATAAAATATCAAATTTCAACAACTATATATAATATACTGTACATAAAATATCAAATTTCACCAAATATATATGATATACTGTATATAAAATATCAAATTTCAGCAAATGTGCATTATATACTATACATAAAATATGAAAAGACAGCAAATATATATTATATACTGTACATATAATATGAAATTTCACCTAATATATATTATATACTGTCCATGAAATATCAAATTTCACCAAATATATATTAAATACTGTACATATAATATCAAATTTCAAAAAATATATATTACATACTGTACATAAAATATGAAAGTACACCAAGTATATATTATATACTTTACATAAAATATCAAATTTCACCAAATATATATTATATACTGTCCATAAAATATCAAATTTCACCAAATATATATTATATACTGTACATGAATCAAATTTCAAAAAATATATATTATATACTGTACATAAAATATGAAAGTACACCAAAAATATATTATATACTGTACATAAAATATCAAATTTCACCAAATATATATTATATACTGTACAGAAAATATCAAATTTCACCAAACATATATTGTATACTGTACATAAAATATGAAAGTACCCCAAAAATATGTTATCTACTGTACATAAAATATGAAAGTACACCAAATATATATTATATACTCTACATAAAATATCAAAGTACAGCAAATATATATTATATACTGTAAATAAAATATGAAAGTTCACCAAATGCATATTATATACTGTACACAAAATATCAAATTTAACCAAATATATAATATATATTGTACATAAATTATGAAAGTACACCAAATATATATATCATACTGTACATAAAATATCAAATTTCACCAAATATATTTGATATACTGTATATAAAATATCAAATTTCACCAAATGTATATTATATACTATAAATAAAATATGAAAATACAGCAAATACATATTATATACTGTACATAAAATATCAAATTTCACCAAATATATATTATATACTGTCCATAAAATATCAAATTCCACAAAATATATATTATATACTGTACATAAAATATCAAATTTCAAAAAATATATATTACATACTGTACATAAAAGATGAAAGTACACCAAATATATATTATATGCCGTACATAAAATATCAAATTTCACCAAATATATATTATATACTGTCCATAAAATATCAAATTTCACCAAATATATATTATATACGGTACATGTAATATCAAATTTCAAAAAATATATATTATATCCTGTTCATAAAATATGAAAGTACACCAGAAATACATTATATACTGTACATAAAATATCAAATTTCACCAAATATATATTATATGCTGTGTATAAAATATCAAATTTCACCAAATATATATTATATACCATACATAAAATATGAAAATACAGCAATTATATATTATATACTGTACATAAAATATCAAATTTCAACAAATATATATTAAATGCCGTACATGAAATATCAAATTTCACCAAATATATATTATACACTGTACATAAAATATCAAATTTCAGAAAATATATACTATATACTGTATATAAAATATGAAAGTACACCAAATATATATTATATACTGTACATAAAATATGAAATTTCACCAAATATATATTATATGCTGTACATAAAATATCAAATTTCACCAAATATATATTATATACTGTCCATAAAATATCAAATTTGACCAAATATATATTATATACTGTACATATAATACCAAATTTCAAAAAATATATATTGTATACTGTACATAAAAAATGAAAGTACACCAAAAATATATTATATACTGTACATAAAATATAAAATTTCACCAAATATATATTATATACTGTACAAAAAATATCAAATTTCACCAAATATATATTGTATACTGTATATAAAATATGAAAGTACACCAAATATATATTATCTACTGTACATAAAATATGAAAGTACACCAAATATATATTATATGCTGTACATAAAATATGAAAGTACACCAAATTTATTTTATACTGTATAAGAAATATGAAAGTAGACGAAATATATATTATATACTGTATATAAAACATCAAATTTCACCTAATATATACTATATACTGTACATAAAACATGAAAGTACACTAAATATGTATTATATACAGTGCATAAAATATCAAATTTCACAAAATATATATGATATACTGTATATAAAATATGAAAGTACAGCAAATATATATTATATACTGTACATATAATATGAAATTTCACCTAATATATATTATATACTGTCCATGAAATATCAAATTTCACCAAATATATATTAAATACTGTACGTATAATATCAAATTTCAAAAAATATATATTACATACTGTACATAAAATATGAAAGTACACCAAGTATATATTATATACTTTACATAAAATATCAAATTTCACCAAATATATATTATATACTGTCCATAAAATATCAAATTTCACCAAATATATATTATATACTGTACATGTATCAAATTTCAAAAAATATATATTATATACTGTACATAAAATATGAAAGTACACCAAAAATATATTATATACTGTACATAAAATATCAAATTTCACCAAATATATATTATATACTGTACAGAAAATATCAAATTTCACCAAATATATATTGTATACTGTACATAAAATATGAAAGTACCCCAAAAATATGTTATCTACTGTACATAAAATATGAAAGTACACCAAATATATATTATATACTCTACATAAAATATCAAAGTACAGCAAATATATATTATATACTGTAAATAAAATATGAAAGTTCACCAAATTCATATTATATACTGTACACAAAATATCAAATTTAACCAAATATATAATATATATTGTACATAAATTATGAAAGTACACCAAATATATATATCATACTGTACATAAAATATCAAATTTCAACAAATATATTTGAAATACTGTATATAAAATATCAAATTTCACCAAATGTATATTATATACTATAAATAAAATATGAAAATACAGCAAATACATACTATATACTGTACATAAAATATCAAATTTCACCAAATATATATTATATACTGTCCATAAAATATCAAATTCCAGAAAATATATATTATATACTGTACATAAAATATCAAATTTCAAAAAATATATATTACATACTGTACATAAAAGATGAAAGTACACCAAATATATATTATATGCTGTACATAAAATATCAAATTTCACCAAATATATATTATATACTGTCCATAAAATATCAAATTTCACCAAATATATATTATATACTGTACATGTAATATCAAATTTCAAAAAATATATATTATATCCTGTTCATAAAATATGAAAGTACACCAGAAATACATTATATACTGTACATAAAATATCAAATTTCACCAAATATATATTATATGCTGTGTATAAAATATCAAATTTCACCAAATATATATTATATACCATACATAAAATATGAAAATACAGCAAATATATATTATATACTGTACATAAAATATCAAATTTCAACAAATATATATTAAATGCTGTACATGAAATATCAAATTTCACCAAATATATATTTTATACTGTACATAAAATATCAAATTTCAGAAAATATATACTATATACTGTATATAAAATATGAAAGTACACCAAATATATATTATATACTGTACATAAAATATGAAATTTCACCAAATATATATTATATACTGTACATAAAATATCAAATTTCACCAAATATATATTATATACTGTCCATAAAATATCAAATTTGACCAAATATATATTATATACTGTACATATAATACCAAATTTCAAAAAATATATATTGTATACTGTACATAAAAAATGAAAGTACACCAAAAATATATTATATACTGTACATAAAATATAAAATTTCACCAAATATATATTATATACTGTACAAAAAATATCAAATTTCACCAAATATATATTGTATACTGTATATAAAATATGAAAGTACACCAAATATATATTATCTACTGTACATAAAATATGAAAGTACACCAAATATATATTATATGCTGTACATAAAATATGAAAGTACACCAAATTTATTTTATACTGTATATGAAATATTAAAGTAGACGAAATATATATTATATACTGTATATAAAACATCAAATTTCACCTAATATATACTATATACTGTACATAAAACATGAAAGTACACTAAATATGTATTATATACAGTGCATAAAATATCAAATTTCACAAAATATATATGATATACTGTATATAAAATATGAAAGAACAGCAAATATATATTATATACTGTATATGAAATATCAAATTTCACCAAATATACATTATATACTGTACATAAAATATCAAATGTCAACAACTATATATAACATACTGTACATAAAATATCAAATTTCACCAAATATATTTGATATACTGTATATAAAATATCAAATTTCAGCAAATGTGCATTATATAGTATACATAAAATATGAAAAGACAGCAAATATATATTATATACTGTACATATAATATGAAATTTCACCTAATATATATTATATACTGTCCATGAAATATCAAATTTCACCAAATATATATTAAATACTGTACATATAATATCAAATTTCAAAAAATATATATTACATACTGTACATAAAATATGAAAGTACACCAAGTATATATTATATACTTTACATAAAATATCAAATTTCACCAAATATATATTATATACTGTCCATAAAATATCAAATTTCACCAAATATATATTATATACTGTACATTTATCAAATTTCAAAAAATATATATTATATACTGTACATAAAATATGAAAGTACACCAAAAATATATTATATACTGTACATAAAATATCAAATTTCACCAAATATATATTATATACTGTACAGAAAATATCAAATTTCACCAAATATATATTGTATACTGTACATAAAATGTGAAAGTACCCCAAAAATATGTTATCTACTGTACATAAAATATGAAAGTACACCAAATATATATTATATACTCTACATAAAATATCAAAGTACAGCAAATATATATTATATACTGTAAATAAAATATGAAAGTTCACCAAATGCATATTATATACTGTACACAAAATATCAAATTTAACCAAATATATAATATATATTGTACATAAATTATGAAAGTACACCAAATATATATATCATACTGTACATAAAATATCAAATTTCACCAAATATATTTGAAATACTGTATATAAAATATCAAATTTCACCAAATGTATATTATATACTATAAATAAAATATGAAAATACAGCAAATACATATTATATACTGTACATAAAATATCAAATTTCACCAAATATATATTATCTACTGTCCATAAAATATCAAATTCCACAAAATATATATTATATACTGTACATAAAATATCAAATTTCAAAAAATATATATTACATACTGTACATAAAAGATGAAAGTACACCAAATATATATTATATGCTGTACATAAAATATCAAATTTCACCAAATATATATTATATACTGTCCATAAAATATCAAATTTCACCAAATATATATTATATACTGTACATGTAATATCAAATTTCAAAAAATATATATTATATCCTGTTCATAAAATATGAAAGTACACCAGAAATACATTATATACTGTACATAAAATATCAAATTTCACCAAATATATATTATATGCTGTGTATAAAATATCAAATTTCACCAAATATATATTATATACCATACATAAAATATGAAAATACAGCAAATATATATTATATACTGTACATAAAATATCAAATTTCAACAAATATATATTAAATGCCGTACATGAAATATCAAATTTCACCAAATATATATTTTATACTGTACATAAAATATCAAATTTCAGAAAATATATACTATATACTGTATATAAAATATGAAAGTACACCAAATATATATTATATACTGTACATAAAATATGAAATTTCACCAAATATATATTATATACTGTACATAAAATATCAAATTTCACCAAATATATATTATATACTGTCCATAAAATATCAAATTTGACCAAATATATATTATATACTGTACATATAATACCAAATTTCAAAAAATATATATTGTATACTGTACATAAAAAATGAAAGTACACCAAAAATATATTATATACTGTACATAAAATATAAAATTTCACCAAATATATATTATATACTGTACAAAAAATATCAAATTTCACCAAATATATATTGTATACTGTATATAAAATATGAAAGTACACCAAATATATATTATCTACTGTACATAAAATATGAAAGTACACCAAATATATATTATATGCTGTACATAAAATATGAAAGTACACCAAATTTATTTTATACTGTATATGAAATATGAAAGTAGACTGAATATATATTATATACTGTATATAAAACATCAAATTTCACCTAATATATACTATATACTGTACATAAAACATGAAAGTACACTAAATATGTATTATATACAGTGCATAAAATATCAAATTTCACAAAATATATATGATATACTGTATATAAAATATGAAAGAACAGCAAATATATATTATATACTGTATATGAAATATCAAATTTCACCAAATATACATTATATACTGTACATAAAATATCAAATTTCAACAACTATATATTATATACTGTACATAAAATATCAAATTTCACCAAATATATTTGATATACTGTATATAAAATATCAAATTTCAGCAAATGTGCATTATATACTATACATAAAATATGAAAAGACAGCAAATATATATTATATACTGTACATATAATATGAAATTTCACCTAATATATATTATATACTGTCCATGAAATATCAAATTTCACCAAATATATATTAAATACTGTACATATAATATCAAATTTCAAAAAATATATATTACATACTGTACATAAAATATGAAAGTACACCAAGTATATATTATATACTTTACATAAAATATCAAATTTCACCAAATATATATTATATACTGTCCATAAAATATCAAATTTCACCAAATATATATTATATACTGTACATGTATCAAATTTCAAAAAATATATATTATATACTGTACATAAAATATGAAAGTACACCAAAAATATATTATATACTGTACATAAAATATCAAATTTCACCAAATATATATTATATACTGTACAGAAAATATCAAATTTCACCAAATATATATTGTATACTGTACATAAAATATGAAAGTACCCCAAAAATATGTTATCTACTGTACATAAAATATGAAAGTACACCAAATATATATTATATACTCTACATAAAATATCAAAGTACAGCAAATATATATTATATACTGTAAATAAAATATGAAAGTTCACCAAATGCATATTATATACTGTACACAAAATATCAAATTTAACCAAATATATAATATATATTGTACATAAATTATGAAAGTACACCAAATATATATATCATACTGTACATAAAATATCAAATTTCACCAAATATATTTGATATACTGTATATAAAATATCAAATTTCACCAAATGTATATTATATACTATAAATAAAATATGAAAATACAGCAAATACATATTATATACTGTACATAAAATATCAAATTTCACCAAATATATATTATATACTGTCCATAAAATATCAAATTCCACAAAATATATATTATATACTGTACATAAAATATCAAATTTCAAAAAATATATATTACATACTGTACATAAAAGATGAAAGTACACCAAATATATATTATATGCCGTACATAAAATATCAAATTTCACCAAATATATATTATATACTGTCCATAAAATATCAAATTTCACCAAATATATATTATATACGGTACATGTAATATCAAATTTCAAAAAATATATATTATATCCTGTTCATAAAATATGAAAGTACACCAGAAATACATTATATACTGTACATAAAATATCAAATTTCACCAAATATATATTATATGCTGTGTATAAAATATCAAATTTCACCAAATATATATTATATACCATACATAAAATATGAAAATACAGCAATTATATATTATATACTGTACATAAAATATCAAATTTCAACAAATATATATTAAATGCCGTACATGAAATATCAAATTTCACCAAATATATATTATATACTGTACATAAAATATCAAATTTCAGAAAATATATACTATATACTGTATATAAAATATGAAAGTACACCAAATATATATTATATACTGTACATAAAATATGAAATTTCACCAAATATATATTATATGCTGTACATAAAATATCAAATTTCACCAAATATATATTATATACTGTCCATAAAATATCAAATTTGACCAAATATATATTATATACTGTACATATAATACCAAATTTCAAAAAATATATATTGTATACTGTACATAAAAAATGAAAGTACACCAAAAATATATTATATACTGTACATAAAATATAAAATTTCACCAAATATATATTATATACTGTACAAAAAATATCAAATTTCACCAAATATATATTGTATACTGTATATAAAATATGAAAGTACACCAAATATATATTATCTACTGTACATAAAATATGAAAGTACACCAAATATATATTATATGCTGTACATAAAATATGAAAGTACACCAAATTTATTTTATACTGTATAAGAAATATGAAAGTAGACGAAATATATATTATATACTGTATATAAAACATCAAATTTCACCTAATATATACTATATACTGTACATAAAACATGAAAGTACACTAAATATGTATTATATACAGTGCATAAAATATCAAATTTCACAAAATATATATGATATACTGTATATAAAATATGAAAGTACAGCAAATATATATTATATACTGTACATATAATATGAAATTTCACCTAATATATATTATATACTGTCCATGAAATATCAAATTTCACCAAATATATATTAAATACTGTACGTATAATATCAAATTTCAAAAAATATATATTACATACTGTACATAAAATATGAAAGTACACCAAGTATATATTATATACTTTACATAAAATATCAAATTTCACCAAATATATATTATATACTGTCCATAAAATATCAAATTTCACCAAATATATATTATATACTGTACATGTATCAAATTTCAAAAAATATATATTATATACTGTACATAAAATATGAAAGTACACCAAAAATATATTATATACTGTACATAAAATATCAAATTTCACCAAATATATATTATATACTGTACAGAAAATATCAAATTTCACCAAATATATATTATATGCTGTACATAAAATATGAAAGTACCCCAAAAATATGTTATCTACTGTACATAAAATATGAAAGTACACCAAATATATATTATATACTCTACATAAAATATCAAAGTACAGCAAATATATATTATATACTGTAAATAAAATATGAAAGTTCACCAAATGCATATTATATACTGTACACAAAATATCAAATTTAACCAAATATATAATATATATTGTACATAAATTATGAAAGTACACCAAATATATATATCATACTGTACATAAAATATCAAATTTCACCAAATATATTTGAAATACTGTATATAAAATATCAAATTTCACCAAATGTATATTATATACTATAAATAAAATATGAAAATACAGCAAATACATATTATATACTGTACATAAAATATCAAATTTCACCAAATATATATTATATACTGTCCATAAAATATCAAATTCCAGAAAATATATATTATATACTGTACATAAAATATCAAATTTCAAAAAATATATATTACATACTGTACATAAAAGATGAAAGTACACCAAATATATATTATATGCTGTACATAAAATATCAAATTTCACCAAATATATATTATATACTGTCCATAAAATATCAAATTTCACCAAATATATATTATATACTGTACATGTAATATCAAATTTCAAAAAATATATATTATATCCTGTTCATAAAATATGAAAGTACACCAGAAATACATTATATACTGTACATAAAATATCAAATTTCACCAAATATATATTATATGCTGTGTATAAAATATCAAATTTCACCAAATATATATTATATACCATACATAAAATATGAAAATACAGCAAATATATATTATATACTGTACATAAAATATCAAATTTCAACAAATATATATTAAATGCTGTACATGAAATATCAAATTTCACCAAATATATATTTTATACTGTACATAAAATATCAAATTTCAGAAAATATATACTATATACTGTATATAAAATATGAAAGTACACCAAATATATATTATATACTGTACATAAAATATGAAATTTCACCAAATATATATTATATACTGTACATAAAATATCAAATTTCACCAAATATATATTATATACTGTCCATAAAATATCAAATTTGACCAAATATATATTATATACTGTACATATAATACCAAATTTCAAAAAATATATATTGTATACTGTACATAAAAAATGAAAGTACACCAAAAATATATTATATACTGTACATAAAATATAAAATTTCACCAAATATATATTATATACTGTACAAAAAATATCAAATTTCACCAAATATATATTGTATACTGTATATAAAATATGAAAGTACACCAAATATATATTATCTACTGTACATAAAATATGAAAGTACACCAAATATATATTATATGCTGTACATAAAATATGAAAGTACACCAAATTTATTTTATACTGTATATGAAATATGAAAGTAGACGAAATATATATTATATACTGTATATAAAACATCAAATTTCACCTAATATATACTATATACTGTACATAAAACATGAAAGTACACTAAATATGTATTATATACAGTGCATAAAATATCAAATTTCACAAAATATATATGATATACTGTATATAAAATATGAAAGAACAGCAAATATATATTATATACTGTATATGAAATATCAAATTTCACCAAATATACATTATATACTGTACATAAAATATCAAATGTCAACAACTATATATAACATACTGTACATAAAATATCAAATTTCACCAAATATATTTGATATACTGTATATAAAATATCAAATTTCAGCAAATGTGCATTATATAGTATACATAAAATATGAAAAGACAGCAAATATATATTATATACTGTACATATAATATGAAATTTCACCTAATATATATTATATACTGTCCATGAAATATCAAATTTCACCAAATATATATTAAATACTGTACATATAATATCAAATTTCAAAAAATATATATTACATACTGTACATAAAATATGAAAGTACACCAAGTATATATTATATACTTTACATAAAATATCAAATTTCACCAAATATATATTATATACTGTACATGTATCAAATTTCAAAAAATATATATTATATACTGTACATAAAATATGAAAGTACACCAAAAGTATATTATATACTGTACATAAAATATCAAATTTCACCAAATATATATTATATACTGTACAGAAAATATCAAATTTCACCAAATATATATTGTATACTGTACATAAAATATGAAAGTACCCCAAAAATATGTTATCTACTGTACATAAAATATGAAAGTACACCAAATATATATTATATACTCTACATAAAATATCAAAGTACAGCAAATATATATTATATACTGTAAATAAAATATGAAAGTTCACCAAATGCATATTATATACTGTACACAAACTATCAAATTTAACCAAATATATAATATATATTGTACATAAATTATGAAAGTACACCAAATATATATATCATACTGTACATAAAATATCAAATTTCACCAAATATATTTGAAATACTGTATATAAAATATCAAATTTCACCAAATGTATATTATATACTATAAATAAAATATGAAAATACAGCAAATACATATTATATACTGTACATAAAATATCAAATTTCACCAAATATATATTACATACTGTTCATAAAATATCAAATTCCACAAAATATATATTATATACTGTACATAAAATATCAAATTTCAAAAAATATATATTACATACTGTACATAAAAGATGAAAGTACACCAAATATATATTATATGCTGTACTTAAAATATCAAATTTCACCAAATATATATTATATACTGTACATGTAATATCAAATTTCAAAAAATATATATTATATCCTGTTCATAAAATATGAAAGTACACCAGAAATACATTATATACTGTACATAAAATATCAAATTTCACCCAATATATATTATATGCTGTGTATAAAATATCAAATTTCACCAAATATATATTATATACCATACATAAAATATGAAAATACAGCAAATATATATTATATACTGTACATAAAATATCAAATTTCAACAAATATATATTAAATGCCGTACATGAAATATCAAATTTCACCAAATATATATTATATACTGTACATAAAATATCAAATTTCAGAAAATATATACTATATACTGTATATAAAATATGAAAGTACACCAAATATATATTATATACTGTACATAAAATATGAAATTTCACCAAATATATATTATATACTGTACATAAAATATCAAATTTCACCAAATATATATTATATACTGTCCATAAAATATCAAATTTCCCCAAATATATATTATATACTGTACATATAATATCAAATTTCAAAAAATATATATTGTATACTGTACATAAAAAATGAAAGTTCACCAAAAATATATAATATACTGTACATAAAATATAAAATTTCACCAAATATATATTATATACTGTACAAAAAATATCAAATTTCACCAAATATATATTGTATACTGTATATAAAATATGAAAGTACACCAAATATATATTATCTACTGTACATAAAATATGGAAGTACACCAAATATATATTATATACTCTACAAAAAGTATCAAAGTACAGCAAATATATATTATATACTGTAAATAAAATATGAAAGTTCACCAAATGCATATTATATACTGTACACAAAATATCAAATTTAACAAAATATATAATATATATTGTACATAAATTATGAAAGTACACCAAATATATATATCATACTGTACATAAAATATCAAATTTCACCAAATATATTTGAAATACTGTATATAAAATAACAAATTTCACCAAATGTATATTATATACTATACATAAAATATGAAAATACAGCAAATACATATTATATACTGTACATAAAATATCAAATTTCACCAAATATATATTATATACTGTCCATAAAATATCAAATTCCACAAAATATATATTATATACTGTCCATAAAATATCAAATTTCAAAAAATATATATTACATACTGTACATAAAAGATGAAAGTACACCAAATATATATTATATGCTGTACATAAAATATCAAATTTCAGAAAATATATACTATATACTGTATATAAAATATGAAAGTACACCAAATATATATTATATACTGTACATAAAATATGAAATTTCACCAAATATATATTATATACTGTACATAAAATATCAAATTTCACCAAATATATATTATATGCTGTCCATAAAATATCAAATTTGACCAAATATATATTATATACTGTACATATAATATCAAATTTCAAAAAATATATATTGTATACTGTACATAAAAAATGAAAGTACACCAAAAATATATTATATACTGTACATAAAATATAAAATTTCACCAAATATATATTATACACTGTACAAAAAATATCAAATTTCACCAAATATATATTGTATACTGTATATAAAATATGAAAGTACACCAAATATATGTTATCTACTGTACATAAAATATGAAAGTACACCAAATATATATTATATGCTGTACATAAAATATGAAAGTACACCAAATTTATTTTATACTGTATATGAAATATGAAAGTAGACGAAATATATATTATATACTGTATATAAAACATCAAATTTCACCTAATATATACTATATACTGTACATAAAACATGAAAGTACACTAAATATGTATTATATACAGTGCATAAAATATCAAATTTCACAAAATATATATGATATACTGTATATAAAATATGAAAGAACAGCAAATATATATTATATACTGTATATGAAATATCAAATTTCACCAAATATACATTATATACTGTACATAAAATATCAAATTTCAACAACTATATATAATATACTGTACATAAAATATCAAATTTCACCAAATATATTTGATATACTGTATATAAAATATCAAATTTCAGCAAATGTGCATTATATACTATACATAAAATATGAAAAGACAGCAAATATAAATTTTATACTGTACATATAATATGAAATTTCACCTAATATATATTATATACTGTCCATGAAATATCAAATTTCACCAAATATATATTAAATACTGTACATATAATATCAAATTTCAAAAAATATATATTACATACTGTACATAAAATATGAAAGTACACCAAGTATATATTATATACTTTACATAAAATATCAAATTTCACCAAATATATATTATATACTGTACATGTATCAAATTTCAAAAAATATATATTATATACTGTACATAAAATATGAAAGTACACCAAAAGTATATTATATACTGTACATAAAATATCAAATTTCACCAAATATATATTATATACTGTACAGAAAATATCAAATTTCACCAAATATATATTGTATACTGTACATAAAATATGAAAGTACCCCAAAAATATGTTATCTACTGTACATAAAATATGAAAGTACACCAAATATATATTATATACTCTACATAAAATATCAAAGTACAGCAAATATATATTATATACTGTAAATAAAATATGAAAGTTCACCAAATGCATATTATATACTGTACACAAAATATCAAATTTAACCAAATATATAATATATATTGTACATAAATTATGAAAGTACACCAAATATATATCATACTGTACATAAAATATCAAATTTCACCAAATATATTTGAAATACTGTATATAAAATATCAAATTTCACCAAATGTATATTATATACTATAAATAAAATATGAAAATACAGCAAATACATATTATATACTGTACATAAAATATCAAATTTCACCAAATATATATTACATACTGTCCATAAAATATCAAATTCCACAAAATATATATTATATACTGTACATAAAATATCAAATTTCAAAAAATATATATTACATACTGTACATAAAAGATGAAAGTACACCAAATATATATTATATGCTGTACATAAAATATCAAATTTCACCAAATATATATTATATACTGTACATGTAATATCAAATTTCAAAAAATATATATTATATCCTGTTCATAAAATATGAAAGTACACCAGAAATACATTATATACTGTACATAAAATATCAAAGTTCACCAAATATATATTATATGCTGTGTATAAAATATCAAATTTCACCAAATATATATTATATACCATACATAAAATATGAAAATACAGCAAATATATATTATATACTGTACATAAAATATCAAATTTCAACAAATATATATTAAATGCCGTACATGAAATATCAAATTTCACCAAATATATATTATATACTGTACATAAAATATCAAATTTCAGAAAATATATACTATATACTGTATATAAAATATGAAAGTACACCAAATATATATTATATACTGTACATAAAATATGAAATTTCACCAAATATATATTATATACTGTACATAAAATATCAAATTTCACCAAATATATATTATATACTGTCCATAAAATATCAAATTTGACCAAATATATATTATATACTGTACATATAATATCAAATTTCAAAAAATATATATTGTATACTGTACATAAAAAATGAAAGTTCACCAAAAATATATAATATACTGTACATAAAATATATAATTTCACCAAATATATATTATATACTGTACAAAAAATATCAAATTTCACCAAATATATATTGTATACTGTATATAAAATATGAAAGTACACCAAATATATATTATCTACTGTACATAAAATATGAAAGTACACCAAATATATATTATATACTCTACAAAAAATATCAAAGTACAGCAAATATATATTATATACTGTAAATAAAATATGAAAGTTCACCAAATGCATATTATATACTGTACACAAAATATCAAATTTAACCAAATATGTAATATATATTGTACATAAATTATGAAAGTACACCAAATATATATATCATACTGTACATAAAATATCTAATTTCACCAAATATATTTTAAATACTGTATATAAAATATCAAATTTCACCAAATGTATAATATATACTATACATAAAATATGAAAATACAGCAAATACATATTATATACTGTACATAAAATATCAAATTTCACCAAATATATATTATATACTGTCCATAAAATATCAAATTCCACAAAATATATATTATATACTGTCCATAAAATATCAAATTTCAAAAAATATATATTACATACTGTACATAAAAGAAGAAAGTACACCAAATATATATTATATGCTGTACATAAAATATCAAATTTCACCAAATATATATTATATACTGTCCATAAAATATCAAATTTCACCAAATATATATTATATACTGTACATGTAATATCAAATTTCAAAAAATGTATATTATATACTGTTCATAAAATATGAAAGTACACCAGAAATACATTATATACTGTACTTAAAATATCAAATTTCACCAAATATATATTATATGCTGTGTATAAAATATCAAATTTCACCAAATATATATTATATACCATATATAAAATATGAAAATACAGCAAATATATATTATATACTGAACATAAAATATCAAATTTCAACAAATATATATTATATGCCGCACATGAAATATCAAATTTCACGAAATATATATTATATACTGTCCATAAAATATCAAATTTCAGAAAATATGTACTATATACTGTATATAAAATATGAAAGTACACCAAATATATATTATATACTGTACATAAAATATGAAATTTCACCAAATATATATTATATACTGTACATAAAATATCAAATTTCACCAAATAAATATTATATACTGTCCATAAAATATCAAATTTCACCAAACATATATTGTATACTGTACATTAAATATGAAAGTACCCCAAAAATATGTTATCTACTGTACATAAAATATGAAAGTACACCAAATATATATTATATACTCTACATAAAATATCAAAGTACAGCAAATATATATTATATACTGTAAATAAAATATGAAAGTACACCAAATGCATATTATATACTGTACACAAAATATCAAGTTTAACCAAATATATAATATATATTGTACATAAATTATGAAAGTACACCAAATATATATATCATACTGTACATAAAATATCAAATTTCACCAAATATATTTGATATACTGTGTATAAAATATCAAATTTCACCAAATGTATATTATATACTATACATAAAATATGAAAATACAGCAAATACATATTATATACTGTACATAAAATATCAAATTTCACCAAATATATATTATATATTGTCCATAAAATATCAAATTCCATGAAATATATATTATATACTGTAAATATAATATCAAATTTCAAAAAATATATATTATATACTGTTCATAAAATATGAAAGTACAGCAGAAATATATTATATACTGTACGTAAAATATCAAATTTCAACAAATATATATTGTAAACTGCACATAAAATATGAAAGTACCCCAAAAATATGTTATCTACTGTACATAAAATATGAAAGTACACCAAATTTATATTATATACTGTACATAAAATATATTTCACCAAATATATATTATATACTGTACATAAAATATCAAATTTCACCAAATATATATTATATACTGTCCATAAAATATCATATTTCACCAAATATATATTATATACTGTACATATAATATCAAATTTCAAAAAATATATATTGTATACTGTACATAAAAAATGAAAGTACACCAAAAATATATTATATACTGTACATAAAATATCAAATTTCACCAAATATATATTATATACTGTACATAAAATATCAAATTTCACCAAATATATATTGTATACTGTATATAAAATATGAAAGTACACCAAATATATGTTATCTACTGTACATAAAATATGAAAGTACACCAAATATATATTATATGCTGTACATAAAATATGAAAGTACACCAAATTTATTTTATACTGTATATGAAATATGAAAGTAGACGAAATATATATTATATACCGTATATAAAACATCAAATTTCACCTAATATATACTATATACAGTACATAAAACATGAAAGTACACTAAATATGTATTATATACAGTGCATAAAATATCAAATTTCACAAAATATATATGATATACTGTATATAAAATATGAAAGTACAGCAAATATATATTATATACTGTATATGAAATATCAAATGTCACCAAATATACATTATATACTGTACATAAAATATCAAATTTCAACAACTATATATAATATACTGTACATAAAATATCAAATTTCACCAAATATATTTGATATACTGTATATAAAATATCAAATTTCAGCAAATGTTCATTATATACTATACATAAAATATGAAAATACAGCAAATATAAATTATATACTGTACATATAATATGAAATTTCACCTAATATATATTATATACTGTCCATGAAATATCAAATTTCACCAAATATATATTAAATACTGTACATATAATATCAAATTTCAAAAAATATATATTACATACTGTACATAAAATATGAAAGTACACCAAGTATATATTATATACTTTACATAAAATATCAAATTTCACCAAATATATATTATATACTGTCCATAAAATATCAAATTTCACCAAATATATATTATATACTGTACATGTATCAAATTTCAAAAAATATATATTATATACTGTACATAAAATATGAAAGTACACCAAAAATATATTATATACTGTACATAAAATATCAAATTTCACCAAATATATATTATATACTGTACAGAAAATATCAAATTTCACCAAATATATATTGTATACTGTTCATAAAATATGAAAGTACCCCAAAAATATGTTATCTACTGTACATAAAATATGAAAGTACACCAAATATATATTATATACTCTACATAAAATATCAAAGTACAGCAAATATATATTATATACTGTAAATAAAATATGAAAGTTCACCAAATGCATATTATATACTGTACACAAAATATCAAATTTAACCAAATATATAATATATATTGTACATAAATTATGAAGGTACACCAAATATATATATCATACTGTACATAAAATATCAAATTTCACCAAATATATTTGAAATACTGTATATAAAATATCAAATTTCACCAAATGTATATTATATACTATACATAAAATATGAAAATACAGCAAAAATATATTATATACTGTACATAAAATATCAAATTTCACCAAATATATATTATATACTGTCCATAAAATATCAAATTCCACAAAATATATATTATATACTGTACATAAAATATCAAATTTCAAAAAATATATATTACATACTGTACATAAAAGATGAAAGTACACCAAATATATATTATATGCTGTACATAAAACATCAAATTTCACCAAATATATATTATATACTGTCCATAAAATATCAAATTTCACCAAATATATATTATATACTGTACATGTAATATCAAATTTCAAAAAATATATATTATATCCTGTTCATAAAATATGAAAGTACACCAGAAATACATTATATACTGTACATAAAATATCAAATTTCACCAAATATATATTATATGCTGTGTATAAAATATCAAATTTCACCAAATATATATTATATACCATACATAAAATATGAAAATACAGCAAATATATATTATATACTGTACATAAAATATCAAATTTCAACAAATATATGTTAAATGCCGTACATGAAATATCAAATTTCACCAAATATATATTATATACTGTACATAAAATATCAAACTTCAGAAAATATATACTATATACTGTATATAAAATATGAAAGTACACCAAATATATATTATATACTATACATAAAATATGAAATTTCACCAAATATATATTATATACTGTACATAAAATATCAAATTTCACCAAATATATATTATATACTGTCCATAAAATATCAAATTTGACCAAATATATATTATATACTGTACATATAATATCAAATTTCAAAAAATATATATTGTATACTGTACATAAAAAATGAAAGTACACCAAAAATATATTATATACTGTACAAAAAATATCAAATTTCACCAAATATATATTGTATACTGTATATAAAATATGAAAGTACACCAAATATATATTATCTACTGTACATAAAATATGAAAGTACACCAAATATATATTATATGCTGTACATAAAATATGAAAGTACACCAAATTTATTTTATACTGTATATGAAATATGAAAGTAGACGAAATATATATTATATACTGTATATAAAACATCAAATTTCACCTAATATATACTATATACTGTACATAAAACATGAAAGTACACTAAATATGTATTATATACAGTGCATAAAATATCAAATTTCACAAAATATATATGATATACTGTATATAAAATATGAAAGTACAGCAAATATATATTATATACTGCATATGAAATATCAAATTTCACCAAATATACATTATATACTGTACATAAAATATCAAATTTCAACAACTATATATAATATACTGTACATAAAATATCAAATTTCACCAAATATATTTGATATACTGTATGTAAAATATGAAATTTCAGCAAATGTGCATTATATACTATACATAATATATGAAAAGACAGCAAATATATATTATATACTGTACATATAATATGAAATTTCACCTAATATATATTATATACTGTCCATGAAATATCAAATTTCACCAAATATATATTAAATACTGTACATATAATATCAAATTTCAAAAAATATATATTACATACTGTACATAAAATATGAAAGTACACCAAAAATATATTATATACTGTACATAAAATATCAAACTTCACCAAATATATATTATATACTGTACAGAAAATATCAAATTTCACCAAATATATATTGTATACTGTACATAAAATATGAAAGTACCCCAAAAATATGTTATCTACTGTACATAAAATATGAAAGTACACCAAATATATATTATATACTCTACATAAAATATCAAAGTACAGCAAATATATATTATATACTGTAAATAAAATATGAAAGTTCACCAAATGCATATTATATACTGTACACAAAATATCAAATTTAACCAAATATATAATATATATTGTACATAAATTATGAAAGTACACCAAATATATATATCATACTGTACATAAAATATCAAATTTCACCAAATATATTTGAAATACCGTATATAAAATATCAAATTTCACCAAATGTATATTATATACTATAAATAAAATATGAAAATACAGCAAATACATATTATATACTGTACATAAAATATCAAATTTCACCAAATATATATTATATACTGTCCATAAAATATCAAATTCCACAAAATATATATTATATACTGTACATAAAATATCAAATTTCAAAAAATATATATTACATACTGTACATAAAAGATGAAAGTACACCAAATATATATTATATGCTGTACATAAAACATCAAATTTCACCAAATATATATTATATACTGTCCATAAAATATCAAATTTCACCAAATATATATTATATACTGTACATGTAATATCAAATTTCAAAAAATATATATTATATCCTGTTCATAAAATATGAAAGTACACCAGAAATACATTATATACTGTACATAAAATATCAAATTTCACCAAATATATATTATATGCTGTGTATAAAATATCAAATTTCACCAAATATATATTATATACCATAAATAAAATATGAAAATACAGCAAATATATATTATATACTGTACATAAAATATCAAATTTCAACAAATATATATTAAATGCCGTACATCAAATATCAAATTTCACCAAATATATATTATATACTGTACATAAAATATCAAATTTCAGAAAATATATACTATATACTGTATATAAAATATGAAAGTACACCAAATATATATTATATACTGTACATAAAATATGAAATTTCACCAAATATATATTATATACTGTCCATAAAATATCAAATTTGAGCAAATATATATTATATACTGTACATATAATATCAAATTTCAAAAAATATATATTGTATACTGTACATAAAAAATGAAAGTACACCAAAAATATATTATATACTGTACATAAAATATAAAATTTCACCAAATATATATTATATACTGTACAAAAAATATCAAATTTCACCAAATATATATTGTATACTGTATATAAAATATGAAAGTACACCAAATATATATTATCTACTGTACATAAAATATGAAAGTACACCAAATATATATTATATGCTGTACATAAAATATGAAAGTACACCAAATTTATTTTATACTGTATATGAAATATGAAAGTAGACGAAATATATATTATATACTGTATATAAAACATCAAATTTCACCTAATATATACTATATACTGTACATAAAACATGAAAGTACACTAAATATTTATTATATACAGTGCATAAAATATCAAATTTCACAAAATATATATGATATACTGTATATAAAATATGAAAGTACAGCAAATATATATTATATACTGTATATGAAATATCAAATTTCACCAAATATACATTATATACTGTACATAAAATATCAAATTTCAACAACTATATATAATATACTGTACATAAAATATCAAATTTCACCAAATATATTTGATACACTGTATGTAAAATATGAAATTTCAGCAAATGTGCATTATATACTATACATAAAATATGAAAAGACAGCAAATATATATTATATACTGTACATATAATATGAAATTTCACCTAATATATATTATATACTGTCCATGAAATATCAAATTTCACCAAATATATATTAAATACTGTACATATAATATCAAATTTCAAAAAATATATATTACATACTGTACATAAAATATGAAAGTACACCAAGTATATATTATATACTTTACATAAAATATCAAATTTCACCAAATATATATTATATACTGTCCATAAAATATCAAATTTCACCAAATATATATTATATACTGTACATTTATCAAATTTCAAAAAATATATATTATATACTGTACATAAAATATGAAAGTACACCAAAAATATATTATATACTGTACATAAAATATCAAACTTCACCAAATATATATTATATACTGTACAGAAAATATCAAATTTCACCAAATATATATTGTATACTGTACATAAAATATGAAAGTACCCCAAAAATATGTTATCTACTGTACATAAAATATGAAAGTACACCAAATATATATTATATACTCTACATAAAATATCAAAGTACAGCAAATATATATTATATACTGTAAATAAAATATGAAAGTTCACCAAATGCATATTATATACTGTACACAAAATATCAAATTTAACCAAATATATAATATATATTGTACATAAATTATGAAAGTACACCAAATATATATATCATACTGTACATAAAATATCAAATTTCACCAAATATATTTGAAATACCGTATATAAAATATCAAATTTCACCAAATGTATATTATATACTATATATAAAATATGAAAATACAGCAAATACATATTATATACTGTACATAAAATATCAAATTTCACCAAATATATATTATATACTGTCCATAAAATATCAAATTCCACAAAATATATATTATATACTGTACATAAAATATCAAATTTCAAAAAATATATATTACATACTGTACATAAAAGATGAAAGTACACCAAATATATATTATATGCTGTACATAAAATATCAAATTTCACCAAATATATATTATATACTGTCCATAAAATATCAAATTTCACCAAATATATATTATATACTGTACATGTAACATCAAATTTCAAAAAATATATATTATATCCTGTTCATAAAATATGAAAGTACAACAGAAATACATTATATACTGTACATAAAATATCAAATTTCACCAAATATATATTATATGCTGTGTATAAAATATCAAATTTCACCAAATATATATTATATACCATACATAAAATATGAAAATACAGCAAATATATATTATATACTGTACATAAAATATCAAATTTCAACAAATATATATTAAATGCCGTACATCAAATATCAAATTTCACCAAATATATATTATATACTGTACATAAAATATCAAATTTCAGAAAATATATACTATATACTGTATATAAAATATGAAAGTACACCAAATATATATTATATACTGTACATAAAATATGAAATTTCACCAAATATATATTATATACTGTACATAAAATATCAAATTTCACCAAATATATATTATATACTGTCCATAAAATATCAAATTTGACCAAATATATATTATATACTGTACATATAATATCAAATTTCAAAAAATATATATTGTATACTGTACATAAAAAATGAAAGTACACCAAAAATATATTATATACTGTACATAAAATATAAAATTTCACCAAATATATATTATATACTGTACATAAAATATCAAATTTCACCAAATATATATTGTATACTGTATATAAAATATGAAAGTACACCAAATATATATTATCTACTGTACATAAAATATGAAAGTACACCAAATATATATTATATGCTGTACATAAAATATGAAAGTACACCAAATTTATTTTATACTGTATATGAAATATGAAAGTAGACGAAATATATATTATATACTGTATATAAAACATCAAATTTCACCTAATATATATTATATACTGTACATAAAACATGAAAGTACACTAAATATGTATTATATACAGTGCATAAAATATCAAATTTCACAAAATATATATGATATACTGTATATAAAATATGAAAGTACAGCAAATATATATTATATACTGCATATGAAATATCAAATTTCACCAAATATACATTATATACTGTACATAAAATATCAAATTTCAACAACTATATATAATATACTGTACATAAAATATCAAATTTCACCAAATATATTTGATATACTGTATGTAAAATATGAAATTTCAGCAAATGTGCATTATATACTATACATAAAATATGAAAAGACAGCAAATATATATTATATACTGTACATATAATATGAAATTTCACCTAATATATATTATATACTGTCCATGAAATATCAAATTTCACCAAATATATATTAAATACTGTACATATAATATCAAATTTCAAAAAATATATATTACATACTGTACATAAAATATGAAAGTACACCAAGTATATATTATATACTTTACATAAAATATCAAATTTCACCAAATATATATAATATACTGTCCATAAAATATCAAACTTCACCAAATATATATTATATACTGTACAGAAAATATCAAATTTCACCAAATATATATTGTATACTGTACATAAAATATGAAAGTACCCCAAAAATATGTTATCTACTGTACATAAAATATGAAAGTACACCAAATATATATTATATACTCTACATAAAATATCAAAGTACAGCAAATATATATTATATACTGTAAATAAAATATGAAAGTTCACCAAATGCATATTATATACTGTACACAAAATATCAAATTTAACCAAATATGTAATATATATTGTACATAAATTATGAAAGTACACCAAATATATATATCATACTGTACATAAAATATCAAATTTCACCAAATATATTTGAAATACCGTATATAAAATATCAAATTTCACCAAATGTATATTATATACTATAAATAAAATATGAAAATACAGCAAATACATATTATATACTGTACATAAAATATCAAATTTCACCAAATATATATTATATACTGTCCATAAAATATCAAATTCCACAAAATATATATTATATACTGTACATAAAATATCAAATTTCAAAAAATATATATTACATACTGTACATAAAAGATGAAAGTACACCAAATATATATTATATGCTGTACATAAAACATCAAATTTCACCAAATATATATTATATACTGTCCATAAAATATCAAATTTCACCAAATATATATTATATACTGTACATGTAATATCAAATTTCAAAAAATATATATTATATCCTGTTCATAAAATATGAAAGTACATCAGAAATACATTATATACTGTACATAAAATATCAAATTTCACCAAATATATATTATATGCTGTGTATAAAATATCAAATTTCACCAAATATATATTATATACCATACATAAAATATGAAAATACAGCAAATATATATTATATACTGTACATAAAATATCAAATTTCAACAAATATATATTAAATGCCGTACATCAAATATCAAATTTCATCAAATATATATTATATACTGTACATAAAATATCAAATTTCAGAAAATATATACTATATACAGTATATAAAATATGAAAGTACACCAAATATATATTATATACTGTACATAAAATATGAAATTTCACCAAATATATATTATATACTGTACATAAAATATCAAATTTCACCAAATATATATTATATACTGTCCATAAAATATCAAATTTGACCAAATATATATTATATACTGTACATATAATATCAAATTTCAAAAAATATATATTGTATACTGTACATAAAAAATGAAAGTACACCAAAAATATATTATATACTGTACATAAAATATAAAATTTCACCAAATATATATTATATACTGTACATAAAATATCAAATTTCACCAAATATATATTGTATACTGTATATAAAATATGAAAGTACACCAAATATATATTATCTACTGTACATAAAATATGAAAGTACACCAAATATATATTATATGCTGTACATAAAATATGAAAGTACACCAAATTTATTTTATACTGTATATGAAATATGAAAGTAGACGAAATATATATTATATACTGTATATAAAACATCAAATTTCACCTAATATATATTATATACTGTACATAAAACATGAAAGTACACTAAATATGTATTATATACAGTGCATAAAATATCAAATTTCACAAAATATATATGATATACTGTATATAAAATATGAAAGTACAGCAAATATATATTATATACTGCATATGAAATATCAAATTTCACCAAATATACATTATATACTGTACATAAAATATCAAATTTCAACAACTATATATAATATACTGTACATAAAATATCAAATTTCACCAAATATATTTGATATACTGTATGTAAAATATGAAATTTCAGCAAATGTGCATTATATACTATACATAAAATATGAAAAGACAGCAAATATATATTATATACTGTACATATAATATGAAATTTCACCTAATATATATTATATACTGTCCATGAAATATCAAATTTCACCAAATATATATTAAATACTGTACATATAATATCAAATTTCAAAAAATATATATTACATACTGTACATAAAATATGAAAGTACACCAAGTATATATTATATACTTTACATAAAATATCAAATTTCACCAAATATATATAATATACTGTCCATAAAATATCAAACTTCACCAAATATATATTATATACTGTACAGAAAATATCAAATTTCACCAAATATATATTGTATACTGTACATAAAATATGAAAGTACCCCAAAAATATGTTATCTACTGTACATAAAATATGAAAGTACACCAAATATATATTATATACTCTACATAAAATATCAAAGTACAGCAAATATATATTATATACTGTAAATAAAATATGAAAGTTCACCAAATGCATATTATATACTGTACACAAAATATCAAATTTAACCAAATATGTAATATATATTGTACATAAATTATGAAAGTACACCAAATATATATATCATACTGTACATAAAATATCAAATTTCACCAAATATATTTGAAATACCGTATATAAAATATCAAATTTCACCAAATGTATATTATATACTATAAATAAAATATGAAAATACAGCAAATACATATTATATACTGTACATAAAATATCAAATTTCACCAAATATATATTATATACTGTCCATAAAATATCAAATTCCACAAAATATATATTATATACTGTACATAAAATATCAAATTTCAAAAAATATATATTACATACTGTACATAAAAGATGAAAGTACACCAAATATATATTATATGCTGTACATAAAACATCAAATTTCACCAAATATATATTATATACTGTCCATAAAATATCAAATTTCACCAAATATATATTATATACTGTACATGTAATATCAAATTTCAAAAAATATATATTATATCCTGTTCATAAAATATGAAAGTACATCAGAAATACATTATATACTGTACATAAAATATCAAATTTCACCAAATATATATTATATGCTGTGTATAAAATATCAAATTTCACCAAATATATATTATATACCATACATAAAATATGAAAATACAGCAAATATATATTATATACTGTACATAAAATATCAAATTTCAACAAATATATATTAAATGCCGTACATCAAATATCAAATTTCATCAAATATATATTATATACTGTACATAAAATATCAAATTTCAGAAAATATATACTATATACAGTATATAAAATATGAAAGTACACCAAATATATATTATATACTGTACATAAAATATGAAATTTCACCAAATATATATTATATACTGTACATAAAATATCAAATTTCACCAAATATATATTATATACTGTCCATAAAATATCAAATTTGACCAAATATATATTATATACTGTACATATAATATCAAATTTCAAAAAATATATATTGTATACTGTACATAAAAAATGAAAGTACACCAAAAATATATTATATACTGTACATAAAATATAAAATTTCACCAAATATATATTATATACTGTACATAAAATATCAAATTTCACCAAATATATATTGTATACTGTATATAAAATATGAAAGTACACCAAATATATATTATCTACTGTACATAAAATATGAAAGTACACCAAATATATATTATATGCTGTACATAAAATATGAAAGTACACCAAATTTATTTTATACTGTATATGAAATATGAAAGTAGACGAAATATATATTATATACTGTATATAAAACATCAAATTTCACCTAATATATATTATATACTGTACATAAAACATGAAAGTACACTAAATATGTATTATATACAGTGCATAAAATATCAAATTTCACAAAATATATATGATATACTGTATATAAAATATGAAAGTACAGCAAATATATATTATATACTGCATATGAAATATCAAATTTCACCAAATATACATTATATACTGTACATAAAATATCAAATTTCAACAACTATATATAATATACTGTACATAAAATATCAAATTTCACCAAATATATTTGATATACTGTATGTAAAATATGAAATTTCAGCAAATGTGCATTATATACTATACATAAAATATGAAAAGACAGCAAATATATATTATATACTGTACATATAATATGAAATTTCACCTAATATATATTATATACTGTCCATGAAATATCAAATTTCACCAAATATATATTAAATACTGTACATATAATATCAAATTTCAAAAAATATATATTACATACTGTACATAAAATATGAAAGTACACCAAGTATATATTATATACTTTACATAAAATATCAAATTTCACCAAATATATATAATATACTGTCCATAAAATATCAAACTTCACCAAATATATATTATATACTGTACAGAAAATATCAAATTTCACCAAATATATATTGTATACTGTACATAAAATATGAAAGTACCCCAAAAATATGTTATCTACTGTACATAAAATATGAAAGTACACCAAATATATATTATATACTCTACATAAAATATCAAAGTACAGCAAATATATATTATATACTGTAAATAAAATATGAAAGTTCACCAAATGCATATTATATACTGTACACAAAATATCAAATTTAACCAAATATGTAATATATATTGTACATAAATTATGAAAGTACACCAAATATATATATCATACTGTACATAAAATATCAAATTTCACCAAATATATTTGAAATACCGTATATAAAATATCAAATTTCACCAAATGTATATTATATACTATAAATAAAATATGAAAATACAGCAAATACATATTATATACTGTACATAAAATATCAAATTTCACCAAATATATATTATATACTGTCCATAAAATATCAAATTCCACAAAATATATATTATATACTGTACATAAAATATCAAATTTCAAAAAATATATATTACATACTGTACATAAAAGATGAAAGTACACCAAATATATATTATATGCTGTACATAAAACATCAAATTTCACCAAATATATATTATATACTGTCCATAAAATATCAAATTTCACCAAATATATATTATATACTGTACATGTAATATCAAATTTCAAAAAATATATATTATATCCTGTTCATAAAATATGAAAGTACATCAGAAATACATTATATACTGTACATAAAATATCAAATTTCACCAAATATATATTATATGCTGTGTATAAAATATCAAATTTCACCAAATATATATTATATACCATACATAAAATATGAAAATACAGCAAATATATATTATATACTGTACATAAAATATCAAATTTCAACAAATATATATTAAATGCCGTACATCAAATATCAAATTTCATCAAATATATATTATATACTGTACATAAAATATCAAATTTCAGAAAATATATACTATATACAGTATATAAAATATGAAAGTACACCAAATATATATTATATACTGTACATAAAATATGAAATTTCACCAAATATATATTATATACTGTACATAAAATATCAAATTTCACCAAATATATATTATATACTGTCCATAAAATATCAAATTTGACCAAATATATATTATATACTGTACATATAATATCAAATTTCAAAAAATATATATTGTATACTGTACATAAAAAATGAAAGTACACCAAAAATATATTATATACTGTACATAAAATATAAAATTTCACCAAATATATATTATATACTGTCCATAAAATATCAAATTTCACCAAATATATATTATATACTGTACATGTATCAAATTTCAAAAAATATATATTATATACTGTACATAAAATATGAAAGTACACCAAAAATATATTATATACTGTACATAAAATATCAAACTTCACCAAATATATATTATATACTGTACAGAAAATATCAAATTTCACCAAATATATATTGTATACTGTACATAAAATATGAAAGTACCCCAAAAATATGTTATCTACTGTACATAAAATATGAAAGTACACCAAATATATATTATATACTCTACATAAAATATCAAAGTACAGCAAATATATATTATATACTGTAAATAAAATATGAAAGTTCACCAAATGCATATTATATACTGTACACAAAATATCAAATTTAACCAAATATATAATATATATTGTACATAAATTATGAAAGTACACCAAATATATATATCATACTGTACATAAAATATCAAATTTCACCAAATATATTTGAAATACCGTATATAAAATATCAAATTTCACCAAATGTATATTATATACTATAAATAAAATATGAAAATACAGCAAATACATATTATATACTGTACATAAAATATCAAATTTCACCAAATATATATTATATACTGTCCATAAAATATCAAATTCCACAAAATATATATTATATACTGTACATAAAATATCAAATTTCAAAAAATATATATTACATACTGTACATAAAAGATGAAAGTACACCAAATATATATTATATGCTGTACATAAAATATCAAATTTCACCAAATATATATTATATACTGTCCATAAAATATCAAATTTCACCAAATATATATTATATACTGTACATGTAATATCAAATTTCAAAAAATATATATTATATCCTGTTCATAAAATATGAAAGTACAACAGAAATACATTATATACTGTACATAAAATATCAAATTTCACCAAATATATATTATATGCTGTGTATAAAATATCAAATTTCACCAAATATATATTATATACCATACATAAAATATGAAAATACAGCAAATATATATTATATACTGTACATAAAATATCAAATTTCAACAAATATATATTAAATGCCGTACATCAAATATCAAATTTCACCAAATATATATTATATACTGTACATAAAATATCAAATTTCAGAAAATATATACTATATACTGTATATAAAATATGAAAGTACACCAAATATATATTATATACTGTACATAAAATATGAAATTTCACCAAATATATATTATATACTGTACATAAAATATCAAATTTCACCAAATATATATTATATACTGTCCATAAAATATCAAATTTGACCAAATATATATTATATACTGTACATATAATATCAAATTTCAAAAAATATATATTGTATACTGTACATAAAAAATGAAAGTACACCAAAAATATATTATATACTGTACATAAAATATAAAATTTCACCAAATATATATTATATACTGTACATAAAATATCAAATTTCACCAAATATATATTGTATACTGTATATAAAATATGAAAGTACACCAAATATATATTATCTACTGTACATAAAATATGAAAGTACACCAAATATATATTATATGCTGTACGTAAAATATGAAAGTACACCAAATTTATTTTATACTGTATATGAAATATGAAAGTAGACGAAATATATATTATATACTGTATATAAAACATCAAATTTCACCTAATATATATTATATACTGTACATAAAACATGAAAGTACACTAAATATGTATTATATACAGTGCATAAAATATCAAATTTCACAAAATATATATGATATACTGTATATAAAATATGAAAGTACAGCAAATATATATTATATACTGCATATGAAATATCAAATTTCACCAAATATACATTATATACTGTACATAAAATATCAAATTTCAACAACTATATATAATATACTGTACATAAAATATCAAATTTCACCAAATATATTTGATATACTGTATGTAAAATATGAAATTTCAGCAAATGTGCATTATATACTATACATAAAATATGAAAAGACAGCAAATATATATCATATACTGTACATATAATATGAAATTTCACCTAATATATATTATATACTGTCCATGAAATATCAAATTTCACCAAATATATATTAAATACTGTACATATAATATCAAATTTCAAAAAATATATATTACATACTGTACATAAAATATGAAAGTACACCAAGTATATATTATATACTTTACATAAAATATCAAATTTCACCAAATATATATAATATACTGTCCATAAAATATCAAACTTCACCAAATATATATTATATACTGTACAGAAAATATCAAATTTCACCAAATATATATTGTATACTGTACATAAAATATGAAAGTACCCCAAAAATATGTTATCTACTGTACATAAAATATGAAAGTACACCAAATATATATTATATACTCTACATAAAATATCAAAGTACAGCAAATATATATTATATACTGTAAATAAAATATGAAAGTTCACCAAATGCATATTATATACTGTACACAAAATATCAAATTTAACCAAATATGTAATATATATTGTACATAAATTATGAAAGTACACCAAATATATATATCATACTGTACATAAAATATCAAATTTCACCAAATATATTTGAAATACCGTATATAAAATATCAAATTTCACCAAATGTATATTATATACTATAAATAAAATATGAAAATACAGCAAATACATATTATATACTGTACATAAAATATCAAATTTCACCAAATATATATTATATACTGTCCATAAAATATCAAATTCCGCAAAATATATATTATATATACTGTCCATAAAATATCAAATTCCACAAAATATATATTATATACTGTACATAAAATATCAAATTTCAAAAAATATATATTACATACTGTACATAAAAGATGAAAGTACACCAAATATATATTATATGCTGTACATAAAATATCAAATTTCACCAAATATATATTATATACTGTCCATAAAATATCAAATTTCACCAAATATGTATTATATACTGTACATGTAATATCAAATTTCAAAAAATATATATTATATCCTGTTCATAAAATATGAAAGTACATCAGAAATACATTATATACTGTACATAAAATATCAAATTTCACCAAATATATATTATATGCTGTGTATAAAATATCAAATTTCACCAAATATATATTATATACCATACATAAAATATGAAAATACAGCAAATATATATTATATACTGTACATAAAATATCAAATTTCAACAAATATATATTAAATGCCGTACATCAAATATCAAATTTCATCAAATATATATTATATACTGTACATAAAATATCAAATTTCAGAAAATATATACTATATACAGTATATAAAATATGAAAGTACACCAAATATATATTATATACTGTACATAAAATATGAAATTTCACCAAATATATATTATATACTGTACATAAAATATCAAATTTCACCAAATATATATTATATACTGTCCATAAAATATCAAATTTGACCAAATATATATTATATACTGTACATATAATATCAAATTTCAAAAAATATATATTTTATACTGTACATAAAAAATGAAAGTACACCAAAAATATATTATATACTGTACATAAAATATAAAATTTCACCAAATATATATTATATACTGTCCATAAAATATCAAATTTCACCAAATATATATTATATACTGTACATGTATCAAATTTCAAAAAATATATATTATATACTGTACATAAAATATGAAAGTACACCAAAAATATATTATATACTGTACATAAAATATCAAACTTCACCAAATATATATTATATACTGTACAGAAAATATCAAATTTCACCAAATATATATTGTATACTGTACATAAAATATGAAAGTACCCCAAAAATATGTTATCTACTGTACATAAAATATGAAAGTACACCAAATATATATTATATACTCTACATAAAATATCAAAGTACAGCAAATATATATTATATACTGTAAATAAAATATGAAAGTTCACCAAATGCATATTATATACTGTACACAAAATATCAAATTTAACCAAATATATAATATATATTGTACATAAATTATGAAAGTACACCAAATATATATATCATACTGTACATAAAATATCAAATTTCACCAAATATATTTGAAATACCGTATATAAAATATCAAATTTCACCAAATGTATATTATATACTATAAATAAAATATGAAAATACAGCAAATACATATTATATACTGTACATAAAATATCAAATTTCACCAAATATATATTATATACTGTCCATAAAATATCAAATTCCACAAAATATATATTATATACTGTACATAAAATATCAAATTTCAAAAAATATATATTACATACTGTACATAAAAGATGAAAGTACACCAAATATATATTATATGCTGTACATAAAATATCAAATTTCACGAAATATATATTATATACTGTCCATAAAATATCAAATTTCACCAAATATATATTATATACTGTACATGTAATATCAAATTTCAAAAAATATATATTATATCCTGTTCATAAAATATGAAAGTACAACAGAAATACATTATATACTGTACATAAAATATCAAATTTCACCAAATATATATTATATGCTGTGTATAAAATATCAAATTTCACCAAATATATATTATATACCATACATAAAATATGAAAATACAGCAAATATATATTATATACTGTACATAAAATATCAAATTTCAACAAATATATATTAAATGCCGTACATCAAATATCAAATTTCACCAAATATATATTATATACTGTACATAAAATATCAAATTTCAGAAAATATATACTATATACTGTATATAAAATATGAAAGTACACCAAATATATATTATATACTGTACATAAAATATGAAATTTCACCAAATATATATTATATACTGTACATAAAATATCAAATTTCACCAAATATATATTATATACTGTCCATAAAATATCAAATTTGACCAAATATATATTATATACTGTACATATAATATCAAATTTCAAAAAATATATATTGTATACTGTACATAAAAAATGAAAGTACACCAAAAATATATTATATACTGTACATAAAATATAAAATTTCACCAAATATATATTATATACTGTACATAAAATATCAAATTTCACCAAATATATATTGTATACTGTATATAAAATATGAAAGTACACCAAATATATATTATCTACTGTACATAAAATATGAAAGTACACCAAATATATATTATATGCTGTACATAAAATATGAAAGTACACCAAATTTATTTTATACTGTATATGAAATATGAAAGTAGACGAAATATATATTATATACTGTATATAAAACATCAAATTTCACCTAATATATATTATATACTGTACATAAAACATGAAAGTACACTAAATATGTATTATATACAGTGCATAAAATATCAAATTTCACAAAATATATATGATATACTGTATATAAAATATGAAAGTACAGCAAATATATATTATATACTGCATATGAAATATCAAATTTCACCAAATATACATTATATACTGTACATAAAATATCAAATTTCAACAACTATATATAATATACTGTACATAAAATATCAAATTTCACCAAATATATTTGATATACTGTATGTAAAATATGAAATTTCAGCAAATGTGCATTATATACTATACATAAAATATGAAAAGACAGCAAATATATATTATATACTGTACATATAATATGAAATTTCACCTAATATATATTATATACTGTCCATGAAATATCAAATTTCACCAAATATATATTAAATACTGTACATATAATATCAAATTTCAAAAAATATATATTACATACTGTACATAAAATATGAAAGTACACCAAGTATATATTATATACTTTACATAAAATATCAAATTTCACCAAATATATATAATATACTGTCCATAAAATATCAAACTTCACCAAATATATATTATATACTGTACAGAAAATATCAAATTTCACCAAATATATATTGTATACTGTACATAAAATATGAAAGTACCCCAAAAATATGTTATCTACTGTACATAAAATATGAAAGTACACCAAATATATATTATATACTCTACATAAAATATCAAAGTACAGCAAATATATATTATATACTGTAAATAAAATATGAAAGTTCACCAAATGCATATTATATACTGTACACAAAATATCAAATTTAACCAAATATGTAATATATATTGTACATAAATTATGAAAGTACACCAAATATATATATCATACTGTACATAAAATATCAAATTTCACCAAATATATTTGAAATACCGTATATAAAATATCAAATTTCACCAAATGTATATTATATACTATAAATAAAATATGAAAATACAGCAAATACATATTATATACTGTACATAAAATATCAAATTTCACCAAATATATATTATATACTGTCCATAAAATATCAAATTCCACAAAATATATATTATATATACTGTCCATAAAATATCAAATTCCACAAAATATATATTATATACTGTACATAAAATATCAAATTTCAAAAAATATATATTACATACTGTACATAAAAGATGAAAGTACACCAAATATATATTATATGCTGTACATAAAATATCAAATTTCACCAAATATATATTATATACTGTCCATAAAATATCAAATTTCACCAAATATATATTATATACTGTACATGTAATATCAAATTTCAAAAAATATATATTATATCCTGTTCATAAAATATGAAAGTACAACAGAAATACATTATATACTGTACATAAAATATCAAATTTCACCAAATATATATTATATGCTGTGTATAAAATATCAAATTTCACCAAATATATATTATATACCATACATAAAATATGAAAATACAGCAAATATATATTATATACTGTACATAAAATATCAAATTTCAACAAATATATATTAAATGCCATACATCAAATATCAAATTTCACCAAATATATATTATATACTGTACATAAAATATCAAATTTCAGAAAATATATACTATATACTGTATATAAAATATGAAAGTACACCAAATATATATTATATACTGTACATAAAATATGAAATTTCACCAAATATATATTATATACTGTACATAAAATATCAAATTTCACCAAATATATATTATATACTGTCCATAAAATATCAAATTTGACCAAATATATATTATATACTGTACATATAATATCAAATTTCAAAAAATATATATTGTATACTGTACATAAAAAATGAAAGTACACCAAAAATATATTATATACTGTACATAAAATATAAAATTTCACCAAATATATATTATATACTGTACATAAAATATCAAATTTCACCAAATATATATTGTATACTGTATATAAAATATGAAAGTACACCAAATATATATTATCTACTGTACATAAAATATGAAAGTACACCAAATATATATTATATGCTGTACATAAAATATGAAAGTACACCAAATTTATTTTATACTGTATATGAAATATGAAAGTAGACGAAATATATATTATATACTGTATATAAAACATCAAATTTCACCTAATATATATTATATACTGTACATAAAACATGAAAGTACACTAAATATGTATTATATACAGTGCATAAAATATCAAATTTCACAAAATATATATGATATACTGTATATAAAATATGAAAGTACAGCAAATATATATTATATACTGCATATGAAATATCAAATTTCACCAAATATACATTATATACTGTACATAAAATATCAAATTTCAACAACTATATATAATATACTGTACATAAAATATCAAATTTCACCAAATATATTTGATATACTGTATGTAAAATATGAAATTTCAGCAAATGTGCATTATATACTATACATAAAATATGAAAAGACAGCAAATATATATTATATACTGTACATATAATATGAAATTTCACCTAATATATATTATATACTGTCCATGAAATATCAAATTTCACCAAATATATATTAAATACTGTACATATAATATCAAATTTCAAAAAATATATATTACATACTGTACATAAAATATGAAAGTACACCAAGTATATATTATATACTTTACATAAAATATCAAATTTCACCAAATATATATAATATACTGTCCATAAAATATCAAACTTCACCAAATATATATTATATACTGTACAGAAAATATCAAATTTCACCAAATATATATTGTATACTGTACATAAAATATGAAAGTACCCCAAAAATATGTTATCTACTGTACATAAAATATGAAAGTACACCAAATATATATTATATACTCTACATAAAATATCAAAGTACAGCAAATATATATTATATACTGTAAATAAAATATGAAAGTTCACCAAATGCATATTATATACTGTACACAAAATATCAAATTTAACCAAATATGTAATATATATTGTACATAAATTATGAAAGTACACCAAATATATATATCATACTGTACATAAAATATCAAATTTCACCAAATATATTTGAAATACCGTATATAAAATATCAAATTTCACCAAATGTATATTATATACTATAAATAAAATATGAAAATACAGCAAATACATATCATATACTGTACATAAAATATCAAATTTCACCAAATATATATTATATACTGTCCATAAAATATCAAATTCCACAAAATATATATTATATACTGTACATAAAATATCAAATTTCAAAAAATATATATTACATACTGTACATAAAAGATGAAAGTACACCAAATATATATTATATGCTGTACATAAAACATCAAATTTCACCAAATATATATTATATACTGTCCATAAAATATCAAATTTCACCAAATATATATTATATACTGTACATGTAATATCAAATTTCAAAAAATATATATTATATCCTGTTCATAAAATATGAAAGTACATCAGAAATACATTATATACTGTACATAAAATATCAAATTTCACCAAATATATATTATATGCTGTGTATAAAATATCAAATTTCACCAAATATATATTATATACCATACATAAAATATGAAAATACAGCAAATATATATTATATACTGTACATAAAATATCAAATTTCAACAAATATATATTAAATGCCGTACATCAAATATCAAATTTCATCAAATATATATTATATACTGTACATAAAATATCAAATTTCAGAAAATATATACTATATACAGTATATAAAATATGAAAGTACACCAAATATATATTATATACTGTACATAAAATATGAAATTTCACCAAATATATATTATATACTGTACATAAAATATCAAATTTCTCCAAATATATATTATATACTGTCCATAAAATATCAAATTTGACCAAATATATATTATATACTGTACATATAATATCAAATTTCAAAAAATATATATTGTATACTGTACATAAAAAATGAAAGTACACCAAAAATATATTATATACTGTACATAAAATATAAAATTTCACCAAATATATATTAAATACTGTACATATAATATCAAATTTCAAAAAATATATATTACATACTGTACATAAAATATGAAAGTACACCAAGTATATATTATAAACTTTACATAAAATATCAAATTTCACCAAATATATATTATATACTGTCCATAAAATATCAAATTTCACCAAATATATATTATATACTGTACATGTATCAAATTTCAAAAAATATATATTATATACTGTACATAAAATATGAAAGTACACCAAAAATATATTATATACTGTACATAAAATATCAAACTTCACCAAATATATATTATATACTGTACAGAAAATATCAAATTTCACCAAATATATATTGTATACTGTACATAAAATATGAAAGTACCCCAAAAATATGTTATCTACTGTACATAAAATATGAAAGTACACCAAATATATATTATATACTCTACATAAAATATCAAAGTACAGCAAATATATATTATATACTGTAAATAAAATATGAAAGTTCACCAAATGCATATTATATACTGTACACAAAATATCAAATTTAACCAAATATATAATATATATTGTACATAAATTATGAAAGTACACCAAATATATATATCATACTGTACATAAAATATCAAATTTCACCAAATATATTTGAAATACCGTATATAAAATATCAAATTTCACCAAATGTATATTATATACTATAAATAAAATATGAAAATACAGCAAATACATATTATATACTGTACATAAAATATCAAATTTCACCAAATATATATTATATACTGTCCATAAAATATCAAATTCCACAAAATATATATTATATACTGTACATAAAATATCAAATTTCAAAAAATATATATTACATACTGTACATAAAAGATGAAAGTACACCAAATATATATTATATGCTGTACATAAAATATCAAATTTCACCAAATATATATTATATACTGTCCATAAAATATCAAATTTCACCAAATATATATTATATACTGTACATGTAATATCAAATTTCAAAAAATATATATTATATCCTGTTCATAAAATATGAAAGTACAACAGAAATACATTATATACTGTACATAAAATATCAAATTTCACCAAATATATATTATATGCTGTGTATAAAATATCAAATTTCACCAAATATATATTATATACCATACATAAAATATGAAAATACAGCAAATATATATTATATACTGTACATAAAATATCAAATTTCAACAAATATATATTAAATGCCGTACATCAAATATCAAATTTCACCAAATATATATTATATACTGTACATAAAATATCAAATTTCAGAAAATATATACTATATACTGTATATAAAATATGAAAGTACACCAAATATATATTATATACTGTACATAAAATATGAAATTTCACCAAATATATATTATATACTGTACATAAAATATCAAATTTCACCAAATATATATTATATACTGTCCATAAAATATCAAATTTGACCAAATATATATTATATACTGTACATATAATATCAAATTTCAAAAAATATATATTGTATACTGTACATAAAAAATGAAAGTACACCAAAAATATATTATATACTGTACATAAAATATAAAATTTCACCAAATATATATTATATACTGTACATAAAATATCAAATTTCACCAAATATATATTGTATACTGTATATAAAATATGAAAGTACACCAAATATATATTATCTACTGTACATAAAATATGAAAGTACACCAAATATATATTATATGCTGTACATAAAATATGAAAGTACACCAAATTTATTTTATACTGTATATGAAATATGAAAGTAGACGAAATATATATTATATACTGTATATAAAACATCAAATTTCACCTAATATATATTATATACTGTACACAAAACATGAAAGTACACTAAATATGTATTATATACAGTGCATAAAATATCAAATTTCACAAAATATATATGATATACTGTATATAAAATATGAAAGTACAGCAAATATATATTATATACTGCATATGAAATATCAAATTTCACCAAATATACATTATATACTGTACATAAAATATCAAATTTCAACAACTATATATAATATACTGTCCATAAAATATCAAATTTCACCAAATATATTTGATATACTGTATGTAAAATATGAAATTTCAGCAAATGTGCATTATATACTATACATAAAATATGAAAAGACAGCAAATATATATTATATACTGTACATATAATATGAAATTTCACCTAATATATATTATATACTGTCCATGAAATATCAAATTTCACCAAATATATATTAAATACTGTACATATAATATCAAATTTCAAAAAATATATATTACATACTGTACATAAAATATGAAAGTACACCAAGTATATATTATATACTTTACATAAAATATCAAATTTCACCAAATATATATAATATACTGTCCATAAAATATCAAACTTCACCAAATATATATTATATACTGTACAGAAAATATCAAATTTCACCAAATATATATTGTATACTGTACATAAAATATGAAAGTACCCCAAAAATATGTTATCTACTGTACATAAAATATGAAAGTACACCAAATATATATTATATACTCTACATAAAATATCAAAGTATAGCAAATATATATTATATACTGTAAATAAAATATGAAAGTTCACCAAATGCATATTATATACTGTACACAAAATATCAAATTTAACCAAATATGTAATATATATAGTACATAAATTATGAAAGTACACCAAATATATATATCATACTGTACATAAAATATCAAATTTCACCAAATATATTTGAAATACCGTATATAAAATATCAAATTTCACCAAATGTATATTATATACTATAAATAAAATATGAAAATACAGCAAATACATATTATATACTGTACATAAAATATCAAATTTCACCAAATATATATTATATACTGTCCATAAAATATCAAATTCCACAAAATATATATTATATACTGTACATAAAATATCAAATTTCAAAAAATATATATTACATACTGTACATAAAAGATGAAAGTACACCAAATATATATTATATGCTGTACATAAAATATCAAATTTCACCAAATATATATTATATACTGTCCATAAAATATCAAATTTCACCAAATATATATTATATACTGTACATGTAATATCAAATTTCAAAAAATATATCTTATATCCTGTTCATAAAATATGAAAGTACAACAGAAATACATTATATACTGTACATAAAATATCAAATTTCACCAAATATATATTATATGCTGTGTATAAAATATCAAATTTCACCAAATATATATTATATACCATACATAAAATATGAAAATACAGCAAATATATATTATATACTGTACATAAAATATCAAATTTCAACAAATATATATTAAATGCCGTACATCAAATATCAAATTTCACCAAATATATATTATATACTGTACATAAAATATCAAATTTCAGAAAATATATACTATATACTGTATATAAAATATGAAAGTACACCAAATATATATTATATTCTGTACATAAAATATGAAATTTCACCAAATATATATTATATACTGTACATAAAATATCAAATTTCACCAAATATATATTATATACTGTCCATAAAATATCAAATTTGACCAAATATATATTATATACTGTACATATAATATCAAATTTCAAAAAATATATATTGTATACTGTACATAAAAAATGAAAGTACACCAAAAATATATTATATACTGTACATAAAATATAAAATTTCACCAAATATATATTATATACTGTACATAAAATATCAAATTTCACCAAATATATATTGTATACTGTATATAAAATATGAAAGTACACCAAATATATATCTACTGTACATAAAATATGAAAGTACACCAAATATATATTATATGCTGTACATAAAATATGAAAGTACACCAAATTTATTTTATACTGTATATGAAATATGAAAGTAGACGAAATATATATTATATACTGTATATAAAACATCAAATTTCACCTAATATATATTATATACTGTACATAAAACATGAAAGTACACTAAATATGTATTATATACAGTGCATAAAATATCAAATTTCACAAAATATATATGATATACTGTATATAAAATATGAAAGTACAGCAAATATATATTATATACTGCATATGAAATATCAAATTTCACCAAATATACATTATATACTGTACATAAAATATCAAATTTCAACAACTATATATAATATACTGTACATAAAATATCAAATTTCACCAAATATATTTGATATACTGTATGTAAAATATGAAATTTCAGCAAATGTGCATTATATACTATACATAAAATATGAAAAGACAGCAAATATATATTATATACTGTACATATAATATGAAATTTCACCTAATATATATTATATACTGTCCATGAAATATCAAATTTCACCAAATATATATTAAATACTGTACATATAATATCAAATTTCAAAAAATATATATTACATACTGTACATAAAATATGAAAGTACACCAAGTATATATTATATACTTTACATAAAATATCAAATTTCACCAAATATATATAATATACTGTCCATAAAATATCAAATTTCACCAAATATATATTATATACTGTACATGTATCAAATTTCAAAAAATATATATTATATACTGTACATAAAATATGAAAGTACACCAAAAATATATTATATACTGTACATAAAATATCAAACTTCACCAAATATATATTATATACTGTACAGAAAATATCAAATTTCACCAAATATATATTGTATACTGTACATAAAATATGAAAGTACCCCAAAAATATGTTATCTACTGTACATAAAATATGAAAGTACACCAAATATATATTATATACTCTACATAAAATATCAAAGTACAGCAAATATATATTATATACTGTAAATAAAATATGAAAGTTCACCAAATGCATATTATATACTGTACACAAAATATCAAATTTAACCAAATATATAATATATATTGTACATAAATTATGAAAGTACACCAAATATATATATCATACTGTACATAAAATATCAAATTTCACCAAATATATTTGAAATACCGTATATAAAATATCAAATTTCACCAAATGTATATTATATACTATAAATAAAATATGAAAATACAGCAAATACATATTATATACTGTACATAAAATATCAAATTTCACCAAATATATATTATATACTGTCCATAAAATATCAAATTCCACAAAATATATATTATATACTGTACATAAAATATCAAATTTCAAAAAATATATATTACATACTGTACATAAAAGATGAAAGTACACCAAATATATATTATATGCTGTACATAAAATATCAAATTTCACCAAATATATATTATATACTGTCCATAAAATATCAAATTTCACCAAATATATATTATATACTGTACATGTAATATCAAATTTCAAAAAATATATATTATATCCTGTTCATAAAATATGAAAGTACAACAGAAATACATTATATACTGTACATAAAATATCAAATTTCACCAAATATATATTATATGCTGTGTATAAAATATCAAATTTCACCAAATATATATTATATACCATACATAAAATATGAAAATACAGCAAATATATATTATATACTGTACATAAAATATCAAATTTCAACAAATATATATTAAATGCCGTACATCAAATATCAAATTTCACCAAATATATATTATATACTGTACATAAAATATCAAATTTCAGAAAATATATACTATATACTGTATATAAAATATGAAAGTACACCAAATATATATTATATACTGTACATAAAATATGAAATTTCACCAAATATATATTATATACTGTACATAAAATATCAAATTTCACCAAATATATATTATATACTGTCCATAAAATATCAAATTTGACCAAATATATATTATATACTGTACATATAATATCAAATTTCAAAAAATATATATTGTATACTGTACATAAAAAATGAAAGTACACCAAAAATATATTATATACTGGACATAAAACATAAAATTTCACCAAATATATATTATATACTGTACATAAAATATCAAATTTCACCAAATATATATTGTATACAGTATATAAAATATGAAAGTACACCAAATATATATTATCTACTGTACATAAAATATGAAAGTACACCAAATATATATTATATGCTGTACATAAAATATGAAAGTACACCAAATTTATTTTATACTGTATATGAAATATGAAAGTAGACGAAATATATATTATATACTGTATATAAAACATCAAATTTCACCTAATATATACTATATACTGTACATAAAACATGAAAGTACACTAAATATGTATTATATACAGTGCATAAAATATCAAATTTCACAAAATATATATGATATACTGTATATAAAATATGAAAGTACAGCAAATATATATTATATACTGCATATGAAATATCAAATTTCACCAAATATACATTATATACTGTACATAAAATATCAAATTTCAACAACTATATATAATATACTGTACATAAAATATCAAATTTCACCAAATATATTTGATATACTGTATGTAAAATATGAAATTTCAGCAAATGTGCATTATATACTATACATAAAATATGAAAAGACAGCAAATATATATTATATACTGTACATATAATATGAAATTTCACCTAATATATATTATATACTGTCCATGAAATATCAAATTTCACCAAATATATATTAAATACTGTACATATAATATCAAATTTCAAAAAATATATATTACATACTGTACATAAAATATGAAAGTACACCAAGTATATATTATATACTTTACATAAAATATCAAATTTCACCAAATATATATAATATACTGTCCATAAAATATCAAATTTCACCAAATATATATTATATACTGTACATGTATCAAATTTCAAAAAATATATATTATATACTGTACATAAAATATGAAAGTACACCAAAAATATATTATATACTGTACATAAAATATCAAACTTCACCAAATATATATTATATACTGTACAGAAAATATCAAATTTCACCAAATATATATTGTATACTGTACATAAAATATGAAAGTACCCCAAAAATATGTTATCTACTGTACATAAAATATGAAAGTACACCAAATATATATTATATACTCTACATAAAATATCAAAGTACAGCAAATATATATTATATACTGTAAATAAAATATGAAAGTTCACCAAATGCATATTATATACTGTACACAAAATATCAAATTTAACCAAATATATAATATATATTGTACATAAATTATGAAAGTACACCAAATATATATATCATACTGTACATAAAATATCAAATTTCACCAAATATATTTGAAATACCGTATATAAAATATCAAATTTCACCAAATGTATATTATATACTATAAATAAAATATGAAAATACAGCAAATACATATTATATACTGTACATAAAATATCAAATTTCACCAAATATATATTATATACTGTCCATAAAATATCAAATTCCACAAAATATATATTATATACTGTACATAAAATATCAAATTTCAAAAAATATATATTACATACTGTACATAAAAGATGAAAGTACACCAAATATATATTATATGCTGTACATAAAATATCAAATTTCACCAAATATATATTATATACTGTCCATAAAATATCAAATTTCACCAAATACATATTATATACTGTACATGTAATATCAAATTTCAAAAAATATATCTTATATCCTGTTCATAAAATATGAAAGTACAACAGAAATACATTATATACTGTACATAAAATATCAAATTTCACCAAATATATATTATATGCTGTGTATAAAATATCAAATTTCACCAAATATATATTATATACCATACATAAAATATGAAAATACAGCAAATATATATTATATACTGTACATAAAATATCAAATTTCAACAAATATATATTAAATGCCGTACATCAAATATCAAATTTCACCAAATATATATTATATACTGTACATAAAATATCAAATTTCAGAAAATATATACTATATACTGTATATAAAATATGAAAGTACACCAAATATATATTATATACTGTACATAAAATATGAAATTTCACCAAATATATATTATATACTGTACATAAAATATCAAATTTCACCAAATATATATTATATACTGTCCATAAAATATCAAATTTGACCAAATATATATTATATACTGTACATATAATATCAAATTTCAAAAAATATATATTGTATACTGTACATAAAAAATGAAAGTACACCAAAAATATATTATATACTGTACATAAAATATAAAATTTCACCAAATATATATTATATACTGTACATAAAATATCAAATTTCACCAAATATATATTGTATACAGTATATAAAATATGAAAGTACACCAAATATATATTATCTACTGTACATAAAATATGAAAGTACACCAAATATATATTATATGCTGTACATAAAATATGAAAGTACACCAAATTTATTTTATACTGTATATGAAATATGAAAGTAGACGAAATATATATTATATACTGTATATAAAACATCAAATTTCACCTAATATATACTATATACTGTACATAAAACATGAAAGTACACTAAATATGTATTATATACAGTGCATAAAATATCAAATTTCACAAAATATATATGATATACTGTATATAAAATATGAAAGTACAGCAAATATATATTATATACTGCATATGAAATATCAAATTTCACCAAATATACATTATATACTGTACATAAAATATCAAATTTCAACAACTATATATAATATACTGTACATAAAATATCAAATTTCACCAAATATATTTGATATACTGTATGTAAAATATGAAATTTCAGCAAATGTGCATTATATACTATACATAAAATATGAAAAGACAGCAAATATATATTATATACTGTACATATAATATGAAATTTCACCTAATATATATTATATACTGTCCATGAAATATCAAATTTCACCAAATATATATTAAATACTGTACATATAATATCAAATTTCAAAAAATATATATTACATACTGTACATAAAATATGAAAGTACACCAAGTATATATTATATACTTTATAATAAAATATCAAATTTCACCAAATATATATTATATACTGTCCATAAAATATCAAATTTCACCAAATATATATTATATACTGTACATGTATCAAATTTCAAAAAATATATATTATATACTGTACATAAAATATGAAAGTACACCAAAAATATATTATATACTGTACATAAAATATCAAATTTCACCAAATATATATTATATACTGTACAGAAAATATCAAATTTCACCAAATATATATTGTATACTGTACATAAAATATGAAAGTACCCCAAAAATATGTTATCTACTGTACATAAAATATGAAAGTACACCAAATATATATTATATACTCTACATAAAATATCAAAGTACAGCAAATATATATTATATACTGTAAATAAAATATGAAAGTTCACCAAATGCATATTATATACTGTACACAAAATATCAAATTTAACCAAATATATAATATATATTGTACATAAATTATGAAAGTACACCAAATATATATATCATACTGTACATAAAATATCAAATTTCACCAAATATATTTGAAATACCGTATATAAAATATCAAATTTCACCAAATGTATATTATATACTATAAATAAAATATGAAAATACAGCAAATACATATTATATACTGTACATAAAATATCAAATTTCACCAAATATATATTATATACTGTCCATAAAATATCAAATTCCACAAAATATATATTATATACTGTACATAAAATATCAAATTTCAAAAAATATATATTACATACTGTACATAAAAGATGAAAGTACACCAAATATATATTATATGCTGTAAATAAAATATCAAATTTCACCAAATATATATTATATACTGTCCATAAAATATCAAATTTCACCAAATATATATTATATACTGTACATGTAATATCAAATTTCAAAAAATATATATTATATCCTGTTCATAAAATATGAAAGTACACCAGAAATACATTATATACTGTACATAAAATATCAAATTTCACCAAATATATATTATATGCTGTGTATAAAATATCAAATTTCACCAAATATATATTATATACCATACATAAAATATGAAAATACAGCAAATATATATTATATACTGTACATAAAATATCAAATTTCAACAAATATATATTAAATGCCGTACATGAAATATCAAATTTCACCAAATATATATTATATACTGTACATAAAATATCAAACTTCAGAAAATATATAGTATATACTGTATATAAAATATGAAAGTACACCAAATATATATTATATACTGTACATAAAATATCAAATTTCACCAAATATATATTATATACTGTCCATAAAATATCAAATTTGACCAAATATATATTATATACTGTACATATAATATCAAATTTCAAAAAATATATATTGTACACTGTACATAAAAAATGAAAGTACACCAAAAATATATTATATACTGTACATAAAATATAAAATTTCACCAAATATATATTATATACTGTACAAAAAATATCAAATTTCACCAAATATATATTGTATACTGTATATAAAATACGAAAGTACACCAAATATATATTATCTACTGTACATAAAATATGAAAGTACACCAAATATATATTATATGCTGTACATAAAATATGAAAGTACACCAAATTTATTTTATACTGTATATGAAATATGAAAGTAGGCGAAATATATATTATATACTGTATATAAAACATCAAATTTCACCTAATATATACTATATACTGTACATAAAACATGAAAGTACACTAAATATGTATTATATACAGTGCATAAGATATCAAATTTCACAAAATATATATGATATACTGTATATAAAATATGAAAGTACAGCAAATATATATTATATACTGTATATGAAATATCAAATTTCACCAAATATACATTATATACTGTACATAAAATATCAAATTTCAACAATTATATATAATATACTGTACATAAAATATCAAATTTCACCAAATATATTTGATATACTGTATATAAAATATCAAATTTCAGCAAATGTGCATTATATACTATACATAAAATATGAAAAGACAGCAAATATATATTATATACTGTACATATAATATGAAATTTCACCTAATATATATTATATACTGTCCATGAAATATCAAATTTCACCAAATATATATTAAATACTGTACATATAATATCAAATTTCAAAAAATATATATTACATACTGTACATAAAATATGAAAGTACACCAAGTATATATTATATACTTTACATAAAATATCAAATTTCACCAAATATATATTATATACTGTCCATAAAATATCAAATTTCACCAAATATATATTATATACTGTACATGTATCAAATTTGAAAAAATATATATTATATACTGTACATAAAATATGAAAGTACACCAAAAATATATTATATACTGTACATAAAATATCAAATTTCACCAAATATATATTATATACTGTACAGAAAATATCAAATTTCACCAAATATATATTGTATACTGTACATAAAATATGAAAGTACCCCAAAAATATGTTATCTACTGTACATAAAATATGAAAGTACACCAAATATATATTATATACTCTACATAAAATATCAAAGTACAGCAAATATATATTATATACTGTAAATAAAATATGAAAGTTCACCAAATGCATATTATATACTGTACACAAAATATCAAATTTAACCAAATATATAATATATATTGTACATAAATTATGAAAGTACACCAAATATATATATCATACTGTACATAAAATATCAAATTTCACCAAATATATTTGAAATACCGTATATAAAATATCAAATTTCACCAAATGTATATTATATACTATAAATAAAATATGAAAATACAGCAAATACATATTATATACTGTACATAAAATATCAAATTTCACCAAATATATATTATATACTGTCCATAAAATATCAAATTCCACAAAATATATATTATATACTGTACATAAAATATCAAATTTCAAAAAATATATATTACATACTGTACATAAAAGATGAAAGTACACCAAATATATATTATATGCTGTACATAAAATATCAAATTTCACCAAATATATATTATATACTGTCCATAAAATATCAAATTTCACCAAATATATATTATATACTGTACATGTAATATCAAATTTCAAAAAATATATATTATATCCTGTTCATAAAATATGAAAGTACACCAGAAATACATTATATACTGTACATAAAATATCAAATTTCACCAAATATATATTATATGCTGTGTATAAAATATCAAATTTCACCAAATATATATTATATACCATACATAAAATATGAAAATACAGCAAATATATATTATATACTGTACATAAAATATCAAATTTCAACAAATATATATTAAATGCCGTACATGAAATATCAAATTTCACCAAATATATATTATATACTGTACATAAAATATCAAACTTCAGAAAATATATAGTATATACTGTATATAAAATATGAAAGTACACCAAATATATATTATATACTGTACATAAAATATGAAATTTCACCAAATATATATTATATACTGTACATAAAATATCAAATTTCACCAAATATATATTATATACTGTCCATAAAATATCAAATTTGACCAAATATATATTATATACTGTACATATAATATCAAATTTCAAAAAATATATATTGTATACTGTACATAAAAAATGAAAGTACACCAAAAATATATTATATACTGTACATAAAATATAAAATTTCACCAAATATATATTATATACTGTACAAAAAATATCAAATTTCACCAAATATATATTGTATACTGTATATAAAATATGAAAGTACACCAAATATATATTATCTACTGTACATAAAATATGAAAGTACACCAAATATATATTATATGCTGTACATAAAATATGAAAGTACACCAAATTTATTTTATACTGTATATGAAATATGAAAGTAGGCGAAATATATATTATATACTGTATATAAAACATCAAGTTTCACCTAATATATACTATATACTGTACATAAAACATGAAAGTACACTAAATATGTATTATATACAGTGCATAAAATATCAAATTTCACAAAATATATATGATATACTGTATATAAAATATGAAAGTACAGCAAATATATATTATATACTGTATATGAAATATCAAATTTCACCAAATATACATTATATACTGTACATAAAATATCAAATTTCAACAACTATATATAATATACTGTACATAAAATATCAAATTTCACCAAATATATTTGATATACTGTATATAAAATATCAAATTTCAGCAAATGTGCATTATATACTATACATAAAATATGAAAAGACAGCAAATATATATTATATACTGTACATATAATATGAAATTTCACCTAATATATATTATATACTGTCCATGAAATATCAAATTTCACCAAATATATATTAAATACTGTACATATAATATCAAATTTCAAAAAATATATATTACATACTGTACATAAAATATGAAAGTACACCAAGTATATATTATATACTTTACATAAAATATCAAATTTCACCAAATATATATTATATACTGTCCATAAAATATCAAATTTCACCAAATATATATTATATACTGTACATGTATCAAATTTCAAAAAATATATATTATATACTGTACATAAAATATGAAAGTACACCAAAAATATATTATATACTGTACATAAAATATCAAATTTCACCAAATATATATTATATACTGTACAGAAAATATCAAATTTCACCAAATATATATTGTATACTGTACATAAAATATGAAAGTACCCCAAAAATATGTTATCTACTGCACATAAAATATGAAAGTACACCAAATATATATTATATACTCTACATAAAATATCAAAGTACAGCAAATATATATTATATACTGTAAATAAAATATGAAAGTTCACCAAATGCATATTATATACTGTACACAAAATATCAAATTTAACCAAATATATAATATATATTGTACATAAATTATGAAAGTACACCAAATATATATATCATACTGTACATAAAATATCAAATTTCACCAAATATATTTGAAATACTGTATATAAAATATCAAATTTCACCAAATGTATATTATATACTATACATAAAATATGAAAATACAGCAAATACTTATTATATACTGTACATAAAATATCAAATTTCACCAAATATATATTATATACTGTCCATAAAACATCAAATTCCACGAAATATATATTATATACTGTACATAAAATATCAAATTTCAAAAAATATATATTACATACTGTACATAAAAGATGAAAGTACACCAAATATATATTATATGCTGTACATAAAACATCAAATTTCACCAAATATATATTATATACTGTCCATAAAATATCAAATTTCACCAAATATATATTATATACTGTACATGTAATATCAAATTTCAAAAAATATATATTATATCCTGTTCATAAAATATGAAAGTAAACCAGAAATACATTATATACTGTACATAAAATATCAAATTTCACCAAATATATATTATATGCTGTGTATAAAATATCAAATTTCATCAAATATATATTAAATACCATACATAAAATGTGAAAATACAGCAAATATATATTATATACTGTACATAAAATATCAAATTTCAACAAATATATATTAAATGCCGTACATGAAATATCAAATTTCACCAAATATATATTATATACTGTCCATAAAATATCAAATTTCACCAAATATATATTATATACTGTACATATAATATCAAATTTCAAAAAATATATATTTTATACTGTACATAAAAAATGAAAGTACACCAAAAATATATTATATACTGTACATAAAATATAAAATTTCACCAAATATATATTATATACTGTACAAAAAATATCAAATTTCACCAAATATATATTGTATACTGTATATAAAATATGAAAGTACACCAAATATATATTATCTACTGTACATAAAATATGAAAGTACACCAAATATATATTATATGCTGTACATAAAATATGAAAGTACACCAAATTTATTTTATACTGTATATGAAATATGAAAGTAGACGAAATATATATTATATACTGTATATAAAACATCAAATTTCACCTAATATATACTATATACTGTACATAAAACATGAAAGTACACTAAATATGTATTATATACAGTGCATAAAATATCAAATTTCACAAAATATATATGATATACTTTATATAAAATATGAAAGTACAGCAAATATATATTATATACTGTATATGAAATATCAAATTTCACCAAATATATATTATATACTGTACAGAAAATATCAAATTTCACCAAATATATATTGTATACTGTACATAAAATATGAAAGTACCCCAAAAATATGTTATCTACTGTACATAAAATATGAAAGTACACCAAATATATATTATATACTCTACATAAAATATCAAAGTACAGCAAATATATATTATATACTGTAAATAAAATATGAAAGTTCACCAAATTCATATTATATACTGTACACAAAATATCAAATTTAACCAAATATATAATATATATTGTACATAAATTATGAAAGTACACCAAATATATATATCATACTGTACATAAAATATCAAATTTCACCAAATATATTTGAAATACCGTATATAAAATATCAAATTTCACCAAATGTATATTATATACTATAAATAAAATATGAAAATACAGCAAATACATATTATATACTGTACATAAAATATCAAATTTCACCAAATATATATTATATACTGTCCATAAAATATCAAATTCCACAAAATATATATTATATACTGTACATAAAATATCAAATTTCAAAAAATATATATTACATACTGTACATAAAAGATGAAAGTACACCAAATATATATTATATGCTGTACATAAAATATCAAATTTCACCAAATATATATTATATACTGTCCATAAAATATCAAATTTCACCAAATATATATTATATACTGTACATGTAATATCAAATTTCAAAAAATATATATTATATCCTGTTCATAAAATATGAAAGTACACCAGAAATACATTATATACTGTACATAAAATATCAAATTTCACCAAATATATATTATATGCTGTGTATAAAATATCAAATTTCACCAAATATATATTATATACCATACATAAAATATGAAAATACAGCAAATATATATTATATACTGTACATAAAATATCAAATTTCAACAAATATATATTAAATGCCGTACATGAAATATCAAATTTCACCAAATATATATTATATACTGTACATAAAATATCAAACTACAGAAAATATATACTATATACTGTATATAAAATATGAAAGTACACCAAATATATATTATATACTGTGCATAAAATATGAAATTTCACCAAATATATATTATATACTGCACATAAAATATCAAATTTCACCAAATATATATTATATACTGTCCATAAAATATCAAATTTGACCAAATATATATTATATACTGTACATATAATATCAAATTTCAAAAAATATATATTGTATACTGTACATAAAAAATGAAAGTACACCAAAAATATATTATATACTGTACATAAAATATAAAATTTCACCAAATATATATTATATACTGTACAAAAAATATCAAATTTCACCAAATATATATTGTATACTGTATATAAAATATGAAAGTACACCAAATATATATTATCTACTGTACATAAAATATGAAAGTACACCAAATATATATTATATGCTGTACATAAAATATGAAAGTACACCAAATTTATTTTATACTGTATATGAAATATGAAAGTAGGCGAAATATATATTATATACTGTATATAAAACATCAAATTTCACCTAATATATACTATATACTGTACATAAAACATGAAAGTACACTAAATATGTATTATATACAGTGCATAAAATATCAAATTTCACAAAATATATATGATATACTGTATATAAAATATGAAAGTACAGCAAATATATATTATATACTGTATATGAAATATCAAATTTCACCAAATATACATTATATACTGTACATAAAATATCAAATTTCAACAACTATATATAATATACTGTACATAAAATATCAAATTTCACCAAATATATTTGATATACTGTATATAAAATATCAAATTTCAGCAAATGTGCATTATATACTCTACATAAAATATGAAAAGACAGCAAATATATATTATATACTGTACATATAATATGAAATTTCACCTAATATATATTATATACTGTCCATGAAATATCAAATTTCACCAAATATATATTAAATACTGTACATATAATATCAAATTTCAAAAAATATATATTACATACTGTACATAAAATATGAAAGTACACCAAGTATATATTATATACTTTACATAAAATATCAAATTTCACCAAATATATATTATATACTGTCCATAAAATATCAAATTTCACCAAATATATATTATATACTGTACATGTATCAAATTTCAAAAAATATATATTATATACTGTACATAAAATATGAAAGTACACCAAAAATATATTATATACTGTACATAAAATATCAAATTTCACCAAATATATATTATATACTGTACAGAAAATATCAAATTTCACCAAATATATATTGTATACTGTACATAAAATATGAAAGTACCCCAAAAATATGTTATCTACTGTACATAAAATATGAAAGTACACCAAATATATATTATATACTCTACATAAAATATCAAAGTACAGCAAATATATATTATATACTGTAAATAAAATATGAAAGTTCACCAAATGCATATTATATACTGTACACAAAATATCAAATTTAACCAAATATATAATATATATTGTACATAAATTATGAAAGTACACCAAATATATATATCATACTGTACATAAAATATCAAATTTCACCAAATATATTTGAAATACTGTATATAAAATATCAAATTTCACCAAATGTATATTATATACTATAAATAAAATATGAAAATACAGCAAATACATATTATATACTGTACATAAAATATCAAATTTCACCAAATATATATTATATACTGTCCATAAAATATCAAATTCCACGAAATATATATTATATACTGTACATAAAATATCAAATTTCAAAAAATATATATTACATACTGTACATAAAAGATGAAAGTACACCAAATATATATTATATGCTGTACATAAAACATCAAATTTCACCAAATATATATTATATACTGTCCATAAAATATCAAATTTCACCAAATATATATTATATACTGTACATGTAATATCAAATTTCAAAAAATATATATTATATCCTGTTCATAAAATATGAAAGTAAACCAGAAATACATTATATACTGTACATAAAATATCAAATTTCACCAAATATATATTATATGCTGTGTATAAAATATCAAATTTCATCAAATATATATTAAATACCATACATAAAATGTGAAAATACAGCAAATATATATTATATACTGTACATAAAATATCAAATTTCAACAAATATATATTAAATGCCGTACATGAAATATCAAATTTCACCAAATATATATTATATACTGTCCATAAAATATCAAATTTCACCAAATATATATTATATACTGTACATATAATATCAAATTTCAAAAAATATATATTGTATACTGTACATAAAAAATGAAAGTACACCAAAAATATATTATATACTGTACATAAAATATAAAATTTCACCAAATATATATTATATACTGTACAAAAAATATCAAATTTCACCAAATATATATTGTATACTGTATATAAAATATGAAAGTACACCAAATATATATTATCTACTGTACATAAAATATGAAAGTACACCAAATATATATTATATGCTGTACATAAAATATGAAAGTACACCAAATTTATTTTATACTGTATATGAAATATGAAAGTAGACGAAATATATATTATATACTGTATATAAAACATCAAATTTCACCTAATATATACTATATACTGTACATAAAACATGAAAGTACACTAAATATGTATTATATACAGTGCATAAAATATCAAATTTCACAAAATATATATGATATACTTTATATAAAATATGAAAGTACAGCAAATATATATTATATACTGTATATGAAATATCAAATTTCACCAAATATACATTATATACTGTACATAAAATATCAAATTTCAACAACTATATATAATATACTGTACATAAAATATCAAATTTCACCAAATATATTTGATATACTGTATATAAAATATCAAATTTCAGCAAATGTGCATTATATACTATACATAAAATATGAAAAGACAGCAAATATATATTATATACTGTACATATAATATGAAATTTCACCTAATATATATTATATACTGTCCATGAAATATCAAATTTCACCAAATATATATTAAATACTGTACATATAATATCAAATTTCAAAAAATATATATTACATACTGTACATAAAATATGAAAGTACACCAAGTATATATTATATACTTTACATAAAATATCAAATTTCACCAAATATATATTATATACTGTCCATAAAATATCAAATTTCACCAAATATATATTATATACTGTACATGTATCAAATTTCAAAAAATATATATTATATACTGTACATAAAATATGAAAGTACACCAAAAATATATTATATACTGTACATAAAATATCAAACTTCACCAAATATATATTATATACTGTACAGAAAATATCAAATTTCACCAAATATATATTGTATACTATACATAAAATATGAAAGTACCCCAAAAATATGTTATCTACTGTACATAAAATATGAAAGTACACCAAATATATATTATATACTCTACATAAAATATCAAAGTACAGCAAATATATATTATATACTGTAAATAAAATATGAAAGTTCACCAAATGCATATTATATACTGTACACAAAATATCAAATTTAACCAAATATATAATATATATTGTACATAAATTATGAAAGTACACCAAATATATATATCATACTGTACATAAAATATCAAATTTCACCAAATATATTTGAAATACCGTATATAAAATATCAAATTTCACCAAATGTATATTATATACTATAAATAAAATATGAAAATACAGCAAATACATATTATATACTGTACATAAAATATCAAATTTCACCAAATATATATTATATACTGTCCATAAAATATCAAATTCCACAAAATATATATTATATAGTGTACATAAAATATCAAATTTCAAAAAATATATATTACATACTGTACATAAAAGATGAAAGTACACCAAATATATATTATATGCTGTACATAAAACATCAAATTTCACCAAATATATATTATATACTGTCCATAAAATATCAAATTTCACCAAATATATATTATATACTGTACATGTAATATCAAATTTCAAAAAATATATATTATATCCTGTTCATAAAATATGAAAGTACACCAGAAATACATTATATACTGTACATAAAATATCAAATTTCACCAAATATATATTATATGCTGTGTATAAAATATCAAATTTCACCAAATATATATTATATACCATACATAAAATATGAAAATACAGCAAATATATATTATATAGTGTACATAAAATATCAAATTTCAACAAATATATATTAAATGCCGTACATGAAATATCAAATTTCACCAAATATATATTTTATACTGTACATAAAATATCAAATTTTGGAAAATATATACTATATACTGTACATAAAATATGAAAGTACACCAAATGTATATTATATACTGTACATAAAATATGAAATTTCACCAAATATATATTATATACTGTACATAAAATATCAAATTTCACCAAATATATATTATATACTGTCCATAAAATATCAAATTTGACCAAATATATATAATATACTGTACATATAATATCAAATTTCAAAAAATATATATTGTATACTGTACATAAAAAATGAAAGTACAGCAAAAATATATTATATACTGTACATAAAATATCAAATTTCACCAAATATATATTATATACTGTACAGAAAATATCAAATTTCACCAAATATATATTGTATACTGTATATGAAATATGAAAGTACACCAAATATATATTATCTACTTTACATAAAATATGAAAGTACAGCAAATATATATTATATGCTGTACATAAAATATGAAAGTACACCAAATTTATTTTATACTGTATATGAAATATGAAAGTAGACGAAATATATATTACATACTGTATATAAAACATCAAATTTCACCTAATATATACTATATACTGTACATAAAACATGAAAGTACACTAAATATGTATTATATACAGTGCATAAAATATCAAATTTCACAAAATATATAGGATATACTGTATATAAAATATGAAAGTACAGCAAATATATATTATATACTGTATATGAAATATCAAATTTCACCAAATATACATTATATACTGTACATAAAATATCAAATTTCAACAACTATATATAATATACTGTACATAAAATATCAAATTTCACCAAATATATTTGATATACTGTATATAAAATGTCAAATTTCAGCAAATGTGCATTATATACTATACATAAAATATGAAAAGACAGCAAATATATATTATATACTGTACATATAATATCAAATTTCACCAAATATATATTATATACTGTGCATAAAATATCAAATTTTGGAAAATATATACTATATACTGTACATAAAATATGAAAGTACACCAAATATATATTATATACTGTACATAAAATATGAAATTTCACCAAATATATATTATATACTGTACATAAAATATCAAATTTCACCAAATATATATTATATACTGTCCATAAAATATCAAATTTGACCAAATATATATAATATACTGTACATATAATATCAAATTTCAAAAAATATATATTGTATACTGTACATAAAAAATGAAAGTACAGCAAAAATATATTATATACTGTACATAAAATATAAAATTTCACCAAATATATATTATATACTGTACAGAAAATATCAAATTTCACCAAATATATATTGTATACTGTATATGAAATATGAAAGTACACCAAATATATATTATCTACTGTACATAAAATATGAAAGTACAGCAAATATATATTATATGCTGTACATAAAATATGAAAGTACACCAAATTTATTTTATACTGTATATGAAATATGAAAGTAGACGAAATATATATTACATACTGTATATAAAACATCAAATTTCACCTAATATATACTATATACTGTAAATAAAACATGAAAGTACACTAAATATGTATTATATACAGTGCATAAAATATCAAATTTCACAAAATATATAGGATATACTGTATATAAAATATGAAAGTACAGCAAATATATATTATATACTGTATATGAAATATCAAATTTCACGAAATATACATTATATACTGTACATAAAATATCAAATTTCAACAACTATATATAATATACTGTACATAAAATATCAAATTTCACCAAATATATTTGATATACTGTATATAAAATATCAAATTTCCGCAAATGTGCATTATATACTATACATAAAATATGAAAAGACAGCAAATATATATTATATACTGTACATATAATATGAAATTTCACCTAATATATATTATATACTGTCCATGAAATATCAAATTTCACCAAATTTATATTAAATACTGTACATATAATATCAAATTTCAAAAAATATATATTACATACTGTACATAAAATATGAAAGTACACCAAGTATATATTATATACTTTACATAAAATATCAAATTTCACCAAATATATATTATATACTGTCCATAAAATATCAAATTTCACCAAATATATATTATATACTGTACATGTATCAAATTTCAAAAAATATGTATTATATACTGTACATAAAATATGAAAGTACACCAAAAATATATTATATACTGTACATAAAATATCAAATTTCACCAAATATATATTATATACTGTACAGAAAATATCAAATTTCACCAAATATATATTGTATACTGTACATAAAATATGAAAGTACCCCAAAAATATGTTATCTACTGTACATAAAATATGAAAGTACACCAAATATATATTATATACTCTACATAAAGTATCAAAGTACAGCAAATATATATTATATACTGTAAATAAAATATGAAAGTTCACCAAATGCATATTATATACTGTACACAAAATATCAAATTTAACCAAATATATAATATATATTGAACATAAATTATGAAAGTACACCAAATATATATATCATACTGTACATAAAATATCAAATTTCACCAAATATATTTGAAATACTATATATAAAATATCAAATTTCACCAAATGTATATTATATACTATAAATAAAATATGAAAATACAGCAAATACATATTATATACTGTACGTAAAATATCAAATTTCACCAAATATATATTATATACTGTCCATAAAATATCAAATTCCACAAAATATATATTATATACTGTACATAAAATATCAAATTTCAAAAAATATATATTACATACTGTACATAAAAGATGAAAGTACACCAAATATATATTATATGCTGTACATAAAATATCAAATTTCACCAAATATATATTATATACTGTCCATAAAATATCAAATTTCACCAAATATATATTATATACTGTACACGTAATATCAAATTTCAAAAAATATATATTATATCCTGTTCATAAAATATGAAAGTACACCAGAAGTACATCATATACTGTAGATAAAATATCAAATTTCACCAAATATATATTATATGCTATGTATAAAATATCAAATTTCACCAAATATATATTATATACCATACATAAAATATGAAAATACAGCAAATATATATTATATAGTGTACATAAAATATCAAATTTCAACAAACATATATTAAATGCCGTACATGAAATATCAAATTTCACCAAATATATATTATATACTGTGCATAAAATATCAAATTTTGGAAAATATATACTATATACTGTACATAAAATATGAAAGTACACCAAATATATATTATATACTGTACATAAAATATGAAATTTCACCAAATATATATTATATACTGTACATAAAATATCAAATTTCACCAAATATATATTATATACTGTCCATAAAATATCAAATTTGACCAAATATATATAATATACTGTACATATAATATCAAATTTCAAAAAATATATATTGTATACTGTACATAAAAAATGAAAGTACAGCAAAAATATATTATATACTGTACATAAAATATAAAATTTCACCAAATATATATTATATACTGTACAGAAAATATCAAATTTCACCAAATATATATTGTATACTGTATATGAAATATGAAAGTACACCAAATATATATTATCTACTGTACATAAAATATGAAAGTACAGCAAATATATATTATATGCTGTACATAAAATATGAAAGTACACCAAATTTATTTTATACTGTATATGAAATATGAAAGTAGACGAAATATATATTACATACTGTATATAAAACATCAAATTTCACCTAATATATACTATATACTGTAAATAAAACATGAAAGTACACTAAATATGTATTATATACAGTGCATAAAATATCAAATTTCACAAAATATATAGGATATACTGTATATAAAATATGAAAGTACAGCAAATATATATTATATACTGTATATGAAATATCAAATTTCACGAAATATACATTATATACTGTACATAAAATATCAAATTTCAACAACTATATATAATATACTGTACATAAAATATCAAATTTCACCAAATATATTTGATATACTGTATATAAAATATCAAATTTCAGCAAATGTGCATTATATACTATACATAAAATATGATAAGACAGCAAATATATATTATATACTGTACATATAATATGAAATTTCACCTAATATATATTATATACTGTCCATGAAATATCAAATTTCAGAAAATATATATTAAATACTGTACATATAATATCAAATTTCAAAAAATATATATTACATACTGTACATAAAATATGAAAGTACACCAAGTATATATTATATACTTTACATAAAATATCAAATTTCACCAAATATATATTATATACTGTCCATAAAATATCAAATTTCACCAAATATATATTATATACTGTACATGTATCAAATTTCAAAAAATATGTATTATATACTGTACATAAAACATGAAAGTACACCAAAAATATATTATATACTGTACATAAAATATCAAATTTCACCAAATATATATTATATACTGTACATATAATATGAAATTTCACCTAATATATATTATATACTGTCCATGAAATATCAAATTTCAAAAAATATACATTACATACTGTACATAAAATATGAAAGTACACCAAGTATATATTATATACTTTACATAAAATATCAAATTTCACCAAATATATATTATATACTGTCCATAAAATATCAAATTTCACCAAATATATATTATATACTGTACATGTATCAAATTTCAAAAAATATATATTATATACTATACATAAAATATGAAAGTACACCAAAAATATATTATATACTGTACATAAAATATCAAATTTCACCAAATATATATTATATACTGTACAGAAAATATCAAATTTCACCAAATATATATTGAATACTGTACATAAAATATGAAAGTACCCCAAAAATATGTTATCTACTGTACATAAAATATGAAAGTACACCAAATATATATTATATACTCTACATAAAATATCAAAGTACAGCAAATATATATTATATACTGTAAATAAAATATGAAAGTTCACCAAACGCATATTATATACTGTACACAAAATATCAAATTTAACCAAATATATAATATATATTGTACATAAATTATGAAAGTACACCAAATATATATATCATACTGTACATAAAATATCAAATTTCACCAAATATATTTGAAATACTGTATATAAAATATCACATTTAACCAAATGTATAATATATACTATAAATAAAATATGAAAATACAGCAAATACATATTATATACTGTACATAAAATATCAAATTTCACCAAATATATATTATATTCTGTACATAAAATATCAAATTTCAAAAAATATATATTACATACTGTACATAAAAGATGAAAGTACACCAAATATATATTATATGCTGTACATAAAATATCAAATTTCACCAAATATATATTATATACTGTCCATAAAATATCAAATTTCACCAAATATGTATTATATACTGTACATGTAATATCAAATTTCAAAAAATATATATTATATCCTGTTCATAAAATATGAAAGTACACCAGAAATACATTATATACTGTACATAAAATATCAAATTTCACCAAATATATATTATATGCTGTGTATAAAATATCAAATTTCACCAAATATATATTATATACCATACATAAAATATGAAAATACAGCAAATATATATTATATACTGTCCATAAAATATCAAATTTGACCAAATATATATTATATACTGTACAGAAAATATCAAATTTCACCAAATATATATTGTATACTGTATATAAAATATGAAAGTACACCAAATATATGTTATCTACTGTACATAAAATATGAAAGTACAACAAATATATATTATATGCTGTACATAAAATATGAAAGTACACCAAATTTATTTTATACTCTATATGAAATATGAAAGTAGCGAAATATATATTATATACTGTATATAAAACATCAAATTTCACCTAATATATACTATATACTGTACATAAAACATGAAAGTACACTAAATATGTATTATATACAGTGCATAAAATATCAAATTTCACAAAATATATATGATATACTGTATATAAAATATGAAAGTACAGCAAATATATATTATATACTGTATATGAAATATCAAATTTCACCAAATATACATTATATACTGTACATAAAATATCAAATTTCAACAACTATATATAATATACTGTACATAAAATATCAAATTTCACCAAATATATTTGATATACTGTATATAAAATATCAAATTTCAGCAAATATATATTATATACTGTACATATAATATCAAATTTCAAAAAATATATATTATATACTGTTCATAAAATATGAAAGTACACCAGAAATATATTATATACTGTACAGAAAATATCAAATTTCACCAAATATATATTGTATACTGTACATAAAATATGAAAGTACCCCAAAAATATGTTATCTACTGTACATAAAATATGAAAGTACACCAAATATATATTATATACTCTACATAAAATGTCAAAGTACACCAAATTTATATTATACTGTATATGAAATATGAAAGTAGACGAAATATATATTATACACTGTATATAAAATATCAAATTTCACTTAATATATACTATCTACTGTACATAAAACATGAAAGTACACTAAATATGTATTATATACAGTGCATAAAATATCAAATTTCACAAAATATATGTGATATACTGTATATAAAATATGAAAGTACAGCAAATATATATTATATACTGTATATGAAATATCAAATTTCACCAAATATACATTATATACTGTACATAAAATATCAAATTTCAACAACTATATATAATATACTGTAAATAAAATATCAAATTTCACCAAATATATTTGATATCCTGTATATAAAATATCAAATTTCAGCAAATGTGCATTATATCCTATACATAAAATATGAAAAGACAGCAAATATATATTATATACTGTACATATAATATGAAATTTCACCTAATATATATTATATACTGTCCATGAAATATCAAATTTCAAAAAATATATATTACATACTGTACATAAAATATGAAAGTACACCAAGTATATATTATATACTTTACATAAAATATCAAATTTCACCAAATATATATTATATACTGTCCATAAAATATCAAATTTCACCAAATATATATTATATACTGTACATGTATCAAATTTCAAAAAATATATATTATATACTGTACATAAAATATGAAAGTACACCAAAAATATATTATATACTGTACATAAAATATCAAATTTCACCAAATATATATTATATACTGTACAGAAAATATCAAATTTCACCAAATATATATTGAATACTGTACATAAAATATGAAAGTACCCCAAAAATATGTTATCTACTGTACATAAAATATGAAAGTACACCAAATATATATTATATACTCTACATAAAATATCAAAGTACAGCAAATATATATTATATACTGTAAATAAAATATGAAAGTTCACCAAACGCATATTATATACTGTACACAAAATATCAAATTTAACCAAATATATAATATATATTGTACATAAATTATGAAAGTACACCAAATATATATATCATACTGTACATAAAATATCAAATTTCACCAAATATATTTGAAATACTGTATATAAAATATCAAATTTCACCAAATGTATATTATATACTATAAATAAAATATGAAAATACAGCAAATACATATTATATACTGTACAAAAAATATCAAATTTCACCAAATATATATTATATACTGTCAATAATATATCAAATTCCACAAAATATATATTATATACTGTACATAAAATATCAAATTTCAAAAAATATATATTACATACTGTACATAAAAGATGAAAGTACACCAAATATATATTATATGCTGTACATAAAATATCAAATTTCACCAAATATATATTATATACTGTCCATAAAATATCAAATTTCACCAAATATGTATTATATACTGTACATGTAATATCAAATTTCAAAAAATATATATTATATCCTGTTCATAAAATATGAAAGTACACCAGAAATACATTATATACTGTACATAAAATATCAAATTTCACCAAATATATATTATATGCTGTGTATAAAATATCAAATTTCACCAAATATATATTATATACCATACATAAAATATGAAAATACAGCAAATACATATTATATACTGTCCATAAAATATCAAATTTGACCAAATATATATTATATACTGTACAGAAAATATCAAATTTCACCAAATATATATTGTATACTGTATATAAAATATGAAAGTACACCAAATATATGTTATCTACTGTACATAAAATATGAAAGTACACCAAATATATATTATATGCTGTACATAAAATATGAAAGTACACCAAATTTATTTTATACTCTATATGAAATATGAAAGTAGCGAAATATATATTATATACTGTATATAAAACATCAAATTTCACCTAATATATACTATATACTGTACATAAAACATGAAAGTACACTAAATATGTATTATATACAGTGCATAAAATATCAAATTTCACAAAATATATATGATATACTGTATATAAAATATGAAAGTACAGCAAATATATATTATATACTGTATATGAAATATCAAATTTCACCAAATATACATTATATACTGTACATAAAATATCAAATTTCAACAACTATATATAATATACTGTACATAAAATATCAAATTTCACCAAATATATTTGATATACTGTATATAAAATATCAAATTTCACCAAATGTATATTATATACTACACATAAAATATGAAAAGACAACAAATATATATTATATACTGTACATATAATATGAAATTTCAGCTAATATATATTATATACAGTCCATGAAATATCAAATTTCACCAAATATATATTAAATACTGCACATATAATATCAAATTTCAAAAAATATACATTACATACTGTACATAAAATATGAAAGTACACCAAGTATATATTATATACTTTACATAAAATATCAAATTTCACCAAATATATATTATATACTGTCCATAAAATATCAAATTTCACCAAATATATATTATATACTGTACTTGTATCAAATTTCAAAAAATATATATTATATACTGTACATAAAATATGAAAGTACACCAAAAATATATTATATACTGTACATAAAATATCAAATTTCACCAAATATATATTATATACTGTACAGAAAATATCAAATTTCACCAAATATATATTGTATACTCTACATAAAATATGAAAGTACCCCAAAAATATGTTAACTACTGTACATAAAATATGAAAGTACACCAAATTTATATTATATACTCTACATAAAATATGAAAGTACACCAAATATATGTTATCTACTGTACATAAAATATGAAAGTACACCAAATGCATATTATATACTGTACACCAAATATCAAATTTAACCAAATATATAATATATATTGTACATAAATTATGAAAGTACACCAAATATATATATCATACTGTACATAAAATATCAAATTTCACCAAATATATATTATATACTGTCCATAAAATATCAAATTTCACCAAATATGTATTATATACTGTACATGTAATATCAAATTTCAAAAAATGTATATTATATCCTGTTCATAAAATATGAAATACACCAGAAATACATTATATACTGTACATAAAATATCAAATTTCACCAAATATATATTATATTCTGTGTATAAAATATCAAATTTCACCAAATATATAATATATACCATACATAAAATATGAAAATACAGCAAATATATATTATATACTGTACATAAAATATCAAATTTCACCAAATATATATTATATACTGTACATAAAATATCAAATTTCAGAAAATATATACTATATACTGTATATACAATATGAAAGTACACCAAATATATATTATATACTGTACATAAAATATGAAATTTCACCAAATATATATTATATACTGTACATAAAATATCAAATTTCACCAAATATATATTATATACTGTCCATAAAATATCAAATTTGACCAAATATATATTATATACTGTACAGAAAATATCAAATTTCACCAAATATATATTGTATACTGTATATAAAATATTAAAGTACACCAAATATATGTTATCTACTGTACATAAAATATGAAAGTACACCAAATATATATTATATGCTGTACATAAAATATGAAAGTACACCAAATTTATTTTATACTGTATATGAAATATGAAAGTAGACGAAATATATATTATATACTGCATATAAAACATCAAATTTCACCTAATATATACTATATACTGTACATAAAACATGAAAGTACACTAAATATGTATTATATACAGTGCACAAAATATCAAATTTCACAAAATATATATTATATACTGTATATAAAATATGAAAGTACAGCAAATATATATTATATACTGTATATGAAATATCAAATTTCACCAAATATACATTATATACTGTACATAAAATATCAAATATCAACAACTATATATAATATACTGTACACAAAATATCAAATTTCACCAAATATATTTGATATACTGTATATAAAATATCAAATTTCAGCAAATGTGCATTATATACTATACATAAAATATGAAAAGACAGCAAATATATATTATATACTGTACATATAATATGAAATTTCACCTAATATATATTATATACTGTCCATGAAATATCAAATTTCACCAAATATATATTAAATACTGAACATATAATATCAAATTTCAAAAAATATACATTACATACTGTACATAAAATATGAAAGTACACCAAGTATATATTATATACTTTACATAAAATATCAAATTTCACCAAATATATATTATATACTGTCCATAAAATATCAAATTTCACCAAATATATATTATATACTGTACTTGTATCAAATTTCAAAAAATATATATTATATACTGTACATAAAATATGAAAGTACACCAAAAATATATTATATACTGTACATAAAATATCAAATTTCACCAAATATATATTATATACTGTACAGAAAATATCAAATTTCACCAAATATATATTGTATACTGTACATAAAATATGAAAGTACCCCAAAAATATGTTAACTACTGTATATAAAATATGAAAGTACACCAAATTTATATTATATACTCTACATAAAATATCAAAGTACAGCAAATATATATTATATACTGTAAATAAAATATGAAAGTACACCAAATGCATATTATATACTGTACACCAAATATCAAATTTAACAAAATATATAATATATATTGTACATAAATTATGAAAGTACACCAAATATATATATCATACTGTACATAAAATATCAAATTTCACCAAATATATATTATATACTGTCCATAAAATATCAAATTTCACCAAATATGTATTATATACTGTACATGTAATATCAAATTTCAAAAAATATATATTATATCCTGTTCATAAAATATGAAAGTGCACCAGAAATACATTATATACTGTACATAAAATATCAAATTTCACCAAATATATATTATATTCTGTGTATAAAATATCAAATTTCACCAAATATATAATATATACCATACATAAAATATGAAAATACAGCAAATATATATTATATACTGTACATAAAATATCAAATTTCAACAAATATATATTAAATGCCGTATATGAAATATCAAATTTCACCAAATATATATTATATACTGTACATAAAATATCAAATTTCAGAAAATATATACTATATACTGTATATAAAATATGAAAGTACACCAAATATATATTATATACTGTACATAAAATATGAAATTTCACCAAATATATATTATATACTGTACATAAAATATCAAATTTCACCAAATATATATTATATACTGTCCATAAAATATCAAATTTGACCAAATATATATTATATACTGTACATAAAATATAAAATTTCACCAAATATATATTGTATACTGTATATAAAATATTAAAGTACACCAAATATATGTTATCTACTGTACATAAAATATGAAAGTACACCAAATATATATTATATGCTGTACATAAAATATGAAAGTACACCAAATTTATTTTATACTGTATATGAAATATGAAAGTAGACGAAATATATATTATATACTGCATATAAAACATCAAATTTCACCTAATATATACTATATACTGTACATAAAACATGAAAGTACACTAAATATGTATTATATACAGTGCACAAAATATCAAATTTCACAAAATAGATATGATATACTGTATATAAAATATGAAAGTACAGCAAATATATATTATATACTGTATATGAAATATCAAATTTCACCAAATATACATTATATACTGTACATAAAATATCAAATTTCAACAACTATATATAATATACTGTACACAAAATATCAAATTTCACCAAATATATTTGATATACTGTATATAAAATATCAAATTTCAGCAAATGTGCATTATATACTATACATAAAATATGAAAAGACAGCAAATATATATTATATACTGTACATATAATATGAAATTTCACCTAATATATATTATATACTGTCCATGAAATATCAAATTTCACCAAATATATATTAAATACTGTACATATAATATCAAATTTCAAAAAATATACATTACATACTGTACATAAAATATGAAAGTACACCAAGTATATATTATATACTTTACATAAAATATCAAATTTCACCAAATATATATTATATACTGTCCATAAAATATCAAATTTCACCAAATATATATTATATACTGTACTTGTATCAAATTTCAAAAAATATATATTATATACTGTACATAAAATATGAAAGTACACCAAAAATATATTATATACTGTTCATAAAATATCAAATTTCACCAAATATATATTATATACTGTACAGAAAATATCAAATTTCACCAAATATATATTGTATACTGTACATAAAATATGAAAGTACCCCAAAAATATGTTAACTACTGTACATAAAATATGAAAGTACACCAAATTTATATTATATACTCTACATAAAATATGAAAGTACACCAAATATATGTTATCTACTGTACATAAAATATGAAAGTGCACCAAATATATATTATATGCTGTACATAAAATATGAAAGTACACCAAATTTATTTTATACTGTATATGAAATATGAAAGTAGACGAAATATATATTATATACTGTATATAAAACATCAAATTTCACCTAATATATACTATATACTGTACATAAAACATGAAAGTACACTAAATATGTATTATATACAGTGCATAAAATATCAAATTTCACAAAATATATATGATATACTGTATATAAAATATGAAAGTACAGCAAATATATATTATATACTGTATATGAAATATCAAATTTCACCAAATATACATTATTTACTGTACATAAAATATCAAATTTCAACAACTATATATAATATACTGTACATAAAATATCAAATTTCACCAAATATATTTGATATACTGTATATAAAATATCAAATTTCAGCAAATGTGCATTATATACTATACATAAAATATGAACAGACAGGAAATATATATTATATACTGTACATATAATATGAAATTTCACCTAATATATATTATATACTGTCCATGAAATATCAAATTTCACCAAATATATACTAAATACTGTACATATAATATCAAATTTCAAAAAATATATACTACATACTGTACATAAAATATGAAAGTACACCAAGTATATATTATATACTTTACATAAAATACCAAATTTCACCAAATATATATTATATACTGTCCATAAAATATCAAATTTCACCAAATATATATTATATACTGTACATGTATCAAATTTCAAAAAATATATATTATATACTGTACATAAAATATGAAAGTACACCAAAAATATATTATATACTGTACATAAAATATCAAATTTCACCAAATATATATTATACACTGTACAGAAAATATCAAATTTCACCAAATATATATTGTATACTGTACATAAAATATGAAAGTACCCCAAAAATATGTTATCTACTGTACATAAAATATGAAAGTTCACCAAATATATATTATATACTCTACATAAAATATCAAAGTACAGCAAATATATATTATATACTGTAAATAAAATATGAAAGTTCACCAAATGCATATTATATACTGTACACAAAATATTAAATTTAACCAAATATATAATATATATTGTACATAAATTATGAAAGTACACCAAATATATATATCATACTGTACATAAAATATCAAATTTCACCAAATATATTTGAAATACTGTATATAAAATATCAAATTTCACCAAATGTATATTATATACTATAAATAAAATATGAAAATACAGCAAATACATATTATATACTGTACATAAAATATCAAATTTCAAAAATATATATTATATACTGTCCATAAAATATCAAATTCCACAAAATATATATTATATACTGTACATAAAATATCAAATTTCAAAAAATATATATTACATACTGTACATAAAAGATGAAAGTACACCAAATATATATTATATGCTGTACATAAAATATCAAATTTCACCAAATATATATTATATACTGTCCATAAAATATCAAATTTCACCAAATATGTATTAAATACTGTACATGTAATATCAAATTTCAAAAAATATATATTATATCCTGTTCATAAAATATGAAAGTACACCAGAAATACATTATATACTGTACATAAAATATCAAATTTCACCAAATATATATTATATGCTGTGTATAAAATATCAAATTTCACCAAATACATATTATATACCATACATAAAATATGAAAATACAGCAAATATATATTATATACTGTACATAAAATATCAAATTTCAACAAATATATATTAAATGACGTACATGAAATATCAAATTTCACCAAATATATATTATATACTGTACATAAAATATCAAATTTCAGAAAATATATACTATATACTGTATATAAAATATGAAAGTACACCAAATATATATTATATACTGTACATAAAATATGAAATTTCACCAAATATATATTATATACTGTACATAAAATATCAAATTTCACCAAATATATATTATATACTGTCCATAAAATATCAAATTTGACCAAATATATATAATATACTGTACATATAATATCAAATTTCAAAAAATATATATTGTATACTGTACATAAAAAATGAAAGTACAGCAAAAATATATTATATACTGTACATAAAATATCAAATTTCACCAAATATATATTATATACTGTACAGAAAATATCAAATTTCACCAAATATATATTGTATACTGTATATGAAATATGAAAGTACACCAAATATATATTATCTACTTTACATAAAATATGAAAGTACAGCAAATATATATTATATGCTGTACATAAAATATGAAAGTACACCAAATTTATTTTATACTGTATATGAAATATGAAAGTAGACGAAATATATATTACATACTGTATATAAAACATCAAATTTCACCTAATATATACTATATACTGTACATAAAACATGAAAGTACACTAAATATGTATTATATACAGTGCATAAAATATCAAATTTCACAAAATATATAGGATATACTGTATATAAAATATGAAAGTACAGCAAATATATATTATATACTGTATATGAAATATCAAATTTCACCAAATATACATTATATACTGTACATAAAATATCAAATTTCAACAACTATATATAATATACTGTACATAAAATATCAAATTTCACCAAATATATTTGATATACTGTATATAAAATGTCAAATTTCAGCAAATGTGCATTATATACTATACATAAAATATGAAAAGACAGCAAATATATATTATATACTGTACATATAATATGAAATTTCACCTAATATATATTATATACTGTCCATGAAATATCAAATTTCAGAAAATATATATTAAATACTGTACATATAATATCAAATTTCACAAAATATATATTACATACTGTACATAATATATGAAAGTACACCAAGTATATATTATATACTTTACATAAAATATCAAATTTCACCAAATATATATTATATACTGTCCATAAAATATCAAATTTCACCAAATATATATTATATACTGTACATGTATCAAATTTCAAAAAATATATATTATATACTGTACATAAAATATGAAAGTACACCAAAAATATATTATATACTGTACATAAAATATCAAATTTCACCAAATATATATTATATACTTTACATAAAATATCAAATTTCACCAAATATATATTGTATACTGTATATAAAATATGAAAGTACACCAAATATATATTATCTACTGTACACAAAATATGAAAGTACACCAAATATATATTATATGCTGTACATAAAATATGAAAGTACACCAAATTTATTTTATTCTGTATATGAAATATGAAAGTAGACGAAATATATATTATATACTGCATATAAAACATCAAATTTCACTTAATATATACTATATACTGTACATAAAACATGAAAGTACACTAAATATGTATTATATACAGTGCATAAAATATCAAATTTCACAAAATATATATGATATACTGTATATAAAATATGAAAGTACAGCAAATATATATTATATACTGTATATGAAATATCAAATTTCACCAAATATACATTATATACTGTACATAAAATATCAAATTTCAACAACTATATATAATATACTGTACATAAAATATCAAATTTCACCAAATATATTTGATATACTGTATATAAAATATCAAATTTCCGCAAATGTGCATTATATACTATACATAAAATATGAAAAGACAGCAAATATATATTATATACTGTACATATAATATGAAATTTCACCTAATATATATTATATACTGTCCATGAAATATCAAATTTCACCAAATTTATATTAAATACTGTACATATAATATCAAATTTCAAAAAATATATATTACATACTGTACATAAAATATGAAAGTACACCAAGTATATATTATATACTTTACATAAAATATCAAATTTCACCAAATATATATTATATACTGTCCATAAAATATCAAATTTCACCAAATATATATTATATACTGTACATGTATCAAATTTCAAAAAATATGTATTATATACTGTACATAAAATATGAAAGTACACCAAAAATATATTATATACTGTACATAAAATATCAAATTTCACCAAATATATATTATATACTGTACAGAAAATATCAAATTTCACCAAATATATATTGTATACTGTACATAAAATATGAAAGTACCCCAAAAATATGTTATCTACTGTACATAAAATATGAAAGTACACCAAATATATATTATATACTCTACATAAAGTATCAAAGTACAGCAAATATATATTATATACTGTAAATAAAATATGAAAGTTCACCAAATGCATATTATATACTGTACACAAAATATCAAATTTAACCAAATATATAATATATATTGAACATAAATTATGAAAGTACACCAAATATATATATCATACTGTACATAAAATATCAAATTTCACCAAATATATTTGAAATACTATATATAAAATATCAAATTTCACCAAATGTATATTATATACTATAAATAAAATATGAAAATACAGCAAATACATATTATATACTGTACGTAAAATATCAAATTTCACCAAATATATATTATATACTGTCCATAAAATATCAAATTCCACAAAATATATATTATATACTGTACATAAAATATCAAATTTCAAAAAATATATATTACATACTGTACATAAAAGATGAAAGTACACCAAATATATATTATATGCTGTACATAAAATATCAAATTTCACCAAATATATATTATATACTGTCCATAAAATATCAAATTTCACCAAATATATATTATATACTGTACACGTAATATCAAATTTCAAAAAATATATATTATATCCTGTTCATAAAATATGAAAGTACACCAGAAGTACATCATATACTGTAGATAAAATATCAAATTTCACCAAATATATATTATATGCTATGTATAAAATATCAAATTTCACCAAATATATATTATATACCATACATAAAATATGAAAATACAGCAAATATATATTATATAGTGTACATAAAATATCAAATTTCAACAAACATATATTAAATGCCGTACATGAAATATCAAATTTCACCAAATATATATTATATACTGTGCATAAAATATCAAATTTTGGAAAATATATACTATATACTGTACATAAAATATGAAAGTACACCAAATATATATTATATACTGTACATAAAATATGAAATTTCACCAAATATATATTATATACTGTACATAAAATATCAAATTTCACCAAATATATATTATATACTGTCCATAAAATATCAAATTTGACCAAATATATATAATATACTGTACATATAATATCAAATTTCAAAAAATATATATTGTATACTGTACATAAAAAATGAAAGTACAGCAAAAATATATTATATACTGTACATAAAATATAAAATTTCACCAAATATATATTATATACTGTACAGAAAATATCAAATTTCACCAAATATATATTGTATACTGTATATGAAATATGAAAGTACACCAAATATATATTATCTACTGTACATAAAATATGAAAGTACAGCAAATATATATTATATGCTGTACATAAAATATGAAAGTACACCAAATTTATTTTATACTGTATATGAAATATGAAAGTAGACGAAATATATATTACATACTGTATATAAAACATCAAATTTCACCTAATATATACTATATACTGTAAATAAAACATGAAAGTACACTAAATATGTATTATATACAGTGCATAAAATATCAAATTTCACAAAATATATAGGATATACTGTATATAAAATATGAAAGTACAGCAAATATATATTATATACTGTATATGAAATATCAAATTTCACGAAATATACATTATATACTGTACATAAAATATCAAATTTCAACAACTATATATAATATACTGTACATAAAATATCAAATTTCACCAAATATATTTGATATACTGTATATAAAATATCAAATTTCAGCAAATGTGCATTATATACTATACATAAAATATGATAAGACAGCAAATATATATTATATACTGTACATATAATATGAAATTTCACCTAATATATATTATATACTGTCCATGAAATATCAAATTTCAGAAAATATATATTAAATACTGTACATATAATATCAAATTTCAAAAAATATATATTACATACTGTACATAAAATATGAAAGTACACCAAGTATATATTATATACTTTACATAAAATATCAAATTTCACCAAATATATATTATATACTGTCCATAAAATATCAAATTTCACCAAATATATATTATATACTGTACATGTATCAAATTTCAAAAAATATGTATTATATACTGTACATAAAACATGAAAGTACACCAAAAATATATTATATACTGTACATAAAATATCAAATTTCACCAAATATATATTATATACTGTACATATAATATGAAATTTCACCTAATATATATTATATACTGTCCATGAAATATCAAATTTCAAAAAATATACATTACATACTGTACATAAAATATGAAAGTACACCAAGTATATATTATATACTTTACATAAAATATCAAATTTCACCAAATATATATTATATACTGTCCATAAAATATCAAATTTCACCAAATATATATTATATACTGTACATGTATCAAATTTCAAAAAATATATATTATATACTGTACATAAAATATGAAAGTACACCAAAAATATATTATATACTGTACATAAAATATCAAATTTCACCAAATATATATTATATACTGTACAGAAAATATCAAATTTCACCAAATATATATTGAATACTGTACATAAAATATGAAAGTACCCCAAAAATATGTTATCTACTGTACATAAAATATGAAAGTACACCAAATATATATTATATACTCTACATAAAATATCAAAGTACAGCAAATATATATTATATACTGTAAATAAAATATGAAAGTTCACCAAACGCATATTATATACTGTACACAAAATATCAAATTTAACCAAATATATAATATATATTGTACATAAATTATGAAAGTACACCAAATATATATATCATACTGTACATAAAATATCAAATTTCACCAAATATATTTGAAATACTGTATATAAAATATCACATTTAACCAAATGTATAATATATACTATAAATAAAATATGAAAATACAGCAAATACATATTATATACTGTACATAAAATATCAAATTTCACCAAATATATATTATATTCTGTACATAAAATATCAAATTTCAAAAAATATATATTACATACTGTACATAAAAGATGAAAGTACACCAAATATATATTATATGCTGTACATAAAATATCAAATTTCACCAAATATATATTATATACTGTCCATAAAATATCAAATTTCACCAAATATGTATTATATACTGTACATGTAATATCAAATTTCAAAAAATATATATTATATCCTGTTCATAAAATATGAAAGTACACCAGAAATACATTATATACTGTACATAAAATATCAAATTTCACCAAATATATATTATATGCTGTGTATAAAATATCAAATTTCACCAAATATATATTATATACCATACATAAAATATGAAAATACAGCAAATATATATTATATACTGTCCATAAAATATCAAATTTGACCAAATATATATTATATACTGTACAGAAAATATCAAATTTCACCAAATATATATTGTATACTGTATATAAAATATGAAAGTACACCAAATATATGTTATCTACTGTACATAAAATATGAAAGTACAACAAATATATATTATATGCTGTACATAAAATATGAAAGTACACCAAATTTATTTTATACTCTATATGAAATATGAAAGTAGCGAAATATATATAATATACTGTATATAAAACATCAAATTTCACCTAATATATACTATATACTGTACATAAAACATGAAAGTACACTAAATATGTATTATATACAGTGCATAAAATATCAAATTTCACAAAATATATATGATATACTGTATATAAAATATGAAAGTACAGCAAATATATATTATATACTGTATATGAAATATCAAATTTCACCAAATATACATTATATACTGTACATAAAATATCAAATTTCAACAACTATATATAATATACTGTACATAAAATATCAAATTTCACCAAATATATTTGATATACTGTATATAAAATATCAAATTTCAGCAAATATATATTATATACTGTACATATAATATCAAATTTCAAAAAATATATATTATATACTGTTCATAAAATATGAAAGTACACCAGAAATATATTATATACTGTACAGAAAATATCAAATTTCACCAAATATATATTGTATACTGTACATAAAATATGAAAGTACCCCAAAAATATGTTATCTACTGTACATAAAATATGAAAGTACACCAAATATATATTATATACTCTACATAAAATGTCAAAGTACACCAAATTTATATTATACTGTATATGAAATATGAAAGTAGACGAAATATATATTATACACTGTATATAAAATATCAAATTTCACTTAATATATACTATCTACTGTACATAAAACATGAAAGTACACTAAATATGTATTATATACAGTGCATAAAATATCAAATTTCACAAAATATATGTGATATACTGTATATAAAATATGAAAGTACAGCAAATATATATTATATACTGTATATGAAATATCAAATTTCACCAAATATACATTATATACTGTACATAAAATATCAAATTTCAACAACTATATATAATATACTGTAAATAAAATATCAAATTTCACCAAATATATTTGATATCCTGTATATAAAATATCAAATTTCAGCAAATGTGCATTATATCCTATACATAAAATATGAAAAGACAGCAAATATATATTATATACTGTACATATAATATGAAATTTCACCTAATATATATTATATACTGTCCATGAAATATCAAATTTCAAAAAATATATATTACATACTGTACATAAAATATGAAAGTACACCAAGTATATATTATATACTTTACATAAAATATCAAATTTCACCAAATATATATTATATACTGTCCATAAAATATCAAATTTCACCAAATATATATTATATACTGTACATGTATCAAATTTCAAAAAATATATATTATATACTGTACATAAAATATGAAAGTACACCAAAAATATATTATATACTGTACATAAAATATCAAATTTCACCAAATATATATTATATACTGTACAGAAAATATCAAATTTCACCAAATATATATTGAATACTGTACATAAAATATGAAAGTACCCCAAAAATATGTTATCTACTGTACATAAAATATGAAAGTACACCAAATATATATTATATACTCTACATAAAATATCAAAGTACAGCAAATATATATTATATACTGTAAATAAAATATGAAAGTTCACCAAACGCATATTATATACTGTACACAAAATATCAAATTTAACCAAATATATAATATATATTGTACATAAATTATGAAAGTACACCAAATATATATATCATACTGTACATAAAATATCAAATTTCACCAAATATATTTGAAATACTGTATATAAAATATCAAATTTCACCAAATGTATATTATATACTATAAATAAAATATGAAAATACAGCAAATACATATTATATACTGTACAAAAAATATCAAATTTCACCAAATATATATTATATACTGTCAATAATATATCAAATTCCACAAAATATATATTATATACTGTACATAAAATATCAAATTTCAAAAAATATATATTACATACTGTACATAAAAGATGAAAGTACACCAAATATATATTATATGCTGTACATAAAATATCAAATTTCACCAAATATATATTATATACTGTCCATAAAATATCAAATTTCACCAAATATGTATTATATACTGTACATGTAATATCAAATTTCAAAAAATATATATTATATCCTGTTCATAAAATATGAAAGTACACCAGAAATACATTATATACTGTACATAAAATATCAAATTTCACCAAATATATATTATATGCTGTGTATAAAATATCAAATTTCACCAAATATATATTATATACCATACATAAAATATGAAAATACAGCAAATACATATTATATACTGTCCATAAAATATCAAATTTGACCAAATATATATTATATACTGTACAGAAAATATCAAATTTCACCAAATATATATTGTATACTGTATATAAAATATGAAAGTACACCAAATATATGTTATCTACTGTACATAAAATATGAAAGTACACCAAATATATATTATATGCTGTACATAAAATATGAAAGTACACCAAATTTATTTTATACTCTATATGAAATATGAAAGTAGCGAAATATATATTATATACTGTATATAAAACATCAAATTTCACCTAATATATACTATATACTGTACATAAAACATGAAAGTACACTAAATATGTATTATATACAGTGCATAAAATATCAAATTTCACAAAATATATATGATATACTGTATATAAAATATGAAAGTACAGCAAATATATATTATATACTGTATATGAAATATCAAATTTCACCAAATATACATTATATACTGTACATAAAATATCAAATTTCAACAACTATATATAATATACTGTACATAAAATATCAAATTTCACCAAATATATTTGATATACTGTATATAAAATATCAAATTTCACCAAATGTATATTATATACTACACATAAAATATGAAAAGACAACAAATATATATTATATACTGTACATATAATATGAAATTTCAGCTAATATATATTATATACAGTCCATGAAATATCAAATTTCACCAAATATATATTAAATACTGCACATATAATATCAAATTTCAAAAAATATACATTACATACTGTACATAAAATATGAAAGTACACCAAGTATATATTATATACTTTACATAAAATATCAAATTTCACCAAGTATATATTATATACTGTCCATAAAATATCAAATTTCACCAAATATATATTATATACTGTACTTGTATCAAATTTCAAAAAATATATATTATATACTGTACATAAAATATGAAAGTACACCAAAAATATATTATATACTGTACATAAAATATCAAATTTCACCAAATATATATTATATACTGTACAGAAAATATCAAATTTCACCAAATATATATTGTATACTCTACATAAAATATGAAAGTACCCCAAAAATATGTTAACTACTGTACATAAAATATGAAAGTACACCAAATTTATATTATATACTCTACATAAAATATGAAAGTACACCAAATATATGTTATCTACTGTACATAAAATATGAAAGTACACCAAATGCATATTATATACTGTACACCAAATATCAAATTTAACCAAATATATAATATATATTGTACATAAATTATGAAAGTACACCAAATATATATATCATACTGTACATAAAATATCAAATTTCACCAAATATATATTATATACTGTCCATAAAATATCAAATTTCACCAAATATGTATTATATACTGTACATGTAATATCAAATTTCAAAAAATATATATTATATCCTGTTCATAAAATATGAAATACACCAGAAATACATTATATACTGTACATAAAATATCAAATTTCACCAAATATATATTATATTCTGTGTATAAAATATCAAATTTCACCAAATATATAATATATACCATACATAAAATATGAAAATACAGCAAATATATATTATATACTGTACATAAAATATCAAATTTCACCAAATATATATTATATACTGTACATAAAATATCAAATTTCAGAAAATATATACTATATACTGTATATAAAATATGAAAGTACACCAAATATATATTATATACTGTACATAAAATATGAAATTTCACCAAATATATATTATATACTGTACATAAAATATCAAATTTCACCAAATATATATTATATACTGTCCATAAAATATCAAATTTGACCAAATATATATTATATACTGTACAGAAAATATCAAATTTCACCAAATATATATTGTATACTGTATATAAAATATTAAAGTACACCAAATATATGTTATCTACTGTACATAAAATATGAAAGTACACCAAATATATATTATATGCTGTACATAAAATATGAAAGTACACCAAATTTATTTTATACTGTATATGAAATATGAAAGTAGACGAAATATATATTATATACTGCATATAAAACATCAAATTTCACCTAATATATACTATATACTGTACATAAAACATGAAAGTACACTAAATATGTATTATATACAGTGCACAAAATATCAAATTTCACAAAATATATATTATATACTGTATATAAAATATGAAAGTACAGCAAATATATATTATATACTGTATATGAAATATCAAATTTCACCAAATATACATTATATACTGTACATAAAATATCAAATATCAACAACTATATATAATATACTGTACACAAAATATCAAATTTCACCAAATATATTTGATATACTGTATATAAAATATCAAATTTCAGCAAATGTGCATTATATACTATACATAAAATATGAAAAGACAGCAAATATATATTATATACTGTACATAAAATATGAAATTTCACCTAATATATATTATATACTGTCCATGAAATATCAAATTTCACCAAATATATATTAAATACTGAACATATAATATCAAATTTCAAAAAATATACATTACATACTGTACATAAAATATGAAAGTACACCAAGTATATATTATATACTTTACATAAAATATCAAATTTCACCAAATATATATTATATACTGTCCATAAAATATCAAATTTCACCAAATATATATTATATACTGTACTTGTATCAAATTTCAAAAAATATATATTATATACTGTACATAAAATATGAAAGTACACCAAAAATATATTATATACTGTACATAAAATATCAAATTTCACCAAATATATATTATATACTGTACAGAAAATATCAAATTTCACCAAATATATATTGTATACTGTACATAAAATATGAAAGTACCCCAAAAATATGTTAACTACTGTATATAAAATATGAAAGTACACCAAATTTATATTATATACTCTACATAAAATATCAAAGTACAGCAAATATATATTATATACTGTAAATAAAATATGAAAGTACACCAAATGCATATTATATACTGTACACCAAATATCAAATTTAACAAAATATATAATATATATTGTACATAAATTATGAAAGTACACCAAATATATATATCATACTGTACATAAAATATCAAATTTCACCAAATATATATTATATACTGTCCATAAAATATCAAATTTCACCAAATATGTATTATATACTGTACATGTAATATCAAATTTCAAAAAATATATATTATATCCTGTTCATAAAATATGAAAGTGCACCAGAAATACATTATATACTGTACATAAAATATCAAATTTCACCAAATATATATTATATTCTGTGTATAAAATATCAAATTTCACCAAATATATAATATATACCATACATAAAATATGAAAATACAGCAAATATATATTATATACTGTACATAAAATATCAAATTTCAACAAATATATATTAAATGCCGTATATGAAATATCAAATTTCACCAAATATATATTATATACTGTACATAAAATATCAAATTTCAGAAAATATATACTATATACTGTATATAAAATATGAAAGTACACCAAATATATATTATATACTGTACATAAAATATGAAATTTCACCAAATATATATTATATACTGTACATAAAATATCAAATTTCACCAAATATATATTATATACTGTCCATAAAATATCAAATTTGACCAAATATATATTATATACTGTACATAAAATATAAAATTTCACCAAATATATATTGTATACTGTATATAAAATATTAAAGTACACCAAATATATGTTATCTACTGTACATAAAATATGAAAGTACACCAAATATATATTATATGCTGTACATAAAATATGAAAGTACACCAAATTTATTTTATACTGTATATGAAATATGAAAGTAGACGAAATATATATTATATACTGCATATAAAACATCAAATTTCACCTAATATATACTATATACTGTACATAAAACATGAAAGTACACTAAATATGTATTATATACAGTGCACAAAATATCAAATTTCACAAAATAGATATGATATACTGTATATAAAATATGAAAGTACAGCAAATATATATTATATACTGTATATGAAATATCAAATTTCACCAAATATACATTATATACTGTACATAAAATATCAAATTTCAACAACTATATATAATATACTGTACACAAAATATCAAATTTCACCAAATATATTTGATATACTGTATATAAAATATCAAATTTCAGCAAATGTGCATTATATACTATACATAAAATATGAAAAGACAGCAAATATATATTATATACTGTACATATAATATGAAATTTCACCTAATATATATTATATACTGTCCATGAAATATCAAATTTCACCAAATATATATTAAATACTGTACATATAATATCAAATTTCAAAAAATATACATTACATACTGTACATAAAATATGAAAGTACACCAAGTATATATTATATACTTTACATAAAATATCAAATTTCACCAAATATATATTATATACTGTCCATAAAATATCAAATTTCACCAAATATATATTATATACTGTACTTGTATCAAATTTCAAAAAATATATATTATATACTGTACATAAAATATGAAAGTACACCAAAAATATATTATATACTGTTCATAAAATATCAAATTTCACCAAATATATATTATATACTGTACAGAAAATATCAAATTTCACCAAATATATATTGTATACTGTACATAAAATATGAAAGTACCCCAAAAATATGTTAACTACTGTACATAAAATATGAAAGTACACCAAATTTATATTATATACTCTACATAAAATATGAAAGTACACCAAATATATGTTATCTACTGTACATAAAATATGAAAGTGCACCAAATATATATTATATGCTGTACATAAAATATGAAAGTACACCAAATTTATTTTATACTGTATATGAAATATGAAAGTAGACGAAATATATATTATATACTGTATATAAAACATCAAATTTCACATAATATATACTATATACTGTACATAAAACATGAAAGTACACTAAATATGTATTATATACAGTGCATAAAATATCAAATTTCACAAAATATATATGATATACTGTATATAAAATATGAAAGTACAGCAAATATATATTATATACTGCATATGAAATATCAAATTTCACCAAATATACATTATTTACTGTACATAAAATATCAAATTTCAACAACTATATATAATATACTGTACATAAAATATCAAATTTCACCAAATATATTTGATATACTGTATATAAAATATCAAATTTCAGCAAATGTGCATTATATACTATACATAAAATATGAACAGACAGGAAATATATATTATATACTGTACATATAATATGAAATTTCACCTAATATATATTATATACTGTCCATGAAATATCAAATTTCACCAAATATATACTAAATACTGTACATATAATATCAAATTTCAAAAAATATATACTACATACTGTACATAAAATATGAAAGTACACCAAGTATATATTATATACTTTACATAAAATACCAAATTTCACCAAATATATATTATATACTGTCCATAAAATATCAAATTTCACCAAATATATATTATATACTGTACATGTATCAAATTTCAAAAAATATATATTATATACTGTACATAAAATATGAAAGTACACCAAAAATATATTATATACTGTACATAAAATATCAAATTTCACCAAATATATATTATACACTGTACAGAAAATATCAAATTTCACCAAATATATATTGTATACTGTACATAAAATATGAAAGTACCCCAAAAATATGTTATCTACTGTACATAAAATATGAAAGTTCACCAAATATATATTATATACTCTACATAAAATATCAAAGTACAGCAAATATATATTATATACTGTAAATAAAATATGAAAGTTCACCAAATGCATATTATATACTGTACACAAAATATTAAATTTAACCAAATATATAATATATATTGTACATAAATTATGAAAGTACACCAAATATATATATCATACTGTACATAAAATATCAAATTTCACCAAATATATTTGAAATACTGTATATAAAATATCAAATTTCACCAAATGTATATTATATACTATAAATAAAATATGAAAATACAGCAAATACATATTATATACTGTACATAAAATATCAAATTTCAAAAATATATATTATATACTGTCCATAAAATATCAAATTCCACAAAATATATATTATATACTGTACATAAAATATCAAATTTCAAAAAATATATATTACATACTGTACATAAAAGATGAAAGTACACCAAATATATATTATATGCTGTACATAAAATATCAAATTTCACCAAATATATATTATATACTGTCCATAAAATATCAAATTTCACCAAATATGTATTAAATACTGTACATGTAATATCAAATTTCAAAAAATATATATTATATCCTGTTCATAAAATATGAAAGTACACCAGAAATACATTATATACTGTACATAAAATATCAAATTTCACCAAATATATATTATATGCTGTGTATAAAATATCAAATTTCACCAAATACATATTATATACCATACATAAAATATGAAAATACAGCAAATATATATTATATACTGTACATAAAATATCAAATTTCAACAAATATATATTAAATGACGTACATGAAATATCAAATTTCACCAAATATATATTATATACTGTACATAAAATATCAAATTTCAGAAAATATATACTATATACTGTATATAAAATATGAAAGTACACCAAATATATATTATATACTGTACATAAAATATGAAATTTCACCAAATATATATTATATACTGTACATAAAATATCAAATTTCACCAAATATATATTATATACTGTCCATAAAATATCAAATTTCACCAAATATATATTATATACAGTACATATAATATCAAATTTCAAAAAATATATATTGTATACTGTACATAAAAAATGAAAGTATACCAAAAATATATTATATACTGTACATAAAATATAAAATTTCACCAAATATATATTATATACTGTACATAAAATATCAAATTTCACCAAATATATATTGTATACTGTATATAAAATATGAAAGTACACCAAATATATATTATCTACTGTACATAAAATATGAAAGTACACCAAATTTATATTATATGCTGTACATAAAATATGAAAGTACACCAAATTTATTTTATACTGTATATGAAATATGAAAGTAGACGAAATATATATTATATACTGTGTAGAAAACATCAAATTTCACCTAATATATAGTATATACTGTACATAAAACCTGAAAGTACACTAAATATGTATTATATGCAGTGCATAAAATATCAAATTTCACAAAATATATATGATATACTGTATATAAAATATGAAAGTACAGCAAATATATATTATACTCTGTATATGAAATATCAAATTTCACCAAATATACATAATATACTGTACATAAAATATCAAATTTCAACAACTATATATAATATACTGTACATAAAATATCAAACTTCACCAAATATATTTGATATACTGTATATAAAATATCAAATTTCAGCAAATGTGCATTATATACTATACATAAAATATGAAAATACAGCAAATATATATTATATACTGTACAAATAATATGAATTTTCACCCAATATATATTACATACTGTCCATGAAATATCAAATTTCACCAAATATATATTAAATACTGTACATATAATATAAAATTTCAAAAAATATATATTACATACTACACATAAAATATGAAAGTTCACCAAATATATATTATATACTGTACATAAAATATCAAATTTCAGAAAATATATACTATATACTGTATATAAAATATGAAAGTACACCAAATATATTTTATATACTGTACATAAAATATGATATTTCACCAAATATATATTATATACTGTACATAAAATATCAAATTTCACCAAATATATATTAAATACTGTACATATAATATCAAATTTCAAAAAATAAATATTACATACTGCACATAAAACATGAAAGTACACTAAATATGTATTATATACTGTGCATAAAATATCAAATTTCACCAAATATATATTATAAACTGTCCATAAAATATCCAATTTCACCAAATATATATTGTATACAGTATATAAAATATGAAGGTACACCAAATATATATTATCTACTCTACATAAAATTTGAAAGTACACCAAATATATATAATATGCTGTACATAAAACATGAAAGTACACCAAATTTATTTTATACTGCATATGAAATATGAAAGTAGACGAAATATATATTATATACTGTATATAAAACATCAAATTTCACCTAATATATACTATATACTGTACATAAAACATGAAAGTACACTAAATATGTATTATATACTGTGCATAAAATATCAAATTTCTCAAAATATATGTGATATACTGTATATAAAATATGAAAGTACAGCAAATATATATTATATACTGTATATGAAATATCAAATTTCACCAAATATACATTATATACTGTACATAAAATATCAAATTTCAACAAATATATATAAGATACTGTACATAAAATATCAAATTTCACCAAATATATTTGATATACTGTATGTAAAATATCAAATTTCACCAAATGTGCATTATATACTATACATAAAATATGAAAATACAGCAAATATATATTATATACTGTACATATAATATCAAATTTCACCTAATAGATATTATATACTGTCCATGAAATATCAAATTTCTCCAAATATATATTATATACTGTACATATAATATCAAATTTCAAAAAATATATATTACATACTGTACATAAAATATGAAAGTGCACCAAATATATATTATATACTGTACATAAAATATCAAATTTCACCAAATATATATTATATACTGTCCATAAAATATCAAATTTCATCAATTATATGTTTTATACTGTACATATAATATCAAATTTCAAAAACTATATATTATATACTGTTCATAAAATATGAAAGTACACCAGAAATATATTATATACTGTACATAAAATATCAAATTTCACCAATTATATATTGTATACTGTACAAAAGATATGAAAGTACCCCAAAAATATGTTATCTACTGTACATAAAATATGAAAGTACACCAAATTTATATTATATACTCTACATAAAATATCAAAGTACAGCAAATATATATTATATACTGTAAATAAAATATGAAAGTACACCAAAGGCATATTATATACTGAACACAAAATATCAAATTTAACCAAATATATTATATATATTGTACATAAATTATGAAAATACACCAAATATATATATCATACTGTACATAAAATATCAAATTTCACCAAATATATTTGATATACTGTATATAAAATATCAAATTTCCCCAAATGTGTATTATATACAATACATAAAATATGAAAATACAGCAAATACATATTATATACTGTACATAAAATATCAAATTTCACCAAATATGTATTATATACTGTCCATAAAATATCAAATTTCACGAAATATATATTATATACTGTACATATAATATCAAATTTCAAAAAATATATATTACATACTGTACATAAAAGATGAAAGTACACCAAATATATATTATATGCTGTAGATAAAATATCAAATTTCACCAAATATATATTATATACTGTACATAAAATATCAAATTTCAAAAAATATATATTACATACTGTACATAAAAGATGAAAGTACATCAAATATATATTATATACTGTACATAAAATATCAAATTTCACCAAATATATATTATATACAGTACAGAAAATATCAAATTTCACCAAATATATATATTGAATACTGTACATAAAATATGAAAGTACCCCAAAAATATGTTATCTACTGTACATAAAATATGAAAGTACACCAAATATATATTATATACTCTACATAATATATCAAAGTACAGCAAATATATATTATATACTGTAAATAAAATATGAAATTACACCAAAGGCGTAATATATACTGTACACAAAATATCAAATTTAACCAAATATATAATATGTATTGTACATAAATTATGAAAGTACACTAAATATATATAACATACTGTACATAAAATATCAAATTTCACCAAATATATTTGATATACTGTATATAAAATATCAAATTTCACCAAATGTATATTATATGCTATACATAAAATACGAAAATACAGCAAATACATATTATATACTGTACATAAAATATCAAATTTCACCAAATATATATTATATACTGTCCATAAAATATCAAATTTCATGAAATATATATTATATACTGTACATATAATATCAAATTTCAAAAAATATATATTATATACTGTACATAAAAGATGAAAGTACACCAAATATATATTATATGCTGTACATAAAATATCAAATTTCACCAAATATATATTATATACTGTCCATAAAATATCAAATTCCACGAAATATATATTATATACTGTATATAAAATATCAAATTTCAAAAAATATATATTACATACTGTACATAAAAGATGAACGTACACCAAATATATATTATATACTGTACATAAAATATCAAATTTCACCAAATATATATTATATACTGTACATAAAATATCAAATTTCACCAAATATATATTGTATACTGTACATAAAATATGAAAGTACCCCAAAAATATGTTATCTACTGTACATAAAATATGAAAGTACACCAAATATATATTATATACTCTACATAAAATATCAAAGTACAGCAAATATACATTATATACTGTAAATAAAATATGAAAGTACACCAAAGGCATATTATATACTGTACACAAAATATCAAATTTAACAAAATATATAATATGTATTGTACATAAATTATGAAAGTACACCAAATATATATAACATACTGTACATAAAATATCAAATTTCACCAAATATATTTGATATACTGTATATAAAATATCAAATTTCACCAAATGTATATTATATACTATAAATAAAATATGAAAATACAGCAAATACATATTATATACTGTACATAAAATATCAAATTTCACGAAATATATATTATATACTGTACATATAATATCAAATTTCAAAAAATATATATTACATACTGTACATAAAAGATGAAAGTACACCAAATATATATTATATGCTGTACATAAAATATCAAATTTCACCAAATATATATTATATACAGTACAGAAAATATCAAATTTCACCAAATATATATTGTATACCGTACATAAAATATGAAAGTACCCCAAAAATATGTTATCTACTGTACATAAAATATGAAAGTACACCAAATATATATTATATACTCTACATAATATATCAAAGTACAGCAAATATATATTATATACTGTAAATAAAATATGAAAGTACACCAAAGGCGTAATATATACTGTACACAAAATATCAAATTTAACCAAATATATAATATGTATTGTACATAAATTATGAAAGTACACCAAATATATATACCATACTGTACATAAAATATCAAATTTCACCAAATATATTTGATATACTGTATATAAAATATCAAATTTCACCAAATGTATATTATATACTATACATAAAATATGAAAATACAGCAAATACATATTATATACTGTACATAAAATATCAAATTTCACCAAATATATATTATATACTGTCCATAAAATATCAAATTTCATGAAATATATATTATATACTGTACATATAATATCAAATTTCAAAAAATATATATTACATACTGTACATAAAAGATGAAAGTACACCAAATATATATTATATGCTGTACATAAAATATCAAATTTCACCAAATATATATTATATACTGTCCATAAAATATCAAATTCCACGAAATATATATTATATACTGTACATAAAATATCAAATTTCAAAAAATATATATTACATACTGTACATAAAAGATGAAAGTACACCAAATATATATTATATACTGTACATAAAATATCAAATTTCACCAAATATATATTATATACAGTACAGAAAATATCAAATTTCACCAAATATATATTGTATACTGTACATAAAATATGAAAGTACCCCAAAAATATGTTATCTACTGTACATAAAATATGAAAGTACACCAAATATATATTATATACTCTACATAAAATATCAAAGTACAGCAAATATATATTATATACTGTAAATAAAATATGAAAGTACACCAAAGGCATATTATATACTGTACACAAAATATCAAATTTAACCAAATATATAATATGCATTGTACAGAAATTATGAAAGTACACCAAATATATATAACATACTGTACATAAAATATCAAATTTCACCAAATATATTGGATATACTGTATATAAAATATCAAATTTCACCAAATGTATATTATATACTATACATAAAATAAGAAAATACAGCAAATACATATTATATACTGTACATAAAATATCAAATTTCACCAAATATGTATTATATACTGTCCATAAAATATCAAATTTCACGAAATATATATTATATACTGTACATATAATATCAAATTTCAAAAAATATATATTACATACTGTACATAAAAGATGAAAGTACACCAAATATATATTATATGCTGTAGATAAAATATCAAATTTCACCAAATATATATTATATACTGTACATAAAATATCAAATTTCAAAAAATATATATTACATACTGTACATAAAAGATGAAAGTACATCAAATATATATTATATACTGTACATAAAATATCAAATTTCACCAAATATATATTATATACAGTACAGAAAATATCAAATTTCACCAAATATATATTGTATACTGTACATAAAATATGAAAGTACCCCAAAAATATGTTATCTACTGTACATAAAATATGAAAGTACACCAAATATATATTATATACTCTACATAATATATCAAAGTACAGCAAATATATATTATATACTGTAAATAAAATATGAAATTACACCAAAGGCGTAATATATACTGTACACAAAATATCAAATTTAACCAAATATATAATATGTATTGTACATAAATTATGAAAGTACACTAAATATATATAACATACTGTACATAAAATATCAAATTTCACCAAATATATTTGATATACTGTATATAAAATATCAAATTTCACCAAATGTATATTATATACTATACATAAAATACGAAAATACAGCAAATACATATTATATACTGTACATAAAATATCAAATTTCACCAAATATATATTATATACTGTCCATAAAATATCAAATTTCATGAAATATATATTATATACTGTACATATAATATCAAATTTCAAAAAATATATATTATATACTGTACATAAAAGATGAAAGTACACCAAATATATATTATATGCTGTACATAAAATATCAAATTTCACCAAATATATATTATATACTGTCCATAAAATATCAAATTTCACGAAATATATATTATATACTGTACATATAATATCAAATTTCAAAAAATATATATTACATACTGTACATAAAAGATGAAAGTACACCAAATATATATTATATGCTGTACATAAAATATCAAATTTCACCAAATATATATTATATACTGTACATATAATATCAAATTTCAAAAACTATATATTATATACTGTTCATAAAATATGAAAGTACACCAGAAATATATTATATACTGTACATAAAATATCAAATTTCACCAATTATATATTGTATACTGTACAAAAGATATGAAAGTACCCCAAAAATATGTTATCTACTGTACATAAAATATGAAAGTACACCAAATTTATATTATAAACTCTACATAAAATATCAAAGTACAGCAAATATATATTATATACTGTAAATAAAATATGAAAGTACACCAAAGGCATATTATATACTGTACACAAAATATCAAATTTAACCAAATATATTATATATATTGTACATAAATTATGAAAGTACACCAAATATATATATCATACTGTACATAAAATATCCAATTTCACCAAATATATTTGATATACTGTATATAAAATATCAAATTTCCCCAAATGTATATTATATACTATACATAAAATATGAAAATACAGCAAATACATATTATATACTGTACATAAAATATCAAATTTCACCAAATATATATTATATACTGTCCATAAAATATCAAATTCCACGAAATATATATTATATACTGTACATAAAATATCAAATTTCAAAAAATATATATTACATACTGTACATAAAAGATGAAAGTACACCAAATATATATTATATACTGTACATAAAATATCAAATTTCACCAAATATATATTATATACAGTACAGAAAATATCAAATTTCACCAAATATATATTGTATACTGTACATAAAATATGAAAGTACCCCAAAAATATGTTATCTACTGTACATAAAATATGAAAGTACACCAAACATATATTATATACTCTACATAAAATATCAAAGTACAGCAAATATACATTATATAGTGTAAATAAAATATGAAAGTACACCAAAGGCATATTATATACTGTACACAAAATATCAAATTTAACAAAATATATAATATGTATTGTACATAAATTGTGAAAGTACACCAAATATATATAACATACTGTACATAAAATATCAAATTTCACCAAATATATTTGATATACTGTATATAAAATATCAAATTTCACCAAATGTATATTATATACTATACATAAAATATGAAAATACAGCAAATACATATTATATACTGTACATAAAATATCAAATTTCACCAAATATATATTATATACTGTCCATAAAATATCAAATTTCACGAAATATATATTATATACTGTACATATAATATCAAATTTCAAAAAATATATATTACATACTGTACATAAAAGATGAAAGTACACCAAATATATATTATATGCTGTACATAAAATATCAAATTTCACCAAATATATATTATATACTGTACATATAATATCAAATTTCAAAAACTATATATTATATACTGTTCATAAAATATGAAAGTACACCAGAAATATATTATATACTGTACATAAAATATCAAATTTCACCAATTATATATTGTATACTGTACAAAAGATATGAAAGTACCCCAAAAATATGTTATCTACTGTACATAAAATATGAAAGTACACCAAATTTATATTATAAACTCTACATAAAATATCAAAGTACAGCAAATATATATTATATACTGTAAATAAAATATGAAAGTACACCAAAGGCATATTATATACTGTACACAAAATATCAAATTTAACCAAATATATTATATATATTGTACATAAATTATGAAAGTACACCAAATATATATATCATACTGTACATAAAATATCAAATTTCACCAAATATATTTGATATACTGTATATAAAATATCAAATTTCCCCAAATGTATATTATATACTATACATAAAATATGAAAATACAGCAAATACATATTATATACTGTACATAAAATATCAAATTTCACCAAATATATATTATATACTGTCCATAAAATATCAAATTCCACGAAATATATATTATATACTGTACATAAAATATCAAATTTCAAAAAATATATATTACATACTGTACATAAAAGATGAAAGTACACCAAATATATATTATATGCTGTACATAAAATATCAAATTTCACCAAATATATATTATATACTGTACATATAATATCAAATTTCAAAAACTATATATTATATACTGTTCATAAAATATGAAAGTACACCAGAAATATATTATATACTGTACATAAAATATCAAATTTCACCAATTATATATTGTATACTGTACAAAAGATATGAAAGTACCCCAAAAATATGTTATCTACTGTACATAAAATATGAAAGTACACCAAATTTATATTATATACCCTACATAAAATATCAAAGTACAGCAAATATATATTATATACTGTAAATAAAATATGAAAGTACACCAAAGGCATATTATATACTGTACACAAAATATCAAATTTAACCAAATATATTATATATATTGTACATAAATTATGAAAGTACACCAAATATATATATCATACTGTACATAAAATATCAAATTTCACCAAATATATTTGATATACTGTATATAAAATATCAAATTTCCCCAAATGTATATTATATACTATACATAAAATATGAAAATACAGCAAATACATATTATATACTGTACATAAAATATCAAATTTCACCAAATATATATTATATACTGTCCATAAAATATCAAATTCCACGAAATATATATTATATACTGTACATAAAATATCAAATTTCACCAAATATATATTATATACAGTAAGAGAAAATATCAAATTTCACCAAATATATATTATATACCATACATAAAATATGAAAATACAGCAAATATATATTATATACTGAACATAAAATATCAAATTTCAACAAATATATGTTATATGCCGTACATGAAATATCAAATTTCACCAAATATATATTATATACTGTTCATAAAATATCAAATTTCAGAAAATATATACTATATACTGTATATAAAATATGAATGTACACAAAATATATATTATATACTGTACATAAAATATGAAATTTCAATAAATTTATATTATATACTGTACATAAAATATCAAATTTCACCAAATAAATATTATATACTGTCCATAAAATATCAAATTTCACCAAATACATATTATATACTGTGCATATAATATCAAATTTCAAAAAATATATATTGTATACTGTACATAGAAAATGAAAGTACACCAAAAATATATTATATACTGTACATAAAATATAAAATTTCACCAAATATATATTATATACTGTACATAAAATATCAAATTTCACCAAATATATTTGATGTACTGTATATAAAATACCAAATTTCACCAAATGTATATTATATACTATACATAAAATATGAAAATACAGCAAATACATATTATATACTGTACATAAAATATCAAATTTCAAAAAATATATATTATATACTGTCCATAAAATATCAAATTCCACGAAATATATGTTATATACTGTACATAAAATATCAAATTTCAAAAAATATATATTACATACTGTACATAAAAGATGAAAGTACACCAAATATATATTATATACTGTACATAAAATATCAAATTTCACCAAATATATATTATATACAGTACAGAAAATATCAAATTTCACCAAATATATATTGTATACTGTACATAAAATATGAAAGTACCCCAAAAATATGTTATCTACTGTACATAAAATATGAAAGTACACCAAATATATATTATATACTCTACATAATATATCAAAGTACAGCAAATATATATTATATACTGTAAATAAAATATGAAAGTACACCAAAAGCATATTATATACTGTACACAAAATATCAAATTTAACCAAATATATAATATGTATTGTACATAAATTATGAAAGTACACCAAATATATATAACATACTGTACATAAAATATCAAACTTCACCAAATATATTTGATATACTGTATATAAAATATCAAATTTCATCAAATGTATATTATATCTATACATAAAATATGAAAATACAGCAAATACATATTATATACTGTACATAAAATATCAAATTTCTCCAAATATATATTATATACTGTCCATAAAATATCAAATTTCATGAAATATATATTATATACTGTACATATAATATCAAATTTCAAAAAATATATATTACATACTGTACATAAAAGATGAAAGTACACCAAATATATATTATATGCTGTACATAAAATATCAAATTTCACCAAATATATATTATATACTGTCCATAAAATATCAAATTCCACGAAATATATATTATACACTGTACATAAAATATCAAATTTCAAAAAATATATATTACATACTGTACATAAAAGATGAAAGTACACCAAATATATATTATATACTGTCCATAAAATATCAAATTTCAACAAATATATATTATATACAGTACAGAAAATATCAAATTTCACCAAATATATATTGTATACTGTACATAAAATATGAAAGTACCCCAAAAATATGTTCTCTACCGTACATAAAATATGAAAGTACACCAAATATATATTATATACTCTACATAAAATATCAAAGTACAGCAAATATATATTATATACTGTAAATAAAATATGAAAGTACACCAAATGCATATTATATACTGTACACAAAATATCAAATTTAACCAAATATATAATATGTATTGTACATAAATTATGAAAGTACACCAAATATATATAACATACTGTACATAAAATATGAAATTTCACCAAATATATTTGATATACTGTATATAAAATATCAAATTTCACCAAATGTATATTATATATTATACATAAAATATGAAAATACAGCAAATACATATTATATACTGTACATAAAATATCAAATTTCACCAAATATATATTATATACTGTCCATAAAATATCAAATTTCACCAAATATATATTATATACTGTACATATAATATCAAATTTCAAAAAATATATATTACATACTGTACATAAAAGATGAAAGTACACCAAATATATATTATATGCTGCACATAAAATATCAAATTTCACCAAATATATATTATATACTGTCCATAAAATATCAAATTTCACCAAATATATATTATATACTGTACATATATCAAATTTCAAAAATATATATTATATACTGTTCATAAAATATGAAAGTACACCAGAAATATATTATATACTGTACATAAAATATCAAATTTCACCAAATATATATTGTATACTGTACATAAAATATGAAAGTACCCCAAAAATATGTTATCTACTGTACATAAAATATGAAAGTACACCAAATTTATATTATATACTCTACATAAAATATCAAACTACAGCAAATATATATTATATACTGTAAATAAAATATGAAAGTACACCAAATGCATATTATATACTGTACACAAAATATCAAATTTAACCAAATATATAATATATATTGTACATAAATTATGAAAGTACACCAAATATATATATCATACTGTACATAAATTATCAAATTTCACCAAATATATTTGATATACTGTATATAAAATATCAAATTTCCCCAAATGTATATTATATACTATACATAAAATATGAAAATACAGCAAATACATATTATATACCGTACATAAAATATCAAATTTCAACAAATATATATTATATACTGTCCATAAAATATCAAATTCCACGAAATATATATTAAGTACTGTACATACAATATCAAATTTCAAAAAATAAATATTACATACTGTACATAAAAGATGAAAGTACACCAAATATATATTATATGCTGTACATAAAATATCAAATTTCACCAAATATATATTATATACTGTCCATAAAATATCAAATTTCACCAAATATATATTATATACTGTACATGTAATATCAAATTTCAAAAAATATATATTATATACTGTTCATAAAATATGAAAGTACACCAGAAATATATTATATGCCGTACATGAAATATCAAATTTCACCAAATATATATTATATACTGTTCATAAAATATCAAATTTCAGAAAATATATACTATATACTGTATATAAAATATGAAAGTACACCAAATATATATTATATACTGTACATAAAATATGAAATATCAATAAATGTATATTACATACTGTACATAAAATATCAAATTTCAAAAAATATATATTACATGCTGTACATAAAAGATGAAAGTACACCAAATAAATATTATATACTGTATATAAAATATGAAATTTCACCAAATATATATTATACACAGTACAGAAAATATCAAATTTCACCAAATATATATTCTATACTGTACATAAAATATGAAAGTACCCCAAAAATATGTTATCTACTGTACATAAAATATGAAAGTACACCAAATATATATTATATACTCTACATAAAATATCAAAGTACAGCAAATATATATTATATACTGTAAATAAAATATGAAAGTACACCAAAGTCATATTATATACTGTACACAAAATATCACATTTAACCAAATATATAATATGTATTGTACATAAATTATGAAAGTACACCAAATATATATAACATACTGTACATAAAATATCAAATTTCACCAAATATATTTGATATACTGTATATAAAATATCAAATTTCACCAAATGTATATTATATACTATACATAAAATATGAAAATACAGCAAATACACATTATATACTGTACATAAAATATCAAATTTCACCAAATATATATTATATACTGTCCATAAAATATCAAATTTCACGAAATATGTATTATATACTGCACATATAATATCAAATTTCAAAAAATATATATTACATACTGTACATAAAAGATGAAAGTACACCAAATATATATTATATGCTGTATGTAAAATATCAAATTTCACCAAATATATATTACATACTGTCCATAAAATATCAAATTTCACCAAATATATATTATATACTGAACATATAATATCAAATTTCGAAAAATATATATAATATACTGTTCATAAAATATGACAGTACACCAGAAATATATTATATACTGTACATAAAATATCAAATTTCACCAAATATATATTGTATACTGTACATAAGATATGAAAGTACCCCAAAAATATGTTATCTACTGTACATAAAATATGAAAGTACACCAAATTTATATTATATACTCTACATAAAATATCAAAGTACAGCAAATATATATTATATACTGTAAATATAATATGAAAGTACACCAAAGTCATATTATATACTGTACACAAAATATCAAATTTAACAAAATATATATTATATATTGTACATAAATTATGAAAGTTCACGAAATATATATATCATACTGTACATAAAATATCAAATTTCACCAAATATATTTGATATACTGTATATAAAATATCAAATTTCAACAAATGTATATTATATACTATACATAAAATATGAAAATACAGCAAATACATATTATATACTGTACATAAAATATCAAATTTCACGAAATATATATTATATACTGTCCATAAAATATCAAATTCCACGAAATATATATTATATACTGTACATAAAATATCAAATTTCAAAAAATATATATTACATACTGTACATAAAAGATGAAAGTACACCAAATATATATTATATGCTGTACATAAAATATCAAATTTCACCAAATATATATTATATACTGTCCATAAAATATCAAATTTCACCAAATATATATTATATACTGTACATGTAATATCAAATTTCAAAAAATATATATTATATACTGTTCATAAAATATGAAAGTACACCAGAAATATATTATATACTGTACATAAAATATCAAATTTCACCAAGTATATATTATATGCTGTGTATAAAATATCAAATTTCACCAAATATATATTATATACCATACATAAAATATGAAAATACAGCAAATATATATTATATACTGAACATAAAATATCAAATTTCAACAAATATATATTATATGCCGTACATGAAATATCAAATTACACCAAATATATATTATATACTCTTCATAAAATATCAAATTTCAGAAAATATATACTATATACTGTATATAAAATATGAAAGTACACCAAATATATATTATATACTGTACATAAAATATGAAATTTCAATAAATTTATATTATATACTGTACATAAAATATCAAATTTCACCAAATAAATATTATATACTGTCCATAAAATATCAAATTTCACCAAATACATATTATATACTGTACATATAATATCAAATTTCAAAAAATATATATTGTATACTGTACATAGAAAATGAAAGTACACCAAAAATATATTATATACTGTACATAAAATATAAAATTTCACCAAATATATATTATATACTGTACATAAAATATCAAATTTCACCAAATATATTTGATGTACTGTATATAAAATATCAAATTTCACCAAATGTATATTATATACTATACATAAAATATGAAAATACAGCAAATACATATTATATACTGTACATAAAATATCAAATTTCACCAAATATATATTATATACTGTCCATAAAATATCAAATTCCACGAAATATATATTATATACTGTACATAAAATATCAAATTTCAAAAAATATATATTACATACTGTACATAAAAGATGAAAGTACACCAAATATATATTATATACTGTACATAAAATATCAAATTTCACCAAATATATATTATATACAGTACAGAAAATATCAAATTTCACCAAATATATATTGTATACTGTACATAAAATATGAAAGTACCCCAAAAATATGTTATCTACTGTACATAAAATATGAAAGTACACCAAATATATATTATATACTCTACATAATATATCAAAGTACAGCAAATATATATTATATACTGTAAATAAAATATTAAAGTACACCAAAAGCATATTATATACTGTACAAAATATCAAATTTAACCAAATATATAATATGTATTGTACATAAATTATGAAAGTACACCAAATATATATAACATACTGTACATAAAATATCAAATTTCACCAAATATGTTTGATATACTGTATATAAAATATCAAATTTCACCTATTGTATATTATATACTATACATAAAATATGAAAATACAGCAAATACATATTATATACTGTACATAAAATATCAAATTTCTCCAAATATATATTATATGCTGTCCATAAAATATCAAATTTCATGAAATATATATTATATACTGTACATATAATATCAAATTTCAAAAAATATATATTACATACTGTACATAAAAGATGAAAGTACACCAAATATATATTATGTACTGTACATAAAATATCATATTTCACCAAATATATATTATATACAGTACAGAAAATATCAAATTTCACCAAATATATATTGTATACTGTACATAAAATATGAAAGTACCCCAAAAATATGTTATCTACTGTACATAAAATATGAAAGTACACCAAATATATATTATATACTCTACATAATATATCAAAGTACAGCAAATATATATTATATACTGTAAATAAAATATGAAAGTACACCAAAAGCATATTATATACTGTACAAAATATCAAATTTAACCAAATATATAATATGTATTGTACATAAATTATGAAAGTACACCAAATATATATAACATACTGTACATAAAATATCAAATTTCACCAAATATGTTTGATATACTGTATATAAAATATCAAATTTCACCAAATGTATATTATATACTATACATAAAATATGAAAATACAGCAAATACATATTATATACTGTACATAAAATATCAAATTTCTCCAAATATATATTATATACTGTCCATAAAATATCAAATTCCACGAAATATATATTATATACTGAACATAAAATATCAAATTTCAACAAATATATATTATATGCCGTACATGAAATATCAAATTTCACCAAATATATATTATATACTGTTCATAAAATATCAAATTTCAGAAAATATATACTATATACTGTATATAAAATATGAAAGTACACCAAATATATATTATATACTGTACATAAAATATGAAATTTCAATAAATTTATATTATATACTGTACATAAAATATCAAATTTCACCAAATAAATATTATATACTGTCCATAAAATATCAAATTTCACCAAATACATATTATATACTGTACATATAATATCAAATTTCAAAAAATATATATTGTATACTGTACATAGAAAATGAAAGTTCACCAAAAATATATTATATACTGTACATAAAATATAAAATTTCACCAAATATATATTATATACTGTACATAAAATATCAAATTTCACCAAATATATTTGATGTACTGTATATAAAATATCAAATTTCACCAAATGTATATTATATACTATACATAAAATATGAAAATACAGCAAATACATATTATATACTGTACATAAAATATCAAATTTCACCAAATATATATTATATACTGTCCATAAAATATCAAATTCCACGAAATATATATTATATACTGTACATAAAATATCAAATTTCAAAAAATATATATTACATACTGTACATAAAAGATGAAAGTACACCAAATATATATTATATACTGTACATAAAATATCAAATTTCACCAAATATATATTATATACAGTACAGAAAATATCAAATTTCACCAAATATATATTGTATACTGTACATAAAATATGAAAGTACCCCAAAAATATGTTATCTACTGTACATAAAATATGAAAGTACACCAAATATATATTATATACTCTACATAATATATCAAAGTACAGCAAATATATATTATATACTGTAAATAAAATATGAAAGTACACCAAAAGCATATTATATACTGTACAAAATATCAAATTTAACCAAATATATAATATGTATTGTACATAAATTATGAAAGTACACCAAATATATATAACATACTGTACATAAAATATCAAATTTCACCAAATATATTTGATATACTGTATATAAAATATCAAATTTCACCAAATGTATATTATATACTATACATAAAATATGAAAATACAGCAAATACATATTATATACTGTACATAAAATATCAAATTTCTCCAAATATATATTATATACTGTCCATAAAATATCAAATTTCATGAAATATATATTATATACTGTACATATAATATCAAATTTCAAAAAATATATATTACATACTGTACATAAAAGATGAAAGTACACCAAATATATATTATATGCTGTACATAAAATATCAAATTTCACCAAATATATATTATATACTGTCCATAAAATATCAAATTCCACGAAATATATATTATATACTGTACATAAAATATCAAATTTCAAAAAATATATATTACATACTGTACATAAAAGATGAAAGTACACCAAATATATATTATATACTGTACATAAAATATCAAATTTCAACAAATATATATTATATACTGTCCATAAAATATCAAATTCCACGAAATATATATTAAGTACTGTACATACAATATCAAATTTCAAAAAATAAATATTACATACTGTACATAAAAGATGAAAGTACACCAAATATATATTATATGCTGTACATAAAATATCAAATTTCACCAAATATATATTATATACTGTCCATAAAATATCAAATTTCACCAAATATATATTATATACTGTACATGTAATATCAAATTTCAAAAAATATATATTATATACTGTTCATAAAATATGAAAGTACACCAGAAATATATTATATGCCGTACATGAAATATCAAATTTCACCAAATATATATTATATACTGTTCATAAAATATCAAATTTCAGAAAATATATACTATATACTGTATATAAAATATGAAAGTACACCAAATATATATTATATACTGTACATAAAATATGAAATATCAATAAATGTATATTACATACTGTACATAAAATATCAAATTTCAAAAAATATATATTACATGCTGTACATAAAAGATGAAAGTACACCAAATAAATATTATATACTGTATATAAAATATGAAATTTCACCAAATATATATTATACACAGTACAGAAAATATCAAATTTCACCAAATATATATTCTATACTGTACATAAAATATGAAAGTACCCCAAAAATATGTTATCTACTGTACATAAAATATGAAAGTACACCAAATATATATTATATACTCTACATAAAATATCAAAGTACAGCAAATATATATTATATACTGTAAATAAAATATGAAAGTACACCAAAGTCATATTATATACTGTACACAAAATATCACATTTAACCAAATATATAATATGTATTGTACATAAATTATGAAAGTACACCAAATATATATAACATACTGTACATAAAATATCAAATTTCACCAAATATATTTGATATACTGTATATAAAATATCAAATTTCACCAAATGTATATTATATACTATACATAAAATATGAAAATACAGCAAATACACATTATATACTGTACATAAAATATCAAATTTCACCAAATATATATTATATACTGTCCATAAAATATCAAATTTCACGAAATATGTATTATATACTGCACATATAATATCAAATTTCAAAAAATATATATTACATACTGTACATAAAAGATGAAAGTACACCAAATATATATTATATGCTGTATGTAAAATATCAAATTTCACCAAATATATATTACATACTGTCCATAAAATATCAAATTTCACCAAATATATATTATATACTGAACATATAATATCAAATTTCGAAAAATATATATAATATACTGTTCATAAAATATGACAGTACACCAGAAATATATTATATACTGTACATAAAATATCAAATTTCACCAAATATATATTGTATACTGTACATAAGATATGAAAGTACCCCAAAAATATGTTATCTACTGTACATAAAATATGAAAGTACACCAAATTTATATTATATACTCTACATAAAATATCAAAGTACAGCAAATATATATTATATACTGTAAATATAATATGAAAGTACACCAAAGTCATATTATATACTGTACACAAAATATCAAATTTAACAAAATATATATTATATATTGTACATAAATTATGAAAGTTCACGAAATATATATATCATACTGTACATAAAATATCAAATTTCACCAAATATATTTGATATACTGTATATAAAATATCAAATTTCAACAAATGTATATTATATACTATACATAAAATATGAAAATACAGCAAATACATATTATATACTGTACATAAAATATCAAATTTCACGAAATATATATTATATACTGTCCATAAAATATCAAATTCCACGAAATATATATTATATACTGTACATAAAATATCAAATTTCAAAAAATATATATTACATACTGTACATAAAAGATGAAAGTACACCAAATATATATTATATGCTGTACATAAAATATCAAATTTCACCAAATATATATTATATACTGTCCATAAAATATCAAATTTCACCAAATATATATTATATACTGTACATGTAATATCAAATTTCAAAAAATATATATTATATACTGTTCATAAAATATGAAAGTACACCAGAAATATATTATATACTGTACATAAAATATCAAATTTCACCAAGTATATATTATATGCTGTGTATAAAATATCAAATTTCACCAAATATATATTATATACCATACATAAAATATGAAAATACAGCAAATATATATTATATACTGAACATAAAATATCAAATTTCAACAAATATATATTATATGCCGTACATGAAATATCAAATTACACCAAATATATATTATATACTCTTCATAAAATATCAAATTTCAGAAAATATATACTATATACTGTATATAAAATATGAAAGTACACCAAATATATATTATATACTGTACATAAAATATGAAATTTCAATAAATTTATATTATATACTGTACATAAAATATCAAATTTCACCAAATAAATATTATATACTGTCCATAAAATATCAAATTTCACCAAATACATATTATATACTGTACATATAATATCAAATTTCAAAAAATATATATTGTATACTGTACATAGAAAATGAAAGTACACCAAAAATATATTATATACTGTACATAAAATATAAAATTTCACCAAATATATATTATATACTGTACATAAAATATCAAATTTCACCAAATATATTTGATGTACTGTATATAAAATATCAAATTTCACCAAATGTATATTATATACTATACATAAAATATGAAAATACAGCAAATACATATTATATACTGTACATAAAATATCAAATTTCACCAAATATATATTATATACTGTCCATAAAATATCAAATTCCACGAAATATATATTATATACTGTACATAAAATATCAAATTTCAAAAAATATATATTACATACTGTACATAAAAGATGAAAGTACACCAAATATATATTATATACTGTACATAAAATATCAAATTTCACCAAATATATATTATATACAGTACAGAAAATATCAAATTTCACCAAATATATATTGTATACTGTACATAAAATATGAAAGTACCCCAAAAATATGTTATCTACTGTACATAAAATATGAAAGTACACCAAATATATATTATATACTCTACATAATATATCAAAGTACAGCAAATATATATTATATACTGTAAATAAAATATTAAAGTACACCAAAAGCATATTATATACTGTACAAAATATCAAATTTAACCAAATATATAATATGTATTGTACATAAATTATGAAAGTACACCAAATATATATAACATACTGTACATAAAATATCAAATTTCACCAAATATGTTTGATATACTGTATATAAAATATCAAATTTCACCTATTGTATATTATATACTATACATAAAATATGAAAATACAGCAAATACATATTATATACTGTACATAAAATATCAAATTTCTCCAAATATATATTATATGCTGTCCATAAAATATCAAATTTCATGAAATATATATTATATACTGTACATATAATATCAAATTTCAAAAAATATATATTACATACTGTACATAAAAGATGAAAGTACACCAAATATATATTATGTACTGTACATAAAATATCATATTTCACCAAATATATATTATATACAGTACAGAAAATATCAAATTTCACCAAATATATATTGTATACTGTACATAAAATATGAAAGTACCCCAAAAATATGTTATCTACTGTACATAAAATATGAAAGTACACCAAATATATATTATATACTCTACATAATATATCAAAGTACAGCAAATATATATTATATACTGTAAATAAAATATGAAAGTACACCAAAAGCATATTATATACTGTACAAAATATCAAATTTAACCAAATATATAATATGTATTGTACATAAATTATGAAAGTACACCAAATATATATAACATACTGTACATAAAATATCAAATTTCACCAAATATGTTTGATATACTGTATATAAAATATCAAATTTCACCAAATGTATATTATATACTATACATAAAATATGAAAATACAGCAAATACATATTATATACTGTACATAAAATATCAAATTTCTCCAAATATATATTATATACTGTCCATAAAATATCAAATTCCACGAAATATATATTATATACTGAACATAAAATATCAAATTTCAACAAATATATATTATATGCCGTACATGAAATATCAAATTTCACCAAATATATATTATATACTGTTCATAAAATATCAAATTTCAGAAAATATATACTATATACTGTATATAAAATATGAAAGTACACCAAATATATATTATATACTGTACATAAAATATGAAATTTCAATAAATTTATATTATATACTGTACATAAAATATCAAATTTCACCAAATAAATATTATATACTGTCCATAAAATATCAAATTTCACCAAATACATATTATATACTGTACATATAATATCAAATTTCAAAAAATATATATTGTATACTGTACATAGAAAATGAAAGTTCACCAAAAATATATTATATACTGTACATAAAATATAAAATTTCACCAAATATATATTATATACTGTACATAAAATATCAAATTTCACCAAATATATTTGATGTACTGTATATAAAATATCAAATTTCACCAAATGTATATTATATACTATACATAAAATATGAAAATACAGCAAATACATATTATATACTGTACATAAAATATCAAATTTCACCAAATATATATTATATACTGTCCATAAAATATCAAATTCCACGAAATATATATTATATACTGTACATAAAATATCAAATTTCAAAAAATATATATTACATACTGTACATAAAAGATGAAAGTACACCAAATATATATTATATACTGTACATAAAATATCAAATTTCACCAAATATATATTATATACAGTACAGAAAATATCAAATTTCACCAAATATATATTGTATACTGTACATAAAATATGAAAGTACCCCAAAAATATGTTATCTACTGTACATAAAATATGAAAGTACACCAAATATATATTATATACTCTACATAATATATCAAAGTACAGCAAATATATATTATATACTGTAAATAAAATATGAAAGTACACCAAAAGCATATTATATACTGTACAAAATATCAAATTTAACCAAATATATAATATGTATTGTACATAAATTATGAAAGTACACCAAATATATATAACATACTGTACATAAAATATCAAATTTCACCAAATATATTTGATATACTGTATATAAAATATCAAATTTCACCAAATGTATATTATATACTATACATAAAATATGAAAATACAGCAAATACATATTATATACTGTACATAAAATATCAAATTTCTCCAAATATATATTATATACTGTCCATAAAATATCAAATTTCATGAAATATATATTATATACTGTACATATAATATCAAATTTCAAAAAATATATATTACATACTGTACATAAAAGATGAAAGTACACCAAATATATATTATATGCTGTACATAAAATATCAAATTTCACCAAATATATATTATATACTGTCCATAAAATATCAAATTCCACGAAATATATATTATATACTGTACATAAAATATCAAATTTCAAAAAATATATATTACATACTGTACATAAAAGATGAAAGTACACCAAATATATATTATATACTGTACATAAAATATCAAATTTCACCAAATATATATTATATACAGTACAGAAAATATCAAATTTCACCAAATATATATTGTATACTGTACATAAAATATGAAAGTACCCCAAAAATATGTTCTCTACTGTACATAAAATATGAAAGTACACCAAATATATATTATATACTCTACATAAAATATCAAAGTACAGCAAATATATATTATATACTGTAAATAAAATATGAAAGTACACCAAAGGCATATTATATACTGTACACAAAATATCAAATTTAACAAAATATATATTATATATTGTACATAAATTATGAAAGTTCACTAAATATATATATCATACTGTACATAAAATATCAAATTTCACCAAATATATTTGATATACTGTATATAAAATATCAAATTTCAACAAATGTATATTATATACTATACATAAAATATGAAAATACAGCAAATACATATTATATACTGTACATAAAATATCAAATTTCACGAAATATATATTATATACTGTCCATAAAATATCAAATTCCACGAAATATATATTATATACTGTACATAAAATATCAAATTTCAAAAAATATATATTACATACTGTACATAAAAGATGAAAGTACACCAAATATATATTATATGCTGTACATAAAATATCAAATTTCACCAAATATATATTATATACTGTCCATAAAATATCAAATTTCACCAAATATATATTATATACTGTACATGTAATATCAAATTTCAAAAAATATATATTATATACTGTTCATAAAATATGAAAGTACACCAGAAATATATTATATACTGTACATAAAATATCAAATTTCACCAAGTATATATTATATGCTGTGTATAAAATATCAAATTTCACCAAATATATATTATATACCATACATAAAATATGAAAATACAGCAAATATATATTATATACTGAACATAAAATATCAAATTTCAACAAATATATATTATATGCCGTACATGAAATATCAAATTACACCAAATATATATTATATACTCTTCATAAAATATCAAATTTCAGAAAATATATACTATATACTGTATATAAAATATGAAAGTACACCAAATATATATTATATACTGTACATAAAATATGAAATTTCAATAAATTTATATTATATACTGTACATAAAATATCAAATTTCACCAAATAAATATTATATACTGTCCATAAAATATCAAATTTCACCAAATACATATTATATACTGTACATATAATATCAAATTTCAAAAAATATATATTGTATACTGTACATAGAAAATGAAAGTACACCAAAAATATATTATATACTGTACATAAAATATAAAATTTCACCAAATATATATTATATACTGTACATAAAATATCAAATTTCACCAAATATATTTGATGTACTGTATATAAAATATCAAATTTCACCAAATGTATATTATATACTATACATAAAATATGAAAATACAGCAAATACATATTATATACTGTACATAAAATATCAAATTTCACCAAATATATATTATATACTGTCCATAAAATATCAAATTCCACGAAATATATATTATATACTGTACATAAAATATCAAATTTCAAAAAATATATATTACATACTGTACATAAAAGATGAAAGTACACCAAATATATATTATATACTGTACATAAAATATCAAATTTCACCAAATATATATTATATACAGTACAGAAAATATCAAATTTCACCAAATATATATTGTATACTGTACATAAAATATGAAAGTACCCCAAAAATATGTTATCTACTGTACATAAAATATGAAAGTACACCAAATATATATTATATACTCTACATAATATATCAAAGTACAGCAAATATATATTATATACTGTAAATAAAATATGAAAGTACACCAAAAGCATATTATATACTGTACAAAATATCAAATTTAACCAAATATATAATATGTATTGTACATAAATTATGAAAGTACACCAAATATATATAACATACTGTACATAAAATATCAAATTTCACCAAATATGTTTGATATACTGTATATAAAATATCAAATTTCACCAAATGTATATTATATACTATACATAAAATATGAAAATACAGCAAATACATATTATATACTGTACATAAAATATCAAATTTCTCCAAATATATATTATATGCTGTCCATAAAATATCAAATTTCATGAAATATATATTATATACTGTACATATAATATCAAATTTCAAAAAATATATATTACATACTGTACATAAAAGATGAAAGTACACCAAATATATATTATATGCTGTACATAAAATATCAAATTTCACCAAATATATATTATATACTGTCCATAAAATATCAAATTCCACGAAATATATATTATATACTGTACATAAAATATCAAATTTCAAAAAATATATATTATATATTGTACATAAAAGATGAAAGTACACCAAATGTATATTATGTACTGTACATAAAATATCATATTTCACCAAATATATATTATATACAGTACAGAAAATATCAAATTTCACCAAATATATATTGTATACTGTACATAAAATATGAAAGTACCCCAAAAATATGTTATCTACTGTACATAAAATATGAAAGTACACCAAATATATATTATATACTCTACATAATATATCAAAGTACAGCAAATATATATTATATACTGTAAATAAAATATGAAAGTACACCAAAAGCATATTATATACTGTACAAAATATCAAATTTAAGCAAATATATAATATGTATTGTACATAAATTATGAAAGTACACCAAATATATATAACATACTGTACATAAAATATCAAATTTCACCAAATATATTTGATATACTGTATATAAAATATCAAATTTCACCAAATGTATATTATATACTATACATAAAATATGAAAATACAGCAAATACATATTATATACTGTACATAAAATATCAAATTTCTCCAAATATATATTATATACTGTCCATAAAATATCAAATTTCATGAAATATATATTATATACTGTACATATAATATCAAATTTCAAAAAATATATATTACATACTGTACATAAAAGATGAAAGTACACCAAATATATATTATATGCTGTACATAAAATATCAAATTTCACCAAATATATATTATATACTGTCCATAAAATATCAAATTCCACGAAATATATATTATATACTGTACATAAAATATCAAATTTCAAAAAATATATATTACATACTGTACATAAAAGATGAAAGTACACCAAATATATATTATATACTGTACATAAAATATCAAATTTCACCAAATATATATTATATACAGTACAGAAAATATCAAATTTCACCAAATATATATTGTATACTGTACATAAAATATGAAAGTACCCCAAAAATATGTTCTCTACTGTACATAAAATATGAAAGTACACCAAATATATATTATATACTCTACATAAAATATCAAAGTACAGCAAATATATATTATATACTGTAAATAAAATATGAAAGTACACCAAAGGCATATTATATACTGTACACAAAATATCAAATTTAACAAAATATATATTATATATTGTACATAAATTATGAAAGTTCACTAAATATATATATCATACTGTACATAAAATATCAAATTTCACCAAATATATTTGATATACTGTATATAAAATATCAAATTTCAACAAATGTATATTATATACTATACATAAAATATGAAAATACAGCAAATACATATTATATACTGTACATAAAATATCAAATTTCACGAAATATATATTATATACTGTCCATAAAATATCAAATTCCACGAAATATATATTATATACTGTACATAAAATATCAAATTTCAAAAAATATATATTACATACTGTACATAAAAGATGAAAGTACACCAAATATATATTATATGCTGTACATAAAATATCAAATTTCACCAAATATATATTATATACTGTCCATAAAATATCAAATTTCACCAAATATATATTATATACTGTACATGTAATATCAAATTTCAAAAAATATATATTATATACTGTTCATAAAATATGAAAGTACACCAGAAATATATTATATACTGTACATAAAATATCAAATTTCACCAAGTATATATTATATGCTGTGTATAAAATATCAAATTTCACCAAATATATATTATATACCATACATAAAATATGAAAATACAGCAAATATATATTATATACTGAACATAAAATATCAAATTTCAACAAATATATATTATATGCCGTACATGAAATATCAAATTACACCAAATATATATTATATACTCTTCATAAAATATCAAATTTCAGAAAATATATACTATATACTGTATATAAAATATGAAAGTACACCAAATATATATTATATACTGTACATAAAATATGAAATTTCAATAAATTTATATTATATACTGTACATAAAATATCAAATTTCACCAAATAAATATTATATACTGTCCATAAAATATCAAATTTCACCAAATACATATTATATACTGTACATATAATATCAAATTTCAAAAAATATATATTGTATACTGTACATAGAAAATGAAAGTACACCAAAAATATATTATATACTGTACATAAAATATAAAATTTCACCAAATATATATTATATACTGTACATAAAATATCAAATTTCACCAAATATATTTGATGTACTGTATATAAAATATCAAATTTCACCAAATGTATATTATATACTATACATAAAATATGAAAATACAGCAAATACATATTATATACTGTACATAAAATATCAAATTTCACCAAATATATATTATATACTGTCCATAAAATATCAAATTCCACGAAATATATATTATATACTGTACATAAAATATCAAATTTCAAAAAATATATATTACATACTGTACATAAAAGATGAAAGTACACCAAATATATATTATATACTGTACATAAAATATCAAATTTCACCAAATATATATTATATACAGTACAGAAAATATCAAATTTCACCAAATATATATTGTATACTGTACATAAAATATGAAAGTACCCCAAAAATATGTTATCTACTGTACATAAAATATGAAAGTACACCAAATATATATTATATACTCTACATAATATATCAAAGTACAGCAAATATATATTATATACTGTAAATAAAATATTAAAGTACACCAAAAGCATATTATATACTGTACAAAATATCAAATTTAACCAAATATATAATATGTATTGTACATAAATTATGAAAGTACACCAAATATATATAACATACTGTACATAAAATATCAAATTTCACCAAATATGTTTGATATACTGTATATAAAATATCAAATTTCACCAAATGTATATTATATACTATACATAAAATATGAAAATACAGCAAATACATATTATATACTGTACATAAAATATCAAATTTCTCCAAATATATATTATATGCTGTCCATAAAATATCAAATTTCATGAAATATATATTATATACTGTACATATAATATCAAATTTCAAAAAATATATATTACATACTGTACATAAAAGATGAAAGTACACCAAATATATATTATATGCTGTACATAAAATATCAAATTTCACCAAATATATATTATATACTGTCCATAAAATATCAAATTCCACGAAATATATATTATATACTGTACATAAAATATCAAATTTCAAAAAATATATATTATATATTGTACATAAAAGATGAAAGTACACCAAATATATATTATGTACTGTACATAAAATATCATATTTCACCAAATATATATTATATACAGTACAGAAAATATCAAATTTCACCAAATATATATTGTATACTGTACATAAAATATGAAAGTACCCCAAAAATATGTTATCTACTGTACATAAAATATGAAAGTACACCAAATATATATTATATACTCTACATAATATATCAAAGTACAGCAAATATATATTATATACTGTAAATAAAATATGAAAGTACACCAAAAGCATATTATATACTGTACAAAATATCAAATTTAACCAAATATATAATATGTATTGTACATAAATTATGAAAGTACACCAAATATATATAACATACTGTACATAAAATATCAAATTTCACCAAATATGTTTGATATACTGTATATAAAATATCAAATTTCACCAAATGTATATTATATACTATACATAAAATATGAAAATACAGCAAATACATATTATATACTGTACATAAAATATCAAATTTCTCCAAATATATATTATATACTGTCCATAAAATATCAAATTCCACGAAATATATATTATATACTGAACATAAAATATCAAATTTCAACAAATATATATTATATGCCGTACATGAAATATCAAATTTCACCAAATATATATTATATACTGTTCATAAAATATCAAATTTCAGAAAATATATTCTATATACTGTATATAAAATATGAAAGTACACCAAATATATATTATATACTGTACATAAAATATGAAATTTCAATAAATTTATATTATATACTGTACATAAAATATCAAATTTCACCAAATAAATATTATATACTGTCCATAAAATATCAAATTTCACCAAATACATATTATATACTGTACATATAATATCAAATTTCAAAAAATATATATTGTATACTGTACATAGAAAATGAAAGTTCACCAAAAATATATTATATACTGTACATAAAATATAAAATTTCACCAAATATATATTATATACTGTACATAAAATATCAAATTTCACCAAGTATATATTATATGCTGTGTATAAAATATCAAATTTCACCAAATATATATTATATACCATACATAAAATATGAAAATACAGCAAATATATATTATATACTGAACATAAAATATCAAATTTCAACAAATATATATTATATGCCGTACATGAAATATCAAATTACACCAAATATATATTATATACTCTTCATAAAATATCAAATTTCAGAAAATATATACTATATACTGTATATAAAATATGAAAGTACACCAAATATATATTATATACTGTACATAAAATATGAAATTTCAATAAATTTATATTATATACTGTACATAAAATATCAAATTTCACCAAATAAATATTATATACTGTCCATAAAATATCAAATTTCACCAAATACATATTATATACTGTACATATAATATCAAATTTCAAAAAATATATATTGTATACTGTACATAGAAAATGAAAGTACACCAAAAATATATTATATACTGTACATAAAATATAAAATTTCACCAAATATATATTATATACTGTACATAAAATATCAAATTTCACCAAATATATTTGATGTACTGTATATAAAATATCAAATTTCACCAAATGTATATTATATACTATACATAAAATATGAAAATACAGCAAATACATATTATATACTGTACATAAAATATCAAATTTCACCAAATATATATTATATACTGTCCATAAAATATCAAATTCCACGAAATATATATTATATACTGTACATAAAATATCAAATTTCAAAAAATATATATTACATACTGTACATAAAAGATGAAAGTACACCAAATATATATTATATACTGTACATAAAATATCAAATTTCACCAAATATATATTATATACAGTACAGAAAATATCAAATTTCACCAAATATATATTGTATACTGTACATAAAATATGAAAGTACCCCAAAAATATGTTATCTACTGTACATAAAATATGAAAGTACACCAAATATATATTATATACTCTACATAATATATCAAAGTACAGCAAATATATATTATATACTGTAAATAAAATATGAAAGTACACCAAAAGCATATTATATACTGTACAAAATATCAAATTTAACCAAATATATAATATGTATTGTACATAAATTATGAAAGTACACCAAATATATATAACATACTGTACATAAAATATCAAATTTCACCAAATATGTTTGATATACTGTATATAAAATATCAAATTTCACCAAATGTATATTATATACTATACATAAAATATGAAAATACAGCAAATACATATTATATACTGTACATAAAATATCAAATTTCTCCAAATATATATTATATGCTGTCCATAAAATATCAAATTTCATGAAATATATATTATATACTGTACATATAATATCAAATTTCAAAAAATATATATTACATACTGTACATAAAAGATGAAAGTACACCAAATATATATTATATGCTGTACATAAAATATCAAATTTCACCAAATATATATTATATACTGTCCATAAAATATCAAATTCCACGAAATATATATTATATACTGTACATAAAATATCAAATTTCAAAAAATATATATTATATATTGTACATAAAAGATGAAAGTACACCAAATGTATATTATGTACTGTACATAAAATATCATATTTCACCAAATATATATTATATACAGTACAGAAAATATCAAATTTCACCAAATATATATTGTATACTGTACATAAAATATGAAAGTACCCCAAAAATATGTTATCTACTGTACATAAAATATGAAAGTACACCAAATATATATTATATACTCTACATAATATATCAAAGTACAGCAAATATATATTATATACTGTAAATAAAATATGAAAGTACACCAAAAGCATATTATATACTGTACAAAATATCAAATTTAAGCAAATATATAATATGTATTGTACATAAATTATGAAAGTACACCAAATATATATAACATACTGTACATAAAATATCAAATTTCACCAAATATATTTGATATACTGTATATAAAATATCAAATTTCACCAAATGTATATTATATACTATACATAAAATATGAAAATACAGCAAATACATATTATATACTGTACATAAAATATCAAATTTCTCCAAATATATATTATATACTGTCCATAAAATATCAAATTTCATGAAATATATATTATATACTGTACATATAATATCAAATTTCAAAAAATATATATTACATACTGTACATAAAAGATGAAAGTACACCAAATATATATTATATGCTGTACATAAAATATCAAATTTCACCAAATATATATTATATACTGTCCATAAAATATCAAATTCCACGAAATATATATTATATACTGTACATAAAATATCAAATCTCAAAAAATATATATTACATACTGTACATAAAAGATGAAAGTACACCAAATATATATTATATACTGTACATAAAATATCAAATTTCACCAAATATATATTATATACAGTACAGAAAATATCAAATTTCACCAAATATATATTGTATACTGTACATAAAATATGAAAGTACCCCAAAAATATGTTCTCTACTGTACATAAAATATGAAAGTACACCAAATATATATTATATACTCTACATAAAATATCAAAGTACAGCAAATATATATTATATACTGTAAATAAAATATGAAAGTACACCAAAGGCATATTATATACTGTACACAAAATATCAAATTTAACAAAATATATATTATATATTGTACATAAATTATGAAAGTTCACTAAATATATATATCATACTGTACATAAAATATCAAATTTCACCAAATATATTTGATATACTGTATATAAAATATCAAATTTCAACAAATGTATATTATATACTATACATAAAATATGAAAATACAGCAAATACATATTATATACTGTACATAAAATATCAAATTTCACGAAATATATATTATATACTGTCCATAAAATATCAAATTCCACGAAATATATATTATATACTGTACATAAAATATCAAATTTCAAAAAATATATATTACATACTGTACATAAAAGATGAAAGTACACCAAATATATATTATATGCTGTACATAAAATATCAAATTTCACCAAATATATATTATATACTGTCCATAAAATATCAAATTTCACCAAATATATATTATATACTGTACATGTAATATCAAATTTCAAAAAATATATATTATATACTGTTCATAAAATATGAAAGTACACCAGAAATATATTATATACTGTACATAAAATATCAAATTTCACCAAGTATATATTATATGCTGTGTATAAAATATCAAATTTCACCAAATATATATTATATACCATACATAAAATATGAAAATACAGCAAATATATATTATATACTGAACATAAAATATCAAATTTCAACAAATATATATTATATGCCGTACATGAAATATCAAATTACACCAAATATATATTATATACTCTTCATAAAATATCAAATTTCAGAAAATATATACTATATACTGTATATAAAATATGAAAGTACACCAAATATATATTATATACTGTACATAAAATATGAAATTTCAATAAATTTATATTATATACTGTACATAAAATATCAAATTTCACCAAATAAATATTATATACTGTCCATAAAATATCAATTTTCACCAAATACATATTATATACTGTACATATAATATCAAATTTCAAAAAATATATATTGTATACTGTACATAGAAAATGAAAGTACACCAAAAATATATTATATACTGTACATAAAATATAAAATTTCACCAAATATATATTATATACTGTACATAAAATATCAAATTTCACCAAATATATTTGATGTACTGTATATAAAATATCAAATTTCACCAAATGTATATTATATACTATACATAAAATATGAAAATACAGCAAATACATATTATATACTGTACATAAAATATCAAATTTCACCAAATATATATTATATACTGTCCATAAAATATCAAATTCCACGAAATATATATTATATACTGTACATAAAATATCAAATTTCAAAAAATATATATTACATACTGTACATAAAAGATGAAAGTACACCAAATATATATTATATACTGTACATAAAATATCAAATTTCACCAAATATATATTATATACAGTACAGAAAATATCAAATTTCACCAAATATATATTGTATACTGTACATAAAATATGAAAGTACCCCAAAAATATGTTATCTACTGTACATAAAATATGAAAGTACACCAAATATATATTATATACTCTACATAATATATCAAAGTACAGCAAATATATATTATATACTGTAAATAAAATATTAAAGTACACCAAAAGCATATTATATACTGTACAAAATATCAAATTTAACCAAATATATAATATGTATTGTACATAAATTATGAAAGTACACCAAATATATATAACATACTGTACATAAAATATCAAATTTCACCAAATATGTTTGATATACTGTATATAAAATATCAAATTTCACCAAATGTATATTATATACTATACATAAAATATGAAAATACAGCAAATACATATTATATACTGTACATAAAATATCAAATTTCTCCAAATATATATTATATGCTGTCCATAAAATATCAAATTTCATGAAATATATATTATATACTGTACATATAATATCAAATTTCAAAAAATATATATTACATACTGTACATAAAAGATGAAAGTACACCAAATATATATTATATGCTGTACATAAAATATCAAATTTCACCAAATATATATTATATACTGTCCATAAAATATCAAATTCCACGAAATATATATTATATACTGTACATAAAATATCAAATTTCAAAAAATATATATTATATATTGTACATAAAAGATGAAAGTACACCAAATATATATTATGTACTGTACATAAAATATCATATTTCACCAAATATATATTATATACAGTACAGAAAATATCAAATTTCACCAAATATATATTGTATACTGTACATAAAATATGAAAGTACCCCAAAAATATGTTATCTACTGTACATAAAATATGAAAGTACACCAAATATATATTATATACTCTACATAATATATCAAAGTACAGCAAATATATATTATATACTGTAAATAAAATATGAAAGTACACCAAAAGCATATTATATACTGTACAAAATATCAAATTTAACCAAATATATAATATGTATTGTACATAAATTATGAAAGTACACCAAATATATATAACATACTGTACATAAAATATCAAATTTCACCAAATATGTTTGATATACTGTATATAAAATATCAAATTTCACCAAATGTATATTATATACTATACATAAAATATGAAAATACAGCAAATACATATTATATACTGTACATAAAATATCAAATTTCTCCAAATATATATTATATACTGTCCATAAAATATCAAATTCCACGAAATATATATTATATACTGAACATAAAATATCAAATTTCAACAAATATATATTATATGCCGTACATGAAATATCAAATTTCACCAAATATATATTATATACTGTTCATAAAATATCAAATTTCAGAAAATATATTCTATATACTGTATATAAAATATGAAAGTACACCAAATATATATTATATACTGTACATAAAATATGAAATTTCAATAAATTTATATTATATACTGTACATAAAATATCAAATTTCACCAAATAAATATTATATACTGTCCATAAAATATCAAATTTCACCAAATACATATTATATACTGTACATATAATATCAAATTTCAAAAAATATATATTGTATACTGTACATAGAAAATGAAAGTTCACCAAAAATATATTATATACTGTACATAAAATATAAAATTTCACCAAATATATATTATATACTGTACATAAAATATCAAATTTCACCAAATATATTTGATGTACTGTATATAAAATATCAAATTTCACCAAATGTATATTATATACTATACATAAAATATGAAAATACAGCAAATACATATTATATACTGTACATAAAATATCAAATTTCACCAAATATATATTATATACTGTCCATAAAATATCAAATTCCACGAAATATATATTATATACTGTACATAAAATATCAAATTTCAAAAAATATATATTACATACTGTACATAAAAGATGAAAGTACACCAAATATATATTATATACTGTACATAAAATATCAAATTTCACCAAATATATATTATATACAGTACAGAAAATATCAAATTTCACCAAATATATATTGTATACTGTACATAAAATATGAAAGTACCCCAAAAATATGTTATCTACTGTACATAAAATATGAAAGTACACCAAATATATATTATATACTCTACATAATATATCAAAGTACAGCAAATATATATTATATACTGTAAATAAAATATGAAAGTACACCAAAAGCATATTATATACTGTACAAAATATCAAATTTAACCAAATATATAATATGTATTGTACATAAATTATGAAAGTACACCAAATATATATAACATACTGTACATAAAATATCAAATTTCACCAAATATATTTGATATACTGTATATAAAATATCAAATTTCACCAAATGTATATTATATACTATACATAAAATATGAAAATACAGCAAATACATATTATATACTGTACATAAAATATCAAATTTCTCCAAATATATATTATATACTGTCCATAAAATATCAAATTTCATGAAATATATATTATATACTGTACATATAATATCAAATTTCAAAAAATATATATTACATACTGTACATAAAAGATGAAAGTACACCAAATATATATTATATGCTGTACATAAAATATCAAATTTCACCAAATATATATTATATACTGTCCATAAAATATCAAATTCCACGAAATATATATTATATACTGTACATAAAATATCAAATTTCAAAAAATATATATTACATACTGTACATAAAAGATGAAAGTACACCAAATATATATTATATACTGTACATAAAATATCAAATTTCACCAAATATATATTATATACAGTACAGAAAATATCAAATTTCACCAAATATATATTGTATACTGTACATAAAATATGAAAGTACCCCAAAAATATGTTCTCTACTGTACATAAAATATGAAAGTACACCAAATATATATTATATACTCTACATAAAATATCAAAGTACAGCAAATATATATTATATACTGTAAATAAAATATGAAAGTACACCAAAGGCATATTATATACTGTACACAAAATATCAAATTTAACCAAATATATAATATGTATTGTACATAAATTATGAAAGTACACCAAATATATATAACATACTGTACATAAAATATCAAATTTCACCAAATATATTTGATATACTGTATATAAAATATCAAATTTCACCAAAGGTATATTATATACTATACATAAAATATGAAAATACAGCAAATACATATTATATACTGTACATAAAATATCAAATTTCACCAAATATATATTATATACTGTCCATAAAATATCAAATTTCACGAAATATATATTATATACTGTACATATAATATCAAATTTCAAAAAATATATATTACATACTGTACATAAAAGATGAAAGTACACCAAATATATATTATATGCTGCACATAAAATATCAAATTTCACCAAATATATATTATATACTGTACATGTAATATCAAATTTCAAAAAATATATATTATATACTGTTCATAAAATATGAAAGTACACCAGAAATATATTATATACTGTACATAAAATATCAAATTTCACCAAGTATATATTATATGCTGTGTATAAAATATCAAATTTCACCAAATATATATTATATACCGTACATAAAATATGAAAATACAGCAAATATATATTACATACTGAACATAAAATATCAAATTTCAACAAATATATATTATATGCCGTACATGAAATATCAAATTTCCCCAAATATATATTATATACTGTCCATAAAATATCAAATTCCACGAAATATATATTATATACTGTACATAAAATATCAAATTTCAAAAAATATATATTACATACTGTACATAAAAGATGAAAGTACACCAAATATATATTATATACTGTACATAAAATATCAAATTTCACCAAATATATATTATATACAGTACAGAAAATATCAAATTTCACCAAATATATATTGTATACTGTACATAAAATATGAAAGTACCCCAAAAATATGTTCTCTACTGTACATAAAATATGAAAGTACACCAAATATATATTATATACTCTACATAAAATATCAAAGTACAGCAAATATATATTATATACTGTAAATAAAATATGAAAGTACACCAAAGGCATATTATATACTGTACACAAAATATCAAATTTAACCAAATATATAATATGTATTGTACATAAATTATGAAAGTACACCAAATATATATAACATACTGTACATAAAATATCAAATTTCACCAAATATATTTGATATACTGTATATAAAATATCAAATTTCACCAAAGGTATATTATATACTATACATAAAATATGAAAATACAGCAAATACATATTATATACTGTACATAAAATATCAAATTTCACCAAATATATATTATATACTGTCCATAAAATATCAAATTTCACGAAATATATATTATATACTGTACATATAATATCAAATTTCAAAAAATATATATTACATACTGTACATAAAAGATGAAAGTACACCAAATATATATTATATGCTGCACATAAAATATCAAATTTCACCAAATATATATTATATACTGTACATGTAATATCAAATTTCAAAAAATATATATTATATACTGTTCATAAAATATGAAAGTACACCAGAAATATATTATATACTGTACATAAAATATCAAATTTCACCAAGTATATATTATATGCTGTGTATAAAATATCAAATTTCACCAAATATATATTATATACCGTACATAAAATATGAAAATACAGCAAATATATATTACATACTGAACATAAAATATCAAATTTCAACAAATATATATTATATGCCGTACATGAAATATCAAATTTCACCAAATATATATTATATACTGTTCATAAAATATCAAATTTCAGAAAATATATACTATATACTGTATATAAAATATGAAAGTACACCAAATATATATTATATACTGTACATAAAATATGAAATTTCAATAAATTTATATTATATACTGTACATAAAATATCAAATTTCACCAAATATATATTATATACTGTACATAAAATATCAAATTTCACCAAATATATTTGATGTACTGTATATAAAATATCAAATTTCACCAAATGTATATTATATACTGTACATGTAATATGAAAATACAGCAAATACATATTATATACTGTACATAAAATATCAAATTTCACCAAATATATATTATATACTGTCCATAAAATATCAAATTCCACGAAATATATATTATATACTGTACATAAAATATCAAATTTCAAAAAATATATATTACATACCGTACATAAAAGATGAAAGTACACCAAATATATATTATATACTGTACATAAAATATCAAATTTCACCAAATATATATTATATACAGTACAGAAAATATCAAATTTCACCAAATATATATTATATACTGTCCATAAAATATCAAATTTCACCAAATATATATTATATACTGTCCATAAAATATCAAATTTCACCAAATATATATTATATACTGTACATGTAATATCAAATTTCAAAAAATATATATTATATACTGTTCATAAAATATGAAAGTACACCAGAAATATATTATATACTGTACATAAAATATCAAATTTCACCAAGTATATATTATATGCTGTGTATAAAATGTCAAATTTCACCAAATATATATTATATACCGTACATAAAATATGAAAATACAGCAAATATATATTACATACTGAACATAAAATATCAAATTTCAACAAATATATATTATATGCCGTACATGAAATATCAAATTTCACCAAATATATGTTGTATACTGTACATAAAATATGAAAGTACCCCAAAAATATGTTATCTACTGTACATAAAATATGAAAGTACACCAAATATATATTATATACTCTACATAATATATCAAAGTACAGCAAATATATATTATATACTGTAAATAAAATATGAAAGTACACCAAAAGCATATTATATACTGTACAAAACATCAAATTTAACCAAATATATAATATGTATTGTACATAAATTATGAAAGTACACCAAATATATATAACATACTGTACATAAAATATCAAATTTCACCAAATATGTTTGATATACTGTATATAAAATATCAAATTTCACCAAATGTATATTATATACTATACATAAAATATGAAAATACAGCAAATACATATTATCTACTGTACATAAAATATCAAATTTCTCCAAATATATATTATATACTGTCCATATAATATCAAATTCCACGAAATATATATTATATACTGAACATAAAATATCAAATTTCAACAAATATATATTATATGCCGTACATGAAATATCAAATTTCACCAAATATATATTATATACTGTTCATAAAATATCAAATTTCAGAAAATATATACTATATACTGTATATAAAATATGAAAGTACACCAAATATATATTATATACTGTACATAAAATATGAAATTTCAATAAATTTATATTATATACTGTACATAAAATATCAAATTTCACCAAATAAATATTAAATACTGTCCATAAAATATCAAATTTCACCAAATACATATTATATACTGTACATATAATATCAAATTTCAAAAAATATATATTGTATACTGTACATAGAAAATGAAAGTACACCAAAAATATATTATATACTGTACATAAAATATAAAATTTCACCAAATATATATTATATACTGTACATAAAATATCAAATTTCACCAAATATATTTGATGTACTGTATATAAAATATCAAATTTCACCAAATGTATATTATATACTATACATAAAATATGAAAATACAGCAAATACATATTATATACTGTACATAAAATATCAAATTTCACCAAATATATATTATATACTGTCCATAAAATATCAAATTCCACGAAATATATATTATATACTGTACATAAAATATCAAATTTCAAAAAATATATATTACATACTGTACATAAAAGATGAAAGTACACCAAATATATATTATATACTGTACATAAAATATCAAATTTCACCAAATATATATTATATACAGTACAGAAAATATCAAATTTCACCAAATATATATTGTATACTGTACATAAAATATGAAAGTACCCCAAAAATATGTTATCTACTGTACATAAAATATGAAAGTACACCAAATATATATTATATACTCTACATAATATATCAAAGTACAGCAAATATATATTATATACTGTAAATAAAATATGAATGTACACCAAAAGCATATTATATACTGTACAAAATATCAAATTTAACCAAATATATAATATGTATTGTACATAAATTATGAAAGTACACCAAATATATATAACATACTGTACATAAAATATCAAATTTCACCAAATATGTTTGATATACTGTATATAAAATATAAAATTTCACCAAATGTATATTATATACTATACATAAAATATTAAAATACAGCAAATACATATTATATACTGTACATAAAATATCAAATTTCTCCAAATATATATTATATACTGTCCATAAAATATCAAATTTCATGAAATATATATTATATACTGTACATATAATATCAAATTTCAAAAAATATATATTACATACTGTACATAAAAGATGAAAGTACACCAAATATATATTATATGCTGTACATAAAATATCAAATTTCACCAAATATATATTATATACTGTCCATAAAATATCAAATTCCACGAAATATATATTATATACTGTACATTAAATATCAAATTTCAAAAAATATATATTACATATTGTACATAAAAGATGAAAGTACACCAAATATATATTATATACTGTACATAAAATATCAAATTTCACCAAATATATATTATATACAGTACAGAAAATATCAAATTTCACCAAATATATATTGTATACTGTACATAAAATATGAAAGTACCCCAAAAATATGTTATCTACTGTACATAAAATATGAAAGTACACCAAATATATATTATATACTCTACATAATATATCAAAGTACAGCAAATATATATTATATACTGTAAATAAAATATGAAAGTACACCAAAAGCATATTATATACTGTACAAAATATCAAATTTAACCAAATATATAATATGTATTGTACATAAATTATGAAAGTACACCAAATATATATAACATACTGTACATAAAATATCAAATTTCACCAAATATGTTTGATATACTGTATATAAAATATCAAATTTCACCAAATGTATATTATATACTATACATAAAATATGAAAATACAGCAAATACATATTATATACCGTACATAAAATATCAAATTTCTCCAAATATATATTATATACTGTCCATAAAATATCAAATCCCACGAAATATATATTATATACTGAACATAAAATATCAAATTTCAACAAATATATATTATATGCCGTACATGAAATATCAAATTTCACCAAATATATATTATATACTGTTCATAAAATATCAAATTTCAGAAAATATATACTATATACTGTATATAAAATATGAAAGTACACCAAATATATATTATATACTGTACATAAAATATGAAATTTCAATAAATTTATATTATATACTGTACATAAAATATCAAATTTCACCAAATAAATATTATATACTGTCCATAAAATATCAAATTTCACCAAATACATATTATATACTGTACATATAATATCAAATTTCAAAAAATATATATTGTATACTGTACATAGAAAATGAAAGTTCACCAAAAATATATTATATACTGTACATAAAATATAAAATTTCACCAAATATATATTATATACTGTACATAAAATATCAAGTTTCACCAAATATATTTGATGTACTGTATATAAAATATCAAATTTCACCAAATGTATATTATATACTATACATAAAATATGAAAATACAGCAAATACATATTATATACTGTACATAAAATATCAAATTTCACCAAATATATATTATATACTGTCTATAAAATATCAAATTTCACGAAATATATATTATATACTGTACATATAATATCAAATTTCAAAAAATATATATTACATACTGTACATAAAAGATGAAAGTACACCAAATATATATTATATGCTGCACATAAAATATCAAATTTCACCAAATATATATTATATACTGTACATGTAATATCAAATTTCAAAAAATATATATTATATACTGTTCATAAAATATGAAAGTACACCAGAAATATATTATATACTGTACATAAAATATCAAATTTCACCAAGTATATATTATATGCTGTGTATAAAATATCAAATTTCACCAAATATATATTATATACTGTCCATAAAATATCAAATTCCACGAAATATATATTATATACTGTACATAAAATATCAAATTTCAAAAAATATATATTACATACTGTACATAAAAGATGAAAGTACACCAAATATATATTATATACTGTACATAAAATATCAAATTTCACCAAATATATATTATATACAGTACAGAAAATATCAAATTTCACCAAATATATATTGTATACTGTACATAAAATATGAAAGTACCCCAAAAATATGTTATCTACTGTACATAAAATATGAAAGTACACCAAATATATATTATATACTCTACATAATATATCAAAGTACAGCAAATATATATTATATACTGTAAATAAAATATGAATGTACACCAAAAGCATATTATATACTGTACAAAATATCAAATTTAACCAAATATATAATATGTATTGTACATAAATTATGAAAGTACACCAAATATATATAACATACTGTACATAAAATATCAAATTTCACCAAATATGTTTGATATACTGTATATAAAATATCAAATTTCACCAAATGTATATTATATACTATACATAAAATATTAAAATACAGCAAATACATATTATATACTGTACATAAAATATCAAATTTCTCCAAATATATATTATAAACTGTCCATAAAATATCAAATTTCATGAAATATATATTATATACTGTACATATAATATCAAATTTCAAAAAATATATATTACATACTGTACATAAAAGATGAAAGTACACCAAATATATATTATATGCTGTACATAAAATATCAAATTTCACCAAATATATATTATATACTGTCCATAAAATATCAAATTCCACGAAATATATATTATATACTGTACATAAAATATCAAATTTCAAAAAATATATATTACATATTGTACATAAAAGATGAAAGTACACCAAATATATATTATATACTGTACATAAAATATCAAATTTCACCAAATATATATTATATACAGTACAGAAAATATCAAATTTCACCAAATATATATTGTATACTGTACATAAAATATGAAAGTACCCCAAAAATATGTTATCTACTGTACATAAAATATGAAAGTACACCAAATATATATTATATACTCTACATAATATATCAAAGTACAGTAAATATATATTATATACTGTAAATAAAATATGAAAGTACACCAAAAGCATATTATATACTGTACAAAATATCAAATTTAACCAAATATATAATATGTATTGTACATAAATTATGAAAGTACACCAAATATATATAACATACTGTACATAAAATATCAAATTTCACCAAATATGTTTGATATACTGTATATAAAATATCAAATTTCACCAAATGTATATTATATACTATACATAAAATATGAAAATACAGCAAATACATATTATATACTGTACATAAAATATCAAATTTCTCCAAATATATATTATATACTGTCCATAAAATATCAAATTCCACGAAATATATATTATATACTGAACATAAAATATCAAATTTCAACAAATATATATTATATGCCGTACATGAAATATCAAATTTCACCAAATATATATTATATACTGTTCATAAAATATCAAATTTCAGAAAATATATACTATATACTGTATATAAAATATGAAAGTACACCAAATATATATTATATACTGTACATAAAATATGAAATTTCAATAAATTTATATTATATACTGTACATAAAATATCAAATTTCACCAAATAAATATTATATACTGTCCATAAAATATCAAATTTCACCAAATACATATTATATACTGTACATATAATATCAAATTTCAAAAAATATATATTGTATACTGTACATAGAAAATGAAAGTTCACCAAAAATATATTATATACTGTACATAAAATATAAAATTTCACCAAATATATATTATATACTGTACATAAAATATCAAATTTCACCAAATATATTTGATGTACTGTATATAAAATATCAAATTTCACCAAATGTATATTATATACTATACATAAAATATGAAAATACAGCAAATACATATTATATACTGTACATAAAATATCAAATTTCACCAAATATATATTATATACTGTCCATAAAATATCAAATTTCACGAAATATATATTATATACTGTACATATAATATCAAATTTCAAAAAATATATATTACATACTGTACATAAAAGATGAAAGTACACCAAATATATATTATATGCTGCACATAAAATATCAAATTTCACCAAATATATATTATATACTGTACATGTAATATCAAATTTCAAAAAATATATATTATATACTGTTCATAAAATATGAAAGTACACCAGAAATATATTATATACTGTACATAAAATATCAAATTTCACCAAGTATATATTATATGCTGTGTATAAAATATCAAATTTCACCAAATATATATTATATACCGTACATAAAATATGAAAATACAGCAAATATATATTACATACTGAACATAAAATATCAAATTTCAACAAATATATATTATATGCCGTACATGAAATATAAAATTTCACCAAATATATATTATATACTGTTCATAAAATATCAAATTTCAGAAAATATATACTATATACTGTATATAAAATATGAAAGTACACCAAATATATATTATATACTGTACATAAAATATGAAATTTCAATAAATTTATATTATATACTGTACATAAAATATCAAATTTCACCAAATATATATTATATACTGTACATAAAATATCAAATTTCACCAAATATATTTGATGTACTGTATATAAAATATCAAATTTCACCAAATGTATATTATATACTGTACATGTAATATGAAAATACAGCAAATACATATTATATACTGTACATAAAATATCAAATTTCACCAAATATATATTATATACTGTCCATAAAATATCAAATTCCACGAAATATATATTATATACTGTACATAAAATATCAAATTTCAAAAAATATATATTACATACCGTACATAAAAGATGAAAATACACCAAATATATATTATATACTGTACATAAAATATCAAATTTCACCAAATATATATTATATACAGTACAGAAAATATCAAATTTCACCAAATATATATTATATACTGTCCATAAAATATCAAATTTCACCAAATATATATTATATACTGTCCATAAAATATCAAATTTCACCAAATATATATTATATACTGTACATGTAATATCAAATTTCAAAAAATATATATTATATACTGTTCATAAAATATGAAAGTACACCAGAAATATATTATATACTGTACATAAAATATCAAATTTCACCAAGTATATATTATATGCTGTGTATAAAATATCAAATTTCACCAAATATATATTATATACCGTACATAAAATATGAAAATACAGCAAATATATATTACATACTGAACATAAAATATCAAATTTCAACAAATATATATTATATGCCGTACATGAAATATCAAATTTCACCAAATATATATTGTATACTGTACATAAAATATGAAAGTACCCCAAAAATATGTTATCTACTGTACATAAAATATGAAAGTACACCAAATATATATTATATACTCTACATAATATATCAAAGTACAGCAAATATATATTATATACTGTAAATAAAATATGAAAGTACACCAAAAGCATATTATATACTGTACAAAACATCAAATTTAACCAAATATATAATATGTATTGTACATAAATTATGAAAGTACACCAAATATATATAACATACTGTACATAAAATATCAAATTTCACCAAATATGTTTGATATACTGTATATAAAATATCAAATTTCACCAAATGTATATTATATACTATACATAAAATATGAAAATACAGCAAATACATATTAGATACTGTACATAAAATATCAAATTTCTCCAAATATATATTATATACTGTCCATAAAATATCAAATTCCACGAAATATATATTATATACTGAACATAAAATATCAAATTTCAACAAATATATATTATATGCCGTACATGAAATATCAAATTTCACCAAATATATATTATATACTGTTCATAAAATATCAAATTTCAGAAAATATATACTATATACTGTATATAAAATATGAAAGTACACCAAATATATATTATATACTGTACATAAAATATGAAATTTCAATAAATTTATATTATATACTGTACATAAAATATCAAATTTCACCAAATAAATATTAAATACTGTCCATAAAATATCAAATTTCACCAAATACATATTATATACTGTACATATAATATCAAATTTCAAAAAATATATATTGTATACTGTACATAGAAAATGAAAGTACACCAAAAATATATTATATACTGTACATAAAATATAAAATTTCACCAAATATATATTATATACTGTACATAAAATATCAAATTTCACCAAATATATTTGATGTACTGTATATAAAATATCAAATTTCACCAAATGTATATTATATACTATACATAAAATATGAAAATACAGCAAATACATATTATATACTGTACATAAAATATCAAATTTCACCAAATATATATTATATACTGTCCATAAAATATCAAATTCCACGAAATATATATTATATACTGTACATAAAATATCAAATTTCAAAAAATATATATTACATACTGTACATAAAAGATGAAAGTACACCAAATATATATTATATACTGTACATAAAATATCAAATTTCACCAAATATATATTATATACAGTACAGAAAATATCAAATTTCACCAAATATATATTGTATACTGTACATAAAATATGAAAGTACCCCAAAAATATGTTATCTACTGTACATAAAATATGATAGTACACCAATTATATATTATATACTCTACATAATATATCAAAGTACAGCAAATATATATTATATACTGTAAATAAAATATGAATGTACACCAAAAGCATATTATATACCGTACAAAATATCAAATTTAACCAAATATATAATATGTATTGTACATAAATTATGAAAGTACACCAAATATATATAACATACTGTACATAAAATATCAAATTTCACCAAATATGTTTGATATACTGTATATAAAATATCAAATTTCACCAAATGTATATTATATACTATACATAAAATATTAAAATACAGCAAATACATATTATATACTGTACATAAAATATCAAATTTCTCCAAATATATATTATATACTGTCCATAAAATATCAAATTTCATGAAATATATATTATATACTGTACATATAATATCAAATTTCAAAAAATATATATTACATACTGTACATAAAAGATGAAAGTACACCAAATATATATTATATGCTGTACATAAAATATCAAATTTCACCAAATATATATTATATACTGTCCATAAAATATCAAATTCCACGAAATATATATTATATACTGTACATAAAATATCAAATTTCAAAAAATATATATTACATATTGTACATAAAAGATGAAAGTACACCAAATATATATTATATACTGTACATAAAATATCAAATTTCACCAAATATATATTATATACAGTACAGAAAATATCAAATTTCACCAAATATATATTGTATACTGTACATAAAATATGAAAGTACCCCAAAAATATGTTATCTACTGTACATAAAATATGAAAGTACACCAAATATATATTATATACTCTACATAATATATCAAAGTACAGCAAATATATATTATATACTGTAAATAAAATATGAAAGTACACCAAAAGCATATTATATACTGTACAAAATATCAAATTTAACCAAATATATAATATGTATTGTACATAAATTATGAAAGTACACCAAATATATATATCATACTGTACATAAAATATCAAATTTCACCAAATATGTTTGATATACTGTATATAAAATATCAAATTTCACCAAATGTATATTATATACTATACATAAAATATGAAAATACAGCAAATACATATTATATACTGTACATAAAATATCAAATTTCTCCAAATATATATTATATACTGTCCATAAAATATCAAATTCCACGAAATATATATTATATACTGAACATAAAATATCAAATTTCAACAAATATATATTATATGCCGTACATGAAATATCAAATTTCACCAAATATATATTATATACTGTTCATAAAATATCAAATTTCAGAAAATATATACTATATACTGTATATAAAATATGAAAGTACACCAAATATATATTATATACTGTACATAAAATATGAAATTTCAATAAATTTATATAATATACTGTACATAAAATATCAAATTTCACCAAATAAATATTATATACTGTCCATAAAATATCAAATTTCACCAAATACATATTATATACTGTACATATAATATCAAATTTCAAAAAATATATATTGTATACTGTACATAGAAAATGAAAGTTCACCAAAAATATATTATATACTGTACATAAAATATAAAATTTCACCAAATATATATTATATACTGTACATAAAATATCAAATTTCACCAAATATATTTGATGTACTGTATATAAAATATCAAATTTCACCAAATGTATATTATATAGTATACATAAAATATGAAAATACAGCAAATACATATTATATACTGTACATAAAATATCAAATTTCACCAAATATATATTATATACTGTCCATAAAATATCAAATTCCACGAAATATATATTATATACTGTACGTAAAATATCAAATTTCAAAAAATATATATTACATACTGTACATAAAAGATGAAAGTACACCAAATATATATTATATACTGTACATAAAATATCAAATTTCACCAAATATATATTACATACAGTACAGAAAATATCAAATTTCACCAAATATATATTGTATACTGTACATAAAATATGAAAGTACCCCAAAAATATGTTATCTACTGTACATAAAATATGAAAGTACACCAAATATATATTATATACTCTACATAATATATCAAAGTACAGCAAATATATATTATATACTGTAAATAAAATATGAAAGTACACCAAAAGCATATTATATACTGTACAAAATATCAAATTTAACCAAATATATAATATGTATTGTACATAAATTATGAAAGTACACCAAATATATATAACATACTGTACATAAAATATCAAATTTCACCAAATATATTTGATATACTGTATATAAAATATCAAATTTCACCAAAAGTATATTATATACTATACATAAAATATGAAAATACAGCAAATACATATTATATACTGTACATAAAATATCAAATTTCACCAAATATATATTAAATACTGTCAATAAAATATCAAATTCCACGAAATATATATTATATACTGTACATAAAATATCAAATTTCAAAAAATAAATATTACATAATGTACATAAAAGATGAAAGTACACCAAATATATATTATATGCTGTACAAAAAATATCAAATTTCACCAAATATATATTATATACTGTCCATAAAATATCAAATTTCACCAAATATATATTATATACTGTACATATAATATCAAATTTCAAAAAATATATATTACATACTGTACATAAAAGATGAAAGTACACCAAATATATATTATATGCTGCACATAAAATATCAAATTTCACCAAATATATATTATATACTGTCCATAAAATATCAAATTTCACCAAATATATATTATATACTGTACATATATCAAATTTCAAAAAATATATATTATATACTGTTCATAAAATATGAAAGTACACCAGAAATATATTATATAATGTACATAAAATATCAAATTTCACCAAATATATATTGTATACTGTACATAAAATATGAAAGTACCACAAAAATATGTTATCTACTGTACATAAAATATGAAAGTACACCAAATATATATTATATACTCTACATAATATATCAAAGTACAGCAAATATATATTATATACTGTAAATAAAATATGAAAGTACACCAAAAGCATATTATATACTGTACAAAACATCAAATTTAACCAAATATATAATATGTATTGTACATAAATTATGAAAGTACACCAAATATATATAACATACTGTACATAAAATATCAAATTTCACCAAATATGTTTGATATACTGTATATAAAATATCAAATTTCACCAAATGTATATTATATACTATACATAAAATATGAAAATACAGCAAATACATATTAGATACTGTACATAAAATATCAAATTTCTCCAAATATATATTATATACTGTCCATAAAATATCAAATTCCACGAAATATATATTATATACTGAACATAAAATATCAAATTTCAACAAATATATATTATATGCCGTACATGAAATATCAAATTTCACCAAATATATATTATATACTGTTCATAAAATATCAAATTTCAGAAAATATATACTATATACTGTATATAAAATATGAAAGTACACCAAATATATATTATATACTGTACATAAAATATGAAATTTCAATAAATTTATATTATATACTGTACATAAAATATCAAATTTCACCAAATAAATATTAAATACTGTCCATAAAATATCAAATTTCACCAAATACATATTATATACTGTACATATAATATCAAATTTCAAAAAATATATATTGTATACTGTACATAGAAAATGAAAGTACACCAAAAATATATTATATACTGTACATAAAATATAAAATTTCACCAAATATATATTTTATACTGTACATAAAATATCAAATTTCACCAAATATATTTGATGTACTGTATATAAAATATCAAATTTCACCAAATGTATATTATATACTATACATAAAATATGAAAATACAGCAAATACATATTATATACTGTACATAAAATATCAAATTTCACCAAATATATATTATATACTGTCCATAAAATATCAAATTCCACGAAATATATATTATATACTGTACATAAAATATCAAATTTCAAAAAATATATATTACATACTGTACATAAAAGATGAAAGTACACCAAATATATATTATATACTGTACATAAAATATCAAATTTCACCAAATATATATTATATACAGTACAGAAAATATCAAATTTCACCAAATATATATTGTATACTGTACATAAAATATGAAAGTACCCCAAAAATATGTTATCTACTGTACATAAAATATGATAGTACACCAATTATATATTATATACTCTACATAATATATCAAAGTACAGCAAATATATATTATATACTGTAAATAAAATATGAATGTACACCAAAAGCATATTATATACCGTACAAAATATCAAATTTAACCAAATATATAATATGTATTGTACATAAATTATGAAAGTACACCAAATATATATAACATACTGTACATAAAATATCAAATTTCACCAAATATGTTTGATATACTGTATATAAAATATCAAATTTCACCAAATGTATATTATATACTATACATAAAATATTAAAATACAGCAAATACATATTATATACTGTACATAAAATATCAAATTTCTCCAAATATATATTATATACTGTCCATAAAATATCAAATTTCATGAAATATATATTATATACTGTACATATAATATCAAATTTCAAAAAATATATATTACATACTGTACATAAAAGATGAAAGTACACCAAATATATATTATATGCTGTACATAAAATATCAAATTTCACCAAATATATATTATATACTGTCCATAAAATATCAAATTCCACGAAATATATATTATATACTGTACATAAAATATCAAATTTCAAAAAATATATATTACATATTGTACATAAAAGATGAAAGTACACCAAATATATATTATATACTGTACATAAAATATCAAATTTCACCAAATATATATTATATACAGTACAGAAAATATCAAATTTCACCAAATATATATTGTATACTGTACATAAAATATGAAAGTACCCCAAAAATATGTTATCTACTGTACATAAAATATGAAAGTACACCAAATATATATTATATACTCTACATAATATATCAAAGTACAGCAAATATATATTATATACTGTAAATAAAATATGAAAGTACACCAAAAGCATATTATATACTGTACAAAATATCAAATTTAACCAAATATATAATATGTATTGTACATAAATTATGAAAGTACACCAAATATATATATCATACTGTACATAAAATATCAAATTTCACCAAATATGTTTGATATACTGTATATAAAATATCAAATTTCACCAAATGTATATTATATACTATACATAAAATATGAAAATACAGCAAATACATATTATATACTGTACATAAAATATCAAATTTCTCCAAATATATATTATATACTGTCCATAAAATATCAAATTCCACGAAATATATATTATATACTGAACATAAAATATCAAATTTCAACAAATATATATTATATGCCGTACATGAAATATCAAATTTCACCAAATATATATTATATACTGTTCATAAAATATCAAATTTCAGAAAATATATACTATATACTGTATATAAAATATGAAAGTACACCAAATATATATTATATACTGTACATAAAATATGAAATTTCAATAAATTTATATAATATACTGTACATAAAATATCAAATTTCACCAAATAAATATTATATACTGTCCATAAAATATCAAATTTCACCAAATACATATTATATACTGTACATATAATATCAAATTTCAAAAAATATATATTGTATACTGTACATAGAAAATGAAAGTTCACCAAAAATATATTATATACTGTACATAAAATATAAAATTTCACCAAATATATATTATATACTGTACATAAAATATCAAATTTCACCAAATATATTTGATGTACTGTATATAAAATATCAAATTTCACCAAATGTATATTATATAGTATACATAAAATATGAAAATACAGCAAATACATATTATATACTGTACATAAAATATCAAATTTCACCAAATATATATTATATACTGTCCATAAAATATCAAATTCCACGAAATATATATTATATACTGTACGTAAAATATCAAATTTCAAAAAATATATATTACATACTGTACATAAAAGATGAAAGTACACCAAATATATATTATATACTGTACATAAAATATCAAATTTCACCAAATATATACTACATACAGTACAGAAAATATCAAATTTCACCAAATATATATTGTATACTGTACATAAAATATGAAAGTACCCCAAAAATATGTTATCTACTGTACATAAAATATGAAAGTACACCAAATATATATTATATACTCTACATAATATATCAAAGTACAGCAAATATATATTATATACTGTAAATAAAATATGAAAGTACACCAAAAGCATATTATATACTGTACAAAATATCAAATTTAACCAAATATATAATATGTATTGTACATAAATTATGAAAGTACACCAAATATATATAACATACTGTACATAAAATATCAAATTTCACCAAATATATTTGATATACTGTATATAAAATATCAAATTTCACCAAATGTATATTATATACTATACATAAAATATGAAAATACAGCAAATACATATTATATACTGTACATAAAATATCAAATTTCACCAAATATATATTAAATACTGTCAATAAAATATCAAATTCCACGAAATATATATTATATACTGTACATAAAATATCAAATTTCAAAAAATAAATATTACATAATGTACATAAAAGATGAAAGTACACCAAATATATATTATATGCTGTACAAAAAATATCAAATTTCACCAAATATATATTATATACTGTCCATAAAATATCAAATTTCACCAAATATATATTATATACTGTACATATAATATCAAATTTCAAAAAATATATATTACATACTGTACATAAAAGATGAAAGTACACCAAATATATATTATATGCTGCACATAAAATATCAAATTTCACCAAATATATATTATATACTGTCCATAAAATATCAAATTTCACCAAATATATATTATATACTGTACATATATCAAATTTCAAAAAATATATATTATATACTGTTCATAAAATATGAAAGTACACCAGAAATATATTATATAATGTACATAAAATATCAAATTTCACCAAATATATATTGTATACTGTACATAAAATATGAAAGTACCACAAAAATATGTTATCTACTGTACATAAAATATGAAAGTACACCAAATTTATATTATATACTCTACATAAAATATCAAAGTACAGCAAATATATATTATATACTGTAAATAAAATATGAAAGTACACCAAATGCATATTATATACTGTACACAAAATATCAAATTTAACCAAATATATAATATATATTGTACATAAATTATGAAAGTACACCAAATATATATATCATACTGTACATAAATTATCAAATTTCACCAAATATATTTGATATACTGTATATAAAATATCAAATTTCCCCAAATATATATTATATACTATACATAAAATATGAAAATACAGCAAATACATATTATATACCGTACATAAAATATCAAATTTCAACAAATATATATTATACACTGTCCATAAAATATCAAATTTCACGAAATATATATTATATACTGTACATACAATATCAAATTTCAAAAAATAAATGTTACAAACTGTACATAAAAGATGAAAGTACACCAAATATATATTATATGCTGTACATAAAATATCAAATTTCACCAGATATATATTATATACTGTCCATAAAATATCAAATTTCACCAAATATATATTATATACTGTACATGTAATATCAAATTTCAAAAAATATATATTATATACTGTTCATAAAATATGAAAGTACACCAGAAATATATTATATGCCGTACATGAAATATCAAATTTCACCAAATATATATTATATACTGTTCATAAAATATCAAATTTCAGAAAATATATACTATATACTGTATATAAAATATGAAAGTACACCAAATATATATTATATACTGTACATAAAATATGAAATTTCAATAAATGTATATTATATACTGTACATAAAATATCAAATTTCAAAAAATATATAATACATACTGTACATAAAAGATGAAAGTACACCAAATATATATTATATACTGTATATAAAATATGAAATTTCACCAAATATATATTATATACAGTACAGAAAATATCAAATTTCACCAAATATATATTCTATACTGTACATAAAATATGAAAGTACCCCAAAAATATGTTATCTACTGTACATAAAATATGAAAGTACACCAAATATATATTATATACTCTACATAAAATATCAAAGTACAGCAAATATATATTATATACTGTAAATAAAATATGAAAGTACACCAAATGCATATTATATACTGTACACAAAATATCAAATTTAACCAAATATATAATATGTATTGTACATAAATTATGAAAGTACACCAAATATATATATCATACTGTACATAAAATATCAAATTTCACCAAATATGTTTGATATACTGTATATAAAATATCAAATTTCACCAAATGTATATTATATACTATACATAAAATATGAAAATACAGCAAATACATATTATATACTGTACATAAAATATCAAATTTCTCCAAATATATATTATATACTGTCCATAAAATATCAAATTCCACGAAATATATATTATATACTGAACATAAAATATCAAATTTCAACAAATATATATTATATGCCGTACATGAAATATCAAATTTCACCAAATATATATTATATACTGTTCATAAAATATCAAATTTCAGAAAATATATACTATATACTGTATATAAAATATGAAAGTACACCAAATATATATTATATACTGTACATAAAATATGAAATTTCAATAAATTTATATAATATACTGTACATAAAATATCAAATTTCACCAAATAAATATTATATACTGTCCATAAAATATCAAATTTCACCAAATACATATTATATACTGTACATATAATATCAAATTTCAAAAAATATATATTGTATACTGTACATAGAAAATGAAAGTTCACCAAAAATATATTATATACTGTACATAAAATATAAAATTTCACCAAATATATATTATATACTGTACATAAAATATAAAATTTCACCAAATATATTAGATGTACTGTATATAAAATATCAAATTTCACCAAATGTATATTATATACTATACATAAAATATGAAAATACAGCAAATACATATTATATACTGTACATAAAATATCAAATTTCACCAAATATATATTATATACTGTCCATAAAATATCAAATTCCACGAAATATATATTATATACTGTACATAAAATATCAAATTTCACCAAATATATTTGATATACTGTATATAAAATATCAAATTTCACCAAATGTATATTATATACTATACATAAAATATGAAAATACAGCAAATACATATTATATACTGTACATAAAATATCAAATTTCACCAAATATATATTATATACTGTCCATAAAATATCAAATTTCACCAAATATATATTATATACTGTACATATAATATCAAATTTCAAAAAATATATATTACATACTGTACATAAAAGATGAAAGTACACCAAATATATATTATATGCTGCACATAAAATATCAAATTTCACCAAATATATATTATATACTGTCCATAAAATATCAAATTTCACCAAATATATATTATATACTGTACATATATCAAATTTCAAAAATATATATTATATACTGTTCATAAAATATGAAAGTACACCAGAAATATATTATATACTGTACATAAAATATCAAATTTCACCAAATATATATTGTATACTGTACATAAAATATGAAAGTACCCAAAAATATGTTATCTACTGTACATAAAATATGAAAGTACACCAAATTTATATTATATACTCTACATAAAATATCAAAGTACAGCAAATATATATTATATACTGTAAATAAAATATGAAAGTACACCAAATGCATATTATATACTGTACACAAAATATCAAATTTAACCAAATATATAATATATATTGTACATAAATTATGAAAGTACACCAAATATATATATCATACTGTACATAAATTATCAAATTTCACCAAATATATTTGATATACTGTATATAAAATATCAAATTTCCCCAAATGTATATTATATACTATACATAAAATATGAAAATACAGCAAATACATATTATATACCGTACATAAAATATCAAATTTCAACAAATATATATTATATACTGTCCATAAAATATCAAATTCCACGAAATATATATTAAGTACTGTACATACTATATCAAATTTCAAAAAATAAATGTTACATACTGTACATAAAAGATGAAAGTACACCAAATATATATTATATGCTGTACATAAAATATCAAATTTCACCAAATATATATTATATACTGTCCATAAAATATCAAATTTCACCAAATATATATTATATACTGTACATGTAATATCAAATTTCAAAAAATATATATTATATACTGTTCATAAAATATGAAAGTACACCAGAAATATATTATATGCCGTACATGAAATATCAAATTTCACCAAATATATATTATATACTGTTCATAAAATATCAAATTTCAGAAAATATATACTATATACTGTATATAAAATATGAAAGTACACCAAATATATATTATATACTGTACATAAAATATGAAATATCAATAAATGTATATTACATACTGTACATAAAATATCAAATTTCAAAAAATATATATTACATGCTGTACATAAAAGATGAAAGTACACCAAATAAATATTATATACTGTATATAAAATATGAAATTTCACCAAATATATATTATACACAGTACAGAAAATATCAAATTTCACCAAATATATATTCTATACTGTACATAAAATATGAAAGTACCCCAAAAATATGTTCTCTACTGTACATAAAATATGAAAGTACACCAAATATATATTATATACTCTACATAAAATATCAAAGTACAGCAAATATATATTATATACTGTAAATAAAATATGAAAGTACACCAAAGTCATATTATATACTGTACACAAAATATCACATTTAACCAAATATATAATATGTATTGTACATAAATTATGAAAGTACACCAAATATATATAACATACTGTACATAAAATATCAAATTTCACCAAATATATTTGATATACTGTATATAAAATATCAAATTTCACCAAATGTATATTATATACTATACATAAAATATGAAAATACAGCAAATACATATTATATACTGTACATAAAATATCAAATTTCACCAAATATATATTATATACTGTCCATAAAATATCAAATTTCACGAAATATGTATTATATACTGCACATATAATATCAAATTTCAAAAAATATATATTACATACTGTACATAAAAGATGAAAGTACACCAAATATATATTATATGCTGTATATAAAATATCAAATTTCACCAAATATATATTATATACTGTCCATAAAATATCAAATTTCACCAAATATATATTATATACTGAACATATAATATCAAATTTCAAAAAATATATATAATATACTGTTCATAAAATATGACAGTACACCAGAAATATATTATATACTGTACATAAAATATCAAATTTCACCAAATATATATTGTATACTGTACATAAGATATGAAAGTACCCCAAAAATATGTTATCTACTGTACATAAAATATGAAAGTACACCAAATTTATATTATATACTCTACATAAAATATCAAAGTACAGCAAATATATATTATATACTGTAAATAAAATATGAAAGTACACCAAAGTCATATTATATACTGTACACAAAATATCAAATTTAACAAAATATATATTATATATTGTACATAAATTATGAAAGTTCACTAAATATATATATCATACTGTACATAAAATATCAAATTTCACCAAATATATTTGATATACTGTATATAAAATATCAAATTTCAACAAATGTATATTATATACTATACATAAAATATGAAAATACAGCAAATACATATTATATACTGTACATAAAATATCAAATTTCACGAAATATATATTATATACTGTCCATAAAATATCAAATTCCACGAAATATATATTATATACTGTACATAAAATATCAAATTTCAAAAAATATATATTACATACTGTACATAAAAGATGAAAGTACACCAAATATATATTATATGCTGTACATAAAATATCAAATTTCACCAAATATATATTATATACTGTCCATAAAATATCAAATTCCACGAAATATATATTATATACTGAACATAAAATATCAAATTTCAACAAATATATATTATATGCCGTACATGAAATATCAAATTTCACCAAATATATATTATATACTGTTCATAAAATATCAAATTTCAGAAAATATATACTATATACTGTATATAAAATATGAAAGTACACCAAATATATATTATATACTGTACATAAAATATGAAATTTCAATAAATTTATATTATATACTGTACATAAAATATCAAATTTCACCAAATAAATATTATATACTGTCCATAAAATATCAAATTTCACCAAATACATATTATATACTGTACATATAATATCAAATTTCAAAAAATATATATTGTATACTGTACATAGAAAATGAAAGTTCACCAAAAATATATTATATACTGTACATAAAATATAAAATTTCACCAAATATATATTATATACTGTACATAAAATATCAAATTTCACCAAATATATTTGATGTACTGTATATAAAATATCAAATTTCACCAAATGTATATTATATACTATACATAAAATATGAAAATACAGCAAATACATATTATATACTGTACATAAAATATCAAATTTCACCAAATATATATTATATACTGTCCATAAAATATCAAATTCCACGAAATATATATTATATACTGTACATAAAATATCAAATTTCAAAAAATATATATTACATACTGTACATAAAAGATGAAAGTACACCAAATATATATTATATACTGTACATAAAATATCAAATTTCACCAAATATATATTATATACAGTACAGAAAATATCAAATTTCACCAAATATATATTGTATACTGTACATAAAATATGAAAGTACCCCAAAAATATGTTATCTACTGTACATAAAATATGAAAGTACACCAAATATATATTATATACTCTACATAATATATCAAAGTACAGCAAATATATATTATATACTGTAAATAAAATATGAAAGTACACCAAAAGCATATTATATACTGTACAAAATATCAAATTTAACCAAATATATAATATGTATTGCACATAAATTATGAAAGTACACCAAATATATATAACATACTGTACATAAAATATCAAATTTCACCAAATATATTTGATATACTGTATATAAAATATCAAATTTCACCAAATGTATATTATATACTATACATAAAATATGAAAATACAGCAAATACATATTATATACTGTACATAAAATATCAAATTTCTCCAAATATATATTATATACTGTCCATAAAATATCAAATTTCATGAAATATATATTATATACTGTACATATAATATCAAATTTCAAAAAATATATATTACATACTGTACATAAAAGATGAAAGTACACCAAATATATATTATATGCTGTACATAAAATATCAAATTTCACCAAATATATATTATATACTGTCCATAAAATATCAAATTCCACGAAATATATATTATATACTGTACATAAAATATCAAATTTCAAAAAATATATATTACATACTGTACATAAAAGATGAAAGTACACCAAATATATATTATATACTGTACATAAAATATCAAATTTCACCAAATATATATTATATACAGTACAGAAAATATCAAATTTCACCAAATATATATTGTATACTGTACATAAAATATGAAAGTACCCCAAAAATATGTTCTCTACTGTACATAAAACATGAAAGTACACCAAATATATATTATATACTCTACATAAAATATCAAAGTACAGCAAATATATATTATATACTGTAAATAAAATATGAAAGTACACCAAAGGCATATTATATACTGTACACAAAATATCAAATTTAACCAAATATATAATATGTATTGTACATAAATTATGAAAGTACACCAAATATATATAACATACTGTACATAAAATATCAAATTTCACCAAATATATTTGATATACTGTATATAAAATATCAAATTTCACCAAATGTATATTATATACTATACATAAAATATGAAAATACAGCAAATACATATTATATACTGTACATAAAATATCAAATTTCACCAAATATATATTATATACTGTCCATAAAATATCAAATTTCACGAAATATATATTATATACTGTACATATAATATCAAATTTCAAAAAATATATATTACATACTGTACATAAAAGATGAAAGTACACCAAATATATATTATATGCTGCACATAAAATATCAAATTTCACCAAATATATATTATATACTGTACATGTAATATCAAATTTCAAAAAATATATATTATATACTGTTCATAAAATATGAAAGTACACCAGAAATATATTATATACTGTACATAAAATATCAAATTTCACCAAGTATATATTATATGCTGTGTATAAAATATCAAATTTCACCAAATATATATTATATACCGTACATAAAATATGAAAATACAGCAAATATATATTACATACTGAACATAAAATATCAAATTTCAACAAATATATATTATATGCCGTACATGAAATATCAAATTTCACCAAATATATATTATATACTGTCCATAAAATATCAAATTCCACGAAATATATATTATATACTGTACATAAAATATCAAATTTCAAAAAATATATATTACATACTGTACATAAAAGATGAAAGTACACCAAATATATATTATATACTGTACATAAAATATCAAATTTCACCAAATATATATTATATACAGTACAGAAAATATCAAATTTCACCAAATATATATTGTATACTGTACATAAAATATGAAAGTACCCCAAAAATATGTTCTCTACTGTACATAAAATATGAAAGTACACCAAATATATATTATATACTCTACATAAAATATCAAAGTACAGCAAATATATATTATATACTGTAAATAAAATATGAAAGTACACCAAAGGCATATTATATACTGTACACAAAATATCAAATTTAACCAAATATATAATATGTATTGTACATAAATTATGAAAGTACACCAAATATATATAACATACTGTACATAAAATATCAAATTTCACCAAATATATTTGATATACTGTATATAAAATATCAAATTTCACCAAAGGTATATTATATACTATACATAAAATATGAAAATACAGCAAATACATATTATATACTGTACATAAAATATCAAATTTCACCAAATATATATTATATACTGTCCATAAAATATCAAATTTCACGAAATATATATTATATACTGTACATATAATATCAAATTTCAAAAAATATATATTACATACTGTACATAAAAGATGAAAGTACACCAAATATATATTATATGCTGCACATAAAATATCAAATTTCACCAAATATATATTATATACTGTACATGTAATATCAAATTTCAAAAAATATATATTATATACTGTTCATAAAATATGAAAGTACACCAGAAATATATTATATACTGTACATAAAATATCAAATTTCACCAAGTATATATTATATGCTGTGTATAAAATATCAAATTTCACCAAATATATATTATATACCGTACATAAAATATGAAAATACAGCAAATATATATTACATACTGAACATAAAATATCAAATTTCAACAAATATATATTATATGCCGTACATGAAATATCAAATTTCACCAAATATATATTATATACTGTTCATAAAATATCAAATTTCAGAAAATATATACTATATACTGTATATAAAATATGAAAGTACACCAAATATATATTATATACTGTACATAAAATATGAAATTTCAATAAATTTATATTATATACTGTACATAAAATATCAAATTTCACCAAATATATATTATATACTGTACATAAAATATCAAATTTCACCAAATATATTTGATGTACTGTATATAAAATATCAAATTTCACCAAATGTATATTATATACTGTACATGTAATATGAAAATACAGCAAATACATATTATATACTGTACATAAAATATCAAATTTCACCAAATATATATTATATACTGTCCATAAAATATCAAATTCCACGAAATATATATTATATACTGTACATAAAATATCAAATTTCAAAAAATATATATTACATACCGTACATAAAAGATGAAAGTACACCAAATATATATTATATACTGTACATAAAATATCAAATTTCACCAAATATATATTATATACAGTACAGAAAATATCAAATTTCACCAAATATATATTATATACTGTCCATAAAATATCAAATTTCACCAAATATATATTATATACTGTCCATAAAATATCAAATTTCACCAAATATATATTATATACTGTACATGTAATATCAAATTTCAAAAAATATATATTATATACTGTTCATAAAATATGAAAGTACACCAGAAATATATTATATACTGTACATAAAATATCAAATTTCACCAAGTATATATTATATGCTGTGTATAAAATATCAAATTTCACCAAATATATATTATATACCGTACATAAAATATGAAAATACAGCAAATATATATTACATACTGAACATAAAATATCAAATTTCAACAAATATATATTATATGCCGTACATGAAATATCAAATTTCACCAAATATATATTGTATACTGTACATAAAATATGAAAGTACCCCAAAAATATGTTGTCTACTGTACATAAAATATGAAAGTACACCAAATATATATTATATACTCTACATAATATATCAAAGTACAGCAAATATATATTATATACTGTAAATAAAATATGAAAGTACACCAAAAGCATATTATATACTGTACAAAACATCAAATTTAACCAAATATATAATATGTATTGTACATAAATTATGAAAGTACACCAAATATATATAACATACTGTACATAAAATATCAAATTTCACCAAATATGTTTGATATACTGTATATAAAATATCAAATTTCACCAAATGTATATTATATACTATACATAAAATATGAAAATACAGCAAATACATATTATATACTGTACATAAAATATCAAATTTCTCCAAATATATATTATATACTGTCCATAAAATATCAAATTCCACGAAATATATATTATATACTGAACATAAAATATCAAATTTCAACAAATATATATTATATGCCGTACATGAAATATCAAATTTCACCAAATATATATTATATACTGTTCATAAAATATCAAATTTCAGAAAATATATACTATATACTGTATATAAAATATGAAAGTACACCAAATATATATTATATACTGTACATAAAATATGAAATTTCAATAAATTTATATTATATACTGTACATAAAATATCAAATTTCACCAAATAAATATTAAATACTGTCCATAAAATATCAAATTTCACCAAATACATATTATATACTGTACATATAATATCAAATTTCAAAAAATATATATTGTATACTGTACATAGAAAATGAAAGTACACCAAAAATATATTATATACTGTACATAAAATATAAAATTTCACCAAATATATATTATATACTGTACATAAAATATCAAATTTCACCAAATATATTTGATGTACTGTATATAAAATATCAAATTTCACCAAATGTATATTATATACTATACATAAAATATGAAAATACAGCAAATACATATTATATACTGTACATAAAATATCAAATTTCACCAAATATATATTATATACTGTCCATAAAATATCAAATTCCACGAAATATATATTATATACTGTACATAAAATATCAAATTTCAAAAAATATATATTACATACTGTACATAAAAGATGAAAGTACACCAAATATATATTATATACTGTACATAAAATATCAAATTTCACCAAATATATATTATATACAGTACAGAAAATATCAAATTTCACCAAATATATATTGTATACTGTACATAAAATATGAAAGTACCCCAAAAATATGTTATCTACTGTACATAAAATATGAAAGTACACCAAATATATATTATATACTCTACATAATATATCAAAGTACAGCAAATATATATTATATACTGTAAATAAAATATGAATGTACACCAAAAGCATATTATATACTGTACAAAATATCAAATTTAACCAAATATATAATATGTATTGTACATAAATTATGAAAGTACACCAAATATATATAACATACTGTACATAAAATATCAAATTTCAGCAAATATGTTTGATATACTGTATATAAAATATCAAATTTCACCAAATGTATATTATATACTATACATAAAATATTAAAATACAGCAAATACATATTATATACTGTACATAAAATATCAAATTTCTCCAAATATATATTATATACTGTCCATAAAATATCAAATTTCATGAAATATATATTATATACTGTACATATAATATCAAATTTCAAAAAATATATATTACATACTGTACATAAAAGATGAAAGTACACCAAATATATATTATATGCTGTACATAAAATATCAAATTTCACCAAATATATATTATATACTGTCCATAAAATATCAAATTCCACGAAATATATATTATATACTGTACATAAAATATCAAATTTCAAAAAATATATATTACATATTGTACATAAAAGATGAAAGTACACCAAATATATATTATATACTGTACATAAAATATCAAATTTCACCAAATATATATTATATACAGTACAGAAAATATCAAATTTCACCAAATATATATTGTATACTGTACATAAAATATGAAAGTACCCCAAAAATATGATATCTACTGTACATAAAATATGAAAGTACACCAAGTATATATTATATACTCTAAATAATATATCAAAGTACAGCAAATATATATTATATACTGTAAATAAAATATGAAAGTACACCAAAAGCATATTATATACTGTACAAAATATCAAATTTAACCAAATATATAATATGTATTGTACATAAATTATGAAAGTACACCAAATATATATAACATACTGTACATAAAATATCAAATTTCACCAAATATGTTTGATATACTGTATATAAAATATCAAATTTCACCAAATGTATATTATATACTATACATAAAATATGAAAATACAGCAAATACATATTATATACTGTACATAAAATATCAAATTTCTCCAAATATATATTATATACTGTCCATAAAATATCAAATTCCACGAAATATATATTATATACTGAACATAAAATATCAAATTTCAACAAATATATATTATATGCCGTACATGAAATATCAAATTTCACCAAATATATATTATATACTGTTCATAAAATATCAAATTTCAGAAAATATATACTATATACTGTATATAAAATATGAAAGTACACCAAATATATATTATATACTGTACATAAAATATGAAATTTCAATAAATTTATATTATATACTGTACATAAAATATCAAATTTCACCAAATAAATATTATATACTGTCCATAAAATATCAAATTTCACCAAATACATATTATATACTGTACATATAATATCAAATTTCAAAAAATATATATTGTATACTGTACATAGAAAATGAAAGTTCACCAAAAATATATTATATACTGTACATAAAATATAAAATTTCACCAAATATATATTATATACTGTACATAAAATATCAAATTTCACCAAATATATTTGATGTACTGTATATAAAATATCAAATTTCACCAAATGTATATTATATACTATACATAAAATATGAAAATACAGCAAATACATATTATATACTGTACATAAAATATCAAATTTCACCAAATATATATTATATACTGTCCATAAAATATCAAATTTCACGAAATATATATTATATACTGTACATATAATATCAAATTTCAAAAAATATATATTACATACTTTACATAAAAGATGAAAGTACACCAAATATATATTATATGCTGCACATAAAATATCAAATTTCACCAAATATATATTATATACTGTACTTGTAATATCAAATTTCAAAAAATATATATTATATACTGTTCATAAAATATGAAAGTACACCAGAAATATATTATATACTGTACATAAAATATCAAATTTCACCAAGTATATATTATATGCTGTGTATAAAATATCAAATTTCACCAAATATATATTATATACTGTCCATAAAATATCAAATTCCACGAAATATATATTATATACTGTACATAAAATATCAAATTTCAAAAAATATATATTACATACTGTACATAAAAGATGAAAGTACACCAAATATATATTATATACTGTACATAAAATATCAAATTTCACCAAATATATATTATATACAGTACAGAAAATATCAAATTTCACCAAATATATATTGTATACTGTACATAAAATATGAAAGTACCCCAAAAATATGTTATCTACTGTACATAAAATATGAAAGTACACCAAATATATATTATATACTCTACATAATATATCAAAGTACAGCAAATATATATTATATACTGTAAATAAAATATGAATGTACACCAAAAGCATATTATATACTGTACAAAATATCAAATTTAACCAAATATATAATATGTATTGTACATAAATTATGAAAGTACACCAAATATATATAACATACTGTACATAAAATATCAAATTTCACCAAATATGTTTGATATACTGTATATAAAATATCAAATTTCACCAAATGTATATTATATACTGTACATAAAATATTAAAATACAGCAAATACATATTATATACTGTACATAAAATATCAAATTTCTCCAAATATATATTATATACTGTCCATAAAATATCAAATTTCATGAAATATATATTATATACTGTACATATAATATCAAATTTCAAAAAATATATATTACATACTGTACATAAAAGATGAAAGTACACCAAATATATATTATATGCTGTACATAAAATATCAAATTTCACCAAATATATATTATATACTGTCCATAAAATATCAAATTCCACGAAATATATATTATATACTGTACATAAAATATCAAATTTCAAAAAATATATATTACATATTGTACATAAAAGATGAAAGTACACCAAATATATATTATATACTGTACATAAAATATCAAATTTCACCAAATATATATTATATACAGTACAGAAAATATCAAATTTCACCAAATATATATTGTATACTGTACATAAAATATGAAAGTACCCCAAAAATATGTTATCTACTGTACATAAAATATGAAAGTACACCAAATATATATTATATACTCTACATAACATATCAAAGTACAGCAAATATATATTATATACTGTAAATAAAATATGAAAGTACACCAAAAGCATATTATATACTGTACAAAATATCAAATTTAACCAAATATATAATATGTATTGTACATAAATTATGAAAGTACACCAAATATATATAACATATTGTACATAAAATATCAAATTTCACCAAATATGTTTGATATACTGTATATAAAATATAAAATTTCACCAAATGTATATTATATACTATACATAAAATATGAAAATACAGCAAATACATATTATATACTGTACATAAAATATCAAATTTCTCCAAATATATATTATATACTGTCCATAAAATATCAAATTCCACGAAATATATATTATATACTGAACATAAAATATCAAATTTCAACAAATATATATTATATGCCGTACATGAAATATCAAATTTCACCAAATATATATTATATACTGTTCATAAAATATCAAATTTCAGAAAATATATACTATATACTGTATATAAAATATGAAAGTACACCAAATATATATTATATACTGTACATAAAATATGAAATTTCAATAAATTTATATTATATACTGTACATAAAATATCAAATTTCACCAAATAAATATTATATACTGTCCATAAAATATCAAATTTCACCAAATACATATTATATACTGTACATATAATATCAAATTTCAAAAAATATATATTGTATACTGTACATAGAAAATGAAAGTTCACCAAAAATATATTATATACTGTACATAAAATATAAAATTTCACCAAATATATATTATATACTGTACATAAAATATCAAATTTCACCAAATATATTTGATGTACTGTATATAAAATATCAAATTTCACCAAATGTATATTATATACTATACATAAAATATGAAAATACAGCAAATACATATTATATACTGTACATAAAATATCAAATTTCACCAAATATATATTATATACTGTCCATAAAATATCAAATTTCACGAAATATATATTATATACTGTACATATAATATCAAATTTCAAAAAATATATATTACATACTTTACATAAAAGATGAAAGTACACCAAATATATATTATATGCTGCACATAAAATATCAAATTTCACCAAATATATATTATATACTGTACTTGTAATATCAAATTTCAAAAAATATATATTATATACTGTTCATAAAATATGAAAGTACACCAGAAATATATTATATACTGTACATAAAATATCAAATTTCACCAAGTATATATTATATGCTGTGTATAAAATATCAAATTTCACCAAATATATATTATATACTGTCCATAAAATATCAAATTCCACGAAATATATATTATATACTGTACATAAAATATCAAATTTCAAAAAATATATATTACATACTGTACATAAAAGATGAAAGTACACCAAATATATATTATATACTGTACATAAAATATCAAATTTCACCAAATATATATTATATACAGTACAGAAAATATCAAATTTCACCAAATATATATTGTATACTGTACATAAAATATGAAAGTACCCCAAAAATATGTTATCTACTGTACATAAAATATGAAAGTACACCAAATATATATTATATACTCTACATAATATATCAAAGTACAGCAAATATATATTATATACTGTAAATAAAATATGAATGTACACCAAAAGCATATTATATACTGTACAAAATATCAAATTTAACCAAATATATAATATGTATTGTACATAAATTATGAAAGTACACCAAATATATATAACATACTGTACATAAAATATCAAATTTCACCAAATATGTTTGATATACTGTATATAAAATATCAAATTTCACCAAATGTATATTATATACTGTACATAAAATATTAAAATACAGCAAATACATATTATATACTGTACATAAAATATCAAATTTCTCCAAATATATATTATATACTGTCCATAAAATATCAAATTTCATGAAATATATATTATATACTGTACATATAATATCAAATTTCAAAAAATATATATTACATACTGTACATAAAAGATGAAAGTACACCAAATATATATTATATGCTGTACATAAAATATCAAATTTCACCAAATATATATTATATACTGTCCATAAAATATCAAATTCCACGAAATATATATTATATACTGTACATAAAATATCAAATTTCAAAAAATATATATTACATATTGTACATAAAAGATGAAAGTACACCAAATATATATTATATACTGTACATAAAATATCAAATTTCACCAAATATATATTATATACAGTACAGAAAATATCAAATTTCACCAAATATATATTGTATACTGTACATAAAATATGAAAGTACCCCAAAAATATGTTATCTACTGTACATAAAATATGAAAGTACACCAAGTATATATTATATACTCTAAATAATATATCAAAGTACAGCAAATATATATTATATACTGTAAATAAAATATGAAAGTACACCAAAAGCATATTATATACTGTACAAAATATCAAATTTAACCAAATATATAATATGTATTGTACATAAATTATGAAAGTACACCAAATATATATAACATACTGTACATAAAATATCAAATTTCACCAAATATGTTTGATATACTGTATATAAAATATCAAATTTCACCAAATGTATATTATATACTATACATAAAATATGAAAATACAGCAAATACATATTATATACTGTACATAAAATATCAAATTTCTCCAAATATATATTATATACTGTCCATAAAATATCAAATTCCACGAAATATATATTATATACTGAACATAAAATATCAAATTTCAACAAATATATATTATATGCCGTACATGAAATATCAAATTTCACCAAATATATATTATATACTGTTCATAAAATATCAAATTTCAGAAAATATATACTATATACTGTATATAAAATATGAAAGTACACCAAATATATATTATATACTGTACATAAAATATGAAATTTCAATAAATTTATATTATATACTGTACATAAAATATCAAATTTCACCAAATAAATATTATATACTGTCCATAAAATATCAAATTTCACCAAATACATATTATATACTGTACATATAATATCAAATTTCAAAAAATATATATTGTATACTGTACATAGAAAATGAAAGTTCACCAAAAATATATTATATACTGTACATAAAATATAAAATTTCACCAAATATATATTATATACTGTACATAAAATATCAAATTTCACCAAATATATTTGATGTACTGTATATAAAATATCAAATTTCACCAAATGTATATTATATACTATACATAAAATATGAAAATACAGCAAATACATATTATATACTGTACATAAAATATCAAATTTCACCAAATATATATTATATACTGTCCATAAAATATCAAATTTCACGAAATATATATTATATACTGTACATATAATATCAAATTTCAAAAAATATATATTACATACTGTACATAAAAGATGAAAGTACACCAAATATATATTATATGCTGCACATAAAATATCAAATTTCACCAAATATATATTATATACTGTACATGTAATATCAAATTTCAAAAAATATATATTATATACTGTTCATAAAATATGAAAGTACACCAGAAATATATTATATACTGTACATAAAATATCAAATTTCACCAAGTATATATTATATGCTGTGTATAAAATATCAAATTTCACCAAATATGTATTATATACCGTACATAAAATATGAAAATACAGCAAATATATATTACATACTGAACATAAAATATCAAATTTCAACAAATATATATTATATGCCGTACATGAAATATCAAATTTCACCAAATATATATTATATACTGTTCATAAAATATCAAATTTCAGAAAATATATACTATATACTGTATATAAAATATGAAAGTACACCAAATATATATTATATACTGTACATAAAATATGAAATTTCAATAAATTTATATTATATACTGTACATAAAATATCAAATTTCACCAAATATATATTATATACTGTACATAAAATATCAAATTTCACCAAATATATTTGATGTACTGTATATAAAATATCAAATTTCACCAAATGTATATTATATACTGTACATGTAATATGAAAATACAGCAAATACATATTATATACTGTACATAAAATATCAAATTTCACCAAATATATATTATATACTGTCCATAAAATATCAAATTCCATGAAATATATATTATATACGGTACATAAAATATCAAATTTCAAAAAATATATATTACATACCGTACATAAAAGATGAAAGTACACCAAATATATATTATATACTGTACATAAAATATCAAATTTCACCAAATATATATTATATACAGTACAGAAAATATCAAATTTCACCAAATATATATTATATACTGTCCATAAAATATCAAATTTCACCAAATATATATTATATACTGTCCATAAAATATCAAATTTCACCAAATATATATTATATACTGTACATGTAATATCAAATTTCAAAAAATATATATTATATACTGTTCATAAAATATGAAAGTACAACAGAAATATATTATATACTGTACATAAAATATCAAATTTCACCAAGTATATATTATATGCTGTGTATAAAATATCAAATTTCACCAAATATATATTATATACCGTACATAAAATATGAAAATACAGCAAATATATATTACATACTGAACATAAAATATCAAATTTCAACAAATATATATTATATGCCGTACATGAAATATCAAATTTCACCAAATATATATTGTATACTGTACATAAAATATGAAAGTACCCCAAAAATATGTTATCTACTGTACATAAAATATGAAAGTACACCAAATATATATTATATACTCTACATAATATATCAAAGTACAGCAAATATATATTATATACTGTAAATAAAATATGAAAGTACACCAAAAGCATATTATATACTGTACAAAACATCAAATTTAACCAAATATATAGTATGTATTGTACATAAATTATGAAAGTACACCAAATATATATAACATACTGTACATAAAATATCAAATTTCACCAAATATGTTTGATATACTGTATATAAAATATCAAATTTCACCAAATGTATATTATATACTATACATAAAATATGAAAATACAGCAAATACATATTATATACTGTACATAAAATATCAAATTTCTCCAAATATATATTATATACTGTCCATAAAATATCAAATTCCACGAAATATATATTATATACTGAACATAAAATATCAAATTTCAACAAATATATATTATATGCCGTACATGAAATATCAAATTTCACCAAATATATATTATATACTGTACATAAAATATCAAATTTCAGAAAATATATACTATATACTGTATATAAAATATGAAAGTACACCAAATATATATTATATACTGTACATAAAATATGAAATTTCAATAAATTTATATTATATACTGTACATAAAATATCAAATTTCACCAAATAAATATTATATACTGTCCATAAAATATCAAATTTCACCAAATACATATTATATACTGTACATATAATATCAAATTTCAAAAAATATATATTGTATACTGTACATAGAAAATGAAAGTTCACCAAAAATATATTATATACTGTACATAAAATATAAAATTTCACCAAATATATATTATATACTGTACATAAAATATCAAATTTCACCAAATATATTTGATGTACTGTATATAAAATATCAAATTTCACCAAATGTATATTATATACTATACATAAAATATGAAAATACAGCAAATACATATTATATACTGTACATAAAATATCAAATTTCACCAAATATATATTATATACTGTCCATAAAATATCAAATTTCACGAAATATATATTATATACTGTACATATAATATCAAATTTCATAAAATATATATTACATACTGTACATAAAAGATGAAAGTACACCAAATATATATTATATGCTGCACATAAAATATCAAATTTCACCAAATATATATTATATACTGTACATGTAATATCAAATTTCAAAAAATATATATTATATACTGTTCATAAAATATGAAAGTACACCAGAAATATATTATATACTGTACATAAAATATCAAATTTCACCAAGTATATATTATATGCTGTGTATAAAATATCAAATTTCACCAAATATATATTATATACCGTACATAAAATATGAAAATACAGCAAATATATATTACATACTGAACATAAAATATCAAATTTCAACAAATATATATTATATGCCGTACATGAAATATCAAATTTCACCAAATATATATTATATACTGTTCATAAAATATCAAATTTCAGAAAATATATACTATATACTGTATATAAAATATGAAAGTACACCAAATATATATTATATACTGTACATAAAATATGAAATTTCAATAAATTTATATTATATACTGTACATAAAATATCAAATTTCACCAAATATATATTATATACTGTACATAAAATATCAAATTTCACCAAATATATTTGATGTACTGTATATAAAATATCAAATTTCACCAAATGTATATTATATACTGTACATGTAATATGAAAATACAGCAAATACATATTATATACTGTACATAAAATATCAAATTTCACCAAATATATATTATATACTGTCCATAAAATATCAAATTCCACGAAATATATATTATATACGGTACATAAAATATCAAATTTCAAAAAATATATATTACATACCGTACATAAAAGATGAAAGTACACCAAATATATATTATATACTGTACATAAAATATCAAATTTCACCAAATATATATTATATACAGTACAGAAAATATCAAATTTCACCAAATATATATTATATACTGTCCATAAAATATCAAATTTCACCAAATATATATTATATACTGTCCATAAAATATCAAATTTCACCAAATATATATTATATACTGTACATGTAATATCAAATTTCAAAAAATATATATTATATACTGTTCATAAAATATGAAAGTACAACAGAAATATATTATATACTGTACATAAAATATCAAATTTCACCAAGTATATATTATATGCTGTGTATAAAATATCAAATTTCACCAAATATATATTATATACCGTACATAAAATATGAAAATACAGCAAATATATATTACATACTGAACATAAAATATCAAATTTCAACAAATATATATTATATGCCGTACATGAAATATCAAATTTCACCAAATATATATTGTATACTGTACATAAAATATGAAAGTACCCCAAAAATATGTTATCTACTGTACATAAAATATGAAAGTACACCAAATATATATTATATACTCTACATAATATATCAAAGTACAGCAAATATATATTATATACTGTAAATAAAATATGAAAGTACACCAAAAGCATATTATATACTGTACAAAACATCAAATTTAACCAAATATATAGTATGTATTGTACATAAATTATGAAAGTACACCAAATATATATAACATACTGTACATAAAATATCAAATTTCACCAAATATGTTTGATATACTGTATATAAAATATCAAATTTCACCAAATGTATATTATATACTATACATAAAATATGAAAATACAGCAAATACATATTATATACTGTACATAAAATATCAAATTTCTCCAAATATATATTATATACTGTCCATAAAATATCAAATTCCACGAAATATATATTATATACTGAACATAAAATATCAAATTTCAACAAATATATATTATATGCCGTACATGAAATATCAAATTTCACCAAATATATATTATATACTGTTCATAAAATATCAAATTTCAGAAAATATATACTATATACTGTATATAAAATATGAAAGTACACCAAATATATATTATATACTGTACAAAAAATATGAAATTTCAATAAATTTATATTATATACTGTACATAAAATATCAAATTTCACCAAATAAATATTAAATACTGTCCATAAAATATCAAATTTCACCAAATACATATTATATACTGTACATATAATATCAAATTTCAAAAAATATATATTGTATACTGTACATAGAAAATGAAAGTACACCAAAAATATATTATATACTGTACATAAAATATAAAATTTCACCAAATATATATTATATACTGTACATAAAATATCAAATTTCACCAAATATATTTGATGTACTGTATATAAAATATCAAATTTCACCAAATGTATATTATATACTATACATAAAATATGAAAATACAGCAAATACATATTATATACTGTACATAAAATATCAAATTTCACCAAATATATATTATATACTGTCCATAAAATATCAAATTCCACGAAATATATATTATATACTGTACATAAAATATCAAATTTCAAAAAATATATATTACATACTGTACATAAAAGATGAAAGTACACCAAATATATATTATATACTGTACATAAAATATCAAATTTCACCAAATATATATTATATACAGTACAGAAAATATCAAATTTCACCAAATATATATTGTATACTGTACATAAAATATGAAAGTACCCCAAAAATATGTTATCTACTGTACATAAAATATGAAAGTACACCAATTATATATTATATACTCTACATAATATATCAAAGTACAGCAAATATATATTATATACTGTAAATAAAATATGAATGTACACCAAAAGCATATTATATACCGTACAAAATATAAATTTAACCAAATATATAATATGTATTGTACATAAATTATGAAAGTACACCAAATATATATAACATACTGTACATAAAATATCAAATTTCACCAAATATGTTTGATATACTGTATATAAAATATCAAATTTCACCAAATGTATATTATATACTATACATAAAATATTAAAATACAGCAAATACATATTATATACTGTACATAAAATATCAAATTTCTCCAAATATATATTATATACTGTCCATAAAATATCAAATTTCATGAAATATATATTATATACTGTACATATAATATCAAATTTCAAAAAATATATATTACATACTGTACATAAAAGATGAAAGTACACCAAATATATATTATATGCTGTACATAAAATATCAAATTTCACCAAATATATATTATATACTGTCCATAAAATATCAAATTCCACGAAATATATATTATATACTGTACATAAAATATCAAATTTCAAAAAATATATATTACATATTGTACATAAAAGATGAAAGTACACCAAATATATATTATATACTGTACATAAAATATCAAATTTCACCAAATATATATTATATACAGTACAGAAAATATCAAATTTCACCAAATATATATTGTATACTGTACATAAAATATGAAAGTACCCCAAAAATATGTTATCTACTGTACATAAAATATGAAAGTACACCAAATATATATTATATACTCTACATAATATATCAAAGTACAGCAAATATATATTATATACTGTAAATAAAATATGAAAGTACACCAAAAGCATATTATATACTGTACAAAATATCAAATTTAACCAAATATATAATATGTATTGTACATAAATTATGAAAGTACACCAAATATATATATCATACTGTACATAAAATATCAAATTTCACCAAATATGTTTGATATACTGTATATAAAATATCAAATTTCACCAAATGTATATTATATACTATACATAAAATATGAAAATACAGCAAATACATATTATATACTGTACATAAAATATCAAATTTCTCCAAATATATATTATATACTGTCCATAAAATATCAAATTCCACGAAATATATATTATATACTGAACATAAAATATCAAATTTCAACAAATATATATTATATGCCGTACATGAAATATCAAATTTCACCAAATATATATTATATACTGTTCATAAAATATCAAATTTCAGAAAATATATACTATATACTGTATATAAAATATGAAAGTACACCAAATATATATTATATACTGTACATAAAATATGAAATTTCAATAAATTTATATAATATACTGTACATAAAATATCAAATTTCACCAAATAAATATTATATACTGTCCATAAAATATCAAATTTCACCAAATACATATTATATACTGTACATATAATATCAAATTTCAAAAAATATATATTGTATACTGTACATAGAAAATGAAAGTTCACCAAAAATATATTATATACTGTACATAAAATATAAAATTTCACCAAATATATATTATATACTGTACATAAAATATCAAATTTCACCAAATATATTTGATGTACTGTATATAAAATATCAAATTTCACCAAATGTATATTATATACTATACATAAAATATGAAAATACAGCAAATACATATTATATACTGTACATAAAATATCAAATTTCACCAAATATATATTATATACTGTCCATAAAATATCAAATTCCACGAAATATATATTATATACTGTACATAAAATATCAAATTTCAAAAAATATGTATTACATACTGTACATAAAAGATGAAAGTACACCAAATATATATTATATACTGTACATAAAATATCAAATTTCACCAAATATATATTATATACAGTACAGAAAATATCAAATTTCACCAAATATATATTGTATACTGTACATAAAATATGAAAGTACCCCAAAAATATGTTATCTACTGTACATAAAATATGAAAGTACACCAAATATATATTATATACTCTACATAATATATCAAAGTACAGCAAATATATATTATATACTGTAAATAAAATATGAAAGTACACCAAAAGCATATTATATACTGTACAAAATATCAAATTTAACCAAATATATAATATGTATTGTACATAAATTATGAAAGTACACCAAATATATATAACATACTGTACATAAAATATCAAATTTCACCAAATATATTTGATATACTGTATATAAAATATCAAATTTCACCAAATGTATATTATATACTATACATAAAATATGAAAATACAGCAAATACATATTATATACTGTACAAAAAATATCAAATTTCCCCAATTATATATTATATACTGTCCATAAAATATCAAATTCCATGAAATATATATTATATACTGAACATAAAATATCAAATTTCAACAAATATATATTATATGCCGTACATGAAATATCAAATTTCACCAAATATATATTATATACTGTTCATAAAATATCAAATTTCAGAAAATATATACTATATACTGTATATAAAATATGAAAGTACACCAAATATATATTATATACTGTACATAAAATATGAAATTTCAATAAATTTATATAATATACTGTACATAAAATATCAAATTTCACCAAATAAATATTATATACTGTCCATAAAATATCAAATTTCACCAAATACATATTATATACTGTACATATAATATCAAATTTCAAAAAATATATATTGTATACTGTACATAGAAAATGAAAGTTCACCAAAAATATATTATATACTGTACATAAAATATAAAATTTCACCAAATATATATTATATACTGTACATAAAATATCAAATTTCACCAAATATATTTGATGTACTGTATATAAAATATCAAATTTCACCAAATGTATATTATATACTATACATAAAATATGAAAATACAGCAAATACATATTATATACTGTACATAAAATATCAAATTTCACCAAATATATATTATATACTGTCCATAAAATATCAAATTCCACGAAATATATATTATATACTGTACATAAAATATCAAATTTCAAAAAATATGTATTACATACTGTACATAAAAGATGAAAGTACACCAAATATATATTATATACTGTACATAAAATATCAAATTTCACCAAATATATATTATATACAGTACAGAAAATATCAAATTTCACCAAATATATATTGTATACTGTACATAAAATATGAAAGTACCCCAAAAATATGTTATCTACTGTACATAAAATATGAAAGTACACCAAATATATATTATATACTCTACATAATATATCAAAGTACAGCAAATATATATTATATACTGTAAATAAAATATGAAAGTACACCAAAAGCATATTATATACTGTACAAAATATCAAATTTAACCAAATATATAATATGTATTGTACATAAATTATGAAAGTACACCAAATATATATAACATACTGTACATAAAATATCAAATTTCACCAAATATATTTGATATACTGTATATAAAATATCAAATTTCACCAAATGTATATTATATAATATACATAAAATATGAAAATACAGCAAATACATATTATATACTGTACATAAAATATCAAATTTCACCAAATATATATTAAATACTGTCAATAAAATATCAAATTCCACGAAATATATATTATATACTGTACATAAAATATCAAATTTCAAAAAATAAATATTACATAATGTACATAAAAGATGAAAGTACACCAAATATATATTATATGCTGTACAAAAAATATCAAATTTCACCAAATATATATTATATACTGTCCATAAAATATCAAATTTCACGAAATATATATTATATACTGTACATATAATATCAAATTTCAAAAAATATATATTACATACTGTACATAAAAGATGAAAGTACACCAAATATATATTATATGCTGCACATAAAATATCAAATTTCACCAAATATATATTATATACTGTCCATAAAATATCAAATTTCACCAAATATATATTATATACTGTACATATAATATCAAATTTCAAAAAATATATATTATATACTGTTCATAAAATATGAAAGTACACCAGAAATATATTATATAATGTACATAAAATATCAAATTTCACCAAATATATATTGTATACTGTACATAAAATATGAAAGTACCACAAAAATATGTTATCTACTGTACATAAAATATGAAAGTACACCAAATTTATATTATATACTCTACATAAAATATCAAAGTACAGCAAATATATATTATATACTGTAAATAAAATATGAAAGTACACCAAATGCATATTATATACTGTACACAAAATATCAAATTTAACCAAATATATAATATATATTGTACATAAATTATGAAAGTACACAAAATATATATATCATACTGTACATAAATTATCAAATTTCACCAAATATATTTGATATACTGTATATAAAATATCAAATTTCCCCAAATATATATTATATACTATACATAAAATATGAAAATACAGCAAATACATATTATATACCGTACATAAAATATCAAATTTCAACAAATATATATTATATACTGTCCATAAAATATCAAATTCCACGAAATATATATTATATACTGTACATACAATATCAAATTTCAAAAAATAAATGTTACATACTGTACATAAAAGATGAAAGTACACCAAATATATATTATATGCTGTACATAAAATATCAAATTTCACCAAATATATATTATATACTGTCCATAAAATATCAAATTTCACCAAATATATATTATATACTGTACATGTAATATCAAATTTCAAAAAATATATATTATATACTGTTCATAAAATATGAAAGTACACCAGAAATATATTATATACTGTACATAAAATATCAAATTTCACCAAATATGTTTGATATACTGTATATAAAATATCAAATTTCACCAAATGTATATTATATACTATACATAAAATATGAAAATACAGCAAATACATATTATATACTGTACATAAAATATCAAATTTCTCCAAATATATATTATATACTGTCCATAAAATATCAAATTCCACGAAATATATATTATATACTGAACATAAAATATCAAATTTCCACAAATATATATTATATGCCGTACATGAAATATCAAATTTCACCAAATATATATTATATACTGTTCATAAAATATCAAATTTCAGAAAATATATACTATATACTGTATATAAAATATGAAAGTACACCAAATATATATTATATACGGTACATAAAATATGAAATTTCAATAAATGTATATTATATACTGTACATAAAATATCAAATTTCAAAAAATATATAATACATACTGTACATAAAAGATGAAAGTACACCAAATATATATTATATACTGTATATAAAATATGAAATTTCACCAAATATATATTATATACAGTACAGAAAATATCAAATTTCACCAAATATATATTCTATACTGTACATAAAATATGAAAGTACCCCAAAAATATGTTATCTACTGTACATAAAATATGAAAGTACACCAAATATATATTATATACTCTACATAAAATATCAAAGTACAGCAAATATATATTATATACTGTAAATAAAATATGAAAGTACACCAAATGCATATTATATACTGTACACAAAATATCAAATTTAACCAAATATATAATATGTATTGTACATAAATTATGAAAGTACACCAAATATATATAACATACTGTACATAAAATATCAAATTTCACCAAATATATTTGATATACTGTATATAAAATATCAAATTTCACCAAATGTATATTATATACTATACATAAAATATGAAAATACAGCAAATACATATTATATACTGTACATAAAATATCAAATTTCACCAAATATATATTATATACTGTCCATAAAATATCAAATTTCACGAAATATGTATTATATACTGCACATATAATATCAAATTTCAAAAAATATATATTACATACTGTACATAATAGATGAAAGTACACCAAATATATATTATATGCTGTGCATAAAATATCAAATTTCACCAAATATATATTATATACTGTCCATAAAATATCAAATTTCACCAAATATATATTATATACTGAACATATAATATCAAATTTCAAAAAATATATATTATATACTGTTCATAAAATATGACAGTACACCAGAAATATATTATATACTGTACATAAAATATCAAATTTCACCAAATATATATTGAATACTGTACATAAGATATGAAAGTACCCCAAAAATATGTTATCTACTGTACATAAAATATGAAAGTACACCAAATTTATATTATATACTCTACATAAAATATCAAAGTACAGCAAATATATATTATATACTGTAAATAAAATATGAAAGTACACCAAAGTCATATTATATACTGTACACAAAATATCAAATTTAACCAAATATATAATATATATTGTACATAAATTATGAAAGTTCACTAAATATATATATCATACTGTACATAAAATATCAAATTTCACCAAATATATTTGATATACTGTATATAAAATATCAAATTTCACCAAATGTATATTATATACTATACATAAAATATGAAAATACAGCAAATACATATTATATACTGTACATAAAATATCAAATTTCACCAAATATATATTATATACTGTCCATAAAATATCAAATTCCACGAAATATATATTATATACTGTACATAAAATATCAAATTTCAAAAAATATATATTACATACTGTACATAAAAGATGAAAGTACACCAAATATATATTATATGCTGTACATAAAATATCAAATTTCACCAAATATATATTATATACTGTCCATAAAATATCAAATTTCACCAAATATATATTATATACTGTACATGTAATATCAAATTTCAAAAAATATATATTATATACTGTTCATAAAATATGAAAGTACACCAGAAATATATTATATACTGTACATAAAATATCAAATTTCACCAAGTATATATTATATGCTGTGTATAAAATATCAAATTTCACCAAATATATATTATATACCATACATAAAATATGAAAATACAGCAAATATATATTATATACTGAACATAAAATATCAAATTTCAACAAATATATATTATATGCCGTACATGAAATATCAAATTTCACCAAATATATATTATATACTGTTCATAAAATATCAAATTTCAGAAAATATATACTATATACTGTATATAAAATATGAAAGTACACCAAATATATATTATATACTGTACATAAAATATGAAATTTCAATAAATGTATATTACATACTGTACATAAAATATCAAATTTCAAAAATATATCATACATACTGTACATAAAAGATGAAAGAACACCAAATATATATTATATACTGTATATAAAATATGAAATTTCACCAAATATATATTATATACAGTACAGAAAATATCAAATTTCACCAAATATATATTCTATACTGTACATAAAATATGAAAGTACCCCAAAAATATGTTATCATCTACTGTACATAAAATATGAAAGTACACCAAATATATATTATATACTCTACATAAAATATCAAAGTACAGCAAATATATATTATATACTGTAAATAAAATATGAAAGTACACCAAAGGCATATTATATACTGTACACAAAATATCAAATTTAACCAAATATATAATATGTATTGTACATAAATTATGAAAGTACACCAAATATATATAACATACTGTACATAAAATATCAAATTTCACCAAATATATTTGATATACTGTATATAAAATATCAAATTTCACCAAATGAATATTATATACTATACATAAAATATGAAAATACAGCAAATACATATTATATACTGTACATAAAATATCAAATTTCACCAAATATATATTATATACTGTCCATAAAATATCAAATTTCACGAAGTATGTATTATATACTGCACATATAATATCAAATTTCAAAAAATATATATTACATACTGTACATAAAAGATGAAAGTACACCAAATATATATTATATGCTGTGCATAAAATATCAAATTTCACGAAATATATATTATATACTGTCCATAAAATATCAAATTTCACCAAATATATATTATATACTGAACATATAATATCAAATTTCAAAAAATATATATTATATACTGTTCATAAAATATGAAAGTACACCAGAAATATATTATATACTGTACATAAAATATCAAATTTCACCAAGTATATATTATATGCTGTGTATAAAATATCAAATTTCACCAAATATATATTATATACCATACATAAAATATGAAAATACAGCAAATATATATTATATACTGAACATAAAATATCAAATTTCAACAAATATATATTATATGCCGTACATGAAATATCAAATTTCACCAAATATATATTATATACTGTTCATAAAATATCAAATTTCAGAAAATATATACTATATACTGTATATAAAATATGAAAGTACACCAAATATATATTATATACTGTACATAAAATATGAAATTTCAATAAATGTATATTATATACTGTACATAAAATATCAAATTTCACCAATTAAATATTATATACTGTCCATAAAATATCAAATTTCACCAAATATATATTATATACTGTACATATAATATCAAATTTCCAAAAATATATATTGTATACTGTACATAAAAAATGAAAGTACACCAAAAATATATTATATACTGTACATAAAATATAAAATTCCACCAAATATATATTATATACTGTGCATAAAATATCAAATTTCACCAAATATATTTGATATACTGTATATAAAATATCAAATTTCACCAAATGTATATTATGTACTATACATAAAATATGAAAATACAGCAAATACATATTATATACTGTACATAAAATATCAAATTTCACCAAATATATATTATATACTGTCCATAAAATATCAAATTCCACGAAATATATATTATATACTGTACATAAAATATCAAATTTCAAAAAATATATATTACATACTGTACATAAAAGATGAAAGTACACCAAATATATATTATATACTGTACATAAAATATCAAATTTCACCAAATATATATTATATACAGTACAGAAAATATCAAATTTCACCAAATATATATTGTATACTGTACATAAAATATGAAAGTACCCCAAAAATATGTTATCTACTGTACATGAAATATGAAAGTACACCAAATATATATTTTATACTCTACATAATATATCAAAGTACAGCAAATATATATTATATACTGTAAATAAAATATGAAAGTACACCAAAAGCATATTATATACTGTAAAAAACATCAAATTTAACCAAATATATAATATGTATTGTACATAAATTATGAAAGTACACCAAATATATATAACATACTGTACATAAAATATCAAATTTCACCAAATATGTTTGATATACTGTATATAAAATATCAAATTTCACCAAATGTATATTATATACTATACATAAAATATGAAAATACAGCAAATACATATTATATACTGTACATAAAATATCAAATTTCTCCAAATATATATTATATACTGTCCATAAAATATCAAATTCCACGAAATATATATTATATACTGAACATAAAATATCAAATTTCAACAAATATATATTATATGCCGTACATGAAATATCAAATTTCACCAAATATATATTATATACTGTTCATAAAATATCAAATTTCAGAAAATATATACTATATACTGTATATAAAATATGAAAGTACACCAAATATATATTATATACTGTACATAAAATATGAAATTTCAATAAATTCATATTATATACTGTACATAAAATATCAAATTTCACCAAATAAATATTATATACTGTCCATAAAATATCAAATTTCACCAAATACATATTATATACTGTAAATATAATATCAAATTTCAAAAAATATGTATTGTATACTGTACATAGAAAATGAAAGTACACCAAAAATATATTATATACTGTACATAAAATATAAAATTTCACCAAATATATATTATATACTGTACATAAAATATCAAATTTCACCAAATATATTTGATGTACTGTATATAAAATATCAAATTTCACCAAATGTATATTATATACTATACATAAAATATGAAAATACAGCAAATACATATTATATACTGTACATAAAATATCAAATTTCTCCAAATATATATTATATACTGTCCATAAAATATCAAATTCCACGAAATATATATTATATACTGTACATAAAATATCAAATTTCAAAAAATATATATTACACACTGTACATAAAAGATGAAAGTACACCAAATATATATTATATACTGTACATAAAATATCAAATTTCACCAAATATATATTATATACAGTACAGAAAATATCAAATTTCACCAAATATATATTGTATACTGTACATAAAATATGAAAGTACCCCAAAAATATGTTATCTACTGTACATAAAATATGAAAGTACACCAAATATATATTATATACTCTACATAATATATCAAAGTACAGCAAATATATATTATATACTGTAAATAAAATATGAATGTACACCAAAAGCATATTATATACTGTACAAAATATCAAATTTAACCAAATATATAATATGTATTGTACATAAATTATGAAAGTACACCAAATATATATAACATACTGTACATAAAATATCAAATTTCACCAAATATGTTTGATATACTGTATATAAAATATCAAATTTCACCAAATGTATATCATATACTATACATAAAATATGAAAATACAGCAAATACATATTATATACTGTACATAAAATATCAAATTTCTCCAAATATATATTATATACTGTCCATAAAATATCAAATTTCATGAAATATATATTATATACTGTACATATAATATCAAATTTCAAAAAATATATATTACATACTGTACATAAAAGATGAAAGTACACCAAATATATATTATATGCTGTACATAAAATATCAAATTTCACCAAATATATATTATATACTGTCCATAAAATATCAAATTTCAATAAATGTATATTATATACTGTACATAAAATATCAAATTTCAAAAAATATATATTACATACTGTACATAAAAGATGAAAGTACACCAAATATATATTATATACTGTATATAAAATATCAAATTTCACCAAATATATATTATATACAGTACAGAAGATATCAAATTTCACCAAATATATATTGTATACTGTACATAAAATATGAAAGTACCCCAAAAATATGTTATCTACTGTACATAAAATATGAAAGTACACCAAATATATATTATATACTCTACATAAAATATCAAAGTACAGCAAATATATACTATATACTGTAAATAAAATATGAAAGTACACCAAAAGCATATTATATACTGTACAAAATATCAAATTTAACCAAATATATAATATGTATTGTACATAAATTATGAAAGTACACCAAATATATATAACATACTGTACATAAAATATCAAATTTCACCAAATATATTTGATATACTGTATATAAAATATCAAATTTCACCAAATGTATATTATATACTATACATAAAATATGAAAATACAGCAAATACATATTATATACTGTACATAAAATACCAAACTTCTCCAAATATATATTATATACTGTCCATAAAATATCAAATTTCATGAAATATATATTATATACTGTACATATAATATCAAATTTCAAAAAATATATATTACATACTGTACATAAAAGATGAAAGTACACCAAATATATATTATATGCTGTACATAAAATATCAAATTTCACCAAATATATATTATATACTGTACATAAAATATGAAATTTCAATAAATGTATATTATATACTGTACATAAAATATCAAATTTCAAAAAATATATATTACATACTGTACATAAAAGATGAAAGTACACCAAATATATATTATATACTGTATATAAAATATGAAATTTCACCAAATATATATTATATACAGTACAGAAAATATCAAATTTCACCAAATATATATTCTATACTGTACATAAAATATGAAAGTACCCCAAAAATATGTTATCTACTGTACATAAAATATGAAAGTACACCAAATATATATTATATACTCTACATAAAATATCAAAGTACAGCAAATATATATTATATACTGTAAATAAAATATGAAAGTACACCAAAGGCATATTATATACTGTACACAAAATATCAAATTTAACCAAATATATAATATGTATTGTACATAAATTATGAAAGTACACCAAATATATATAACATACTGTACATAAAATATCAAATTTCACCAAATATATTTGATATACTGTATATAAAATATCAAATTTCACCAAATGTATATTATATACTATACATAAAATATGAAAATACATCAAATACATATTATATACTGTACATAAAATATCAAATTTCACCAAATATATATTATATACTGTCCATAAAATATCAAATTTCACGAAATATGTATTATATACTGCACATATAATATCAAATTTCAAAAAATATATATTACATACTGTACATAAAAGATGAAAGTACACCAAATATATATTATATGCTGTGCATAAAATATCAAATTTCACCAAATATATATTATATACTGTCCATAAAATATCAAATTTCACCAAATATATATTATATACTGAACATATAATATCAAATTTCAAAAAATATATATTATATACTGTTCATAAAATATGACAGTACACCAGAAATATATTATATACTGTACATAAAATATCAAATTTCACCAAATATATATTGTATACTGTACATAAGATATGAAAGTACCCCAAAAATATGTTATCTACTGTACATAAAATATGAAAGTACACCAAATTTATATTATATACTCTACATAAAATATCAAAGTACAGCAAATATATATTATATACTGTAAATAAAATATGAAAGTACACCAAAGTCATATTATATACTGTACACAAAATATCAAATTTAACCAAATATATAATATATATTGTACATAAATTATGAAAGTTCACTAAATATATATATCATACTGTACATAAAATATCAAATTTCACCAAATATATTTGATATACTGTATATAAAATATCAAATTTCACCAAATGTATATTATATACTCTACATAAAATATGAAAATACAGCAAATACATATTATATACTGTACATAAAATATCAAATTTCACCAAATATATATTATATACTGTCCATAAAATATCAAATTCCACGAAATATATATTATATACTGTACATAAAATATCAAATTTCAAAAAATATATATTACATACTGTACATAAAAGATGAAAGTACACCAAATATATATTATATGCTGTACATAAAATATCAAATTTCACCAAATATATATTATATACTGTCCATAAAATATCAAATTTCACCAAATATATATTATATACTGTACATGTAATATCAAATTTCAAAAAATATATATTATATACTGTTCATAAAATATGAAAGTACACCAGAAATATATTATATACTGTACATAAAATATCAAATTTCACCAAGTATATATTATATGCTGTGTATAAAATATCAAATTTCACCAAATATATATTATATACCATACATAAAATATGAAAATACAGCAAATATATATTATATACTGAACATAAAATATCAAATTTCAACAAATATATATTATATGCCGTACATGAAATATCAAATTTCACCAAATATATATTATATACTGTTCATAAAATATCAAATTTCAGAAAATATATACTATATACTGTATATAAAATATGAAAGTACACCAAATATATATTATATACTGTACATAAAATATGAAATTTCAATAAATGTATATTACATACTGTACATAAAATATCAAATTTCAAAAATATATCATACATACTGTACATAAAAGATGAAAGAACACCAAATATATATTATATACTGTATATAAAATATGAAATTTCACCAAATATATATTATATACAGTACAGAAAATATCAAATTTCACCAAATATATATTCTATACTGTACATAAAATATGAAAATACCCCAAAAATATGTTATCATCTACTGTACATAAAATATGAAAGTACACCAAATATATATTATATACTCTACATAAAATATCAAAGTACAGCAAATATATATTATATACTGTAAATAAAATATGAAAGTACACCAAAGGCATATTATATACTGTACACAAAATATCAAATTTAACCAAATATATAATATGTATTGTACATAAATTATGAAAGTACACCAAATATATATAACATACTGTACATAAAATATCAAATTTCACCAAATATATTTGATATACTGTATATAAAATATCAAATTTCACCAAATGAATATTATATACTATACATAAAATATGAAAATACAGCAAATACATATTATATACTGTACATAAAATATCAAATTTCACCAAATATATATTATATACTGTCCATAAAATATCAAATTTCACGAAGTATGTATTATATACTGCACATATAATATCAAATTTCAAAAAATATATATTACATACTGTACATAAAAGATGAAAGTACACCAAATATATATTATATGCTGTGCATAAAATATCAAATTTCACGAAATATATATTATATACTGTCCATAAAATATCAAATTTCACCAAATATATATTATATACTGAACATATAATATCAAATTTCAAAAAATATATATTATATACTGTTCATAAAATATGAAAGTACACCAGAAATATATTATATACTGTACATAAAATATCAAATTTCACCAAGTATATATTATATGCTGTGTATAAAATATCAAATTTCACCAAATATATATTATATACCATACATAAAATATGAAAATACAGCAAATATATATTATATACTGAACATAAAATATCAAATTTCAACAAATATATATTATATGCCGTACATGAAATATCAAATTTCACCAAATATATATTATATACTGTTCATAAAATATCAAATTTCAGAAAATATATACTATATACTGTATATAAAATATGAAAGTACACCAAATATATATTATATACTGTACATAAAATATGAAATTTCAATAAATGTATATTATATACTGTACATAAAATATCAAATTTCACCAATTAAATATTATATACTGTCCATAAAATATCAAATTTCACCAAATATATATTATATACTGTACATATAATATCAAATTTACAAAAATATATATTGTATACTGTACATAAAAAATGAAAGTACACCAAAAATATATTATATACTGTACATAAAATATAAAATTCCACCAAATATATATTATATACTGTGCATAAAATATCAAATTTCACCAAATATATTTGATATACTGTATATAAAATATCAAATTTCACCAAATGTATATTATGTACTATACATAAAATATGAAAATACAGCAAATACATATTATATACTGTACATAAAATATCAAATTTCACCAAATATATATTATATACTGTCCATAAAATATCAAATTCCACGAAATATATATTATATACTGTACATAAAATATCAAATTTCAAAAAATATATATTACATACTGTACATAAAAGATGAAAGTACACCAAATATATATTATATACTGTACATAAAATATCAAATTTCACCAAATATATATTATATACAGTACAGAAAATATCAAATTTCACCAAATATATATTGTATACTGTACATAAAATATGAAAGTACCCCAAAAATATGTTATCTACTGTACATGAAATATGAAAGTACACCAAATATATATTTTATACTCTACATAATATATCAAAGTACAGCAAATATATATTATATACTGTAAATAAAATATGAAAGTACACCAAAAGCATATTATATACTGTATAAAACATCAAATTTAACCAAATATATAATATGTATTGTACATAAATTATGAAAGTACACCAAATATATATAACATACTGTACATAAAATATCAAATTTCACCAAATATGTTTGATATACTGTATATAAAATATCAAATTTCACCAAATGTATATTATATACTATACATAAAATATGAAAATACAGCAAATACATATTATATACTGTACATAAAATATCAAATTTCTCCAAATATATATTATATACTGTCCATAAAATATCAAATTCCACGAAATATATATTATATACTGAACATAAAATATCAAATTTCAACAAATATATATTATATGCCGTACATGAAATATCAAATTTCACCAAATATATATTATATACTGTTCATAAAATATCAAATTTCAGAAAATATATACTATATACTGTATATAAAATATGAAAGTACACCAAATATATATTATATACTGTACATAAAATATGAAATTTCAATAAATTCATATTATATACTGTACATAAAATATCAAATTTCACCAAATAAATATTATATACTGTCCATAAAATATCAAATTTCACCAAATACATATTATATACTGTAAATATAATATCAAATTTCAAAAAATATGTATTGTATACTGTACATAGAAAATGAAAGTACACCAAAAATATATTATATACTGTACATAAAATATAAAATTTCACCAAATATATATTATATACTGTACATAAAATATCAAATTTCACCAAATATATTTGATGTACTGTATATAAAATATCAAATTTCACCAAATGTATATTATATACTATACATAAAATATGAAAATACAGCAAATACATATTATATACTGTACATAAAATATCAAATTTCTCCAAATATATATTATATACTGTCCATAAAATATCAAATTCCACGAAATATATATTATATACTGTACATAAAATATCAAATTTCAAAAAATATATATTACACACTGTACATAAAAGATGAAAGTACACCAAATATATATTATATACTGTACATAAAATATCAAATTTCACCAAATATATATTATATACAGTACAGAAAATATCAAATTTCACCAAATATATATTGTATACTGTACATAAAATATGAAAGTACCCCAAAAATATGTTATCTACTGTACATAAAATATGAAAGTACACCAAATATATATTATATACTCTACATAATATATCAAAGTACAGCAAATATATATTATATACTGTAAATAAAATATGAATGTACACCAAAAGCATATTATATACTGTACAAAATATCAAATTTAACCAAATATATAATATGTATTGTACATAAATTATGAAAGTACACCAAATATATATAACATACTGTACATAAAATATCAAATTTCACCAAATATGTTTGATATACTGTATATAAAATATCAAATTTCACCAAATGTATATCATATACTATACATAAAATATGAAAATACAGCAAATACATATTATATACTGTACATAAAATATCAAATTTCTCCAAATATATATTATATACTGTCCATAAAATATCAAATTTCATGAAATATATATTATATACTGTACATATAATATCAAATTTCAAAAAATATATATTACATACTGTACATAAAAGATGAAAGTACACCAAATATATATTATATGCTGTACATAAAATATCAAATTTCACCAAATATATATTATATACTGTCCATAAAATATCAAATTTCAATAAATGTATATTATATACTGTACATAAAATATCAAATTTCAAAAAATATATATTACATACTGTACATAAAAGATGAAAGTACACCAAATATATATTATATACTGTATATAAAATATCAAATTTCACCAAATATATATTATATACAGTACAGAAAATATCAAATTTCACCAAATATATATTGTATACTGTACATAAAATATGAAAGTACCCCAAAAATATGTTATCTACTGTACATAAAATATGAAAGTACACCAAATATATATTATATACTCTACATAAAATATCAAAGTACAGCAAATATATACTATATACTGTAAATAAAATATGAAAGTACACCAAAAGCATATTATATACTGTACAAAATATCAAATTTAACCAAATATATAATATGTATTGTACATAAATTATGAAAGTACACCAAATATATATAACATACTGTACATAAAATATCAAATTTCACCAAATATATTTGATATACTGTATATAAAATATCAAATTTCACCAAATGTATATTATATACTATACATAAAATATGAAAATACAGCAAATACATATTATATACTGTACATAAAATACCAAATTTCTCCAAATATATATTATATACTGTCCATAAAATATCAAATTTCATGAAATATATATTATATACTGTACATATAATATCAAATTTCAAAAAATATATATTACATACTGTACATAAAAGATGAAAGTACACCAAATATATATTATATGCTGTACATAAAATATCAAATTTCACCAAATATATATTATATACTGTACATAAAATATGAAATTTCAATAAATGTATATTATATACTGTACATAAAATATCAAATTTCAGAAAATATATATTACATACTGTACATAAAAGATGAAAGTACACCAAATATATATTATATACTGTATATAAAATATGAAATTTCACCAAATATATATTATATACAGTACAGAAAATATCAAATTTCACCAAATATATATTCTATACTGTACATAAAATATGAAAGTACCCCAAAAATATGTTATCTACTGTACATAAAATATGAAAGTACACCAAATATATATTATATACTCTACATAAAATATCAAAGTACAGCAAATATATATTATATACTGTAAATAAAATATGAAAGTACACCAAAGGCATATTATATACTGTACACAAAATATCAAATTTAACCAAATATATAATATGTATTGTACATAAATTATGAAAGTACACCAAATATATATAACGTACTGTACATAAAATATCAAATTTCACCAAATATATTTGATATACTGTATATAAAATATCAAATTTCACCAAATGTATATTATATACTATACATAAAATATGAAAATACATCAAATACATATTATATACTGTACATAAAATATCAAATTTCACCAAATATATATTATATACTGTCCATAAAATATCAAATTTCACGAAATATGTATTATATACTGCACATATAATATCAAATTTCAAAAAATAAATATTACATACTGTACATAAAAGATGAAAGTACACCAAATATATATTATATGCTGTGCATAAAATATCAAATTTCACCAAATATATATTATATACTGTCCATAAAATATCAAATTTCACCAAATATATATTATATACTGAACATATAATATCAAATTTCAAAAAATATATATTATATACTGTTCATAAAATATGACAGTACACCAGAAATATATTATATACTGTACATAAAATATCAAATTTCACCAAATATATATTGTATACTGTACATAAGATATGAAAGTACCCCAAAAATATGTTATCTACTGTACATAAAATATGAAAGTACACCAAATTTATATTATATACTCTACATAAAATATCAAAGTACAGCAAATATATATTATATACTGTAAATAAAATATGAAAGTACACCAAAGTCATATTATATACTGTACACAAAATATCAAATTTAACCAAATATATAATATATATTGTACATAAATTATGAAAGTTCACTAAATATATATATCATACTGTACATAAAATATCAAATTTCACCAAATATATTTGATATACTGTATATAAAATATCAAATTTCACCAAATGTATATTATATACTCTACATAAAATATGAAAATACAGCAAATACATATTATATACTGTACATAAAATATCAAATTTCACCAAATATATATTATATACTGTCCATAAAATATCAAATTCCACGAAATATATATTATATACTGTACATAAAATATCAAATTTCAAAAAATATATATTACATACTGTACATAAAAGATGAAAGTACACCAAATATGTATTATATGCTGTACATAAAATATCAAATTTCACCAAATATATATTATATACTGTCCATAAAATATCAAATTTCACCAAATATATATTATATACTGTACATGTAATATCAAATTTCAAAAAATATATATTATATACTGTTCATAAAATATGAAAGTACACCAGAAATATATTATATACTGTACATAAAATATCAAATTTCACCAAGTATATATTATATGCTGTGTATAAAATATCAAATTTCACCAAATATATATTATATACCATACATAAAATATGAAAATACAGCAAATATATATTATATACTGAACATAAAATATCAAATTTCAACAAATATATATTATATGCCGTACATGAAATATCAAATTTCACCAAATATATATTATATACTGTTCATAAAATATCAAATTTCAGAAAATATATACTATATACTGTATATAAAATATGAAAGTACACCAAATATATATTATATACTGTACATAAAATATGAAATTTCAATAAATGTATATTATATACTGTACCTAAAATATCAAATTTCACCAATTAAATATTATATACTGTCCATAAAATATCAAATTTCACCAAATATATATTATATACTGTACATATAATATCAAATTTCCAAAAATATATATTGTATACTGTACATAAAAAATGAAAGTACACCAAAAATATATTATATACTGTACATAAAATATAAAATTCCACCAAATATATATTATATACTGTGCATAAAATATCAAATTTCACCAAATATATTTGATATACTGTATATAAAATATCAAATTTCACCAAATGTATATTATGTACTATACATAAAATATGAAAATACAGCAAATACATATTATATACTGTACATAAAATATCAAATTTCACCAAATATATATTCTATACTGTCCATAAAATATCAAATTCCACGAAATATATATTATATACTGTACATAAAATATCAAATTTCAAAAAATATATATTACATACTGTACATAAAAGATGAAAGTACACCAAATATATATTATATACTGTACATAAAATATCAAATTTCACCAAATATATATTATATACAGTACAGAAAATATCAAATTTCACCAAATATATATTGTATACTGTACATAAAATATGAAAGTAACCCAAAAATATGTTATCTACTGTACATAAAATATGAAAGTACACCAAATATATATTATATACTCTACATAATATATCAAAGTACAGCAAATATATATTATATTCTGTAAATAAAATATGAAAGTACACCAAAGGCATATTATATAATGTACACAAAATATCAAATTTAACCAAATATATAATATGTATTGTACATAAATTATGAAAGTACATCAAATATATATAACATACTGTACATAAAATATCAAATTTCACCAAATATATTTGATATACTGTATATAAAATATCAAATTTCACCAAATGTATATTATATACTATAAATAAAATATGAAAATACAGCAAATACATATTATATACTGTACATAAAATATCAAATTTCACCAAATCTATATTATATACTGTCCATAAAATATCAAATTTCACGAAATATGTATTATATACTGCACATATAATATCAAATTTCAAAAAATATATATTACATACTGTACATAAAAGATGAAAGTACACCAAATATATATTATATGCTGTGCATAAAATATCAAATTTCACCAAATATATATTATATACTGTCCATAAAATATCAAATTTCACCAAATATATATTATATACTGAACATATAATATCAAATTTCAAAAAATATATATTATATACTGTTCATAAAATATGACAGTACACCAGAAATATATTATATACTATACATAAAATATCAAATTTCACCAAATATATATTGTATACTGTACATAAGATATGAAAGTACCCCAAAAATATGTTATCTACTGTACATAAAATATGAAAGTACACCAAATTTATATTATATACTCTACATAAAATATCAAACTACAGCAAATATATATTATATACTGTAAATAAAATATGAAAGTACACCAAAGTCATATTATATACTGTACACAAAATATCAAATTTAACCTAATATATAATATATATTGTACACAAATTATGAAAGTTCACTAAATATATATATCATACTGTACATAAAATATCAAATTTCACCAAATATATTTGATATACTGTATATAAAATATCAAATTTCACCAAATGTATATTATATACTATACATAAAATATGAAAATACAGCAAATACATATTATATACTGTACATAAAATATCAAATTTCACCAAATATATATTATATACTGTCCATAAAATATCAAATTCCACGAAATATATATTATATACTGTACATAAAATATCAAATTTCAAAAAATATGTATTACATACTGTACATAAAAGATGAAAGTACACCAAATATATATTATATGCTGTACATAAAATATCAAATTTCACCAAATATATATTATATACTGTCCATAAAATATCAAATTTCACCAAATATATATTATATACTGTACATGTAATATCAAATTTCAAAAAAATATATATTATATACTGTTCATAAAATATGAAAGTACACCAGAAATATATTATATACTGTACATAAAATATCAAATTTCACCAAGTATATATTATATGCTGTGTATAAAATATCAAATTTCACCAAATATATATTATATACCATACATAAAATATGAAAATACAGCAAATATATATTATATACTGAACATAAAATATCAAATTTCAACAAATATATATTATATGCCGTACATGAAATATCAAATTTCACCAAATATATATTATATACTGTTCATAAAATATCAAATTTCAGAAAATATATACTATATACTGTATATAAAATATGAAAGTACACCAAATATATATTATATACTGTACATAAAATATGAAATTTCAATATATGTATATTATATACTGTACATAAAATATCAAATTTCACCAATTAAATATTATATACTGTCCATAAAATATCAAATTTCACCAAATATATATTATATACTGTACATATAATATCAAATTTCCAAAAATATATATTGTATACTGTACATAAAAAATGAAAGTACACCAAAAATATATTATATACTGTACATAAAATATAAAATTCCACCAAATATATATTATATACTGTGCATAAAATATCAAATTTCACCAAATATATTTGATATACTGTATATAAAATATCAAATTTCACCAAATGTATATTATGTACTATACATAAAATATGAAAATACAGCAAATACATATTATATACTGTACATAAAATATCAAATTTCACCAAATATATATTCTATACTGTCCATAAAATATCAAATTCCACGAAATATATATTATATACTGTACATAAAATATCAAATTTCAAAAAATATATATTACATACTGTACATAAAAGATTAAAGTACACCAAATATATATTATATACTGTACATAAAATATCAAATTTCACCAAATATATATTATATACAGTACAGAAAATATCAAATTTCACCAAATATATATTTTATACTGTACATAAAATATGAAAGTAACCCAAAAATATGTTATCTACTGTACATAAAATATGAAAGTACACCAAATATATATTATATACTCTACATAATATATCAAAGTACAGCAAATATATATTATATACTGTAAATAAAATATGAAAGTACACCAAAGGCATATTATATAATGTACACAAAATATCAAATTTAACCAAATATATAATATGTATTGTACATAAATTATGAAAGTACACCAAATATATATAACATACTGTACATAAAATATCAAATTTCACCAAATATATTTGATATACTGTATATAAAATATCAAATTTCACCAAATGTATATTATATACTATACATAAAATATGAAAATACAGCAAATACATATTATATACTGTACATAAAATATCAAATTTCACCAAATATATATTATATACTGTCCATAAAATATCAAATTTCACGAAATATGTATTATATACTGCACATATAATATCAAATTTCAAAAAATATATATTAAATACTGTACATAAAAGATGAAAGTACACCAAATATATATTATGTGCTGTGCATAAAATATCAAATTTCACCAAATATATATTATATACTGTCCATAAAATATCAAATTTCACCAAATATATATTATATACTGAACATATAATATCAAATTTCAAAAAATATATATTATATACTGTTCATAAAATATGACAGTACACCAGAAATATATTATATACTGTACATAAAATATCAAATTTCACCAAATATATATTGTATACTGTACAAAAGATATGAAAGTACCCCAAAAATATGTTATCTACTGTACATAAAATATGAAAGTACACCAAATTTATATTATATACTCTACATAAAATATCAAAGTACAGCAAATATATATTATATACTGTAAATAAAATATGAAAGTACACCAAAGTCATATTATATACTGTACACAAAATATCAAATTTAACCAAATATATAATATATATTGTACACAAATTATGAAAGTTCACTAAATATATATATCATACTGTACATAAAATATCAAATTTCACCAAATATATTTGATATACTGTATATAAAATATCAAATTTCACCAAATGTATATTATATACTATACATAAAATATGAAAATACAGCAAATACATATTATATACTGTACATAAAATATCAAATTTCACCAAATATATATTATATACTGTCCATAAAATATCAAATTCCACGAAATATATATTATATACTGTACATAAAATATCAAATTTCAAAAAATATACATTACATACTGTACATAAAAGATGAAAGTACACCAAATATATATTATATGCTGTACATAATATATCAAATTTCACCAAATATATATTATATACTGTCCATAAAATATCAAATTTCACCAAATATATATTATATACTGTACATGTAATATCAAATTTCAAAAAATATATATTATATACTGTTCATAAAATATGAAAGTACACCAGAAATATATTATATACTGTACATAAAATATCAAATTTCACCAAGTATACATTATATGCTGTGTATAAAATATCAAATTTCACCAAATATATATTATATACCATACATAAAATATGAAAATACAGCAAATATATATTATATACTGAACATAAAATATCAAATTTCAACAAATATATATTATATGCCGTACATGAAATATCAAATTTCACCAAATATATATTATATACTGTTCATAAAATATCAAATTTCATAAAATATATACTATATACTGTATATAAAATATGAAAGTACACCAAATATATATTATATACTGTACATAAAATATGAAATTTCAATAAATGTATATTATATACTGTACCTAAAATATCAAATTTCACCAATTAAATATTATATACTGTCCATAAAATATCAAATTTCACCAAATATATATTATATACTGTACATATAATATCAAATTTCCAAAAATATATATTGTATACTGTACATAAAAAATGAAAGTACACCAAAAATATATTATATACTGTACATAAAATATAAAATTCCACCAAATATATATTATATACTGTGCATAAAATATCAAATTTCACCAAATATATTTGATATACTGCATATAAAATATCAAATTTCACCAAATGTATATTATGTACTATACATAAAATATGAAAATACAGCAAATACATATTATATACTGTCCATAAAATATCAAATTTCACCAAATATATATTCTATACTGTCCATAAAATATCAAATTCCACGAAATATATATTATATACTGTACATAAAATATCAAATTTCAAAAAATATATATTACATACTGTACATAAAAGATGAAAGTACACCAAATATATATTATATACTGTACATAAAATATCAAATTTCACCAAATATATATTATATACAGTACAGAAAATATCAAATTTCACCAAATATATATTGTATACTGTACATAAAATATGATAGTATCCCAAAAATATGTTATCTACTGTACATAAAATATGAAAGTACACCAAATATATATTATATACTCTACATAATATATCAAAGTACAGCAAATATATATTATATACTGTAAATAAAATATGAAAGTACACCAAAGGCATATTATATAATGTACACAAAATATCAAATTTAAGCAAATATATAATATGTATTGTACATAAATTATGAAAGTACACCAAATATATATAACATACTGTACATAAAATATCAAACTTCACCAAATATATTTGATATACTGTATATAAAATATCAAATTTCACCAAATGTATATTATATACTATACATAAAATATGAAAATACAGCAAATACATATTATATACTGTACATAAAATATCAAATTTCACCAAATATATATTATATACTGTTCATAAAATATGAAAGTACACCAGAAATATATTATATACTGTACATAAAATATCAAATTTCACCAAGTATATATTATATGCTGTGTATAAAATATCAAATTTCACCAAATATATATTATATACCATACATAAAATATGAAAATACAGCAAATATATATTATATACTGAACATAAAATATCAAATTTCAACAAATATATATTATATGCCGTACATGAAATATCAAATTTCACCAAATATAGATTATATACTGTTCATAAAATATCAAATTTCAGAAAATATACACTATATACTGTATATAAAATATGAAAGTACACCAAATATATATTATATACTGTACATAAAATATGAAATTTTAATAAATGTATATTATATACTGTACATAAAATATCAAATTTCACCAAATAAATATTATATACTGTCCATAAAATATCAAATTTCACCAAATATATATTATATACTGTACATATAATATCAAATTTCAAAAAATATATATTTTATACTGTACATAAAAAATGAAAGTACAGGAAAAATATATTATATACTGTACATAAAATATCAAATTTCACCAAATATATATTATATACTGTACATAAGATATGAAAGTACCCCAAAAATATGTTATCTACTGTACATAAAATATGAAAGTACACCAAATTTATATTATATACTCTACATAAAATATCAAACTACAGCAAATATATATTATATACTGTAAATAAAATATGAAAGTACACCAAATGCATATTATATACTGTACACAAAATATCAAATTTAACCAAATATATAATATATATTGTACATAAATTATGAAAGTACACCAAATATATATATCATACTGTCCATAAAATATCAAATTTCACCAAATATATTTGATATACTGTATATAAAATATCAAATTTCACCAAATATATATTATATACTATACATAATATATGAAAATACAGCAAATACATATTATATACTGTACATAAAATATAAATTTAACCAAATATATATTATATGCTGTCCATAAAATATCAAATTCCACGAAATATATATTATATACTGTACATAAAATATCAAACTTCAAAAAATATATATTACATACTGTACATAAAAGATGAAAGTACACCAAATATATATTATTTGCTGTACATAAAATATCAAATTTCACCAAATATATATTATATACTGTCCATAAAATATCAAATTTCACCTAATATATATTATATACTGTACATGTAATATCAAATTTCAAAAAATATATATTATATACTGTTCATAAAATATGAAAGTACACCAGAAATATATTATATACTGTATATAAAATATCAAATTTCTCAAAATATATATTATATGCTGTGTATAAAATATCAAATTTCACCAAATATATATTATATACCATACATAAAATATGAAAATACAGCAAATATATATTATATACTGTACATAAAATATCAAATTTCAACAAATATATATTATATACCGTACATGAAGCATCAAATTTCACCAAATATATATTATATACTGTACATAAAATATCAAATTTCAGAAAACATATACTATATACTGTATATAAAATATGAAATTACACCAAATATATATTATATACTGTACATAAAATATGAAATTTCAATAAATGTATATTATATACTGTACATAAAATATCAAATTTCACCAAATAAATATTATATACTGTCCATAAAATATCAAATTTCACCAAATATATATTATATACTGTACATATAATATCAAATTTCAAAAATATATATTGTATACTGTACATAAAAAATGAAAGTACACGAAAAATATATTATATACTGTACATAAAATATCAAATTTCACCAAATATATATTATATACTGTACATAAAATATCAAATTTCACCAAATATATTTGATATACTGTACATAAAATATCAAATTTCACCAAATATATATTATATACTGTCCATAAAATATCAAATTCCACGAAATATATATTATACACTGTACTTAAAATGTCAAATTTCAAAAAATATATATTACATACTGTACATAAAAGATGAAAGTACACCAAATATATATTATATACTGTACATAAAATATCAAATTTCACCAAATATATATTATATACACTAGAGAAAATATCAAATTTCACCAAATATATATTATATACTGTCCATAAAATATCAAATTTCACCAAATATATTTGATATACTGTATATATAATATCAAATTTCAAAAAATATATATTATATACTCTACATAAAATATGAAAGTACACCAAAAATATATTATATACTGTACATAAAATATCAAATTTCACCAAATATATATTATATACAGTACAGAAAATATCATATTTCACCAAATATATATTGTATACTGTACATAAAATATGAAAGTACCCCAAAAATATGTTATCTACTGTACATAAAATATGAAAGTACACCAAATATATATTATATACTCTACATGAAATATCAAAGTACAGCAAATATATATTATATACTGTAAATAAAATATGAAAGTACACCAAAGGCATATTATATACTGTACACAAAATATCAAATTTAACAAAATATATAATATGTACTGTACATAAATTATGAAAGTACACCAACTATATATATCATACTGTACATTAAATATCAAATTTCACCAAATATATTTGATATACTGTATATAAAATATCAAATTTCACCAAATGTATATTATATACTATACATAAAATATGAAAATACAGCAAATACATATTATATACTGTACAAAAAATACCAAATTTCACCAAATATATATTATATACTGTCCATAAAATATCAAATTCCACGAAATATATATTATATACTGTACATAAAATATCAAATTTCAAAAAATATATATTACATACTGTACATAAAAGATGAAAGTACACCAAATATATATTATATACTGTAAATAAAATATCAAATTTCACCAAATATATATTATGTACAGTAGAGAAAATATCAAATTTCACCAAATATGTATTATATACTGTCCATAAAATATCAAATTTCACCAAATATATGTTATATACTGTACATATAATATCAAATTTCAAAAAATATATATTATATACTCTACATAAAATATGAAAGTACACCAAAAATATATTATATACTGTACATAAAATATCAAATTTCTCCAAATATATATTATATACAGTACAGAAAATATCAAATTTCACCAAATATATATTGTATACTGTACATAAAATATGAAAGTACCCCAAAAATATGTCATCTACTGTACATAAAATATGAAAGTACACCAAATATATATTATATACTCTACATGAAATATCAAAGTACAGCAAATATATATTATATACTGTAAATAAAATATGAAAGTACACCAAAGGCATATTATATACTGTACACAAAATATCAAATTTAACAAAATATATAATATGTATTGTACATAAATTATGAAAGTACACCAAATACATATAACATACTGTACATAAAATATCAAATTTCACCAAATATATTTGATATACTGTATATAAAATATCAAATTTCACCAAATGTATATTTTATACTATACATAAAATATGAAAATACAGCAAATACATATTATATACTGTACATAAAATATCAAATTTCACCAAATATATATTATATACTGTCCATAAAATATCAAATTTCACGAAATATATATTATATACTGTACATATAATATCAAATTTCAAAAAATATATATTACATACTGTACATAAAAGATGAAAGTACACCAAATATATATTATATGCTGTACATATAATATCAAATTTCACCAAATATATCTAATATACTGTCCATAAAATATCAAATTTCACCAAATATATATGATATACTGTACATATAATATCAAATTTCAAAAAATATATATTATATACTGTTCATAAAATATGAAAGTACACCAGAAATATATTATATACTGTACATAAAATATCAAATTTCACCAAATATATATTGTATACTGTACATAAAATATGAAAGTACCCCAAAAATATGTTATCTACTGTACATAAAATATGAAAGTACACCAAATTTATATTATATACTCTACATAAAATATCAAACTACAGCAAATATATATTATATACTGTAAATAAAATATGAAAGTACACCAAATGCATATTATATACTGTACACAAAATATCAAATTTAACCTAATATATAATATATTGTACATAAATTATGAAAGTACACCAAATATATATATCATACTGTACATAAAATATCAAATTTCACCAAATATATTTGATATACTGTATATAAAATATCAAATTTCACCAAATGTATATTATATACTATACATAAAATATGAAAATACAGCAAATACATATTATATACTGTACATAAAATAACAAATTTCACCAAATATATATTATATACTGTCTATAAAATATCAAATTCCACGAAATATATATTATATACTGTACATAAAATATCAAATTTCAAAAAATATATATTACATACTGTACATAAAAGATGAAAGTACACCAAATATATATTATATGCTGTACATAAAATATCAAATTTCACCAAATATATATTATATACTGTCCATAAAATATCAAATTTCACCAAATATATATTATATACTGTACATGTAATATCAAATTTCAAAAAATATATATTATATACTGTTCATAAAATATGAAAGTACACCAGAAATATATTATATACTGTACATAAAATATCAAGTTTCACTAAATATATATTATATGCTGTGTATAAAATATCAAATTTCACCAAATACATATTATATACGATACATAAAATCTGAAAATACAGCAAATATATATTATATACCGAACATAAAATATCAAATTTCAACAAATATGTATTGTATGCCGTACATGAAATATCAAATTTCACCAAATATATATTATATACTGTACATAAAATATCAAATTTCAGAAAATATATACTATATACTGTATATAAAATATGAAAGTACACCAAATATATATTATATACTGTACATAAAATATGAAATTTCAATAAATGTATATTATATACTGTACATAAAATATCAAATTTCACCAAATAAATATTATATACTGTCCATAAAATATCAAATTTCACCAAATATATATTATATACTGTACATATACTATCAAATTTGAAAAAATATATATTGTATACTGTACATAAAAAATGAAAGTACACGAAAAATATATTATATACTGTACATAAAATATAAAATTTAACCAAATATATATTATATACTGTACATAAAATATCAAATTTCACCAAATATATTTGATATACTGTATATAAAATATCAAATTTCACCAAATGTATATTATATACTATACATAAAATATGAAAATACAGCAAATACATATTATATACTGTACATAAAATATCAAATTTCACCAAATATATATTATATACTGTCCATAAAATATCAAATTCCACGAAATATATATTACATACTGTACTTAAAATATCAAATTTCAAAAAATATATATTACATACTGTACATAAAAGATGAAAGTACACCAAATATATATTATATACTGTACATAAAATATCAAATTTCACGAAATATATATTATATACTGTCCATAAAATATCAAATTTCACCAAATATATGTTATATACTGTACATATAATATCAAATTTCAAAAAATATATATTATATACTCTACATAAAATATGAAAGTACACCAAAAATATATTATATACTGTACATAAAATATCAAATTTCACCAAATATATATTATATACAGTACAGAAAATATCAAATTTCACCAAATATATATTGTATACTGTACATAAAATATGAAAGTACCCCAAAAATATGTCATCTACTGTACATAAAATATGAAAGTACACCAAATATATATTATATACTCTACATAAAATATCAAAGTACAGCAAATATATATTATATACTGTAAATAAAATATGAAAGTACACCAAAGGCATATTATATACTGTACACAAAATATCAAATTTAACAAAATATATAATATGTATTGTACATAAATTATGAAAGTACACCAAATATATATAACATACTGTACATAAAATATCAAATTTCACCAAATATATTTGATATACTGTATATAAAATATCAAATTTCACCAAATGTATATTTTATACTATACATAAAATATGAAAATACAGCAAATACATATTATATACTGTACATAAAATATCAAATTTCACCAAATATATATTATATACTGTCCATAAAATATCAAATTTCACGAAATATATATTATATACTGTACATATAATATCAAATTTCAAAAAATATATATTACATACTGTACATAAAAGATGAAAGTACACCAAATATATATTATATGCTGTACATAAAATATCAAATTTCACCAAATATATCTTATATACTGTCCATAAAATATCAAATTTCACCAAATATATATGATATACTGTACATATAATATCAAATTTCAAAAAATATATATTATATACTGTTCATAAAATATGAAAGTACACCAGAAATATATTATATACTGTACATAAAATATCAAATTTCACCAAATATATATTGTATACTGTACATAAAATATGAAAGTACCCCAAAAATATGTTATCTACTGTACATAAAATATGAAAGTACACCAAATTTATATTATATACTCTACATAAAATATCAAACTACAGCAAATATATATTATATACTGTAAATAAAATATGAAAGTACACCAAATGCATATTATATACTGTACACAAAATATCAAATTTAACCTAATATATAATATATATTGTACATAAATTATGAAAGTACACCAAATATATATATCATACTGTACATAAAATATCAAATTTCACCAAATATATTTGATATACTGTATATAAAATATCAAATTTCACCAAATGTATATTATATACTATACATAAAATATGAAAATACAGCAAATACATATTATATACTGTACATAAAATAACAAATTTCACCAAATATATATTATATACTGTCTATAAAATATCAAATTCCACGAAATATATATTATATACTGTACATAAAATATCAAATTTCAAAAAATATATATTACATACTGTACATAAAAGATGAAAGTACACCAAATATATATTATATGCAGTACATAAAATATCAAATTTCACCAAATATATATTATATACTGTCCATAAAATATCAAATTTCACCAAATATATATTATATACTGTACATGTAATATCAAATTTCAAAAAATATATATTATATACTGTTCATAAAATATGAAAGTACACCAGAAATATATTATATACTGTACATAAAATATCAAGTTTCACTAAATATATATTATATGCTGTGTATAACATATCAAATTTCACCAAATACATATTATATACCATACATAAAATATGAAAATACAGCAAATATATATTATATACCGAACTTAAAATATCAAATTTCAACAAATATATATTGTATGCCGTACATGAAATATCAAATTTCACCAAATATATATTATATACTGTACATAAAATATCAAATTTCAGAAAATATATACTATATACTGTATATAAAATATGAAAGTACACCAAATATATATTATATACTGTACATAAAATATGAAATTTCAATAAATGTATATTATATACTGTACATAAAATATCAAATTTCACCAAATAAATATTATATACTGTCCATAAAATATCAAATTTCACCAAATATATATTATATACTGTACATATAATATCAAATTTCAAAAAATATATATTGTATACTGTACATAAAAAATGAAAGTACACGAAAAATATATTATATACTGTACATAAAATATAAAATTTAACCAAATATATATTATATACTGTACATAAAATATCAAATTTCACCAAATATATTTGATATACTGTATATAAAATATCAAATTTCACCAAATGTATATTATATACTATACATAAAATATGAAAATACAGCAAATACATATTATATACTGTACATAAAATATCAAATTTCACCAAATATATATTATAACCTGTCCATAAAATATCAAATTCCACGAAATATATATTACATACTGTACTTAAAATATCAAATTTCAAAAAATATATATTACATACTGTACATAAAAGATGAAAGTACACCAAATATATATTATATACTGTACATAAAATATCAAATTTCACCAAATATATATTATATACTGTCCATAAAATATCAAATTTCACCAAATATATGTTATATACTGTACATATAATATCAAATTTCAAAAAATATATATTATATACTCTACATAAAATATGAAAGTACACCAAAAATATATTATATACTGTACATAAAATATCAAATTTCACCAAATATATATTATATACAGTACAGAAAATATCAAATTTCACCAAATATATATTGTATACTGTACATAAAATATGAAAGTACCCCAAAAATATGTCATCTACTGTACATAAAATATGAAAGTACACCAAATATATATTATATACTCTACATAAAATATCAAAGTACAGCAAATATATATTATATACTGTAAATAAAATATGAAAGTACACCAAAGGCATATTATATACTGTACACAAAATATCAAATTTAACAAAATATATAATATGTATTGTACATAAATTATGAAAGTACACCAAATATATATAACATACTGTACATAAAATATCAAATTTCACCAAATATATTTGATATACTGTATATAAAATATCAAATTTCACCAAATGTATATTTTATACTATACATAAAATATGAAAATACAGCAAATACATATTATATACTGTACATAAAATATCAAATTTCACCAAATATATATTATATACTGTCCATAAAATATCAAATTTCACGAAATATATATTATATACTGTACATATAATATCAAATTTCAAAAAATATATATTACATACTGTACATAAAAGATGAAAGTACACCAAATATATATTATATGCTGTACATAAAATATCAAATTTCACCAAATATATCTTATATACTGTCCATAAAATATCAAATTTCACCAAATATATATGATATACTGTACATATAATATCAAATTTCAAAAAATATATATTATATACTGTTCATAAAATATGAAAGTACACCAGAAATATATTATATACTGTACATAAAATATCAAATTTCACCAAATATATATTGTATACTGTACATAAAATATGAAAGTACCCCAAAAATATGTTATCTACTGTACATAAAATATGAAAGTACACCAAATTTATATTATATACTCTACATAAAATATCAAACTACAGCAAATATATATTATATACTGTAAATAAAATATGAAAGTACACCAAATGCATATTATATACTGTACACAAAATATCAAATTTAACCTAATATATAATATATATTGTACATAAATTATGAAATTACACCAAATATATATATCATACTGTACATAAAATATCAAATTTCACCAAATATATTTGATATACTGTATATAAAATATCAAATTTCACCAAATGTATATTATATACTATACATAAAATATGAAAATACAGCAAATACATATTATATACTGTACATAAAATAACAAATTTCACCAAATATATATTATATACTGTCCATAAAATATCAAATTCCACGAAATATATATTATATACTGTACATAAAATATCAAATTTCAAAAAATATATATTACATACTGTACATAAAAGATGAAAGTACACCAAATATATATTATATGCTGTACATAAAATATCAAATTTCACCAAATATATATTATATACTGTCCATAAAATATCAAATTTCACCAAATATATATTATACACTGTACATGTAATATCAAATTTCAAAAAATATATATTATATACTTTTCATAAAATATGAAAGTACACAGGAAATATATTATATACTGTACATAAAATATCAAATTTCACCAAATATATATTATATGCTGTGTATAAAATATCAAATTTCACCAAATAAATATTATATACCATACATAAAATATGAAAATACAGCAAATATATATTATATACCGAACATAAAATATGAAATTTCAACAAATATATATTATATGCCGTACATGAAATATCAAATTTCACCAAATATATATTATATACTGTACATAAAATATCAAATTTCAGAAAATATATACTATATACGGTATATAAAATATGAAAGTACAACAAATATATATTATATACTGTACATAAAATATGAAATTTCAATAAATGTATATTATATACTGTACATAAAATATCAAATTTTACCAAATATATATTATATACTGTCCATAAAATATCAAATTTCACCAAATATATATTATATACTGTACATATAATATCAAATTTCAAAAAATATATATTGTATACTGTACATAAAAAATGAAAGTACACCAAAAATATATTATATACTGTACATAAAATATAAAATTTCACCAAATATATATTATATACTGTACATAAAATATCAAATTTCACCAAATATATTTGATATATTGTATATAAAATATCAAATTTCACCAAATGTATATTATATACTATACATAAAATATGAAAATACAGCAAATACATATTATATACTGTACATAAAATATCAAATTTCACCAAATATATATTATATACTGTCCATAAAATATCAAATTCCACGAAATATATATTATATACTGTACATAAAATATCAAATTTCAAAAAATATATATTACATACTGTACATAAAATATGAAAGTACACCAAAAATATATTATATACTGTACATAAAATATCAAATTTCACCAAATATATATTATATACAGTACAGAAAATATCAAATTTCACCAAATATATATTGTATACTGTACATAAAATATGAAAGTACCCCAAAAATATGTTATCTACTGTACATAAAATATGAAAGTACACCAAATATATATTATATACTCTACATAATATATAAAAGTACAGCAAATATGTATTATATACTGTAAATAAAATATGAAAGTACACCAAAAGCATATTATATACTGTACAAAATATCAAATTTAACAAAATATATAATATGTATTGTACATAAATTATGAAAGTACACCAAATATATATAACATACTGTACATAAAATATCAAATTTCACCAAATATGTTTGATATACTGTATATCAAATATCAAATTTCACCAAATGTATATTATATACTATACATAAAATATGAAAATACAGCAAATACATATTATATACTGTACATAAAATATCAAATTTCTCCAAATATATATTATATACTGTCCATAAAATATCAAATTTCATGAAATATATATTATATACTGTACATATAATATCAAATTTCAAAAAATATATATTACATACTGTACATAAAAGATGAAAGTACACCAAATATATATTATATGCTGTACATAAAATATCAAATTTCACCAAATATATATTATATACTGTCCATAAAATATCAAATTCCACGAAATATATATTATATACTGTACATAAAATATCAAATTTCAAAAAATATATATTACATACTGTACATAAAAGATGAAAGTACACCAAATATATATTATATACTGTACATAAAATATCAAATATCAACCAAATATATATTATATACAGTACAGAAAATATCAAATTTCACCAAATATATATTGTATACTGTACATAAAATATGAAAGTACCCCAAAAATATGTTCTCTACTGTACATAAAATATGAAAGTACACCAAATATATATTATATACTCTACATAAAATATCAAAGTACAGCAAATATATATTATATACTGTAAATAAAATATGAAAGTACACCAAAGGCATATTATATACTGTACACAAAATATCAAATTTAACCAAATATATAATATGTATTGTACATAAATTATGAAAGTACACCAAATATATATAACATACTGTACATAAAATATCAAATTTCACCAAATATATTTGATATACTGTATATAAAATATCAAATTTCACCAAATGTATATTATATACTATACATAAAATATGAAAATACAGCAAATACATATTATATACTGTACATAAAATATCAAATTTCACCAAATATATATTATATACTGTCCATAAAATATCAAATTTCACGAAATGTATATTATATACTGTACATATAATATCAAATTTCAAAAAATATATATTACATACTGTACATAAAAGATGAAAGTACACCAAATATATATTATATGCTGCACATAAAATATCAAATTTCACCAAATATATATTATATACTGTCCATAAAATATCAAATTTCACCAAATATATATTATATACTGTACATATATCAAATTTCAAAAAATATATATTATATACTGTTCATAAAATATGAAAGTACACCAGAAATATATTATATACTGTACATAAAATATCAAATTTCACCAAATATATATTGTATACTGTACATAAAATATGAAAGTACCCCAAAAATATGTTATCTACTGTACATAAAATATGAAAGTACACCAAATTTATATTATATACTCTACATAAAATATCAAACTACAGCAAATATATATTATATACTGTAAATAAAATATGAAAGTACACCAAATGCATATTATATACTGTACACAAAATATCAAATTTAACCAAATATATAATATATATTGTACATAAGTTATGAAAGTACACCAAATATATATATCATACTGTACATAAATTATCAAATTTCACCAAATATATTTGATATACTGTATATAAAATATCAAATTTCCCCAAATGTATATTATATACTATACATAAAATATGAAAATACAGCAAATACATATTATATACCGTACATAAAATATCAAATTTCAACAAATATATATTATATACTGTCCATAAAATATCAAATTCCACGAAATATATATTATATACTGTACATACAATATCAAATTTCAAAAAATAAATGTTACATACTGTACATAAAAGATGAAAGTACACCAAATATATATTATATGCTGTACATAAAATATCAAATTTCACCAAATATATATTATATACTGTCCATAAAATATCAAATTTCACCAAATATATATTATATACTGTACATGTAATATCAAATTTCAAAAAATATATATTATATACTGTTCATAAAATATGAAAGTACACCAGAAATATATTATATGCCGTACATGAAATATCAAATTTCACCAAATATATATTATATACTGTTCATAAAATATCAAATTTCAGAAAATATATACTATATACTGTATATAAAATATGAATGTACACCAAATATATATTATATACTGTACATAAAATATGAAATTTCAATAAATGTATATTATATACTGTACATAAAATATCAAATTTCAAAAAATATATAATACATACTGTACATAAAAGATGAAAGTACACCAAATATATATTATATACTGTATATAAAATATGAAATTTCACCAAATATATATTATATACAGTACAGAAAATATCAAATTTCACCAAATATATATTCTATACTGTACATAAAATATGAAAGTACCCCAAAAATATGTTCTCTACTGTACATAAAATATGAAAGTACACCAAATATATATTATATACTCTACATAAAATATCAAAGTACAGCAAATATATATTATATACTGTAAATAAAATATGAAAGTACACCAAAGGCATATTATATACTGTACACAAAATATCAAATTTAACCAAATATATAATATGTATTGTACATAAATTATGAAAGTACACCAAATATATATAACATACTGTACATAAAATATCAAATTTCACCAAATATATTTGATATACTGTATATAAAATATCAAATTTCACCAAATGTATATTATATACTATACATAAAATATGAAAATACAGCAAATACATATTATATACTGTACATAAAATATCAAATTTCACCAAATATATATTATATACTGTCCATAAAATATCAAATTTCACGAAATATGTTTTATATACTGCACATATAATATCAAATTTCAAAAAATATATATTACATACTGTACATAAAAGATGAAAGTACACCAAATATATATTATATGCTGTGCATAAAATATCAAATTTCACCAAATATATATTATATACTGTCCATCAAATATCAAATTTCACCAAATATATATTATATACTGAACATATAATATCAAATTTCAAAAAATATATATTATATACTGTTCATAAAATATGACAGTACACCAGAAATATATTATATACTGTACATAAAATATCAAATTTCACCAAATATATATTGTATACTGTACATAAGATATGAAAGTACCCCAAAAATATGTTATCTACTGTACATAAAATATGAAAGTACACTAAATTTATATTATATACTCTACATAAAATATCAAAGTACAGCAAATATATATTATATACTGTAAATAAAATATGAAAGTACACCAAAGTCATATTATATACTGTACACAAAATATCAAATTTAACCAAATATATAATATATATTGTACATAAATTATGAAAGTTCACTAAATATATATATCATACTGTACATAAAATATCAAATTTCACCAAATATATTTGATATACTGTATATAAAATATCAAATTTCACCAAATGTATATTATATACTATACATAAAATATGAAAATACAGCAAATACATATTATATACTGTACATAAAATATCAAATTTCACCAAATATATATTATATACTGTCCATAAAATATCAAATTCCACGAAATATATATTATATACTGTACATAAAATATCAAATTTCAAAAAATATATATTACATACTGTACATAAAAGATGAAAGTACACCAAATATATATTATATGCTGTACATAAAATATCAAATTTCACCAAATATATATTATATACTGTCCATAAAATATCAAATTTCACCAAATATATATTATATACTGTACATGTAATATCAAATTTCAAAAAATATATATTATATACTGTTCATAAAATATCAAAGTACACCAGAAATATATTATATACTGTACATAAAATATCAAATTTCACCAAGTATATATTATATGCTGTGTATAAAATATCAAATTTCACCAAATATATATTATATACCATACATAAAATATGAAAATACAGCAAATATATATTATATACTGAACATAAAATATCAAATTTCAACAAATATATATTATATGCCGTACATGAAATATCAAATTTCACCAAATATATATTATATACTGTTCATAAAATATCAAATTTCAGAAAATATATACTATATACTGTATATAAAATATGAAAGTACACCAAATATATATTATATACTGTACATAAAATATGAAATTTCAATAAATGTATATTATATACTGTACATAAAATATCAAATTTCACCAATTAAATATTATATACTGTCCATAAAATATCAAATTTCACCAAATATATATTATATACTGTACATATAATATCAAATTTCCAAAAATATATATTGTATACTGTACATAAAAAATGAAAGTACACCAAAAATATATTATATACTGTACATAAAATATAAAATTCCACCAAATATATATTATATACTGTGCATAAAATATCAAATTTCACCAAATATATTTGATATACTGTATATAAAATATCAAATTTCACCAAATGTATATTATGTACTATACATAAAATATGAAAATACAGCAAATACATATTATATACTGTACATAAAATATCAAATTTCACCAAATATATATTCTATACTGTCCATAAAATATCAAATTCCACTAAATATATATTATATACTGTACATAAAATATCAAATTTCAAAAAATATATATTACATACTGTACATAAAAGATGAAAGTACACCAAATATATATTATATACTGTACATAAAATATCAAATTTCACCAAATATATATTATATACAGTACAGAAAATATCAAATTTCACCAAATATATATTGTATACTGTACATAAAATATGAAAGTACCCCAAAAATATGTTATCTACTGTACATAAAATATGAAAGTACACCAAATATATATTATATACTCTACATAATATATCAAAGTACAGCAAATATATATTATATACTGTAAATAAAATATGAAAGTACACCAAAGGCATATTATATAATGTACACAAAATATCAAATTTAACCAAATATATAATATGTATTGTACATAAATTATGAAAGTACACCAAATATATATAACATACTGTACATAAAATATCAAATTTCACCAAATATATTTGATATACTGTATATAAAATATCAAATTTCACCAAATGTATATTATATACTATACATAAAATATGAAAATACAGCAAATACATATTATATACTGTACATAAAATATCAAATTTCACCAAATATATATTATATACTGTCCATAAAATATCAAATTCCACGAAATATATATTATATACTGTACATAAAATATCAAATTTCAAAAAATATATATTACATACTGTACATAAAAGATGAAAGTACACCAAATATATATTATATGCTGTACATAAAATATCAAATTTCACCAAATATATATTATATACTGTCCATAAAATATCAAATTTCACCAAATATATATTATATACTGTACATGTAATATCAAATTTCAAAAAATATATATTAAATACTGTTCATAAAATATGAAAGTACACCAGAAATATATTATATACTGTACATAAAATATCAAATTTCACCAAGTATATATTATATGCTGTGTATAAAATATCAAATTTCACCAAATATATATTATATACCATACATAAAATATGAAAATACAGCAAATATATATTATATACTGAACATAAAATATCAAATTTCAACAAATATATATTATATGCCGTACATGAAATATCAAATTTCACCAAATATATATTATATACTGTTCATAAAATATCAAATTTCAGAAAATATACACTGTATACTGTATATAAAATATGAAAGTACACCAAATATATATTATATACTGAACATAAAATATGAAATTTCAATAAATGTATATTATATACTGTACATAAAATATCAAATTTCACCAAATAAATATTATATACTGTCCATAAAATATCAAATTTCACCAAATATATATTTTATACTGTACATATAATATCAAATTTCAAAAAATATATATTTTATACTGTACATAAAAAATGAAAGTACACGAAAAATATATTATATACTGTACATAAAATATCAAATTTCACCAAATATATATTATATACTGTACATAAGATATGAAAGTACCCCAAAAATATGTTATCTACTGTACATAAAATATGAAAGTACACCAAATTTATATTATATACTCTACATAAAATATCAAACTACAGCAAATATATATTATATACTGTAAATAAAATATGAAAGTACACCAAATGCATATTATATACTGTACACAAAATATCAAATTTAACCAAATATATAATATATATTGTACATAAATTATGAAAGTACACCAAATATATATATCATACTGTCCATAAAATATCAAATTTCACCAAATATATTTGATATACTGTATATAAAATATCAAATTTCACCAAATGTATATCATATACTATACATAATATATGAAAATACAGCAAATACATATTATATACTGTACATAAAATATAAATTTCACCAAATATATATTATATACTGTCCATAAAATATCAAATTCCACGAAATATATATTATATACTGTACATAAAATATCAAACTTCAAAAAATATATATTACATACTGTACATAAAAGATGAAAGTACACCAAATATATATTATTTGCTGTACATAAAATATCAAATTTCACCAAATATATATTATATACTGTCCATAAAATATCAAATTTCACCTAATATATATTATATACTGTACATGTAATATCAAATTTCAAAAAATATATATTATATACTGTTCATAAAATATGAAAGTACACCAGAAATATATTATATACTGTATATAAAGTATCAAATTTCTCAAAATATATATTATATGCTGTGTATAAAATATCAAATTTCACCAAATATACATTATATACCGTACATAAAATATGAAAATACAGCAAATATATATTATATACTGTGCATAAAATATCAAATTTCAACAAATATATATTATATGCCGTACATGAAATATCAAATTTCACCAAATATATATTATATACTGTACATAAAATATCAAATTTCAGAAAATATATACTATATACTGTATATAAAATATGAAAGTACACCAAATATATATTATATACTATACATGAAATATGAAATTTCAATAAATGTATATTATATACTGTACATAAAATATCAAATTTCACCAAATAAATATAATATACTGTCCATAAAATATCAAATATCACCAAATATATATTATATACTGCACATAAAATATCAAATTTCACCAAATATATATTGTATACTGTATATAAAATATGAAAGTACACCAAATATATATTATCTACTGTACATAAAATATGAAAGTACACCAAATATATATTATATGCTGTACATAAAATATGAAAGTACACCAAATTTATTTTGTTCTGTATATGAAATATGAAAGTAGAAGAAATATATATTATATACTGTATATAAAACATCAAATTTCACCTAGTATATACTATATACTGTACATAAAACATGTAAGTACACTAAATATGCATTATATACAGTGCATAAAATATCAAATTTCACAAAATATATATGATATACTGTATATAAAATATGAAATTACAGCAAATATATATTATATACTGTATATGAAATATCAAATTTCACCAAATATACATTATATACTGTAGATAAAATATCAAATTTCAACAAATATATATAATATACTGTACATAAAATATCAAATTTCACCAAATATATTTGATATACTGTATATAAAATATCAAATTTCACCAAATGTGCATTATATACTATACATAAAATATGAAAATACAGCAAATATATATTATATACTGTAAATATATTATGAAATTTCACCTAATATATATTATATACTGTCCATGAAATATCAAATTTCACCAAATATATATTAAATACTGTACATATAATATCAAATTTCAAAAAATATATATTACATACTGTACATAAAATATGAAAGTACACCAAGTATATATTATATACTGTACATAAAATATCAAATTTCACCAAATATATATTATATACTATCCATAAAATATCAAATTTCACCAAATATGTATTATATACTGTACATATAATATCAAATTTCAAAAAATATATATTACATACTGTACATAAAATATGAAAGTACACCAAAAATATATTATATACTGTACATGAAATATCAAATTTCACCAAATATATATTATATACTGTACAGAAAATATCAAATTTCACCAAATATATATTGTATACTGTACATAAAATATGAAAGTACCCCAAAAATATGTTATCTACTGTACATAAAATATGAAAATACACCAAATATATATTATATACTCTACATAAAATATCAAAGTACAGCATATATATATTATATACTGTAAATAAAATATGAAAGTACAACAAAGGCATATTATATACTGTACACGAAATATCAAATTTAACCAAATATATAATATATATTGTACAAAAATTATGAAAGTTCACCAAATATATATATCATACTGTACATAAAATATCAAATTTCACCAAATATATTTGATATACTGTATATAAAATATCAAATTTCACCAAATGTATATTTTATACTATACATAAAATATGAAAATACAGCAAATACATATTATATACTGTACATAAAATATCAAATTTCACCAAATATATATTATATACTGTCCATAAAATATCAAATTCCACGAAATATATATTATATACTGTACATAAAATATCAAATTTCAAAAAATATATATTACATACTGTACATAAAATATGAAAGTACACCAAATATATATTACATGCTGTACATAAAATATCAAATTTCACCAAATATATATTATATACTGTCCATAAAATATCAAATTTTACCAAATATATATTATATACTGTACATATAATATCAAATTTCAAAAATATATACTATATACTGTACATAAAATATGAAAGTACACCAAAAATATATTACATACTGTACATATAATATCAAATTTCACCAAATATATATTATATACTGTACATAAAATATCAAATTTCACCAAATATATATTGTATACTGTACATAAAATATGAAAGTACCCAACATAAATATTATCCATTGTACATAAAATATGAAAGTACACCAAATATATATTATATACTCTACATAAAATATCAAAGTACAGCAAATATATATTATATACTGTACATAAAATATAAAAGTACACCAATTGGATATTATATACCGTACACAAAACATCAAATTTAACCAAATATATAATATATATTCTACATAAATTATGAAAGTACACCAACTATATATAATATAGTGTACATAAAATATCAAATTTCACCAAATATATTTGATATACTGTATATAAAATATCAAATTTCACCAAATGTATATTATATACTATACATGAAATATGAAAATACAGCAAATATATGTTATATACTGTACGTAAAATATGAAATTTAACCAAATATATATTATATATTGTACATAAATTATGAAAGTACACCAAACATATATTATATACTGTACATAAAATATCAAATTTCCCCAAACATATATTACATACTGTACATAAAATATGAAATTTCACCAAATATATATTATATGCTGTACATAAAATATCAAATTTCACTAAATATATATTACATATTGTACATAAAATATGAAAGTACACGAAATATATACTGTATACTGTACATAAAAGATAAAATTTCACCAAATATATATTATATACTGTACATAAAATATGAAAGTACACCAAATACATATTATATACTATATATTAAATATCAAAATTCACCAAATATATATTATATACTGTACATAAAACATGAAATTTAACAAAATATATAATATATATTCTACATAAATTATGAAAGTACACCAAATATATATTATACACTGTACATAAAATATCAAATTTCACCAAATATATATTATATACTGTCCATAAAATATCAAATTTCACCAAATATATATTATATACAGTACAGAAAATATCAAATTTCACCCAATATATATTGTATACTGTACATAAAATATGAAAGTACCCCAAAAATATGTTATCTACTGCACATAAAATATGAAAGTACACCAAATATATATTATATACTCTACATAAAATATCAAAGTACAGCAAATCTATATTATATACTGTAAATAAAATATGAAAGTACACCGAATGCATATTATATACTGTACACAAAATATCAAATTTAACCAAATATATAATATGTATTGTACATAAATTATGAAAGTACACCAAATATATATAACATACTGTACATAAAATATCAAATTTCACCAAATATATTTGGTATACTGTATATAAAATATCAAATTTCACCAAATGTATATTATATACTATACATAAAATATGAAAATACAGTAAATACATATTATATACTGTACATAAAATATCAAATTTCACCAAATATATATTATATACTGTCCATAAAATATCAAATTTCACGAAATATATATTATATACTGTACATATAATATCAAATTTCAAAATATATATATTACATACTGTACATAACAGATGAAAGTACACCAAATATATATTATATGCTGTACATAAAATATCAAATTTCACCAAATATATATTATATACTGTCCATAAAATATCAAATTTCACCAAATATATATTATATACTGTACATATAATATCAAATTTCAAAAAATATATATTATATACTGTTCATAAAATATGAAAGTACACCAAATGCATATTATATACTGTACACAAAATATCAAATTTAACCAAATATATAATATATATTGTACATAAATTATGAAAGTACACCAAATATATATATCATACTGTACATAAAATATCAAATTTCACCAAATATATTTGATATACTGTATATAAAATATCAAATTTCACCAAATGTATATTATATACCATACATAAAATAAGAAAATACAGCAAATATATATTATATACTGTACATAAAATATCAAATTTCACCAAATATATATTATATACTGTACATATAATATCAAATTTCAAAAAATATATATTATATACTGTACATAAAATATCAAAGTACACCAAAAATATATTATATACTGTACATAAAATATCAAATTTCACCAAATATATATTGTATACTGTACATAAAATATGAAAGTACCCCAAAAATATGTTATCTACTGTACATAAAATTTGAAAGTACACCAAATTAATATTATATACTCTACATAAAATATCAAAGTACAGCAAATATATATTATATACTGTAAATAAAATATGAAAGTACACCAAATGCATATTATATACTGTACACAAAATATCAAGTTTAATCAAATATATAATATATATTGTACATAAATTATGAAAGTACACCAAATATATATAACATACTGTACATAAAATATCAAATTTCACCAAATATATTTGATATACTGTATATAAAATATCAAATTTCACCAAAAGTATATTATATACTCTACATATAATATCAAATTTCAAAAAATATATATTATATACTGAACATAAAATATGAAAGTACACCAAAAATATATTATATACTGTACATAAAATATCAAATTTCCCCAAATATATATTATATGCTGTACATAAAATATCAAATTTCACCAAATATATATTGTATACTGTATACAAAATATGAAAGTACACCAAATATATATTATCTACTGTACATAAAATATGAAAGTACACCAAATATATATTATATGCTGTACATAAAATATGAAAGTACACCAAATTTATTTTATACTGTATATGAAATATGAAAGCAGACGAAATATGTATTATATACTGTATATAAAACATCAAATTACACCTAATAAATAATATATACTGTGCATAAAACATGAAAGTACACTAAATATGTATTATATACTGTGTATAAAATATCAAATTTCACAAAATATATATGATATACTGTATATAATATATCAAAGTACAGCAAATACATATTATATACTGTATTTAAAATATCAAATTTCACCAAATATACATTATATACTGTAGATAAAATATCAAATTTCAACAAATATATATATAATATACTGTACATAAAATATCAAATTTCACCAAATATATATGATATACTCTATATAAAATATCAAATTTCACAAAATGTGCATTATATACTATACATAAAATATGAAAATACAGCAAATATATATTATATACTGTACATATAATATCAAATTTCACCTAATATATATTATATACTGTCCATGAAATATCAAATTTCACATAATACATATTATGTACTGTACATATAATATCAAATTTCAAAAAATATATATTATATACTCTACATAAAATATGAAAGTACACCAAAAATATATTATATACTGTACATAAAATATCAAACTTCACCAAATATATATTATATACAGTACATAAAATATCAAATTTCACCAAATATATATTGTATGCTGTACATAAAATATGAAAGTACCCCAAAAATATGTTATCTACTGTACATAAAATATGAAAGTACACCGAATATATGTTATATACTCTACATAAAATATCAAAGTACAGCAAATATATATTATATACTGTAAATAAAATATGAAAGTACACCAAAGGCATATTATATACTGTACACAAAATATCAAATTTCACCAAATATATAATATGTATTGTACATAAATTATGAAAGTACACCAAATATATATAACATACTGTACATAAAATATCAAATTTCACCAAATATATTTGATATACTGTATGTAAAATATCAAATTTCACCAAATGTATATTATATACTATACATAAAATATGAAAATACAGCAAATACGTATTATATACTGTACATAAAATATCAAATTTCACCAAATGTATATCATATACTGTCCATAAAATATCAAATTTCACGAAATATATATTATATACTGTACATATAATATCAAATTTCAAAAAATATATATTACATACTGTACATAAAAGATGAAAGTACACCAAATATATATTATATGCTGTACATAAAATATCAAATTTCACCAAATATATATTATATACTGTCCGTAAAATATCAAATTTCACCATATATATATTATATACTGTACATATAATATCAAATTTCAAAAAATATATATTATATACTGTTCATAAAATATGAAAGTACACCAGAAATACATTATATACTGTACATAAAATATCAAATTTCACCAAATATATATTGTATACTGTACATAAAATATGAAAGTACCCCAAAAATATGTTATCTACTGTACATAAAATATGAAAGTACACCATATTTATATTTTATACTCTTCATAAAATATCAAAGTACAGCAAATATATATTATATACTGTAAATAAAATATGAAAGTACACCAAAAGCATATTATATACTGTACACAAAATATCAAATTTAACCAAATATATAATATGTATTGTACATAAATTATGAAAGTACACCAAATATATATAAAATACTGTACATAAAATATCAAATTTCACCAAATATATTTGATATACTGTATATAAAATATCAAATTTCACCAAATGTATATTAAATACTGTACATATAATATCAAATTTCAAAAAATATATATTACATACTGTACATAAAATATGAAAGTACACCAAGTATATATTATATACTGTACATAAAATATCAAATTTCACCAAATATATATTATATACTACCCATAAAATATCAAATTTCACCAAATATGTATTATATACTGTACATATAATATCAAATTTCAAAAAATATATATTACATACTGTACATAAAATATGAAAGTACACCAAAAATATATTATATACTGTACATGAAATATCAAATTTCACCAAATATATATTATATACTGTACAGAAAATATCAAATTTCACCAAATATATATTGTATACTGTACATAAAATATGAAAGTACCCCAAAAATATGTTATCTACTGTACATAAAATATGAAAATACACCAAATATATATTATATACTCCACATAAAATATCAAAGTACAGCATATATATATTATATACTGTAAATAAAATATGAAAGTACAACAAAGGCATATTATATACTGTACACGAAATATCAAATTTAACCAAATATATAATATATATTGTACAAAAATTATGAAAGTACACCAAATATATATATCATACTGTACATAAAATATCAAATTTCACTAAATATATTTGATATACTGTATATAAAATATCAAATTTCACCAAATGTATATTATATACTATACATAAAATATGAAAATACAGCAAATACATATTATATACTGTACATAAAATATCAAATTTCACCAAATATATATTATATACTGTCCATAAAATATCAAATTCCACGAAATATATATTATATACTGTACATAAAATATCAAATTTCAAAAAATATATATTACATACTGTACATAAAATATGAAAGTACACCAAATATATATTATATGCTGTACATAAAATATCAAATTTCACCAAATATATATTATATACTGTCCATAAAATATCAAATTTTACCAAATATATATTATATACTGTACATATAATATCAAATTTCAAAAATATATACTATATACTGTACATAAAATATGAAAGTACACCAAAAATATATTACATACTGTACATATAATATCAAATTTCACCAAATATATATTATATACTGTACATAAAATATCAAATTTCACCAAATATATATTGTATACTGTACATAAAATATGAAAGTACCCAACATATATATTATCCATTGTACATAAAATATGAAAGTACACCAAATATATATTATATACTCTACATAAAATATCAAAGTACAGCAAATATATATTATATACTGTACATAAAATATAAAAGTACACCAATTGGATATTATATACCGTACACAAAACATCAAATTTAACCAAATATATAATATATATTCTACATAAATTATGAAAGTACACCAACTATATATAATATAGTGTACATAAAATATCAAATTTCACCAAATATATTTGATATACTGTATATAAAATATCAAATTTCACCAAATGTATATTATATACTATACATGAAATATGAAAATACAGCAAATATATGTTATATACTGTAAGTAAAATATGAAATTTAACCAAATATATATTATATATTGTACATAAATTATGAAAGTACACCAAACATATATTATATACTGTACATAAAATATCAAATTTCCCCAAACATATATTACATACTGTACATAAAATATGAAATTTCACCAAATATATATTATATGCTGTACATAAAATATCAAATTTCACTAAATATATATTACATATTGTACATAAAATATGAAAGTACACGAAATATATACTGTATACTGTACATAAAAGATAAAATTTCACCAAATATATATTATATACTGTACATAAAATATGAAAGTACACCAAATACATATTATATACTATATATTAAATATCAAAATTCACCAAATATATATTATATACTGTACATAAAACATGAAATTTAACAAAATATATAATATATATTCTACATAAATTATGAAAGTACACCAAATATATATTATACACTGTACATAAAATATCAAATTTCACCAAATATATATTATATACTGTCCATAAAATATCAAATTTCACCAAATATATATTATATACAGTACAGAAAATATCAAATTTCACCCAATATATATTGTATACTGTACATAAAATATGAAAGTACCCCAAAAATATGTTATCTACTGCACATAAAATATGAAAGTACACCAAATATATATTATATACTCTACATAAAATATCAAAGTACGGCAAATCTATATTATATACTGTAAATAAAATATGAAAGTACACCGAATGCATATTATATACTGTACACAAAATATCAAATTTAACCAAATATATAATATGTATTGTACATAAATTATGAAAGTACACCAAATATATATAACATACTGTACATAAAATATCAAATTTCACCAAATATATTTCATATACTGTATATAAAATATCAAATTTCACCAAATGTATATTATATACTATACATAAAATATGAAAATACAGTAAATACATATTATATACTGTACATAAAATATTAAATTTCACCAAATATATATTATATACTGTCCATAAAATATCAAATTTCACGAAATATATATTATATACTGTACATATAATATCAAATTTCAAAATATATATATTACATACTGTACATAAAAGATGAAAGTACACCAAATATATATTATATGCTGTACATAAAATATCAAATTTCACCAAATATATATTATATACTGTCCATAAAATATCAAATTTCACCAAATATATATTATATACTGTACATAAAATATCAAATTTCAAAAAATATATATTATATACTGTTCATAAAATATGAAAGTACACCAAATGCATATTATATACAGTACACAAAATATCAAATTTAACCAAATATATAATATATATTGTACATAAATTATGAAAGTACACCAAATATATATATCATACTGTATATAAAATATCAAATTTCACCAAATATATTTGATATACTGTATATAAAATATCAAATTTCACCAAATGTATATTATATACCATACATAAAATATGAAAATACAGCAAATACATATTATATACTGTACATAAAATATCAAATTTCACCAAATATATATTATATACTGTACATATAATATCAAATTTCAAAAAATATATATTATATACTGTACATAAAATATCAAATTTCACCAAAAATATATTATATACTGTACATAAAACATCAAATTTCACCAAATATATATTATATACTGTACAGAAAATATCAAATTTCACCAAATATATATTGTATACTGTACATAAAATATGAAAGTACCCCAAAAATATGTTATCTACTGTACATTAAAATTTGAAAGTACACCAAATTTATATTATATACTCTACATAAAATATCAAAGTACAGCAAATATATATTATATACTGTAAATAAAATATGAAAGTACACCAAATGCATATTATATACTGTACACAAAATATCAAGTTTAATCAAATATATAATATATATTGTACATAAATTATGGAAGTACACCAAATATATATAACATACTGTACATAAAATATCAAATTTCACCAAATATATTTGATATACTGTATATAAAATATCAAATTTCACCAAATGTATATTTTATACTCTACATATAATATCAAATTTCAAAAAATATATATTATATACTGAACATAAAATATGAAAGTACACCAAAAATATATTATATACTGTACATAAAATATCAAATTTCCCCAAATATATATTATATGCTGTACATAAAATATCAAATTTCACCAAATATATATTGTATACTGTATACAAAATATGAAAGTACACCAAATATATATTATCTACTGTACATAAAATATGAAAGTTCACCAAATATATATTATATGCTGTACATAAAATATGAAAGTACACCAAATTTATTTTATACTGTATATGAAATATGAAAGCAGACGAAATATGTATTATATACTGTATATAAAACATCAAATTACACCTAATATATACTATATACTGTACATAAAAGATGAAAGTACACTAAATATGTATTATATACTGTGCATAAAATATCAAATTTCACAAAATATATATGATATACTGTATATAATATATCAAAGTACAGCAAATATATATTATATACTGTATTTGAAATATCAAATTTCACCAAATATACATTATATACTGTAGATAAAATATCAAATTTCAACAAATATATATATAATATACTGTACATAAAATATCAAATTTCACCAAATATATATGATATACTCTATATAAAATATCAAATTTCACAAAATGTGCATTATATACTATACATAAAATATGAAAATACAGCAAATATATATTATATACTGTACATATAATATCAAATTTCACCTAATATATATTATATACTGTCCATGAAATATCAAATTTCACATAATACATATTATGTACTGTACATATAATATCAAATTTCAAAAAATATATATTATATACTCTACATAAAATATGAAAGTACACCAAAAATATATTATATACTGTACATAAAATATCAAACTTCACCAAATATATATTATATACAGTACATAAAATATCAAATTTCACCAAATATATATTGTATGCTGTACATAAAATATGAAAGTACCCCAAAAATATGTTATCTACTGTACATAAAATATGAAAGTACACCGAATATATGTTATATACTCTACATAAAATATCAAAGTACAGCAAATATATATTATATACTGTAAATAAAATATGAAAGTACACCAAAGGCATATTATATACTGTACACAAAATATCAAATTTCACCAAATATATAATATGTATTGTACATAAATTATGAAAGTACACCAAATATATATAACATACTGTACATAAAATATCAAATTTCACCAAATATATTTGATATACTGTATATAAAATATCAAATTTCACCAAATGTATATTATATACTATACATAAAATAGGAAAATACAGCAAATACATATTATATACTGTACATAAAATATCAAATTTCACCAAATGTATATCATATACTGTCCATAAAATATCAAATTTCACGAAATATATATTATATACTGTACATATAATATCAAATTTCAAAAAATATATATTACATACTGTACATAAAAGATGAAAGTACACCAAATATATATTATATGCTGTACATAAAATATCAAATTTCACCAAATATATATTATATACTGTCCATAAAATATCAAATTTCACCATATATATATTATATACTGTACATATAATATCAAATTTCAAAAAATATATATTATATACTGTTCATAAAATATGAAAGTACACCAGAAATACATTATATACTGTACATAAAATATCAAATTTCACCAAATATATATTGTATACTGTACATAAAATATGAAAGTACCCCAAAAATATGTTATCTACTGTACATAAAATATGAAAGTACACCATATTTATATTTTATACTCTTCATAAAATATCAAAGTACAGCAAATATATATTATATACTGTAAATAAAATATGAAAGTACACCAAAAGCATATTATATACTGTACACAAAATATCAAATTTAACCAAATATATAATATGTATTGTACATAAATTATGAAAGTACACCAAATATATATAACATACTGTACATAAAATATCAAATTTCACCAAATATATTTGATATACTGTATATAAAATATCAAATTTCACCAAATGTGCATTATATACTATACATAAAATATGAAAATACAGCAAATATATATTATATACTGTAAATATATTATGAAATTTCACCTAATATATATTATATACTGTCCATGAAATATCAAATTTCACCAAATATATATTAAATACTGTACATATAATATCAAATTTCAAAAAATATATATTACATACTGTACATAAAATATGAAAGTACACCAGAAATATATTATATACTGTACATAAAATATCAAATTTCACCAAATATATATTATATGCTGTGTATAAAATATCAAATTTCACCAAATATATATTATATACCATACATAAAATATGAAAATACAGCAAATATATATTATATACTGTACATAAAATATCAAATTGCACCAAATATATATTATATGCTGCATACATAATATTAAATTTCACCAAATATATGTTATATACCATACATAAAATATGAATATACAGCAAATATATATTATATACTGTATATAAAATATCAAATTTCAAGAAATATATATTATATGCCGTACATGAAATATCAAATTTCACCAAATATATATTATATACTGTACATAAAATATCAAATTTCAGAAAATATATACTATATACTGTATATAAAATATGAAAGTACACCAAATATATATTATATACTATACATGAAATATGAAATTTCAATAAATGTATATTATATACTGTACATAAAATATCAAATTTCACCAAATAAATATTATATACTGTCCATAAAATATCAAATTTCACCAAATATATATTATATACTGCACATAAAATATCAAATTTCACCAAATATATATTGTATACTGTATATAAAATATGAAAGTACACCAAATATATATTATCTACTGTACATAAAATATGAAAGTACACCAAATATATATTATATGCTGTACATAAAATATGAAAGTACACCAAATTTATTTTGTACTGTATATGAAATATGAAAGTAGACGAAATATATATTATATACTGTATATAAAACATCAAATTTCACCTAGTATATACTATATACTGTACATAAAACATGTAAGTACACTAAATATGCATTATATACAGTGCATAAAATATCAAATTTCACAAAATATATATGATATACTGTATATAAAATATGAAAGTACAGCAAATATATATTATATACTGTATATGAAATATCAAATTTCACCAAATATACATTATATACTGTAGATAAAATATCAAATTTCAACAAATATATATAATATACTGTATATAAAATATCAAATTTCACCAAATATATTTGATATACTGTATATAAAATATCAAATTTCACCAAATGTGCATTATATACTATACATAAAATATGAAAATACAGCAAATATATATTATATACTGTAAATATATTATGAAATTTCACCTAATATATATTATATACTGTCCATGAAATATCAAATTTCACCAAATATATATTAAATACTGTACATATAATATCAAATTTCAAAAAATATATATTACATACTGTACATAAAATATGAAAGTACACCAAGTATATATTATATACTGTACATAAAATATCAAATTTCACCAAATATATATTATATACTATCCATAAAATATCAAATTTCACCAAATATGTATTATATACTGTACATATAATATCAAAATTCAAAAAATATATATTATATACTGTACATAAAATATGAAAGTACACCAAAAATATATTATATACTGTACATGAAATATCAAATTTCACCAAATATATATTATATACTGTACAGAAAATATCAAATTTCACCAAATATATATTGTATACTGTACATAAAATATGAAAGTACCCCAAAAATATGTTATCTACTGTACATAAAATATGAAAATACACCAAATATATATTATATACTCTACATAAAATATCAAAGTACAGCATATATATATTATATACTGTAAATAAAATATGAAAGTACAACAAAGGCATATTATATACTGTACACGAAATATCAAATTTAACCAAATATATAATATATATTGTACAAAAATTATGAAAGTACACCAAATATATATATCATACTGTACATAAAATATCAAATTTCACCAAATATATTTGATATACTGTATATAAAATATCAAATTTCACCAAATGTATATTATATACTATACATAAAATATGAAAATACAGCAAATACATATTATATACTGTACATAAAATATCAAATTTCACCAAATATATATTATATACTGTCCATAAAATATCAAATTCCACGAAATATATATTATATACTGTACATAAAATATCAAATTTCAAAAAATATATATTACATACTGTACATAAAATATGAAAGTACACCAAATATATATTATATGCTGTACATAAAATATCAAATTTCACCAAATATATATTATATACTGTCCATAAAATATCAAATTTTACCAAATATATATTATATACTGTACATATAATATCAAATTTCAAAAATATATACTATATACTGTACATAAAATATGAAAGTACACCAAAAATATATTACATACTGTACATATAATATCAAATTTCACCAAATATATATTATATACTGTACATAAAATATCAAATTTCACCAAATATATATTGTATACTGTACATAAAATATGAAAGTACCCAACATATATATTATCCATTGTACATAAAATATGAAAGTACACCAAATATATATTATATACTCTACATAAAATATCAAAGTACAGCAAATATATATTATATACTGTACATAAAATATAAAAGTACACCAATTGGATATTATATACCGTACACAAAACATCAAATTTAACCAAATATATAATATATATTCTACATAAATTATGAAAGTACACCAACTATATATAATATAGTGTACATAAAATATCAAATTTCACCAAATATATTTGATATACTGTATATAAAATATCAAATTTCACCAAATGTATATTATATACTATACATGAAATATGAAAATACAGCAAATATATGTTATATACTGTTCGTAAAATATGAAATTTAACCAAATATATATTATATATTGTACATAAATTATGAAAGTACACCAAACATATATTATATACTGTACATAAAATATCAAATTTCCCCAAACATATATTACATACTGTACATAAAATATGAAATTTCACCAAATATATATTATATGCTGTACATAAAATATCAAATTTCACTAAATATATATTACATATTGTACATAAAATATGAAAGTACACGAAATATATACTGTATACTGTACATAAAAGATAAAATTTCACCAAATATATATTATATACTGTACATAAAATATGAAAGTACACCAAATACATATTATATACTATATATTAAATATCAAAATTCACCAAATATATATTATATACTGTACATAAAACATGAAATTTAACAAAATATATAATATATATTCTACATAAATTATGAAAGTACACCAAATATATATTATACACTGTACATAAAATATCAAATTTCACCAAATATATATTATATACTGTCCATAAAATATCAAATTTCACCAAATACATATTATATACTATACATATATTATCAAATTTCAAAAAATATATATTACATACTGTCCATAAAATATCAAATTTCACCAAATACATATTATATACTATACATATAATATCAAATTTCAATAAATATATATTACATACTGTATATAAAATAGGAAAGTACACCAAATATATATTATATACTGTACTATCAAATTTCACCAAATATATATTATATACTGTACATAAGATATCAAATTTCACCAAATATATATTGTATACTGTACATAAAATATGAAAGTACACCAAATATATATTATATACTCTACATAAAATATCAAAGTACACCAAATATATATTATATTCTGTACATAAAATGTAAAAGTACAACAAATATATATTATATACTACACATGAAATATCAAAGTACTACAAATATATCTTATAAGCTGTATATAAAATATGAAAGTACACAAAATAAATATTATATACTGTATATAAAATATCAAAGTACACCAAATATGTATCACATACTGCTGATAAAATATCAAAGTATACAAAATTTGTATCATATGCTGTAGATAAAATATCAAAGTACACGAAATATGTGTCATATGCTTCACATAAAATGTCAAAGTCCCTCAAATATATAACATACTGTACATAAAATATCAAAGTACTTTAAATATGAATCATATACTGTACAGAATACATCAAATTACACGAAATGTGTATCATATACCTTACATGAAATATCAAATTACTTCAAATACGTATCGAATACTGTATATAAAATATCAAAGTACACAAAATAGATATTATATACTGTATATAAAATATCAAGCTACACCAAATATGTATCACATACTGCTGATAAAATATCAAAGTACACAAAATATTTATCACATTCTTTTCATAAAATATCAAAGTAAAACACATATGTATCATATACTGTACATAAAATAACAAAGAACACCAAATATATATTATATACTGTAGATAAAATATCAAAGAATTCCAAATATGTATTATATACTGTACATAAAATATCAAAGTACTCCAAACGTTTATTACATACTGTACATAAAACATCAAATTTCCCCAAACATGTATTATATACTGTACATAAAATATCAAATTACACGAAATATATATTATATACTCTACATAAAATATCAAAATACACCACATATTTATTATATACTGTACATAAAATATTAAATTACACAAAATATATAATATATTCTGTGCATAAAATATCAAAGTACACCAAATGTATATTATTAACTGTACATAAAATATCAATGTACACCAACAATATATTATATACTGTACATAAAATACCAAAGTACACAAAATGTATATTATATACTTTATATAAAATACCAATGTACACCAATTATGTATCATACACTGTCCATAAAATATCAAAATGCACCAGATATGTGTCGTATCCTGTACATAAAATATCAAAGTACACGAAATATGTATCATATACAGTACATAAAATATTAAAGTACACAAAAATATATCATATACTGTACATAAAATATTACAGTACACCAAATATGTATTGTATACTGTACATAAAGTAATGAAGTACTCCAAATTAGTATCATATACTGTATATAAAATATCTCAGTACAGCAAATATGTATTATATACCGTACAAATACATAAAAATACAACAAATATATATTATATACTGTACATAATATATCGAAGTGCAGAAAATATGTATCATACACTGTACATAAAATATCAAAGTACACCAAATAGGTATCATATACTGTACAGAAAATATCTATGTACAACAAATATGTGTCATACACTGTAAAGAAAATATCAAAGTACTCCAGATATGTATCATATACTATACATAAAATATCAAAATTCACCACATATATATCACATACTGTACATAAAATATCAAAATACAGCCACTATGTATTACATACTGTACATGAAATATCAAAGTACACCAAAGATATTTTATTTACTGTACATAAAATATCAAGTTACACAAAATATGTAACATATATTGTACATAAAATATCAAAGTATGCCAAATATATAGTATATACTTTACATAAAATATCAAATTACACCAAATACGTATCATATACTGTACATGAAATATCCAAATACCCCAAATATATACTATATACTGTACATAAAATATCAAAGTACACAAAATATTTAATATTCAGTGTACATAAAATATGTAAGTACACCAAATATGTATCATATACTGTACATAAAATATCAAAGTACAGCATATATGTACCATGTTCTGTACATAAATTATCAAAATACAGCAACTATGAATCACATACTTTAAATAAAATATCAAAATACACCAAACATGAATCATATACTGTACATAAAACATCAAATTACACCAAATATGTATCATATACTATACATGAAATATCAAAGTACACCAAATATGCATCATATATTGTAAATAAAATGTCGATGTACACCGAATATGCATCATATACTCTACATAAAATATAAAAGTACACCATCTTGATATCATATGCTGTACATAAAATATCAAGATACACCAAACATGTATCATATACTGTAAAAAAAATATCAAAGTACACCAAATATATACTCTACACTGTGCATAATATATCAAAGTACTCCAAATATATATTCCATGCTGTACATAAAATATCAAAGTACACCAAATATATGTTCCATCCTGTACATAAAATATCAAACTACACAAAATACATATCCTATACTGTTCAGAAAATATCAAAGTACACCAAATATATATTCTATACTGTACATAAAATATCAAAGTACCCAAAATATATATTCTATACTCTACATAAAATATCATAGTACCCAAAATATATATTCCATAATGTGAACAAAATATCAGATTAACCAAATTATAAGTTCTACTCGGTGCATAAAACATTAAAGTGTCCAAAATATGTATTCTGTACTGTACATTATATATCAATTACTCCAAATATATATTCTATACTGTATATAAAATATCAAAATACCCAATATATATAATCTTTACTGTACATAAAATAGGAAAGTGCCCAAAATATATATTCTGTACTACACAAAAAATATGACATTACAAAAAATATATATTCTATACTTTACGTAATATATCAAAGTACCCAAAATATACATACTATACTGCACAAAGTGTATCAAAGTACACAAAATATATATACTACACTGTACATAAAATATCAAAGTACCCAAACTGTATATTATGTACTGTACATAAAATATCAAAGTTCCCAATCTATGTATTATGTACTGTACATAAAATATCAAATTCCACAAAATATGCATTATGTACTGTATATAAAATATCAAAGTACCAAAACTATATTTTATGTACTGTACGTAAAATATCAAAGTAACCAAACTATATATTCAATACTGTACATAAAACATCAAACTATACAAAACATATATTGTATACTCTACATACAATATGAAAGTACACCAAATATATATTTTATACTGTACATAAAATATCAAAGTACACCAAATATATATTCTATACTGTACATGAAATATCAATGCACTCCAAATATATATTCTATTCAGTATATAAAATATCAAATTACACCATATATATTTAGTACTGTATATAAAATATCAAAGTACACCAAATATATATTCTATACTGTACATAAAATATCAAAGTACACCAAGTATATATTCTATACTGTACATAAAATATCAAAGTGCAACATATATATTCAATACTCTACATAAAAAATCAAAGAACACCAAATATATATTACATACTGTACATAAAATATCAAAGAACAACATATATATATTTCATATTGTACATAAAATATCAAACTACACAAAATATATATTCTATAATGTACTTAAAATAACAAAGTACGCCAAATATATACTCAATACTGTATACAAAATATGAAAGCACACCAAATATATATTCTATACTCCAGAGAAAATATCAAAGTATACCAAATATATATTATACAGTGTACATAATATATCAAAGTACACCAAAAATATGTTCTACACTATACATAAAATATCAATGTACACGAAATACATATTCTATACTGTACATAAAATATCAATTTACAGAAATTATATTTTCTATACTGTACATAAAATATTTATTATATGTGATATATGATATATATAACGTATCTTATATATTATATATAATTATGTAATATTCTATTATATAGATTATATTGTGTACTTCATATAATATATCTCAATATATAATATATATTATATCATCATATATTATATATATTATATCATAATATATTTTATATTTTATCATATTATTACTGTACATAATGTAACATATTATATAATATTTAGTCTAATATATGTCATGTATATAATATAATATATATTATATTATTATATAATATATGATATGTTATATAACACATAATATATAACAGATATTATATGGTATAATTTATAATATCTAATATATTAAATATTATTTGTAATATATTACATAGTATATGTAATATATAATACATTGTATATTATATTATATATTAAATATTATATAATATATCCTATGCTATACATATGACATTCTATATTATATAATATGTTATATAATAGATATAAAATATGTTATATAATATATATTATATTATATATAATTGTATTATATATAATTATACATAATATTATATTGTATATATAATCATACATTATGTTATGTATAATAATTATATATTTTTATGTGTAGTATATTTGGTATAATAAAAATGTATCATATATTACATTATACATAATATATTATATATAATATAAGGGTGCAGGATGTAAAAGGAAATTATATATATGTTATACATATTGTATATGTTATATATATTACATTGTATATAATTATATATATATACACACACATATATATATATTTGGTTGTGCCCTATTTCCCATCTCATAACTTATTTTAAGAAGTACAGCATAGTAATGTTTTGGCTTGGGATTCGGTTTTTGAAACAAAACACTGTGCCTTCAATAACCTTCCTAAACATGTAAAAGCACGCCTTGCTTCCTGGAGGCATTTGGACCTCACAATGTGGATTGTGCTTTCACCCTGGAATGTTTATGCCCTATTGCCGTGGTGATGGGATTAGGGATCTCCTGACCTTGGTCCTAAGTGCCACCGTCTGTGCTGAGTTTTTCAAAGTTCAGAGCAGATTGAACCTTTGTGGATTCATTTTCCCTGATTTTGATTTTTCTCATGTGGAAACTGTGTTGCTGCATTCAAGGTATATTCATACTGGTCTGTCAAATGCAAACTCTTCAAATTATTAGTTAGTGCTATCCAAATATGTTATTTAAAACATTATCCTCTGTATTTTCCATATGCAGTTATCAATATGTTTCATGGTTACGTTTTATTACTCAATTTATATATTTCATTATTGTACCAAGCAGACTACCTTTGAAATTTTTTTTTCATTTAAAAAATATGTATCTTGGCTCAGGCCTCTAAATCCAACACTTTGGGAGGCCAAGGCAAGAGTATCACAACCTGAGGAGATCAACACCATCCTGGCCAATACAGTGAAATCCTCTCTCTACTAAAACTAAAAAAAAAAATTAGCCGGCCATGATGGCAGCTGGAGTAGTCCAGTATGGTGTAGTAACATCTACCTGGGAGGCTGAGGCAGGACATTCTCTTGAACCCATGAGGCAGAGGTTGCATTGAGGCAAGATGGTGCCATTGCACCCCAGTCTGTGCAACAGAAAAAGACTCTGTCTAAAAACAATTATATATATGACATGTATTATATATATGCATCATATATTATATAATATATCTGTAATATATATCTCATAATATACATAAAAAATAGGATGTCATATTATTTATAATACATATTATATGGATTATATATTACATAAAAAATATAATATATATTATATGACATTATACATTACATATAATATATACTTTTTATATTATATGTAATATCAATAATATATATTATATAATTTATCTAATATATAATATGCGTATTCTATAATGATCTATAATATATATTATATTTTATGACATGTATATAATATATAATCTCTTATGTATTATATATATAATAGATGATATATATTATATACTAAATATATCATATGTAAAATAAATAATATATATTATATACAATAATATATAATACTATAATATAATACATAATATATATAATATATAATAATAAATAAATAATACATTACATAATATTTATATTATATATTATGTGATAAGTAAATAATGTATTATAGGTAATATATACTGTCTATAATAAATATAATATATGACATATATTATATAACATATGATATATAATATAACGTATGATGTATATTAGATGATATATGGTATATAATATGATATATGACATACATTATATAATATATGCTATATATTATATAATATATTATACATATTTTATAACATGTGCTATTTATTATACAATGTATGATATATATATCATACAATATATGATATATAATTCATATTATATGATATATAACATATAATATATGATATATGCCATAAATATATGATATATATTACACAAAATATACGAAATATGTCATATATGATTCATATTATATATAATATATGATATATAATTCATGATATATATTATATATGATTTATGAAATATATTATATACGTTACATATTATATATAATATATAATATTATATTATATGCGATTATATTATATATTATATAAAAAATTTTAATATATCATTTATATTCTATAATTATTTATATATAATATATCATAAGGTATTATATATCATATTATATTATTATATCTAATGTAATATATTATATAATATTCAATCTAGTATATGTCATATATAATATTATAGTATTTATTATATTATGATATAATATATAATAATATATAATATATTACATATTATATATTTTATAATATGTAATATATTATATATTATGTATAATATATTACATATTATACAAAATATATAATACATTATGTATTATATTATATAGTAAATATTATATATTATATAATATGTTATACGTATGATATTCTATATTATATAATATATTATATACTATATATTAAATTTTATTATATTATATATAATTATATATGTAATAATATATTATATTATTTGTAATAATTATGTGTTATTACATGTATTATATTGTATATAATAATTACATATCATTATATATTACATAATACATAATATATTATATATGATATAAGGATGCAGTATGTAAAGGAAAATTAAATATATTTTATACATATTATATAAGTTACATATATTTCATTATATAAATTATATATATATATACACACATCTATATATATTTGTGGGTGCCCTATTTCCCATCTCATATCTTATTTTAAGAAGTACAGCATAGTAAAGTGTGGGCTTGGGATTCAGCTTTTGAAACAAAACACTGAGCCTTCGATGACCTTCCTGTACATGTAAATGCACTCCTGACTGCCTGGCAGCCGTTGGACCTCACAATGTGGATTGTGCCTTCACCCTGGAATGTTTATGCCCTATCGCCGTGGTGTTGGGATTAGGGATCTCCTGCCCTTGGTCCTGAGTGCCACTGTCTGTGCTGAGTTTTTCAAAGCTCAGAGCAGATTGAACCTTTGTGGTTTCATTTTCCCTGATTTTGATTTTTCTCATGTGGAACGTGTGTTGCTGCATTCAAGGTATGTTCATACTGGCCTGTCAAATGCAAACTCTTCAAATTATTAGTTAGTGCTTTCCAAATATGTTATCTAAAACATTATCCTCTGTATTTTCCATATGCAGTTATTAATATGTTTCATGGTTATGTTTTATTGCTCAATTTGTATATTTGATTATTGTACCAAGCAGAGTACCTTTGAAATTTTTCTTCATTTAAAAAATATGTATCTTGGCTCAGGCCTCTAAATCCAGCACTTTGGGAGGCCAAGGCAAGAGGATCACAACGTGAGGAGATCAAGACCATCGTGGCCAATACAGTGAAATCCTGTCTCTACTAAAACTAAAAAAAATTAGCCAGGCATGGTGGCAGCCCGAGTAGACGCAGTATGGTGTAGTCCCAGCTACCTGAGAGGCTGAGGCAGGACAATCGCTTGAACCCATGAGGCAGATGTTGCAGTGAGCCAGGATGGTGCAATTGCACGCCAGTCTGTGCAACAGAACAAGACTCTGTCTAAAAACAATTATATATATAATACATAATATCTGTGCATTATATATTATATAATATATAATATCTGTAATACATAAGATATATCATATATAATATCTCATAATATACATAAAAATATTATGTCATATTATATATAATATATATTATATGTATTATATATTACATATAATGTATAATGTATTATTTATTATAAGACATTATATATTACATATAAAATATATTATTTATATTATATATAATGTATATGATCTATATAATACATATTTATCTAATATATAATATGTGTATTATATAATGATCTGTAATATATATTATATTTTATGACATGTATATAACATATATTATATATAATATATCAAATATATGATATATAAAATATGTAATATATACATTATATATATAATATATTAAACAAAATATATAATATATTATAAAATATTTAAGTTATATAATTCACGATATGTAAATGATATATTACAGGTAATATATACCATCTATAACAAATATAATATATGACATATATTATATAACATATTATATATAATATAATATATGACATATATTATGTAACTTAAAATATATATTATATAATATAGGATGTATATTATATGATATATATGGTATATAATATGACATATGATATATATTATAAAATCTATGCTATGTTTTATATTATATATTATATATGTTTTATAACATATGATAGATATTATATAATGCATAATACATATTACATTGAACCTATGATATATATTTCTGATAATATATGATATATAACATACAATATATGATATATGACATATATTATATGATATTTATTATGTATAATATATGATATATGAAATATATTATACATATTAAATATGATATATGAAATATAATACATAATATATGTTATATATGATAAATGAACTGTATAAGTTTTACAATATATAATATATATTATTCTATGATGTATGATTATATTATATATTTCACATAAAATATCTTAATATATTATATATTATATCATAATATATTATGTATAATACATCATAATATTTTATATATTATATTATATTAATATAGATAATGTAAAATATTGTAAAATATGTAATCTAATATATGTCATATTCATATTATAGTATATAATATTATGATATAATATACAATATGTTGTATAATATATAATATCTAGTATATAATATATTATATATTTTACAATATCTACTATGTTATATATGATGTGTAATATATTACTTATCATATGTAATATATAATACATTATATATTATATCATATAGTAAATATTATATATTATATAATATGTTATACATATGATATTCTATATTAGATAACATATATATTATATGTGATATATCACATATATTATATATTATTATATTATATATAAGTATATATATAACTGTATAATTTTATATATTATTATATAGTATGTTTTATGTAATAATTATCTATTATTGCATGCATTTTATTGTATATAATACTGACATATCATTATATATTATATTATACATCATATATCATATATAATATAAGGATGCAGGATGTAAAAGAAAATTTTATATATGTTATACATATTATGTAAGCTCTGTAAATTACATTATATAAATTATATATATACACACATATATATATATATTTTGTTGTGCCCTATTTCCCATCTCATCACCTATTTTAAGAAGTACAGCATAGTAATGTGTGGGCTTGGGATTCCGTTTTTGAAACAAAACGCTGAGCTTTCAATGACCTTCCTGTACATGTAGAAGCACTCCTGACTGCCTGGCAGCAGTTGGACCTCACAATGTGGATTGTGCCTTCACCCTGGAATGTTTGTGCCCTATCGCCGTGGTGTTGGGATTAGGGATCTCCTGCCCTTGGTCCTGAGTGCCACTGTCTGTGCTGAGTTTTTCAAAGCTCAGAGCAGATTGAACCTTTGTGGTTTCATTTTCCCTGATTTTGATTTTTCTCATGTGGAACTTGTGTTGCTGCCTTCAAGGTATGTTCATACTGGCCTGTCAAATGCAAACTCTTCAAATTATTAGTTAGTGCTTTCCAAATATGTTATTTAAAACATTATCCTCTGTATTCTCCATATGCAGTTATTAATAAGTTTGATGGTTATGTTTTATTCCTCAGTTTATATGTTTGATTACTGTACCAAGCAGAGTACCTTTGAAATTTTTCTTCATTTAAAAAATATGTATCTTGGCTCAGGCCTCTAATCCCAGCACTTTGGGAGGTCAGGGCAAGAGGATAACAACGTGAGGAGATCAAGACCATCGTGGCCAATAAAGTGAAATCCTGTCTCCACGAAAACTAAAAATAATTAGCCAGGCATGGTGGCAGCTGGAGTAGCCCCAGTATGGTGTAGTCCCAACTACCTGGGAGGGTGAGGCAGGACAATCGCTTGAAACACTGAGGCCGATGTTGCAGTGAGCCAAGATGGTGCCATTGCACCCCAGCCTGTGCAACAGAACAAGACTCTGTCTAAAAACAATTTTATATACAACATATATTATATATATGCATTATTTATTATACAATATATTATATTTGTAATATACAAAATAATATATAATATCTCATAGTATACATAGAAAATATTATGTCATATGATATATTATATATTATATATATTATATATTACATATAATATATAGAATATTTTATATGACTTTATCTATGACATATAATATATACTATTTATATTATATATAATATATATATTATATATTTTATCTAATATATAATATGTGTTTTACATAGTAATCTATGAAATATGTTTAATTTTATGACATGTATATTTTTAAATATATATTATATTATATATATTATTTTATATAACATTTATAACTTGCATATATTATATATTATACATATATATTATATACTAAATATTTTATATATATTATATATTAAATATATCATATATAAAACTTATATACATTATATGTATTATATGTTAAACAAAATATATAATATATTTTATAATAGTTAAACTATATACTATATGATAAGTACTTAATATATTATCGGTAATATATACCGTCTGTAATAAATATAATAAGTGACATATATTATATAAAATAAGATATAAATAATATAATGTTTGATGTATATTATATGATATGTGGCATATAATATGATATATGAAATACATTATGTAATATATGCTATATATTATATAATATATTATATATATTTTATAACATCTGCAATATATTACATAATGTATGATATATATTAACTGAATCATATGATATATATTATTGATAATATATGATATATAACATATAATATATGATAGATATTACATAAAATGTATGATATATGTAATAAATGATATATTGTATATATAATATATTATATTTATATATCGTACATAAAATATCGAAGTACACAAAATCTACATTTTATATTGTACATAAAATATCAAAATACAAAAACTTATATTATATATTGTACATAAAATATCAAAGTACACAAAAATTATATTACATATTGTACATAACTTATCAATTTAAACAAAATATATGTTATATAGTGTACATAAAAGGTCAAAGTACAGAAAATAGATATTATATTGTACATAAAATATCAAAGAAGAACAAATATATATTACATATTGTACATAAAATATGAAAGTACACAAACTATATGTTATAAATTTTACATAAAATATCAAATTACACAAACTATATCTTATGTATTGTACATAATATATCAAAGTATACAAGCTATATCTTATATATAGTACATAAAATATCAAAGTACACACAATATTTCTTATATAGTGTACATAAAATATGAAAGTACACAAACCATATCTTAAATATTGTACATAAAATATCAAAGTACACAAACTATACTTTATGTAATGTCCATAAAATATCAAAGTACACAAATTATATCTTATATATTGAACAAAAAATATCAAAGTAAACAAACTATATCTTATATATTGTACATAAAGTACGAAAATACACAAACTATATCTTATATGTTGTACATAAAATATCAAAGTATAGAAGCTATATATTATATATTGTACACAAAATATCAAACTCACAAACTATATCTTTTATATTGTACGTACAATACCAAAGTACACAAAATATATCTTATATATTGTATATAAAATATCAAACTACACAAAATGTATCTTACATATTGTACATAAATTATCAAAGTACACTGTATTATATACATATGATATATAACATATAATATATATTTAAGATATATAACCTGTAGCATATAGTATATATTAAATAAAATTTATGACATTTGTAATATATGATACATATTATAAGAAATATATGATATTTATATAGAGTACATAAAATATGAAGGTACACAATATTTTTTATATATTGTACATAAAATGTAAAAGTACAGAAAACATATTATATATTGTACATGAAATATCAAAGTACACAAAACATATATTATGTATGGTACATAAAATATCAAAGTACACAAAATACATATTTCACATTGTACAGGAAATAATAAAGTATATGAAACATAAATTATATATTATACATGAAATATCAAAGTACACAATATTTATTTTATATTGTAGATAAAATATCAAAGCACACTAAATATATATTATATATTCTACATAAAATACCAAAGCACACTAAATATATATTACATATCCTACATAAAATATCAAAGTACAAAAAATATGTATTACATATTGTACATAAAATATCAAAGTAAACAAAATATATATTTTATATTGTACATAAAATATCAAAGTACACATAATGTATATTATATATTGCACATAAAATATCAAAGTACAAACAACATATATTATACATTGTACATAAAATACAAAAGTACACAAAATATTTATTATATATTATAGATAAAATATGAAAGCACACAAAATATGTATTATATATTGTACACAAAATATGAAATTACACAAAGTATATACTATATATTGTACATAAAATATCAAAAATTAACCACAACATATATTATCTATTGTACATAAAATAACAAAGTTCATAAAATATATATTATATATTTTACATAAAAAAAGTTCAAAAAATATCTATTATATATTTTACATAAAATATCAAAGTACCCAAAATACATATTATATATTTTACATAAAATATCAAATTACACAAAATATATATTATGTATTGTACTTAAAATTTCTAAGTGCACAAAATATATTTTATATATAGTTCATAAAATATCAAAGTACTCAAATATATATTATATATTTTGCATAAAATATCAAAGTGCACAGAACATATATTACACATTGTACATAAAATATCAAAGTACAAAATTATATATTATATATTGTACATAAAATATCAAAGTACAGAAATTATTTATTATATATTATACATAATATATGAAAGCACACAACATAAGTATTACATATTGTACATAAAGTATCAAAGTACACAAAATATATCTTATATATGGTACTTAAGATATCAAAGTACACAAAACTTATATTATATATTGTACATAAAATACCAAGTTACACAAAACTTATATATTGTACTTCAAATATCAAACTACACAAAACATGTATTATGTTTTGTACATAAAATATCAAAGTATGCAAAATATATGTTACACATTGTACATACAATATCAAAGTACAGAAAATATCAATTATATATTGTAGATAGAATATCAAAGTACACAAAACATATATCTTTCAAAAGATATCAAAATACAAAAAGTACATACTACATAGTGTTCATAAAATATCAAAGTACACAAAATGCATATTATATATTGTACATAAATTATCGAAGCACAAAAAATATTCACATTATATATTGTACATAAAATATCAAAGTACACAAAATATATATTATATATTGTGCATAACATATCAAAGTACAGAAAACATATATCACATATTGTATATAAAATATCAAAGTACACAAAATATGTGTTACATATTGCACAGAAAATATCAAATTACACAAAATATATTTTCTATATTGTGCATAAATATCAAAGTACAAAAAATATATGTTATATATTGCACATAAAGTATCAAAGAACACAAAATATTTATTATACATTGTACGTAAGATATCAAAGTACACAAAATATGTATTATATATTGTACATAAAATATCAAAGTACACAAAATATATCTTATGTAATGCACACAAAATATAAAAGTACATAAAATATAACTTATATATTGTACATAAATTATGAAAGTACCGAAAATATATCTTATATATTGTACATGAAATATCAAAGTACATAAAATCTATATTATACATCATTCATAAAATATCAAAGTACAAAAAATCTATATTATGCATCATACATAAAACATCAAAGTACACAAAATCTATATTATATATCATACATAAAATATCAAAGTACACAAAATCAATATTACATATCGTACAAAAAAAATCAGTGTACACCAAATATGTATTATATACTGTACATAAAGTATCAAAGTACACCAAATATATAATATATACTGAACATAAAATATCAATGTACAACAAATATATAATATATACTGTACATAAAATATCAAAGTACAAAAAATATATATTACATTCTGTACATAAAATATCAAAATACAAAAAATAAATATTATATACTGTACATAAACTATCAAATTACAGCAAATGAATATTATATATTGTACATAACACATGAAAGTACACCATATACGTATTATATACAGAACATAAAATATCTCAGGTACACCAAATATATATTATGTACTGTACATAAAATATGAATGTACACCAAATATAAATTATATACTCTACATAAAATATCAAAGTACAACAAATATATATTAAAAACTGTACATAAAATATCAAATTTTACCAAATATGTATTATTTACTGTACATAACATATCAACTTTCACCAAATACATATTATATACTGTACATAAAATATCGAATTTCCCCAAATATATATTATATACTGTACATAAAATATCAAATTTCACCAAATATATATTATACACTGTACCTAAAATATCAAAGTACACCAAATATATATTATATACTGTGCATAAAATATGAAAGTACATCAAATATATATAATATACTGCACATAAAACATGAAATTACACCAAATATATGATATACTGCACATAAAATATCAAATTTCACCAAATATATATAATAAACAGTACATAAAATATCAAATATAACCAAATATATATTAGATGCTGTACATAATATATCAAAGTACACAAGATATATATTACATACTGTACACAAAATATCAAAGTAAACCTAATATATATTATATACTGTACATAAAATATCAAATTTCATCAAATATATATTATATACTGAAAATAAAATATCAAATTTCTACACCAAATATATAATATACTGTACATAAAATGTAAAAGTATACCAAATATATATTATATACTGTAGATAAAATATCAAACTTCACCAAATATAAAAAACATACAGTACATATAATATCAAATTTCAACAAATATATTTTATATACTGTACATAAAATATCAAATTTCATAGCATATCAAATTTCACCAAATAAATACTATATACTGACCAAAAAATATCAAATTTCACCAAATATATAATATATTTTACATAAAATATGAAAGTACACCAAATATATATAATATACTGTATATAAAATATCAAATTTCACCAAATATATATTATGTACACTACATAAAATATCAATTGTCACCAAATACATATTATATATTGTACATAAAATATCAAATTTCATCAAATATATATTATATACTGTACATAAAATACCAAATTACACCAAATATATATAATATACTGTTCATAAAATATCAAATTTCACCAAATATATATTATATAGTGTATATAAAATATCAAATTTCACCAAATATGTTATATACTGTATATAAAATATTAAATTTATCCAAATATATATAGTATACTGTATATAAAATACAAAAGTTCACCAAATGTACATTATATACTGTACATAAAATATAAAATTTCACCAAATATATATTATATGCTGTAAAAAACCTATCATATTTCACCATATATATTATATAATGTACATAAAATATCGAATTTCCCCAAATATATATTATATACTGTACAAAAAATATCAAATTTCACATAATATATGATATACTGTATATAAAATATGAATGTACACCAAATATATATTATATACTGTATATAAAATATCAAATTTCACCAAATATATACTATATGCTCTATAAAATATCAAATTTCACCAAATATATATTATATACTGTACATAAAATATCAAATTTCACCAAATATATATTACATACTGTACATACAGTATCAAATTTCACCAAATATATACTATATACTGTACATAAAATGTCAAATTTCACCAAATATATATTATATACTGTATATAAAATATCAAAGTGAATCAAATATGTATTAAAAACTTTACATAAAATATCAAATTACACCAAATATATATTATATATTCTGCATAAAATAAAAAATTTCACCAAATATATATTATATACAGTACAAAACATATCAAATTTCACCAACATATATTATATACTGCACATAAAATATCGAATTTCCGTAAAATATATATTATATACTGTACATGAAATATCAAATTTCACCTAATATATATTATATACTGTACACAAAATATCAAAGTACGCCAAATCTATATTAGACACTGTCCATAAAATACGAAAGTACATCAAATATATATGAGATCCTGCACATAAAATATCAAATTTCCCCAAATATATATGATATACTGTACATAAAATATCAAATTTCCCCAAATATATATTATATACTATACATAAAATAGCAATGTACAGCAAATATATACTATATACTGTACATTAAATATCAACATTCACCAAATATATATTATATACTGTACAAAAAATATAAAATTACACCAAATATATATTATATACTGTACATAAAATAACAAAATACACCAAATATATGTTATATACTGTATTGAAAATATAATACTACACCTAATATGCGTTTTATACTGTACATAAAATATCAAAGTACACCAAATATATATTATATACTGTACCTAAAATATTAAATTTCACCAGATATATATTATATACTGTACATAAAATATAAAATTTCACCAGATAAATATTATATACTGTACATAAAATATCAAATTTCACCAAACGTATATTACATACTGTACATACAATATCAAATTTCACCTAATATATATTATATACTGTACATTAAATATCAAATTTCAACAAATATATACTGTATACTGTACATAAAATGTGAACGTACACCATATATATACTACACTGCACATAAAATACCAAAGTACACCAAATATATACTATATACTGTATATAAAACATAAAAGTACACCAAATATATACTATATACTGTATATGAAATATCGAATTTCACCCAATATATACTATATACTGTACATAAAATGTCAAATTTCACCAAATATATATTATATACGGAACATAAAATATCAAAGTGAATCAAATATGTATTAACAACTTTACATAAAATATCAAAGAACACCAAATATATATTATATACCGCACAGTCAAACTTCATCAAATATATATTATATACTGTTCATAAAATATCAAAGTAGACAAAATACATATTACGAACTGTATATAAAATATCAAAGTACACCAAATATATATTATATACTGTATATAAAATATACCATTTCACAAAATATATATTATATACTGTACATAAAATATCAAATTTCACTAAATATATATTATATACTGTACATAAAATATCAAAATTCACCAAATATATATTATATACAGTACAAAAAATATCAATTTTCACCAAATATATATTATATACTGTACATAAAATATCAAATTTCAACGAATATATACTATATACTGCTCATAAAATATCAAATTTCACCAAATATATGTTATATACTGTACATAAAATATCAAATTTCGCCAAATACATACTATAGACTGTACATAAGGTATCAAAATTCACCAAATATATACTATATGCTGTACATAAAATATGAAGGTACACCAAATATATCTTACATACTGTACACAAAATATCAAAGTACACCAATTATATATGATATACTGTATACGAAATAGCAAATTTCAGCAAACATATATTATATACTGTACATAAAATATGAAATTTCACCAAATATATATTTCATACTGTACATAAAATATCAAATTTCACCAAATATATATTGTATAGTTTACATAAAATATCAAATTTCATGAAATATATACTATAAACTGTACACAAAACTTCAAATTTCACGAAAAAAATATTATATACTCTGCATAAAATATCAAATTTCACCAAATATATAATGTATTGTACATAAAATATGAAAGTACACCAAATATATATTATATACTGTACATAAAATATCAAATTTCACCAAATATATATTATATACTGTACATAAAATATCAAATTTAACCAAATATATATAGTATACTGTATATAAAATACAAAACTACACCAAATGTATAATATATAGTGTACATAAAATATCAAATTTCACCAAATATATATTATATACTGTACATTAATTATCAAAATACACCAAATATATGTTATATACTGTATTTGAAATATCAAACTACGCCTACTGTACATTTTATCCTGTACATAAAATATCAAAGTACACCAAATACATATTATATACTGTACAGAATATATGAAAGTATACCAAATATATATATTATACTGTAGATAAAATATCAAACTTCACCAAATATATACTATATACTGTACATATAATATCAAATTTCAACAAAGATATATTATATACTGTACATAAAATATCAAATTTCACCAAATATATAATATACTGTACATAAAATATCAAATTTCACCAAATATGTATTGTGTACTGTACATAAAATATCAAAGTAGACAAAGTATATATTATATACTGTACATAAAATGTCAAAATAGAACAAATATATGTTATATACTGTACATAAAATATCAAATTTCATAACATATCAAATTTTACCAAATATATATTATATACTGTACATAAAATATCAAATTTCATCAAATATAAATTATATACTGTACATAAAATATCAAAGTACACCAAATATATATTAAATACTGTACATAAAATGTAAAAGTATAGCAAATATATATTATATACTGTAGATAAAATATCAAACTTCACCAAATATATACCACAAACTGTACATAAAATATCAAATTTCCACAAATATATATTATATACTGTACATAAAATATCAAATTTCATAACATATGAAATTTCACAAAATATATACTGAATACTGTACATAGAATATCAAATTTCCCCAAATATATAACATACTATATATAAACTACGAAAGATAATATCAAAGTAAATCAAAAAAAATTGTAGTGTACATAAAATATTAAATTTCATAAAATGTCAAGTTTCACCAAATAAATATTATATATTGTACATAAAACATCAAATTTCTCCAAATATATAATGTACTGTACATAAAATATGAAAGTACACCAAATATATATTATATACTCTACATAAAATATCAAATTTCACCAAATATGTACTATATACTGTTTATAAAATATTAAACTTCACCAAATATATATTATATACTGTACACAAAATTTCAAATTTCACCAAATATCTGCTATACACTGTACATAAAATATAAAACTACAACAAATACATTTTATATAATGTACATAAAATGACAAAATGCAACCAATACACATTAAACACTGTACATGAAATATCAAATATCACCATATATATATTATATACTGTACATTAAATATGAAACTTCACCAAGTATATAATATACTGTACATAAAATATCAAACTTCACCTAATATATATTATATACTGTACATAAAATATCAAATTTCGCCAAATATATATTATACACCGTACATAAAATATCAAATTTCACCAAATATATATCATATACTATACATAAAATATCAAACTTCACGAAATGTATATTATGTACTGTACATAAAATATCAAATTTCACCAAATGTATATTATATACTGTAAATAAAATATCAAAGTACACAAAATATATATTATATACTGTACATAAAATATCAAAATACACCTAATATATGTTATATACTGTATTTAAAATATCAAACTACACCTAATATATATTTTATACTGTACATAAAATATCAAAGTACACCAAATATATATTATATACTGTACATAAAATATCAAATTTCATCAAATATATATTATATACTGTACATAAAATATCAAAGTACTCCAAATATATTTTATATACTGCTCATAAAAAGTAAAAGTATAGCAAGTATACATTATATACTGTAGATGAAATATCAAACTTCACCAAATATATACTACATACTGTACATAAAATATCAAATTTCAACAAATATATATACTATGCTGTACATAAAATATCAAATTTCATAACATATCAAATTTCACCAAATATATATTATATACTGTACATAGAATATCAAATTTCCCCAAATATATAACATACTGTATATAAAATATGAAAGTAAATATCAAAGTAAATCAAATATATATTATATACTGTACATAAAACGTAAAATTTCATAAAATATCAAATTTCACCAAATAAATATTATATACTGTACATAAAATATCAAATTTCTCCATATATAATATACTGTACATAAAATATGAAAGTACAAAAAATATATATTATATACACTACATAATATAACAAATTTCACCAAATATATACTACATACTGTATATAAAATATCAAACTTCACCAAATATATATTATATACTGTAAATAAAATATCAAATTTCACCAAATATATACTATATACTGTACAAAAAATATAAAACTACATCAAATACATTTTATATAATGTGTATAAAATCTCAAAATGCAACAAATGCATATTATATACTGTACATAAAATATCAAATTTCACCAAATACATATTATATACTGCACATTAAATATGAAACTTCACCAAATATATAATATACTATACATAAAATATCAAACTTCACCAAATATATATTATATACTGTACATAAAATATCAAATTTCACCAAATATATATTATATACTTTTCATACAGTATCAAATTTCACCAAATATATATTATATACTGTACATAAAATATGAAAGTTTACCAAACATATATCTTATATTGTAGATAAAATATCAAACTTCACCAAATATATACTATATTCTGTACGTAAAATATCAAAATTCAACAAAAATGTATTATATACTGTACATAAAATATCAAATTTAACCATATATATATTATATACGGCACATAAAATGTCAAAATACATCAAATATATGTTCTATAATGTACATAAAATATCAAACTAAATCAAATATATATTATATACTGAAGATAAAATATCAAAGTAAACCAAACATATATTATATACTCCACATAAAATAACAAATTTCACCAAATATATAATATACTGTACATAAAATAACATATTTCAACGAGTATATATAATATACTGTACAAAACATATCAAATTTCCCAAAATATATTATATACTGTACATAAAATTCAAATTTCACCAAACATATATTATATAGTGTGCATAAAATATCAAATTTCACCGAATGTATACTATATTCTGTACATAAAATATGAAAGTACAGCAAATATATATTATATACTGTATATAAAATGTCAAATTTCACCAAATATATATTATATACTGTTCATAAAATATCAAATTTCACCAAATATATATTACATACTGTACATAAAATATCAAATTCCACCAAATATATATCATATACTGTACATTAAATATCAAATTTCACCAAATATATATTGTATACTGTATATAAAATACAAAAGTACACCAAATGTATATTATATAATGTACATAAAATATCAAATTTCACCAAGTATACATTATACACTGTATTTAAATATCAACTTTAACCAAATATATATTATATACTGTACAAAATATAGCAAATTTCACCATATATATTATATACAGTACATGAAATATCGAATTACCCCAAATGTATATTACATACTGTATATAAAATATCAAATTTCACCAAATATATATTATAAACTGTAGATAAAAAATCAAATTTCACCAAATATATTATATACTACACATAAAATATGAAGGTACGCAAAATATATATTATATACTGTACATAAAATATGAAATCGCACCAAATATATATTATATAGTGTACATAAAATATCAAATTTCACCAAGTATGTATTATATACTGTAGATAAAATATAAAAATACGCCAAATATATACTATACACTGTACATAAAATATGAAAGTACACCAAATACATATTTTATACTGTACATAAAATATCTAGTTTCACCAAATATATATTATATACAGTACAAAATGCATCAAATTTCACCAAATATATTATACACTGTACATAAAATATTGAAGTACAGCAAATATATATTACATACTGTACATAAAATATCAAATTGCAACAAATATTTATTATATACTGTACATAAAATATCAAATTTCAGAAAATATATATTATATACTGTACTTAAAATATCAAAGTACACCAAATATATATTATATACTGTACATAAAACATCAAATTTCACGAAATATATTATATACTGTTCATAAAATGTCAAATTTGACGAAATATATTATATACTGAACATAAAATATTAATGTACACCAAATATATACTATACACTGTACATAAAATATCAAAGTAACCCAAATATATCTTATATACTGTACATAAAATATCAAAGTACACCAAATACATATTTTATACGTTGCATAGAGTACCAAATTTCAATAAATTTATATTGTACACTGTAAATATAATATCAAATTTCACCAAATATATATAATATTCTGTACATAAAATATCAAATTTCACCAAATATATATTTTATACTCTACAAAAAATATCAAATTTCACCAGATATGTATTATATACTGTACATAAAATATCAAATTTCACCATATATATTATATACTATACATACAATGTCAAATTTCACAAAATATATATTATATACTGTCCATAAAATATAAAAGTACACCAAATATGTTATATACTGTACATAAAACATCAAATTTCACCAAATATATAATATACTGTACATAAAATATGAAAGTACACCAAATATATATTATGTACTTTACATAAAATATCAAATTGTTCCAAATATTTACTATATACTGTACATAAAATATGATAGTACACCAAAAATATATTATATACAGTACTTAAAATATGAAAGTAAACCAAATATATCTTATATACTGTACAAAAAATATCAAAGTGTACCAAATACATCTTATATACTGTATATAAAATATCAAATTTCACTAAATACATATTATATATTGTGCATATAATATCAAATTTCACCAAATATATACCATATACTGCAGGTAAAATATCAATTTTCACCAAAAATATGTTATATACTGTACATAAAATATCAAATTTCACCAAATATATATTATATACTGTACATAAAATATCAAATTTCACCAAATATATATTGTATACTGTACATAAAATATGAAAGTACCCCAAAAATATGTTACCTACTGTACATAAAATATGAAAGTACACCAAATTTATATTATATACTCTACATAAAATATCAAAGTACAGCAAATATATATTATATACTGTAAATAAAATATGAAAGTACACCAAATGCATCTTATATACTGTACACAAAATATCAAATTTAACCAAATATATAATATATATTGTACATAAATTATGAAAGTACACCATATATATATCATACTGTACATAAAATATCAAATTTCACCAAATATATAGTATATACTGTATATAAAATATCAAACTATGCCAAATATATATTATATACTGTACATAAAATATCAAATTTCACCAAATATATATTATATACTGCACAGAAAGTGTCAAATTTCACAAAATATATATTATATACTGTACATAAAATATCAAGTTTCACGAAATATATACTACATACTGTACATAAAAGATGAAAGTACACCAAATATATATTATATACTGTCAATAAAATATAAAATTTCACAAATTATGTATTATATACTGTACTTAATGCATCAAATTTCACCAAATATAATATATACTGTACATAAAATATGAAAGTACACCAGATATATATTATATACTCTACATAAAATATGAAAGCACACCAAATATATATTATACTCTGTACTTAATATATCAAATTTCAACAAATATATCTTACATACTGTACAGAAAATATCAAATTTCTCCAAATAAATATTATATACTGTCCATAAAATATCAAATTTCACCAAATACATATTATATACTGTACATAAAATATCAAATTTTACCAAATATTTATTATACACTATACATAAAATATCAAAGCACAGAAAATATATATTATATGTTGTACATAAAATATCAAATTTCACCAAATATATATAATATACTGTACATAAAATTTGAAAGTAAACCAAATATATGTTATATACTGTACATAAAATATCAAACTACACCAAACATATATTATATACTGTACATAAAATATCAAATTTTGCCAAATATATATTATATACTGTACAAAAAATATCAAATTTCAGCATTCATATATTATATACTTTCCATAAAATATCATATTTCACCAAATATATACTATATACTATACATAAAATATCAAATTTCACAAAAAAGATTATATACTGTACATAAAATATCAAATTTCACGAAATAAATTATATACTGTGCATAATATATGAACGTACACCAAAGATATATTACACAGTGTACATAAAATATCAAAGTACACCAAATATATCTTATATTCTCTACAAAAAATATCAAAATACACCAAATATATATTACATACTGTACATGAAATAACAAATTACACCAAATTTATATTATATACTTTACATATAATATCAAATTTCAGCAAATATATATAAAATACTGTACATAAACTATCAAATTTCACCTAATGTTTGTCATATACTGTAGAAAAAATATCGAAGTACACCAAATATATGTTAAATACTGTACATAAAATATCAAAGTACACCAAACATATATGCTGTACGTAAAATATCAAATTTCAAAAAACATATATTATATACTCTACATAAAATATCAAAGTACACCAAACACATATTATATACTGTACAGAAAATATCAAATGTAACCAAACATATATTATGCAGTGAACATAAAATATCCAATTTCACCATTTATATATTATATACTGTACATAAAATATGAAATTTCACAAAATATATATTTTCTACTGTACAAAAAATATGAAATTTCACCAAATATTTATTATATACTCTACATAAAATATCAACTTTTGCCAAATATATATTATATACTGTAAATAATATATCAAAGCACACCAAATATGTATTATATACTGTACATTAAATATCAAATTTCACCAAATATCTACTATGTACTGTACATAAAATATGAAATTTCACCAAATATATATTATATACCATACATAAAATATAAAATTTTACCAAGTTTATATTATATTCTGTGCATAATATATCAAAGCACACCAAATAAATATTATATACTGTACATAAAATATCAAATTACAACAAATATATATTATATACTGTACATGAAGTATGAAAGTACACCAAATATGTATGATATACTCTACATAAGATATAAAAGTTCACCAAATATATATTACATACGGTACAGAAAATATCAAATTTTTCCAAATAAATATTATATACTGTACATAAAAAATCATATTTCACCAAATACGTATTATATACCGTACATAAAGTATCAAATTTCACCAAATATATATTATATACTGTACATGAAATATTAAGGTAAACCAAATATATATTATATACTGTACATAAAATATGAAAGTAAACCAAATATATATTATATACTGTACATAAAATATCAAAGTACACCAAACATTCAAAGCACACCAAATATATTTATATACTGTACATAAAATATCACATTTCACCAAATATCTACAAATTACTGTACATAAAATATGAAATATCACCAAAAATGTATTATATACCGTACCTAAAATATCAAATTTTACCAAATATATATTATATACTGTAAATAATATATCAATACACAGCAAATATATATTACATCCTGCACAGAAAATATCAAATTTCACCAAATAAATATTATATACTGTACATAAAATATCAAATTTCACCAAATATATATTATATTCTGTACATAAAATATCAAATTTTACCAAATATTTATTATATACTGTACATAAAATGTCAAAGCACAGCAAATATATATTATATAGTGTACATAAAATATCAAACTACGCTAAATGTATACTATATACTATACATAAAATATCATTGCACACCAAATATATATTATATACTGTACATAAAATATCAAACTACACCAAATAAGTATTATATACTGTACATAAAATATCATAGTACACCAAATATATATTATATACTGTACATAAAATATCAAAGTACTCCAAATATATACTATATACTGCACGGAAAATAACAAATTTCACCAAACGTATATTATATACTGCACGTAAAATATCAAATTTCACCAAATATATATTATATACTGTACATAAAATAACAAAGTACACCATATATATATTATATTCTGTACATAAAATATCAAAGTACACCAAACATATATTATATACTGCACGTAAAATACTAAATTTCACCAAATATGTATTCTATACTGTACATAAAATACGAAAGTACAATAAATATATAATATAGTGTAAATAAAATATGAAGTTCCACAAAATATATATTATATTCTGTACATAATACATCAAATTTCACCAAATATGTATTATATACTGTACATAAAATATGAAAGTACAGTAAATATATATTTTATACTGCACATTAAATATCAAATTTCACCAAATATATATGATATACAGTAAGTAAAATATGAAATTTCCACAAATATGTATTATATACTGTACATTAAATATGAAACTACACTATATATATGTTATATACCGTACATAAAATATGAAATTTCACCAAATATATATTATATACTGTATAGAAAATATCAAATTTCAAGAAATATGTATTACATACTATACATGAAATATGAAAGTCCACTAAATATATATTATATACTGTACAAAAAATATCAAATTTCAACAATTATACATTATATGCTGTACATAAACTATGAAAGTACACTAAATATATATTATAAACTGTACATAATATATCAAATTTAACCATATATCTACTAAATACTGTACATAAAATATGAAATATCACCAAATATTTATTATATACCGTACCTAAAATATCAAATTTTACCAAATATATATTATATGCTGTACATGATATATCAATGCACACCAACTAAATATTACATCCTGCACAGATAATATCAAATTTCACCAAATAAATATTATATACTGCAAAGAAAATATCAAATTTCACCAAATAAATATTATATACTGTACATAAAATATCAAATTTCACCAAATATTTATTATATTCTGTACATAAAATATCAAATTTTACCAAATATTTATTATGTGCTATACGTAAAATATCAAAGCACAGCAAATATATATTGTATAGTGTACATAAAATATCAAATTTCACCACATAAATATTATATACTGTACATAAAATATGAAAGTAAACCAAATATATATTATATACGATAGAAAAAATATCAAATTTCACAAAATATATATAATAAACTATACATAAATTATCAAACTGCGCCAAATGTATATTATATACTGTACATAAAATATCAAAGAACACCAAATATATATTATATACTGTACATAAAATATCAACCTACACCAAATATATATTATATACTGTACATAAAATATAGTAGTACACCAAATATATATTATATACTGTACATAAAATATCAAAGTACTCCAAATATATACTATATACTGCACGGAAAATAACAAATTTCACCAAATATATATTATATACTGCACGAAAAATATCAAATTTCACCAAATATATATTGTATACAGTGCATAAAATATCAAAGTACACCATATATATATTATATATTGTAAATAAAGTATCAAAGTACACCAAACATATATACTGCACATAAAATATTAAATTTCAGCAAATATGAATTCTATACTGTACATAAAATATGAAATTACAATAAATATATATTATATAGTGTAAATAAAATATGAAGTTCCACAAAATATATATTATATACTATACATAATACATCAAATTTCACCAAATATGTATTATATACTGCACATAAAATATGAAAGTACACTAAATATATATTATATACTGTACATAAAATATCAAATTTCACCAAATATGTATTATATACCGTACATAAAATATCAAATTTCACTGAATATAGATTATATAGTGTAGATAAAATATGAAACTACACTAAATATATATTATATAGAGTACATAAAATATGAAATTTCACCAAATATATATTATATACTGTACAGAAAATATCAAATTTCAAGAATAATGTATTATATACTATACATGAAATATTAAAGTACACTAAATATGTATCATATACTATAGAAAAAATATCAAATTTCACCAAATATACATTATATACTGAACATAAACTATGAAAGTACACTAAATATATATTATATACTGTACATAAAATATCAAATTTCAGCAAATATATATTATAAAGAGTACTTAAAATATCAAATTTCACGAAGTATATATTATATAGTGTAGATAAAATATCAAATTTCACCAAATATATATTATACACTGTACATAAAATATCAAAAAACACCAAATATATCTTATATACTGTACATAAGATATGAAAGTTCACCAAATATATATTATATACTGTACATAAATATCAAATTTTACCAAATGTGTATTATATACAGTACATATAATATCAAATTTCTCCAAATATATATTAAAAACTCTACATAAAATATGAAATTTCACCAAATATATATTATATACTGTACATAAAATATCAAATTTCACCAAATATATTATATACTGTACATAAAATATCAAAGCACACCAAATATATATTATATATTGTACTTAAGATATGAAAGTACACCAAATATATATTATACACTGTACAGAAAATATCAGATTTCACCAAATAAGTATTATATGCTGTAGATATTATATCAAATTTCACCAAATACAAATTATATACTGTTCATAAAATATCAAATTTCACCAAATATATATTATGTACTGTACATAAAATATCAAATTTTACCAAAATATTATATACTGTACATAAAATATCAAAGCACAAAAATATATATTATATAGTGAACATAAAATATCAAATTTCTCAAAATATATATTGTATACTGTACAAAAAATATCAAATTTCACCAAATATACATTATATACTCTACATAATCTATGAAAGTACACTTAATAAATATTATATACTGTACATAAAATGTCAAATTTCACCAAATATATATTATATACAGTACATAAAATATCAAATTTTGCCAAATATATATTATATAGTGTAGATAAAATATCAAATTTTACCAAATATATATTATATAGTGTAGATAAAATATCAAATTTCACCAAATATATATTATATAGTGTAGATAAAATATCAAATTTCACCAAATATATATTATACACTATACATAAAATATTAAAAAACACCAAATATATCTTACATACTGTGCAAAAAGTATCAAAGTACATCAAATATATATTATATACTGTACATAAATATCAAATTTCACCAAATGAATATTATATACAGTACATATAATATCAATTTTCTCCAAATATATATTATATACACTACATAAAATATGAAATTTCTCCGAATATATATTATATACTGTATATAAAATATCAAATTTTACCAAATATATATTATATACTGTCCATAAAATATCAAAGCACACCAAATATATATTATACACTGCATATAAAATATCAAAGTACACCAAACATATCTTATATACTGTACATAAAATATCAAAGTACACCAAATATGTATTATATACTCTACATAAAATATCAAATATCACCAAATTTATATTACATACTGTACATATAACATCAAACTTCGCCAAATATATGTAATACACTGTAGAAAAAATATCAAATTTCACCAAATATATATTATATACTGTACTTAAAATATCAAATTTCTCCATTTACATATTTTATACTGTACATAAAATATCAAATTTCACCGAATATATATTATACACTGTACATAAAATATGAAATTTCACCAAATATATATTATATACTGCACATAAAATATCAAATTTTACCAAATATATGTTATATACTGTACGTAAAATATCAAAGTACACCAAACATATATTATATACTGTACATAAAATATCAAATTACACCAAATATATATTAAATACTGTACATAAAATATCAAATTTCACCAAATATATACTATATACTGCATGGAAAATATAAAATTTCACCAAATATATACTATATACTGCATGGAAAATATCAAATTTCACCAGATATATTACATTCTGTACATAAAATATGAAAGTACAATGAATATATTTTATATACTGTACATAAAATATGAAAGCACACAAAATATATATTATATACTATGTATAACACATCAAATTTCACCATATATGTATTATATACCATACACAAAATATGAAATTACACTATATATGTTACATACTGTTCATAAAATATCATTTTTCACCAAATATATATTATATAAAATACATAAAATATCAACCTTCACTGAATATTTGTTATATACTGTACATAAAATATCGAATTTCAAGAAATATGCATTTAATACTATACATGAAATATGAAAGTACACTAAATTTGTAATATATACTGTACATAAAATATCAAATTTCAGCAAATACATATTATATACTATACATAAAATATCAAATTTCACCAAATATGTATTATATTCTGTACACATAATATCAAATTTCACCAAGTATATATTATATATTGTACATGAAATATCAAAGTACATCAAATATATCTAATATAAAGTGCAAAAAATATCAAAGTACACCAAATATATATTGCACACTGTACATAAAATATCTAATTTCACCAAATGTATATTATATACTGTACATATAATATCAAATTTCTCCAAATATATATTATATACTCTACATAAAATATTAAATTTCACCAAATATATATTATGTACTGTACATAAAACATCAAAGTAAACCAAATATATATTATATACTCTAAATAAAATATCAAATTTCAGCAAATATATATTTTATACTGTACATAAAATATGAAATTTCACAAAATGTGCATTATATACTGCACATAAAATATCAAAGTACACGAAATATATACTAAATACTGTACATAAAATATCAATTTTCAAGAAATATATTTTATACTGTACATAAAATATGAAAGTACAACAAACATATATTATACACTGTACATAAAATATCAAAGTTCACCAAATATCTCTTATATACTGTGTGTAAAATATCAAAGTACACCAAATATATATAATATACTGTACATAAAATGTCAAATTTCAACAAATGTATATTATATACTGTACATATAATATCAAATTTCACCATATTTATCTTATATACCATACATAAAATATCAAATTTCACCAACTATATATTATATTCTCTAGATAAAATTTCAAAATTCACAAACTGTATAATATACTGTACATAAAATATCATATTTCACCAAATATATATTATATACTGTACATAAAATATCAAAGTACACCAAATATCTCTTTTATACTGTGCATAAAATATCAAAGTACACCAAATATATATTATATACTGTACATAAAATATTAAATTTCACCAAATATATATTACATACTGTACATAAAATATCAAATTTCACCAAATACGTATTATATACAGTACATAAAATATAAAATTTCTCCAAATATATAATATACTGTATATAAAATATGAAATTACACCAAACATATACTATGTGCTGTACATAAAATACAAAGTACAGAAAATAAATCCTATATACTGTACATAAAATATCAAAGTACACCAAATATATATTATATACTCTACATAAAATATCAAATTTCAAAAAATATATATTATATACTCTACATAAAATATCAAAGTCCAGCAAATACATATTATATACTTTACATACAATATCAAAGTACACCAAATATATAATATACACTGTACAAAAAATATCAAACTTCACCAAATATATATTATACACTGTACAAAAAATATCAAATTTCACCAAATATATATTATATATTGTACATAAAATATCAAATTTCACCAAATGTATATTATATACTATACATATAATATTAAATTTCAACAAATATATATTATATACTGTACATAAAATATCAAATTTCACCAAATATATATTATTTACTGTACATAAAATATCAAACTACACCAAACATATAATATATACTGTACATAAAATATCAAATTTCACAAAATACATTTTATACGCTGTACACAAAATATGAAAGTACACCAAATCTATATTATAAACTGTACATAAAATATGAACGTTCTCCATATATATATTATATACTGTACATAAAATATCAAATTTCAGCAAATATATATTATACAGTGTACATAAAATATCAAACTACACCAAATATATATTATATGTTATACATAAAATATGAAAGTACACCAAATACATATTGTATACTCTACATAAAATATCAAATTTCTGCAACTGTATATTATATACTGTACATACAATATCAAATTTCACCAAATATACATTATATACTGTACATAAAATATCAAAGTACACCAAACATATATTATATACGGTACATAAAATATCAAATTTCACCAAATATATACTGTATACTCTACATAAAATATCAAACTACACCAAACATATATTATATACTGTACATAAAATATCAAATGTGACCAAATATATATTATACACTGTACATAAAATATCAAATTTCACGATTTATGTATTATAGACTGTACATAAAATCTCAAATTTCAACTAATGTATATTGTATACTGTACATAAAATATCAAATTTCACTAAATATATTTTATATATTGTACATAAAATATGAAAGTACATCAAATATGCGTTAAAAACTGTACATAAAACATCAAATTTAATGAAACTTATTATAAACTGTACATAAAATATGAAAGTACACCAAATATATATTATACACTGTACATAAAATATGAAAGCTCACCAAACATATATTATACACTGTACCTCATATACCACATTTCACCAATTATATATTATACACTGTACATGAAATATCAAATTTCACCAAATATATATTATATACTGTACATAAAATACAAATTTCACCAAATATGTATTATATACTCTACATAAAATATGTAAATTAACGAAATATATTATATACTGTACATAAAATATCAGATTTCACCAAATATATATTATACACTCTACATAAAATATCACACAAAATATTTATTATATACTTTGGAAAATATATCAAAGTACACCAAATATATATTATATACTGTAGATAAAATATCAAATTTCACCAAACGTATATTATATACTGTGCATATAATATCAAATTAGACCACATATATACTATATACTGTACATAAAATATCAAATTTCACCAAATATATATTATATACTGTACATAAAATATCAAAGTCCACCATATATTTATTATATACTGTACATAAAATATCAAAGTACACCAAACATGTATTATATACTGCACATAAAATATCAAATTTCACCCAATATATATTATATACTGTACATAAAATATCAAATTTCAACAAATGTATATAATTTACTGTACATAAAATATAAAATTTTACCGAATATTCATTATATACTGTACATAAAATATCAAAGCACAGCAAATATATATTATATAGTGTTCATGAAATATCAAATTTCACCAAACATATATTATATATTGTACATAAAATTTGAAAGTAAACCAAACATATATTATATACTATACATAATATAGCAAATTTCACCAAAAAGATATTATATACTGTACATAAGATATCAAATTTCACCAAATATATATTATCTTCTGTACATAAAATATCAAATTACACCAAATATATCCTTTATACTGTACATAAAATATCAAAGTACACCAAATATATATTATAAACTGTACATATAATATCAAATTTCAACAAATATACATTATATACTGTACATAAAATATCATATTTCACCAAACATATATTATATACTCTAAATAAAATAACAAAGTGTAGCAAATATACATTATATGCTGTACATACAATATCAAAGTGCACCAAACATACATTATACGCTGCATATTATATATCAAACTTCACCAAATATATATTATATACTGTACATAAAATATCAAATTTCACTAAATATATTATACACCGTACATAAAATATTAAAGTACACCAAATATATATTGTATACTCTACATAAAATATAAAATTTCATCAAAAAATATATATTATATACTATGAATAAAATATCAAATTTCGCAATATATATTATATACTGTACATAAAATATCAAAGTACATCAAATATATATTATATACTGTACATAAAATATAAAATTTCACCAAATATATTATATACTGTACATAAAATATTAAAGTACACCAAATATATATTATATACTGTACATTAAATATAAAAGTACACCAAGTATATATTATATACTGTACATGAAATATGAAATATCACCAAATAAATATCATATACTGAATATAAAATATGAAAGTGCAACAAATATATATTATATACTGTATATAAAATATGAAAGGACACCAAATATATATTATACACTGAACATAATATACTAAATTTCACCTAATATATATTATATACTGTAGAGAAAATATCAAGTTACACCAAATAAATATCATATACTGTACGTAAAATATGAAATTTCACCAAATACATATTATATACTGTACATAAAATATCAAATTTCACCAAATATATTTTATATAATGTACATAAAATATCAAAGTTTACCAAATATTTATTATATACTGTATATAAAATATCAAAGTGCACCAAATATATATTAAATTCTGCACATAAAATACCAAATTTCACGAAATATATTATATACTGCACATAAAATATCAAATTTCACGAAATATATTATATAGTGTTCATAAAATGTGAAAGTACATCAAATATATATTATACACTGTACATAAAATATCAAGGTACACCAAATATATCTCATATACTGTACAAAAAATATGAAAGTACACCAAATATATATTATATACTGTACATAAAATATCAAATTTCACCAAATTTATATTATATACTGAACATATAATATGAAATTTCACCAAATGTATATAATATACTGTACATAAAATACCAAATTTCATCAAATATATATTATATACTTTACATAAAATATCAAAGTACGCCAAATGTATATTATATAGTGTACACAAAATATCAAAGTACACCAAACATATATTATATACTTTACATAAAATATCAAATTTCTCCAAATATATATTATATACTCCACATAAAATATCAAAGTACACCAAACATATATATTATAGTGTACATAAAATATCAAATGTCACCAAATATATATTATATACTGTACATAAAATATGAAAGTTCTCCAAACATATAATATATACAGTACATAAGATATGAAAGTTCACCAAGTATATATTATATACTGTACAGGAAATATCAAATTTCACCAAATATATATGATATACTGTACATAAAATATCAAAGTACACCAAATATATCTTATATACTGTACATAAAATATCAAAGTGCACCAAATACATATTATATACTGTACATAAAATATCAAATTTCACCAAATATATATTATATACTGAACATAATATATCAAATTTCACCAAATACATATTACATACTGTACATAAAATATCAAAGTATACTAAATATGTATTATATACTATACATAAAATACCAAAAAATACCAAACATATATTATATACTGTACATAAAATATCAAATGTCACCAAATATATATTATATACTGTACATAAAATATCAAATTTAACCATTTCTATATTACATACTGTACATAAAATATCATATTTCAAAAAATATTTATTATAGACTGTACATAAAATATGAAATTTCACAAAATAAATATTATATACTGTTCATAAAATATCAAATTTTACCAAATATGTATTATATACTGTACATAAAATATCAAAGCACACCAAATATATATTATATACTGTACAAAAAAAATATCAAATTTCACCAAATATGTATTATTTACTGTACATAAAATATGAAAGTACACCAAATATATATTATATACTGTACATAATATATCAAATTTATCCAAACATCTACTACGTGCTGTACATGAAATATGAAGGTACACCAAATATATATTATACATTGTACATAAAATACAAAATTTCACCAAATATACATTATATACTATACATAAAATATGAAACTACACCAAATATATATTATATACTGTACATAAAATATCAAAGTACACCAGTTATATCTTATATACTGTGCAAAATATATCAAAGTACACCAAATATATATTATATACTGTATATAAAATCTCAAATCTCACGAAATGTACATTATATACTGTACATACAATATCAAATTTCTCCAAATATATATTGTATGCTGTAATTAAAATATCAAATTTCACCAAATATATATTATATACTGGACGTAAAATATCAAAGTACACCAAATTTATATTATATACTGTACATAAAATATCAAAGTACACCAAACCTATATTATATACTGTACATACAATATCAAAATTCACCAAATATATTTTATATACTGTACATAAAATATCAAATTTCACTAGATTTATATTATATACTGTACATATAATATCAAATTTCACAAATCACATATAATATGCTGTACATAAAATATCAAATTTCACCAAATATATATTATAAACTCTGAAAAAAAACTAAAGTACACCAAATATATATTATATACTGTACATAAAATGTCAATGTACACCAAACATATATTATATAGTGTCCATGAAATATCAAATTTCACCAAATATATATTATATACTGTATATAAAATATCAAATTTCACCAAATATATACTATACACTGCACGAAAAATATCAAATTTCTCCAAATATATAATAAGTACTGTAGTTAAAATATCAAATTTCTCCATTTACATATTATATACTGTACAGAATATATCAAATTTCACCAAATATATATTATAGACTATACATAAAACATCAAATTTCACCAAATATATATTATATACTCTACATAAAATATCAAACTACACAAAATATATATTAAATACTGCACATAAAATATCAAATTTCACCAAATATATTATATACTGTACATAAATATCAAATTTCTCGAAATATATTATATACTGTACATAAAATATGAAAGTACACCAAATATATATTATACCCTGTACATAAAAAATAAAAGTACACCAAATATGTCTTATATACTGCACATAAAATATCAAAGTACACCGAAATTATATTATATACTGTACATAAAATATGAAATTTCACCAAATGTATATTATCTACTGTACATAAAATATGATAGTCCACTAAATATATATTATATACCATAGATAAAATATCAAATTTCACCAAATATATATTATATGCAGTACATAAAGTACCAAATTTCACCAAATATATATTATATATTGTAGATAAAATATCAAATTTCACCGAATATATATTATATACTGTACATAAAATATGAAAGTACACCAAATATATATTCAATACTGTAAATAAAACATGAAATTTCACGAAATATATTATATGCTGCACTTAAAATATGAAAATACGCCAAATATATATTATACACTTTACATAAAATATGAAAGCACACCAAATATATATTATACACTGTACATAATATATCAAATTTTACCAAATATATATTATATACTCTACTAAAAAAAATCAAAGCACACCAAATATATATTATATACTGCACATAAAATACCAAATTTCACCAAATATGTACTGTATACTGTACAAGAAATATGAAAGTACACCAAATATATATTATTTACACACATAAAATACCAAATTTCACCAAATATATATTATTTACTTTACATAAAATATCAAACTACACCAAATATATATTATAAGCTGTGCATCAAATATGAAAGTACACCAAATATGTATTATATACTGTACATAAGATATGAAAGTTCACCTAATATATATTATATACTGTAGAGAAAATATCAAATTACACCAAATAAATATCATATACTGTACGTAAAATATGAAATTTCACCAAATACATATTATATACTGTACATAAAATATCAAATTTCACCAAATATATTTTATATAATGTACATAAAATATCAAAGTTTACCAAATATTTATTATATACTGTATATAAAATTTCAAAGTGCACCAAATATATATTAAATTCTGCACATAAAATACCAAATTTCACGAAATATATTATATACTGCACATAAAATATCAAATTTCATGAAATATATTATATAGTGTTCATAAAATGTGAAAGTACATCAAATATATATTATACACTGTACATAAAATATCAAGGTACACCAAATATATCTCATATACTGTACATAAAATATGAAAGTACACCAAATATATATTATATACTGTACATAAAATATCAAATTTCACCAAATTTATATTATATACTGAACATATAATATGAAATTTCACCAAATGTATATAATATACTGTACATAAAATACCAAATTTCATCAAATATATATTATATACTGTACATAAAATATCAAAGTACGCCAAATGTATATTATATAGTGTACACAAAACATCAAAGTACACCAAACATATATTATATACTTTACATAAAATATCAAATTTCTCCAAATATATATTATATACTCCACATAAAATATCAAAGTACACCAAACATATATTATATAGTGTACATAAAATATCAAATGTCACCAAATATATATTATATACTTTATATAAAATATCGAATTTCACCATTTATGTATTATATGCAGTATATAAAATATCAAATTTCACCAAATATATATTACATACTGTACATAAAATATGAAATTTCACCAAATATATATTATATACTGTATATTAAATATCAACTTTTACCAAATATTCATTATATTCTAAACATAAAATATCAAAGCACAGCAAATATATATTATATAGTGTACATAAAATGTTAAATTTCACCAAATATATATTATATACTGTACATAAAATTTTAAACTACACTAAATACATATTTTATACTATAAGTAAAATACCAAATTTAACCAAATATATATTATGTACTGTACATAAAATATCAAAGTACAGCAAATATATATTAAATAGTGTACATTCAATATCAAAGTACACCAAACATACATTATACACTGTACATAAAATATCAAACTTCACCAAATATATATTATATACTGTAAATATAATATCAAATTCCACCAAATATATTATATGCTGTACATAAAATATTAAAGTACACCAATTGTATATTATATACTGTACATAAAGTATCAAATTTCACCAAAAAATGTATATTTTATACTGTATATAAAATAAGAAATTTCACAAAAGATATATTATATAATGTACATAAAATTCAAATTTCACAAAATATATATTATATACTGTACATATAATGCATGAAATTTCACCAAATATATTATATATTGTACATAAAATATCAAAGTTCACCAAATACATATTGTGTACTGTACATAAAATACGAAAGTACACCAAATGTGTATTATATACTGTACAAAAAATATCAAATTTCACCGAATATATATTATGTAGTGTAGATAAAATATCAAATTTCAGCAAATATATAATATACTGTACATAAAATATCAAAGAAGAGCAAATATATATTATATACTGTACATACAATATCCAAGTTCTCCAAACATATATTATACTCTGTACATAAAATATCAAACTTCACCAAATATATATTATATACTGTACATAAAATATCAAATTCCACCAAATATATTATATATTGAACATAAAATATTAAAGTACACGAAATGAATATTATATACTGTACATAAAGTATCAAATTTCACCTAAAAATGTATATTTTCTACTGTATATAAAATAAGAAATTTCACAAAAGATATATAATATACTGTACGTAAAATATCAAAGTACACCAAATATATATTATATACTGTACATAAAATATCAATGTACACCAAACATATATTATACACTGTACATAAAATATCAAACTTCACCAAATATGTATTATATACTGTTCATAAAATATCAAACTTCACCAAATATATAATATAGTGTACATAAAATATTAAAGTACACCAAATATATATTTTAAACTGTATATAAAATATCAAATTTCACCAAAAAATATATATTATATACTGTATATAAAATATCAAATTTCACAAAATATATATTATATACTGTACATAAAATATCAAGGTTCACCAAATATATATTATATACTGTGCAAAAAATAATAAATTTCAGCAAATAAATATTATATACTTTTATAATATATGAAAGGACACCAAATATATATTATATACTGTATATAAAATATGAAAGCACACCAAATATATATTATACACTGTAAAAAATATAGTAAATTTCACCAAATATATATTATATAGTGTATATAAAATATGAAAGTACACCAAATATATATTTTATACTGTACATAAAATATCGAATTTCACCATATATATTATATACTGTACATAAAATATAAAATTTCACCAAATATATATCACTTACTGTATATAAAATATGAAATTTCACCAAATATATTATATACTGTACATAAAATATGAAAGTACATCGAATATATATTACATACTGTACATAAAATATCAAATTTCAGCAAATATATACTGTGTACTGTACATAAAATATGAAAGTACACCAAATATATATTATATACTGTAAATAAAATATCAAATTTCACCAAATGTGTATTATATACTGTACATAAAATATCAAATTTCAACAAATATATATTATATACTGTACATAAAATATCAAATAAACCAAATATATATTTTATACTGTGACATGTATATCAAAGTACACCAAATATATATTATATATTGTACATACAATATCAAATTTCACCAAAAGTATATTATATACTGTACATATAATATCAAATTTCTCCAAATATATATTATATACTGTAAATAAAATATCAAATTTCACCAAAAGTATATTATATACTGTACATATAATATCAAATTTCTACAAATATATATTATATACTGTAAATAATATATCAAATTTCACTAAATATATATTATAAACTGTAAGTAAAATATCAAAGTATACCAAATTTATATTATATACTGTACATAAAATATCAAAGTAAACCAAACATATATGATATACAGTACATAAAATATCAAAATTCACCAAATATATATTATATACTGTACATAAAATATCTAACTTCACCAAATATATAATATATTGTAAATAAAATATTAAGTACACCTAATATATATTTTAAACTGTATAAAATATAAAATTTCACCAAAAAATATATATTATATACCGTATATAAAATATCAAATTTCACAAAATATATATTATATACTGCACATAAAATATCAAAGTACACCAAATATATATTATATACTGTACATAAAGTATTAAATTTCACCAAATAAATATTATATACTGCATATAATATATGAAAGGACACCAAATACATATTACATACTGTATATAAAATATGAAAGCACACCAAATATATATTATACACTGTACAAAATACAGTAAATTTCACCAAATATATATTATATAGTGTACATAAACTATGAAAGTACGCCAAATATATATTTTATACTGTACATAAAATATCGAATTTCACCATATAAATATTATATACTGTACATAAAATATAAAATTTCACCAAATATATATTATATTCTGTATATAAAACATCAAATTTCACCAAATATATTACATAGTGTACATAAAATATGAAAGTACATCGAATATATATTATATACTGTACATAAAATATCAAATTTCACCAAATTTATTTTATATACTGTACAAGTAATATCAAATTTCACCAAATATATAATATACTATACAAAAAATATCAAATTTCACCAAATATATATCATATAGAGTACATAAAGTATCAAAGGACACCAAAAGTATATTATATACTGTACATAAAATATCAAATTTCACCAAATATGGATTATATACTGTACATAAAATATTAAATTTCAAGAAATATATATTGTATACTGTACATAAAATATCAAAGTACACCAAATATATCTTTTATACTGTGCAAAGTATATCAAAGTACACCAAATATATATTATATACTGTACATACAATATCAAATTTCACCAAAAGTATATTATATACTGTACATATAATATCAAATTTCTCCAAATATATATTATATACTGTAAATAAAATATCAAATTTCACCAAATATATATAGTATACTGTAAGTAAAATATCAAAGTACACCAAATTTATATTATGTACTGTACATAAAATATCAAAGTAAACCAAACATATATGATATACAGTACATAAAATATCAAAATTCATCAAATATATTTTATATACGGTACATAAAATATCAAATTTCTCCATTGATATATACTGTACATAAAATATCAAATTTCACGAAGTTTATTATATGCTGCACATAAAATATCAAACTTCACGAAACATGTGATATACAGTACATAAAATATGAAAGTACATCAAATATATATTATAAACTCTACATAAAATATCAACATACACCAAATATATCTTATATACTGTACATAAAATTTGAAAGTACACCAAATATATATTATATACTGTACATAAAATATCAAATTTCACCAAATTTATTTTATATACTGTACAAGTAATATCAAATTTCACCAAATATATAATACACTATACAAAAAATATCAAATTTCACCAAATATATATCATATAGAGTACATAAAGTATCAAAGGACACCAAAAGTATATTATATACTGTACATAAAATATCAAATTTCACCAAATATATATTACATACTGTACATAAAATTTGAAATTTCACCAAATATATATTATATTCTGCACATAAAATATCAAATTTTACCAAATATTCATTATATACTGTACATAAAATATCAAAGCACAGCAAATATATATTATACACCGTACATAAAATATCAAATTTCAAGAAATATATATTATATACTGTAAATAAAATTTCAAATTTCAAGAAGCATGTATTATATACCATACATGAAATATGAAAGTACACTAAATATGTATTATATACTGTATATAAAATATGAAATTGCACCAAATATATATTATATACCATACATAAAATATCCAATTTCACCGAATATATATTATATACTGTACATAAAATATGAAAGTACACTAAATATATTTATATACTGTACATAAAATACCAAATTTCACCCAATATATATTATATACTGTACATAAAATATCAAATTTCACCACATATACATTATATAATGTACTTAACTATGAAAGTATACAAATATATATTATGTACTGTACATAAAATATCAAATTTGACCAAAAATATAATATATACTGTACAGAAAATATCAAATTTCACCAAATATGTATTATATACTGTACATAAAATATCAAATTTCACCAAGTATATATTATAAATTGTACATGAAATATCAATGTACACCAAATATAGCTTATATACTTTACATAAAATATCTTAGTACACCAAATATATATTATATACTGTACATAAAATATCAAATTTCACCAAGTATATATTATATACTTTACATAAAATATCAAATTTCACCAAATATGTACTACATACTGTACATAAAATATGAAAGTTCACCAAACTTATATTATATACTGTACATAAAATATCAAATTTCACCAAATATATATTATATACTGTACATATAATGCATCAAATATCACCAAATATATTATATAGTGTACATAAAATATCAAAGTACTCCAAATATATATTATATACTGTACATAAAATATAAAAGTACACCAAATATATATTATATACTGTACAAAAAATATCAAATTTCACCAAATATATATTTTCTACTGTACAAAAAATATCAAATTTCACCAAATATATATTTTCTACTGTACATATATCAAATTTCACCAAATATATATTATATATCGTACATAAAATATCAAAGTACAGCAAATATAGATTAAATACTGTACAGTCAATTTCAAAGTACACCAAACATATATTTTACACTGTACATAAAATATCAAACTTCACCAAATATATGTTATATACTGTACATAAAATATCAAATTTCACCAAATATATTATATACTGTACATAAAATATGAAAGTACACCAAATATATATTATATACTGTACACAAAGTATCAAATTTCACCAAAAAATATATATTTTATACTGTATATAAAATAACAAATTACACGAAGTATATATTATATACTGTACATAAAATATCAAAATACACCAAATATATCTTATATACTGTCCATAAAATATCAAAGTACACCAAATTTATATGACATACTTTACATAAGATATCAAATTTCAACAAATATGTACTACATACTGTGCATAAAATATGAAATTTCACCAAATATACACTATATACTGTACATAAAATATCAAATTTTACCAAATATATATTATATACTGTACATAAAATATTAAAGCACAACAAATATATATTATATACTGTAGATAAAATATCAAATTTCACCAAATATATATTATATACTCTACATGAAATATGAAAGTACACCAAATATATATTATATACTGTACACAATATCAAATTTTACCAAATATATATTATATATTGTACATAAAATATCAAATTACACCAAATATATCTTATATACTGTACAAATAATATCAAAGTACACCAAATATATTTTATGTACTGTACATAAAATATCAAATTTCAACAAATGTGTATTATATACTGTACATATAATATCAAATTTCTCCAAATATATATTATATACTGTAAATACAATATCAAATTTCACCAAATATATATTATATACTGTACATAAAATATCAAAGTACACCAAATATCATCTAGGGGCTGGGTGTCCACTTGGCACCCAATATCCACCTGGTGTCTAGGGACCCACCTGGGATCTGGTGTTCACTCAAGATTGGTGTTCATCTGTGGCCTAATGACCACCTGGGTCACGGTGCCTAGGTTGGACTGGGTGCTCACCTGGAGCCAGTGTTCACTGGGGACCTAGTGTGCCCTTGAGACTAGGGGATGCACCTGAGGCCTGGTGTCTACCTGGTGCCTAGGTATGCACTTGGGACCTAATGTTCATTGGGAATCTGATATCCACCTGGGGCCTTGTAATTACCTGGGGTCTGGGCATCCTCCTAGGGCTTGAGTCTCCTCCTGGTGCCTTGAGTTTTACTGCGAACTCGTGTATGCCTTGGACCTGGGTATACATATGTGGCCTAATGTACACCTTGAGAGTGATGTCAACATGGGGACAGTTGTCCTCTAGGGTTCTGAGCGTGCAGCTGGTAATTAATGTCTGCATGGGGAATTGTGTTCACCTGAGACCTCATATCCACCAGGGGACTGGGCGTCCACGAGGGAATGATGTTCAGCTGCACACCGGATATCTACCTGGGACTTAAGGATCCACCCAGAAATTGATGTCAAACCCCAATTTCCAGGGAGGGTTGAGAGACTCAGGTTGAGTTGATCACCAATAGCCTATGGTTTAACCCATCATGCCTATAGAATGAGGTCTCCATAAAAACCCAAAAGGACTGGGTTCAGAGAGCTTCTGGATAACACTTCCTGGAAGGTAGTGCGCCCCTCCCCACATGCCGGGCCCCAAATTTATCTCTGAACTTTTTGCAATATCCGCTAAAATACAACCGCAAATGTAAGTGATTCCCTGCGTGCTGTGAGCACTTCCAGCAAATGAATGCAAATAAATCTCGGAGTGGTGGCAACCTGATTTCTAGCCAGTTGCTGAGAAGCACAGGTAAAACAAAGTAGGGCTTCCCATTGTTATTAGTGTGGGAGGCCTGTTTGGCGGGACTCGGCCCTTTGGAATCTAACGCTATGTCCCGGTAGATAGCGTCACCATTCAATTAGAAGACACACATATGTTGAGAATAATATTTCTGGTCATTTGCTGCACGTCTTATTTACAATACGTAATCAAATTTTTTATCCTGACCTTATGGCACCTGGGTTGAGAACCATGATGTGAAGCAAACATTGGTCTGTCACTTTCTGAGTTTGAAACTTTATTTTGCCTTTAGCGTTTTGCTATTGCTTTTTCGTTTTCTTTTGTTTCGTTTTGTTTCTAAGTTCTGGGGTATATGTGCGGGACGTGCAGATTTGTTACTAAGGTAAACAAACGTGTGCCATGGTGGTTTGCTGCACCTGTCAACCCATCACCTAGGTATTAAGTCCAGCGTGCAGTAGCTGTTTTTCTTAACGCTCTGCCTCCCGAAAGGCCCCAGTGTGTGTTGTTCCCCTTCCTGTGTCCATGTGATCCCATTTTTCAGCTCCCATTATAAGTGAGAATGTGGCGTTTGGTTTTCTTTCCCTGGATTAGTTTGCTGAGGATAATGACCTCATATCACCAGTGTTTTTGTTTTTTATTATAAAGAGTAGTATTTTATTGAATAAGATTTGCTCACAGAAAACTAAGCTTAAATCTACAATGAATGCCGGACTCTACAGCAGAAAGCAGTTTTCTCACTTTTCCACACACAATGGTTCCTACTAAGTGAAAAAAAGCCATAAAATTTCACTCACAAATGTACTACTCTGTCTCAAAACATCTCACATAATCATGCACTGTACTAAAGCCATTAGATCAGTTCTTCAGTCAGGTTAAAGAAGTATCCCTTAAATAACTGATTTTTATAATGCTATCAATCTCCACTCCCAATCAGTCTGCCATTGTTAATGGCGTACAGCATTATTGAATACAATGGAATTGATGACGCCCATATCCACGTACAAACCGTGACTTACGATGGTTTGATTTTTGATTTTTCAACGTTATGATGGGTTTATGGGAATATTAGATGCGTTTCTGAGTTACACTGGGTTTATGAGTATGCGACCCTATAGTCCAGAAACAGCTGTATAAAGAAAAACAGGTGTAACCAATTAAAATATGCCTAGTGACTTGGGATAAATCAATAGATGTTCACAACTGATGGAGAGCCGTGAAAGAGAGATAGCGGTAAATAGTTACAATAACACAATTTTCCTGCACCTGTCGAGGATTTCCCCAAAGAAACGCAGAATGTGGGATGCACCTAAGGCATGTGAAAGAGAGAGGGCAGAAGGAGTAAGAGAGAAATAGGAGGAAGGAAGGAAGGAAGGAAGGAAGGAAAGAAGGAAGGAAGGAAGGAAGTAAGGAAGGAAGGAAAGAAGGAAAGAAGGACGGAAGGAAGGAGAAAACACCCGGTGTTACTAAAACCCCAAAAGTACTGGTTTCCCCCTGTGGGTAAGCCTACAATGTGGATGAATCTTCAAAATATTGTGCTACGTGTTACGTCAGTCATAAAAGCTCACCTATTGTGCAATTCCGTTTATAGGAATTGTCCACAATATGAAAAACTATGCATATGGGGTTGATCGCGCTATGTAGTTGCTACCTAGGGCTGAGGGTCAGGGAGAGGGTTTGAGACAGAATGAGCAGTGACTAATGTCTACAGGGTTTTTCTCTGGTCGGGGGTGATAAGACGTTCTACAATGGGTTGCAAATTAAAATGGAATGTGCACAACCACAGGTATACTAAAAGCCACTCAATTCATGACTTTTAATGGGGGAATCTTATGTGGCGCACTCTCATCGAGACCACGGCAGACATAGTGAGAGAGAAAAAGGTGAGTAAATATCTGAAACGGAGGCAGAAACAGAGAGAATGAAAAGCCCTGGGAATGGAAGGGAGAGCGAAAGGGCAAATGGTCCTATTTACAAAGGACAGATGTGAAACTGGGGTTCACATCAACAGTGTCACTGCCAGGAAGGAGGGTCATGCTAGCCATGTCACCGGTAGTGTGGCCCGCAGGGACGCCGACATGCTGGAGTGTCGTACCAGCATGGGCTCTGGCAGCCACGTGGGCCAGCAGGAGGGTCCCGCTGCACAGCTGTGGGGTGAGGATAGACTGGGTGGTGATATCGGCCATGACAGGGGCCTCTTCTGCTGGCAAGAGTGTGACAGTAGCAAGTAGATGGACAGGCCTGCGTGTGAGGACGGAATGCAGGAGGGGCTCTTCTGCGGCTGGGTGTGGGGCTCTCACCGGAACTGTGGAGAAATGGCCAGGTAACTGTGTCACGTGGGCTAGTAGATTGGCCAGGGTTTCGAACTAAAGGACAATAACGGGGAGTAGCTGTCAGGCCCTGGGAGTGTCTGAGTGTAAGTGGAGATGGGTTTGGGGTCACTGAGGGATGCGTGGGAGCCATCCCTGTATAGGTCCAGGTCATAGGGAGATAGGCTGGTGAGGCCTGTGGGTGTCTAGGGTTGTCCTGGGTGCCTGGGGCTGACTGTGGCAGAACTCTGGGGAGGGCTGGAGAGAAGCTGGGAGACACAGGAGAGTCCCTGAAGGCAGGGGGTGAAGAGGCGAAAGAAATGGGGGAGGGATGCAGTAAGGTACCTGAGTTTGTAGGTGATTCCTGGGTGTGGGAAGCTGACTCCAGGTGAAATCTGGAGATGGCTGGAGAGTAGCTGAGAGAGACAGAAGAGTCCCTGAGGGCTGGGGGTGAGAACATGAGGGAGACTGGGGAGTAAGTCAGTGAAATTCGCGAGTTCGGTGGTGTATCGTGGGCGCCTGGAACTGACTCCAGCTGGAATCTAGAGAAGTTTTGACAGTAGCTGAAAGAGACACAAGAGTCCCTGTGGGATGAGGGCAAAGACCTGAGAGAGACCAGAGAGGACCTCAGTGAAGTCTGTGAGTCTGTAGGTGATTCCGGAGTGTGGGAGGCTGACTCCCGCTGAAATCTGGGCGTGGTTGGAGAGTAGCTGGGACAGACAGGAGAGTCCCTGAGGGCTGGTGAAGACATGAGAGAGACTGGAGAGTAATTGAGTGAAATTGGTGAGTTTGGTGGTGATTCCTGGGTGCCAGGAACTGACTCCCGCTGAAGTGTGGGCGTGGTTGGAGAGTAGCTGAGACACACAGGAGAGTCCCTGAGGGTTGGAGATAAAGACGTGCTAGAGACTGGGGAGTAACTGAGTGAAACTGGTGAGTTTGGTGGTGATTCCGGGGTGCCTGGAACTGACTCCAGCTGAAATGTGGGCGTGGTTGGAGAGTAGCTGGGACAGACGGGAGAGTCCCTGAGGGATGGTGAAGACATGAGAGAGACTGGGGAGTAACGCAGTGAAATTGGTGAGTTTGGTGGTGATTTCTGGGTGCCTGCAACGGACTCCCGCTGAAGTGTGGGCGTGTTTGGAGAGTAGCTGGGACACACAGGCGAGTCCCTGAGGGTTGGAGATAAAGACGTGCTAGAGACTGGGGAGTAACTCAGTGAAAGTGGCGGGCTTGGTGGTGATCCCTGGGTTCCTGGAACTGACCCGCGCTGAAATGTGGGCGTGGTTGGAGAGTAGCTGGGACAGACTGGAGGGTCCGTAAGGGCTCGGGGTGAAGACGTGAGAGAGACTGGCGAGGATCTCACTGAGGTCTGTGAGTTTGTAGGTGTTTCTGGGGTGTGGGGTACAGACTCCCGCTGAAATCTGGGCGTAGTTGGAGAGTAGCTGGGACAGACAGGAGAGTCATGGGTGGCTGGGGGTGAGCTGCTGGATGATGGCAGTAAGAACATATGGTATACTATTGGTGAATGAGGTGACTGTGAAGAATCTCCAGAGGAGGACACGGGAGAACACGATGACATGAGTGACTGTCCTGCTTGGTTAGGAAAGGGAAACTTAAAGTTGTGGAATTCTGCTGATGATGGATGTGAGAGTGGTGAAGCCCTGTGGGATGATGTAGAGTACTTCCACATCCCTGGTGAGGAGCTTCCCCTTGGGTCTGAGTTTCTGGGAGGGGAGAGGGAGAAGCTGGGTGAGGCAGGCATGAATCTTGAGGAGTCAGGGCTGGGGGACCGCTCATATTCTCCCGAGACCTGTGAGTGTCTGGGGGACTCCTGGGTGCATGGGGCTGACTCCCGCAGGAACCTGGGGATGGCTGGAGAGTAACTGGGAGCCACAGGAGAGTCCCTGAGGCCTGGGGGTGAAGAGATGAAAGACACAGGGGTGGAGCACTGTGAGGCTCGTGAGATTGTTGGTGATCCCTGGGTGTGGGGGGCTGACTCCAGCTGAAATCTGGGGTTGTTTGGAGAGTAGCTGGGAGACACAGGAGAGCCCCCGAGAGCTGGGGGTGAGCTGCTGGGTGATGGCAGTAAGAACATGTGGTATATTATTGATGAACGTGGGGACTCTGAGGAATCCTCAGAGGAGGACACGGGAGAGCCCAATGGCTTCATTGATTGCCCATCACGGTGAGGACAGGGAAATGGGAGCTTGTGGGATTCTGGTGATGACAGAGGTGAGTGTGGTGAAGCCCTAGGGGATGGTGAATGGTAGCTCCGGATCCCTGGTGAGGAGCTTCCCCTTAAGCCTGAGTTTCTGAGAGGGGAGAGGGAGAAGCTGGGTGAGGCTCGCATGGACCTTGGGGAGTCTGGGCTGGGGGACCGTTCATAAGAAGAGCCAGACAAGGCCCTACTGTTCTTAGGTGCAGACATGATTAGGAAACCTGCAGCTCCCAGGGGCCCCTACTAATTTTCTAACTCGCAGAAGGAAGGAGTGTGTGTGTGTGTGCGTGTGTGTGTGTGTGAGTGTGTGTGTGTGTTTGTGTGTGTGCGGTGTGAGGTATGTGCCCCTTAAGAAAATGGAAATCAACCAACCAATGAGACAGACAGACAGACAGACAGACAGAGATTCACTTGCCCAAGTGTTCTGTCCTGTCCTCTGAATCCGCTTCCAAGTCGCAAGACGCTGTGAGCTCCAAGTCCACGCAGAGTCCGCCAAACGCTCCGGCCGCTGATCCGCTCCGCGAAGATCTGAGTACAGGCCAGCCAGGGCGGGTTTAAATAGCCTCGGGCGCAGCCTAGCAGCCGAAAGGGCGGAGCTTCACTCCTCCTTTCCATCAGTCACCCCCAACTTTCCCAGGCTACAGCTCGTAGGAAACTTTTCTCCTGCTTTGATTTCATGCGCCACCTTTGGGACAATCTAAGAACTTACAAGTTTTCTTGGCCAGATAACTTAGGAATTGTATGCACTGAAACACGGAAAACCAACTAGTGGTTCTGTGGTTCCCACGTTGTGGTTTTGACACCAGCAGCATCCTTGCAACAATCAAACCCCAGAGATCCACAGATCTGCGTTGTAACAAGACCTCCCCCTGACCCTGATGCATGGCAGTTTAAGAAGTCTTTCCGTGTAAGCGAAAAGACTTGGAAGAAAAGGTGGGGATATGCGTTGTAGAAACATTCTTTTGCTCTGGAACCACGTAGAGACTTGGGAGCCAGTTGGGTGGAGCATTCGTTGGATGAGGGTGCTCGGGTTAGGAATATCAAGGTGTGGCTCCAGGTAATCCAATCATCTCATTAAGATTCCAGTTGTGCTTATCTGTTTTAAAATTCCGTTTGTGTAAATTCTTTCAGTCAGAATGAGAATGGCAAAGCCTCAACCCCAATTTGCAGGGAGGGCTGAGAGCCTCAGGTGGAGTTGATCACCAATGGCCTATGGTTTAACCCATCATGCCTATAGAATGAGGTCTCCATAAAAACCCAAAAGGACTGGGTACAGAGAGCTTCTGGATAACACTTCCTGGAAGGCAGTGCGCCCCTCCCCACATGCCGGGCCCCAAATTTATTTCTGAATTTTTGCAATATCCGCTAAAATACAACGGCAAATGTAATTGTTTCCCTGCGTGCTGTGAGCTCTTCCAGCAAATGAATGCAACTAAATCCGAGAGTGGTGGCAACCTGATTTCTAGCCAGTTGCTGAGAAGCACAGGTAAAACAACGTAGGGCTTCCCATTGTTATTAGTGTGGGAGGCCTGTCTGGCGGGACTCGGCCCTTTGGAATCTAACGCTATGTCCCGGTAGATAGCGTCACCATTGAATTAGAAGACACACATATGTTGAGAATAATATTTCTGGTCATTTGCTGCACGTCTTATTTACAATATGTAATCAAATTCTTTATCCTGACCTTATGGCACCTGGGTTGAGAACCATGATGGGAAGCAAACATTGGTCTGTCACTTTCTGAGTTTGAAACTTTATTTTGCCTTTAGCGTTTTGCTATTGCTTTTTCGTTTTCTTTTGTTTCGTTTTGTTTCTAAGTTCTGGGGTGTATGTGCAGGATGTGCAGATTTGTTACTGAGGTAAACAAACGTGTGCCATGGTGGTTTGCTGCACCTGTCAACCCATCACCTAGGTATTAAGCCCAGCGTGCAGTGGCTGTTTTTCTTAACGCTCTGCCTCCCGAAAGGCCCCAGTGTGTGTTGTTCCCCTTCCTGTGTCCATGTGATCCCATTTTTCAGCTCCCATTATAAGTGAGAATGTGGCGTTTGGTTTTCTTTCCCTGGATTAGTTTGCTGAGGATAATGACCTCACATCACCAGTGCTTTTGTTTTTCATTATAAAGAGTAGTATTTTATTGAATAAGATTTGCTCACAGAAAACGAAGCTTAAATCTACAATGAATGCCGGACTCTACAGCAGAAAGCAATTTTCTCACGTTTCCACACACAATGGTTCCTGCTAAGTGAAAAAAAGCCATAAAATGTCATTCACAAATGTACTACTCTGTCTCAAAACATCTCACATAATCATGCACTGTACTAAAGCCGTTAGATCAGTTCTTCAGTCAGGTTAAAGAAGTATCCCTCTAATAACTGATTTTTATAATGCTATCAATCTCCACTCCCAATCAGTCTGCCATTGTTAATGGCGTACAGCATTATTGAATACAATGGAATTGATGACGCCCATATCCACGGACAAACCGTGACTTACGATGGTTTGATTTATGATTTTTCAACGTTATGATGGGTTTATTGGAATATTAGATGCGTTTCTGAGTTACACCGAGTTTAGGAGTATGCAACCCTATAGTCCAGAAACAGCTGTATAAAGAAAAACAGGTGTACCTAATTAAAATATGCCTAGTGACTTGGGATAAATCAATAGATGTTCACAACTGATGGAGAGCCGTGAAAGGGAGATAGCGGTAAATAGTTACAATAACACAATTTTCCTGCACCTGTGGAGGATTCCCCAAAAAAACGCAGAATGTGGGATGCACCTAAGGCATATGAAAGAGAGAGGGCAGAAGGAGTAAGAGAGAAATAGGAGGAAGGAAGGAAGGAAGGAAGGAAGGAAGGAAGGAAGGAAGGAAGGAAGGAAAGAAGGAAAGAAGGACGGAAGGTAGGAGAAAACACCCGGTGTTATGGAATCCCCAAAAAGACTGGTTTCCCCCTGTGGGTAAGCCTACAATGTGGATGAATCTTGAAAATATTGTGCTACGTGTTATGTCAGTCATAAAAGCTCACCTATTGTGCAATGCCGTTTATAGGAATTGTCCACAATATGGAAATCTATGCATATGGGGTTGATCGCACTATGTAGTTGCTACCTAGCGCTGAGGGTCAGGGAGAGGGTTTGAGACAGAATGAGGAGTGACTAATGTCTACAGGGTTTTTCTCTGGTCGGGGGTGATAAGACGTTCTACAATGGGTTGCGAATTAAAAGGGAATGTGCACAACCACAGGTATACTAAAAGCCACTCAATTCATGACTTTTAATGGGGGAATCTTATGTGGCGCACTCTCATCGAGACCACGGCAGACATAGTGAGAGAGAAAAAGGTGAGTAAATATCTGAAACGGAGGCAGAAACAGAGAGAATGAAAAGCCCTGTGAATGGAAGGGAGAGCGAAAAGGGCAAATGGTCCTATTTACAAATGACAGATGTGAAACTGGGGTTCACATCAACAGTGTCACTGCCAGGAAGGAGGGTCATGCTAGCCATGTCACCGGTAGTGTGGCCCGCAGGGACACCGACACGCTGAAGCGTCGTGCCAGCATGGGCTCTGGCAGCCACGTGGGCCAGCAGGAGGGTCCCGCTGCACAGCTGTGGGGTGAGGATAGACTGGGTGGTGATATCGGCCATGACAGGGGCCTCTTCTGCTGGCAAGAGTGTGACAGTAGCAAGTAGAGGGACAGGCCTGCGTGTGAGGACGGAATGCAGGAGGGGCTCTTCTGCGGCTGGGTGTGGGGCCCTCACCGGAACTGTGGAGAAATGGCCAGGTAACTGCGTCACGTGGGCTAGTAGATTGGCCAGGGCTTCGAACTGAAGGACAATAACGGGGAGTAGCTGTCAGGCCCTGGGAGTGTCTGAGTGTAAGTGGAGATGGGTTTGGGGTCACTGAGGGATGCGTGGGAGCCATCCCTGTATAGGTCCAGGTCATAGGGAGATAGGCTGGTGAGGCCTGTGGGTGTCTAGGGTTGTCCTGGGTGCCTGGGGCTGACTGTGGCAGAAGTCTGGGGAGGGCTGGAGAGAAGCTGGGAGACACAGGAGAGTCCCTGAAGGCAGGGGGTGAAGAGGCGAAAGAAATGGGGGAGGGTTGCAGTAAGGTCCCTGAGTTTGTAGGTGATTCCTGGGTGTGGGAAGCTGACTCCAGGTGAAATCTGGAGATGGCTGGAGAGTAGCTGAGAGAGACAGAAGAGTCCCTGAGGGCTGGGGGTGAGAACATGAGGGAGACTGGGGAGTAAGTCAGTGAAATTCGCGAGTTCGGTGGTGTATCGTGGGCGCCTGGAACTGACTCCAGCTGGAATCTAGAGAAGTTTTGACAGTAGCTGAAAGAGACACAAGAGTCCCTGTGGGCTGAGGGCAAAGACCTGAGAGACACCAGGGAGGACCTCAGTGAAGTCTGTGAGTCTGTAGGTGATTCCGGAGTGTGGGAGGCTGACTCCCGCTGAAATCTGGGCGTGGTGGGAGAGTAGCTGGGACAGACAGGAGAGTCCCAGGGGGCTGGGGGTGAAGACATGAGAGAGACTGGGGAGTAACTCAGTGAAACTGCTGAGTTTGTAGGTGATGCCTGGGAGCCTGGAACTGACTCCCGCTGAAATCTGGGCATGGTTGGAGAGTAGCTGGGACACACAGGAGAGTCCCTGAGTTCTGGGGGTGAAGACATGAGAGAGACCGGGGAGTAACTCAGTGAAACTGGTGAGTTTGGTGGTGACTGCGGGGTGCCTGGAACGGACTCCAGCTGAAATGTGGGCGTGGTTGGAGAGTAGCTGGGACACACAGGAGAGTCCTTGAGGGCTGGTGAAGACATGAGGGAGACTGGAGAGTAATTGAGTGAAATTGGTGAGTTTGGTGGTGATTCCTGGGTGACAGGAACTGACTCCCGCTGAAGTGTGGGCGTGGTTGGAGAGTAGCTGGGACACACAGGAGAGTCCCTGAGGGTTGGAGATAAAGACGTGCTAGAGACTGGGGAGTAACTGAGTGAAACTGGTGAGTTTGGTGGTGATTCCGGGGTGCCTGGAACTGACTCCAGCTGAAATGTGGGCGTGGTTGGAGAGTAGCTGGGACAGACGGGAGAGTCCCTGAGGGATGGTGAAGACATGAGAGAGACTGGGGAGTAACGCAGTGAAATTGGTGAGTTTGGTGGTGATTTCTGGGTGCCTGCAACGGACTCCCGCTGAAGTGTGGGCGTGTTTGGAGAGTAGCTGGGACACACAGGCGAGTCCCTGAGGGTTGGAGATAAAGACGTGCTAGAGACTGGGGAGTAACTCAGTGAAAGTGGCGGGCTTGGTGGTGATCCCTGGGTTCCTGGAACTGACCCGCGCTGAAATGTGGGCGTGGTTGGAGAGTAGCTGGGACAGACTGGAGGGTCCGTAAGGGCTCGGGGTGAAGACGTGAGAGAGACTGGCGAGGATCTCACTGAGGTCTGTGAGTTTGTAGGTGTTTCTGGGGTGTGGGGTACAGACTCCCGCTGAAATCTGGGCGTAGTTGGAGAGTAGCTGGGACAGACAGGAGAGTCATGGGTGGCTGGGGGTGAGCTGCTGGATGATGGCAGTAAGAACATATGGTATACTATTGGTGAATGAGGTGACTGTGAAGAATCTCCAGAGGAGGACACGGGAGAACACGATGACATGAGTGACTGTCCTGCTTGGTTAGGAAAGGGAAACTTAAAGTTGTGGAATTCTGCTGATGATGGATGTGAGAGTGGTGAAGCCCTGTGGGATGATGTAGAGTACTTCCACATCCCTGGTGAGGAGCTTCCCCTTGGGTCTGAGTTTCTGGGAGGGGAGAGGGAGAAGCTGGGTGAGGCAGGCATGAATCTTGAGGAGTCAGGGCTGGGGGACCGCTCATATTCTCCCGAGACCTGTGAGTGTCTGGGGGACTCCTGGGTGCATGGGGCTGACTCCCGCAGGAACCTGGGGATGGCTGGAGAGTAACTGGGAGCCACAGGAGAGTCCCTGAGGCCTGGGGGTGAAGAGATGAAAGACACAGGGGTGGAGCACTGTGAGGCTCGTGAGTTTGTTGGTGATTCCTGGGTGTGGGGGGCTGACTCCAGCTGAAATCTGGGGTTGTTTGGAGAGTAGCTGGGAGACACAGGAGAGCCCCCGAGAGCTGGGGGTGAGCTGCTGGGTGATGGCAGTAAGAACATGTGGTATATTCTTGATGAACGTGGGGACTCTGAGGAATCCTCAGAGGAGGACACGGGAGAGCCCAACAGCTTCATTGATTGCCCATCACGGTGAGGACAGGGAAATGGGAGCTTGTGGGATTCTGGTGATGACAGAGGTGAGTGTGGTGAAGCCCTAGGGGATGGTGAATGGTAGCTCCGGATCCCTGGTTAGGAGCTTCCCCTTAAGCCTGAGTTTCTGAGAGGGGAGAGGGAGAAGCTGGGTGTGGCTCGCGTGGACCTTGGGGAGTCCGGGCTGGGGGACCGTTCATAAGAAGAGCCAGACAAGACCCTACTGTTCTTAGGTGCAGACATGATTAGGAAACCTGCAGCTCCCAGGGGCCCCTACTAATTTTCTAACTCCCAGAAGGAAGGAGTGTGTGTGTGTGTGTGTGTGTGTGTGCGTGTGTGTGTGTGTGAGTGTGTGTGTGTGTTTGTGTGTGTGCGGTGTGAGGTATGTGCCCCTTAAGAAAATGGAAATCAACCAACCAATGAGACAGACAGACAGACAGACAGACAGAGATTCACTTGCCCAAGTGTTCTGTCCTGTCCTCTGAATCCGCTTCCAAGTCGCAAGACGCTGTGAGCTCCAAGTCCACGCAGAGTCCGCCAAACGCTCCGGCCGCTGATCCGCTCCGCGAAGATCTGAGTACAGGCCAGCCAGGGCGGGTTTAAATAGCCTCGGGCGCAGCCTAGCAGCGGAAAGGGCGGAGCTTCACTCCTCCTTTCCATCAGTCACCCCCAACTTTCCCAGGCTACAGCTCGTAGGAAACTGTTCTCCTGCTTTGATTTCATGCGCCACCTTTGGGACAATCTAAGAACTTACAAGTTTTCTTGGCCAGATAACTTAGGAATTGTATGCACTGAAACACGGAAAACCTACTAGTGGTTCTGTAGTTCCCACGTTGTGGTTTTGACACCAGCAGCATCCTTGCAACAATCAAACCCCAGAGATCCACAGATCTGAGTTGTAACAAGACCTCCCCCTGACCCTGATGCATGGCAGTTTAAGAAGTCTTTCCGTGTAAGCGAAAAGACTTGGAAGAAAAGGTGGGGATATGCGTTGTAGAAACATTCTTTTGCTCTGGAACCACGTAGAGACTTGGGAGCCAGTTGGGTGGAGCATTCGTTGGATGAGGGTGCTCGGGTTAGGAATATCAAGGTGTGGCTCCAGGTAATCCAATCATCTAATTAAGATTCCAGTTGTGCTTATCTGTTTTAAAATTCCGTTTGTGTAAATTCTTTCAGTCAGAATGAGAATGGCAAAGCCTCAACCCCAATTTGCAGGGAGGGCTGAGAGCCTCAGGTGGAGTTGGTCACCAATAGCCTATGGTTTAACCCATCATGCCTATAGAATGAGGTCTCCATAAAAACCCAAAAGGACTGGGTACAGAGAGCTTCTGGATAACACTTCCTGGAAGGCAGTGCGCCCCTCCCCACATGCCGGGCCCCAAATTTATTTCTGAATTTTTGCAATATCCGCTAAAATACAACGGCAAATTTAATTGTTTCCCTGCGTGCTGTGAGCTCTTCCAGCAAATGAATGCAACTAAATCCGGGAGTGGTGGCAACCTGATTTCTAGCCAGTTGCTGAGAAGCACAGGTAAAACAACGTAGGGCTTCCCATTGTTATTAGTGTGGGAGGCCTGTCTGGCGGGACTCGGCCCTTTGGAATCTAACGCTATGTCCCGGTAGATAGCGTCACCATTGAATTAGAAGACACACATATGTTGAGAATAATATTTCTGGTCATTTGCTGCACGTCTTATTTACAATATGTAATCAAATTCTTTATCCTGACCTTATGGCACCTGGGTTGAGAACCATGATGGGAAGCAAACATTGGTCTGTCACTTTCTGAGTTTGAAACTTTATTTTGCCTTTAGCGTTTTGCTATTGCTTTTTCGTTTTCTTTTGTTTCGTTTTGTTTCTAAGTTCTGGGGTGTATGTGCAGGATGTGCAGATTTGTTACTGAGGTAAACAAACGTGTGCCATGGTGGTTTGCTGCACCTGTCAACCCATCACCTAGGTATTAAGCCCAGCGTGCAGTGGCTGTTTTTCTTAACGCTCTGCCTCCCGAAAGGCCCCAGTGTGTGTTGTTCCCCTTCCTGTGTCCATGTGATCCCATTTTTCAGCTCCCATTATAAGTGAGAATGTGGCGTTTGGTTTTCTTTCCCTGGATTAGTTTGCTGAGGATAATGACCTCACATCACCAGTGCTTTTGTTTTTCATTATAAAGAGTAGTATTTTATTGAATAAGATTTGCTCACAGAAAACGAAGCTTAAATCTACAATGAATGCCGGACTCTACAGCAGAAAGCAGTTTTCTCACGTTTCCACACACAATGGTTCCTACTAAGTGAAAAAAAGCCATAAAATGTCATTCACAAATGTACTACTCTGTCTCAAAACATCTCACATAATCATGCACTGTACTAAAGCCGTTAGATCAGTTCTTCAGTCAGGTTAAAGAAGTATCCCTCTAATAACTGATTTTTATAATGCTATCAATCTCCACTCCCAATCAGTCTGCCATTGTTAATGGCGTACAGCATTATTGAATACAATGGAATTGATGACGCCCATATCCACGGACAAACCGTGACTTACGATGGTTTGATTTATGATTTTTCAACGTTATGATGGGTTTATTGGAATATTAGATGCGTTTCTGAGTTACACCGAGTTTAGGAGTATGCGACCCTATAGTCCAGAAACAGCTGTATAAGAAAAACAGGTGTACCTAATTAAAATATGCCTAGTGACTTGGGATAAATCAATAGATGTTCACAACTGATGGAGAGCCGTGAAAGGGAGATAGCGGTAAATAGTTACAATAACACAATTTTCCTGCACCTGTGGAGGATTCCCCAAAAAAACGCAGAATGTGGGATGCACCTAAGGCATATGAAAGAGAGAGGGCAGAAGGAGTAAGAGAGAAATAGGAGGAAGGAAGGAAGGAAGGAAGGAAGGAAGGAAGGAAAGAAGGAAAGAAGGACGGAAGGTAGGAGAAAACACCCGGTGTTATGGAATCCCCAAAAAGACTGGTTTCCCCCTGTGGGTAAGCCTACAATGTGGATGAATCTTGAAAATATTGTGCTACGTGTTATGTCAGTCATAAAAGCTCACCTATTGTGCAATGCCATTTATAGGAATTGTCCACAATATGGAAATCTATGCATATGGGGTTGATCGCACTATGTAGTTGCTACCTAGCGCTGAGGGTCAGGGAGAGGGTTTGAGACAGAATGAGGAGTGACTAATGTCTACAGGGTTTTTCTCTGGTCGGGGGTGATAAGACGTTCTACAATGGGTTGCGAATTAAAAGGGAATGTGCACAACCACAGGTATACTAAAAGCCACTCAATTCATGACTTTTAATGGGGGAATCTTATGTGGCGCACTCTCATCGAGACCACGGCAGACATAGTGAGAGAGAAAAAGGTGAGTAAATATCTGAAACGGAGGCAGAAACAGAGAGAATGAAAAGCCCTGTGAATGGAAGGGAGAGCGAAAAGGGCAAATGGTCCTATTTACAAATGACAGATGTGAAACTGGGGTTCACATCAACAGTGTCACTGCCAGGAAGGAGGGTCATGCTAGCCATGTCACCGGTAGTGTGGCCCGCAGGGACACCGACACGCTGAAGCGTCGTGCCAGCATGGGCTCTGGCAGCCACGTGGGCCAGCAGGAGGGTCCCGCTGCACAGCTGTGGGGTGAGGATAGACTGGGTGGTGATATCGGCCATGACAGGGGCCTCTTCTGCTGGCAAGAGTGTGACAGTAGCAAGTAGAGGGACAGGCCTGCGTGTGAGGACGGAATGCAGGAGGGGCTCTTCTGCGGCTGGGTGTGGGGCCCTCACCGGAACTGTGGAGAAATGGCCAGGTAACTGCGTCACGTGGGCTAGTAGATTGGCCAGGGCTTCGAACTGAAGGACAATAACGGGGAGTAGCTGTCAGGCCCTGGGAGTGTCTGAGTGTAAGTGGAGATGGGTTTGGGGTCACTGAGGGATGCGTGGGAGCCATCCCTGTATAGGTCCAGGTCATAGGGAGATAGGCTGGTGAGGCCTGTGGGTGTCTAGGGTTGTCCTGGGTGCCTGGGGCTGACTGTGGCAGAAGTCTGGGGAGGGCTGGAGAGAAGCTGGGAGACACAGGAGAGTCCCTGAAGGCAGGGGGTGAAGAGGCGAAAGAAATGGGGGAGGGTTGCAGTAAGGTCCCTGAGTTTGTAGGTGATTCCTGGGTGTGGGAAGCTGACTCCAGGTGAAATCTGGAGATGGCTGGAGAGTAGCTGAGAGAGACAGAAGAGTCCCTGAGGGCTGGGGGTGAGAACATGAGGGAGACTGGGGAGTAAGTCAGTGAAATTCGCGAGTTCGGTGGTGTATCGTGGGCGCCTGGAACTGACTCCAGCTGGAATCTAGAGAAGTTTTGACAGTAGCTGAAAGAGACACAAGAGTCCCTGTGGGCTGAGGGCAAAGACCTGAGAGACACCAGGGAGGACCTCAGTGAAGTCTGTGAGTCTGTAGGTGATTCCGGAGTGTGGGAGGCTGACTCCCGCTGAAATCTGGGCGTGGTGGGAGAGTAGCTGGGACAGACAGGAGAGTCCCAGGGGGCTGGGGGTGAAGACATGAGAGAGACTGGGGAGTAACTCAGTGAAACTGCTGAGTTTGTAGGTGATGCCTGGGAGCCTGGAACTGACTCCCGCTGAAATCTGGGCATGGTTGGAGAGTAGCTGGGACACACAGGAGAGTCCCTGAGTTCTGGGGGTGAAGACATGAGAGAGACCGGGGAGTAACTCAGTGAAACTGGTGAGTTTGGTGGTGACTGCGGGGTGCCTGGAACGGACTCCAGCTGAAATGTGGGCGTGGTTGGAGAGTAGCTGGGACACACAGGAGAGTCCTTGAGGGCTGGTGAAGACATGAGGGAGACTGGAGAGTAATTGAGTGAAATTGGTGAGTTTGGTGGTGATTCCTGGGTGACAGGAACTGACTCCCGCTGAAGTGTGGGCGTGGTTGGAGAGTAGCTGGGACACACAGGAGAGTCCCTGAGGGTTGGAGATAAAGACGTGCTAGAGACTGGGGAGTAACTGAGTGAAACTGGTGAGTTTGGTGGTGATTCCGGGGTGCCTGGAACTGACTCCAGCTGAAATGTGGGCGTGGTTGGAGAGTAGCTGGGACAGACGGGAGAGTCCCTGAGGGATGGTGAAGACATGAGAGAGACTGGGGAGTAACGCAGTGAAATTGGTGAGTTTGGTGGTGATTTCTGGGTGCCTGCAACGGACTCCCGCTGAAGTGTGGGCGTGTTTGGAGAGTAGCTGGGACACACAGGCGAGTCCCTGAGGGTTGGAGATAAAGACGTGCTAGAGACTGGGGAGTAACTCAGTGAAAGTGGCGGGCTTGGTGGTGATCCCTGGGTTCCTGGAACTGACCCGCGCTGAAATGTGGGCGTGGTTGGAGAGTAGCTGGGACAGACTGGAGGGTCCGTAAGGGCTCGGGGTGAAGACGTGAGAGAGACTGGCGAGGATCTCACTGAGGTCTGTGAGTTTGTAGGTGTTTCTGGGGTGTGGGGTACAGACTCCCGCTGAAATCTGGGCGTAGTTGGAGAGTAGCTGGGACAGACAGGAGAGTCATGGGTGGCTGGGGGTGAGCTGCTGGATGATGGCAGTAAGAACATATGGTATACTATTGGTGAATGAGGTGACTGTGAAGAATCTCCAGAGGAGGACACGGGAGAACACGATGACATGAGTGACTGTCCTGCTTGGTTAGGAAAGGGAAACTTAAAGTTGTGGAATTCTGCTGATGATGGATGTGAGAGTGGTGAAGCCCTGTGGGATGATGTAGAGTACTTCCACATCCCTGGTGAGGAGCTTTCCCTTGGGTCTGAGTTTCTGGGAGGGGAGAGGGAGAAGCTGGGTGAGGCAGGCATGAATCTTGAGGAGTCAGGGCTGGGGGACCGCTCATATTCTCCCGAGACCTGTGAGTGTCTGGGGGACTCCTGGGTGCATGGGGCTGACTCCCGCAGGAACCTGGGGATGGCTGGAGAGTAACTGGGAGCCACAGGAGAGTCCCTGAGGCCTGGGGGTGAAGAGATGAAAGACACAGGGGTGGAGCACTGTGAGGCTCGTGAGTTTGTTGGTGATTCCTGGGTGTGGGGGGCTGACTCCAGCTGAAATCTGGGGTTGTTTGGAGAGTAGCTGGGAGACACAGGAGAGCCCCCGAGAGCTGGGGGTGAGCTGCTGGGTGATGGCAGTAAGAACATGTGGTATATTCTTGATGAACGTGGGGACTCTGAGGAATCCTCAGAGGAGGACACGGGAGAGCCCAACGGCTTCATTGATTGCCCATCACGGTGAGGACAGGGAAATGGGAGCTTGTGGGATTCTGGTGATGACAGAGGTGAGTGTGGTGAAGCCCTAGGGGATGGTGAATGGTAGCTCCGGATCCCTGGTTAGGAGCTTCCCCTTAAGCCTGAGTTTCTGAGAGGGGAGAGGGAGAAGCTGGGTGTGGCTCGCGTGGACCTTGGGGAGTCCGGGCTGGGGGACCGTTCATAAGAAGAGCCAGACAAGACCCTACTGTTCTTAGGTGCAGACATGATTAGGAAACCTGCAGCTCCCAGGGGCCCCTACTAATTTTCTAACTCCCAGAAGGAAGGAGTGTGTGTGTGTGTGTGTGTGTGTGTGCGTGTGTGTGTGTGTGAGTGTGTGTGTGTGTTTGTGTGTGTGCGGTGTGAGGTATGTGCCCCTTAAGAAAATGGAAATCAACCAACCAATGAGACAGACAGACAGACAGACAGACAGAGATTCACTTGCCCAAGTGTTCTGTCCTGTCCTCTGAATCCGCTTCCAAGTCGCAAGACGCTGTGAGCTCCAAGTCCACGCAGAGTCCGCCAAACGCTCCGGCCGCTGATCCGCTCCGCGAAGATCTGAGTACAGGCCAGCCAGGGCGGGTTTAAATAGCCTCGGGCGCAGCCTAGCAGCGGAAAGGGCGGAGCTTCACTCCTCCTTTCCATCAGTCACCCCCAACTTTCCCAGGCTACAGCTCGTAGGAAACTGTTCTCCTGCTTTGATTTCATGCGCCACCTTTGGGACAATCTAAGAACTTACAAGTTTTCTTGGCCAGATAACTTAGGAATTGTATGCACTGAAACACGGAAAACCTACTAGTGGTTCTGTAGTTCCCACGTTGTGGTTTTGACACCAGCAGCATCCTTGCAACAATCAAACCCCAGAGATCCACAGATCTGAGTTGTAACAAGACCTCCCCCTGACCCTGATGCATGGCAGTTTAAGAAGTCTTTCCGTGTAAGCGAAAAGACTTGGAAGAAAAGGTGGGGATATGCGTTGTAGAAACATTCTTTTGCTCTGGAACCACGTAGAGACTTGGGAGCCAGTTGGGTGGAGCATTCGTTGGATGAGGGTGCTCGGGTTAGGAATATCAAGGTGTGGCTCCAGGTAATCCAATCATCTAATTAAGATTCCAGTTGTGCTTATCTGTTTTAAAATTCCGTTTGTGTAAATTCTTTCAGTCAGAATGAGAATGGCAAAGCCTCAACCCCAATTTGCAGGGAGGGCTGAGAGCCTCAGGTGGAGTTGGTCACCAATAGCCTATGGTTTAACCCATCATGCCTATAGAATGAGGTCTCCATAAAAACCCAAAAGGACTGGGTACAGAGAGCTTCTGGATAACACTTCCTGGAAGGCAGTGCGCCCCTCCCCACATGCCGGGCCCCAAATTTATTTCTGAATTTTTGCAATATCCGCTAAAATACAACGGCAAATTTAATTGTTTCCCTGCGTGCTGTGAGCTCTTCCAGCAAATGAATGCAACTAAATCCGGGAGTGGTGGCAACCTGATTTCTAGCCAGTTGCTGAGAAGCACAGGTAAAACAACGTAGGGCTTCCCATTGTTATTAGTGTGGGAGGCCTGTCTGGCGGGACTCGGCCCTTTGGAATCTAACGCTATGTCCCGGTAGATAGCGTCACCATTGAATTAGAAGACACACATATGTTGAGAATAATATTTCTGGTCATTTGCTGCACGTCTTATTTACAATATGTAATCAAATTCTTTATCCTGACCTTATGGCACCTGGGTTGAGAACCATGATGGGAAGCAAACATTGGTCTGTCACTTTCTGAGTTTGAAACTTTATTTTGCCTTTAGCGTTTTGCTATTGCTTTTTCGTTTTCTTTTGTTTCGTTTTGTTTCTAAGTTCTGGGGTGTATGTGCAGGATGTGCAGATTTGTTACTGAGGTAAACAAACGTGTGCCATGGTGGTTTGCTGCACCTGTCAACCCATCACCTAGGTATTAAGCCCAGCGTGCAGTGGCTGTTTTTCTTAACGCTCTGCCTCCCGAAAGGCCCCAGTGTGTGTTGTTCCCCTTCCTGTGTCCATGTGATCCCATTTTTCAGCTCCCATTATAAGTGAGAATGTGGCGTTTGGTTTTCTTTCCCTGGATTAGTTTGCTGAGGATAATGACCTCACATCACCAGTGCTTTTGTTTTTCATTATAAAGAGTAGTATTTTATTGAATAAGATTTGCTCACAGAAAACGAAGCTTAAATCTACAATGAATGCCGGACTCTACAGCAGAAAGCAGTTTTCTCACGTTTCCACACACAATGGTTCCTACTAAGTGAAAAAAAGCCATAAAATGTCATTCACAAATGTACTACTCTGTCTCAAAACATCTCACATAATCATGCACTGTACTAAAGCCGTTAGATCAGTTCTTCAGTCAGGTTAAAGAAGTATCCCTCTAATAACTGATTTTTATAATGCTATCAATCTCCACTCCCAATCAGTCTGCCATTGTTAATGGCGTACAGCATTATTGAATACAATGGAATTGATGACGCCCATATCCACGGACAAACCGTGACTTACGATGGTTTGATTTATGATTTTTCAACGTTATGATGGGTTTATTGGAATATTAGATGCGTTTCTGAGTTACACCGAGTTTAGGAGTATGCGACCCTATAGTCCAGAAACAGCTGTATAAGAAAAACAGGTGTACCTAATTAAAATATGCCTAGTGACTTGGGATAAATCAATAGATGTTCACAACTGATGGAGAGCCGTGAAAGGGAGATAGCGGTAAATAGTTACAATAACACAATTTTCCTGCACCTGTGGAGGATTCCCCAAAAAAACGCAGAATGTGGGATGCACCTAAGGCATATGAAAGAGAGAGGGCAGAAGGAGTAAGAGAGAAATAGGAGGAAGGAAGGAAGGAAGGAAGGAAGGAAGGAAGGAAAGAAGGAAAGAAGGACGGAAGGTAGGAGAAAACACCCGGTGTTATGGAATCCCCAAAAAGACTGGTTTCCCCCTGTGGGTAAGCCTACAATGTGGATGAATCTTGAAAATATTGTGCTACGTGTTATGTCAGTCATAAAAGCTCACCTATTGTGCAATGCCATTTATAGGAATTGTCCACAATATGGAAATCTATGCATATGGGGTTGATCGCACTATGTAGTTGCTACCTAGCGCTGAGGGTCAGGGAGAGGGTTTGAGACAGAATGAGGAGTGACTAATGTCTACAGGGTTTTTCTCTGGTCGGGGGTGATAAGACGTTCTACAATGGGTTGCGAATTAAAAGGGAATGTGCACAACCACAGGTATACTAAAAGCCACTCAATTCATGACTTTTAATGGGGGAATCTTATGTGGCGCACTCTCATCGAGACCACGGCAGACATAGTGAGAGAGAAAAAGGTGAGTAAATATCTGAAACGGAGGCAGAAACAGAGAGAATGAAAAGCCCTGTGAATGGAAGGGAGAGCGAAAAGGGCAAATGGTCCTATTTACAAATGACAGATGTGAAACTGGGGTTCACATCAACAGTGTCACTGCCAGGAAGGAGGGTCATGCTAGCCATGTCACCGGTAGTGTGGCCCGCAGGGACACCGACACGCTGAAGCGTCGTGCCAGCATGGGCTCTGGCAGCCACGTGGGCCAGCAGGAGGGTCCCGCTGCACAGCTGTGGGGTGAGGATAGACTGGGTGGTGATATCGGCCATGACAGGGGCCTCTTCTGCTGGCAAGAGTGTGACAGTAGCAAGTAGAGGGACAGGCCTGCGTGTGAGGACGGAATGCAGGAGGGGCTCTTCTGCGGCTGGGTGTGGGGCCCTCACCGGAACTGTGGAGAAATGGCCAGGTAACTGCGTCACGTGGGCTAGTAGATTGGCCAGGGCTTCGAACTGAAGGACAATAACGGGGAGTAGCTGTCAGGCCCTGGGAGTGTCTGAGTGTAAGTGGAGATGGGTTTGGGGTCACTGAGGGATGCGTGGGAGCCATCCCTGTATAGGTCCAGGTCATAGGGAGATAGGCTGGTGAGGCCTGTGGGTGTCTAGGGTTGTCCTGGGTGCCTGGGGCTGACTGTGGCAGAAGTCTGGGGAGGGCTGGAGAGAAGCTGGGAGACACAGGAGAGTCCCTGAAGGCAGGGGGTGAAGAGGCGAAAGAAATGGGGGAGGGTTGCAGTAAGGTCCCTGAGTTTGTAGGTGATTCCTGGGTGTGGGAAGCTGACTCCAGGTGAAATCTGGAGATGGCTGGAGAGTAGCTGAGAGAGACAGAAGAGTCCCTGAGGGCTGGGGGTGAGAACATGAGGGAGACTGGGGAGTAAGTCAGTGAAATTCGCGAGTTCGGTGGTGTATCGTGGGCGCCTGGAACTGACTCCAGCTGGAATCTAGAGAAGTTTTGACAGTAGCTGAAAGAGACACAAGAGTCCCTGTGGGCTGAGGGCAAAGACCTGAGAGACACCAGGGAGGACCTCAGTGAAGTCTGTGAGTCTGTAGGTGATTCCGGAGTGTGGGAGGCTGACTCCCGCTGAAATCTGGGCGTGGTGGGAGAGTAGCTGGGACAGACAGGAGAGTCCCAGGGGGCTGGGGGTGAAGACATGAGAGAGACTGGGGAGTAACTCAGTGAAACTGCTGAGTTTGTAGGTGATGCCTGGGAGCCTGGAACTGACTCCCGCTGAAATCTGGGCATGGTTGGAGAGTAGCTGGGACACACAGGAGAGTCCCTGAGTTCTGGGGGTGAAGACATGAGAGAGACCGGGGAGTAACTCAGTGAAACTGGTGAGTTTGGTGGTGACTGCGGGGTGCCTGGAACGGACTCCAGCTGAAATGTGGGCGTGGTTGGAGAGTAGCTGGGACACACAGGAGAGTCCTTGAGGGCTGGTGAAGACATGAGGGAGACTGGAGAGTAATTGAGTGAAATTGGTGAGTTTGGTGGTGATTCCTGGGTGACAGGAACTGACTCCCGCTGAAGTGTGGGCGTGGTTGGAGAGTAGCTGGGACACACAGGAGAGTCCCTGAGGGTTGGAGATAAAGACGTGCTAGAGACTGGGGAGTAACTGAGTGAAACTGGTGAGTTTGGTGGTGATTCCGGGGTGCCTGGAACTGACTCCAGCTGAAATGTGGGCGTGGTTGGAGAGTAGCTGGGACAGACGGGAGAGTCCCTGAGGGATGGTGAAGACATGAGAGAGACTGGGGAGTAACGCAGTGAAATTGGTGAGTTTGGTGGTGATTTCTGGGTGCCTGCAACGGACTCCCGCTGAAGTGTGGGCGTGTTTGGAGAGTAGCTGGGACACACAGGCGAGTCCCTGAGGGTTGGAGATAAAGACGTGCTAGAGACTGGGGAGTAACTCAGTGAAAGTGGCGGGCTTGGTGGTGATCCCTGGGTTCCTGGAACTGACCCGCGCTGAAATGTGGGCGTGGTTGGAGAGTAGCTGGGACAGACTGGAGGGTCCGTAAGGGCTCGGGGTGAAGACGTGAGAGAGACTGGCGAGGATCTCACTGAGGTCTGTGAGTTTGTAGGTGTTTCTGGGGTGTGGGGTACAGACTCCCGCTGAAATCTGGGCGTAGTTGGAGAGTAGCTGGGACAGACAGGAGAGTCATGGGTGGCTGGGGGTGAGCTGCTGGATGATGGCAGTAAGAACATATGGTATACTATTGGTGAATGAGGTGACTGTGAAGAATCTCCAGAGGAGGACACGGGAGAACACGATGACATGAGTGACTGTCCTGCTTGGTTAGGAAAGGGAAACTTAAAGTTGTGGAATTCTGCTGATGATGGATGTGAGAGTGGTGAAGCCCTGTGGGATGATGTAGAGTACTTCCACATCCCTGGTGAGGAGCTTTCCCTTGGGTCTGAGTTTCTGGGAGGGGAGAGGGAGAAGCTGGGTGAGGCAGGCATGAATCTTGAGGAGTCAGGGCTGGGGGACCGCTCATATTCTCCCGAGACCTGTGAGTGTCTGGGGGACTCCTGGGTGCATGGGGCTGACTCCCGCAGGAACCTGGGGATGGCTGGAGAGTAACTGGGAGCCACAGGAGAGTCCCTGAGGCCTGGGGGTGAAGAGATGAAAGACACAGGGGTGGAGCACTGTGAGGCTCGTGAGTTTGTTGGTGATTCCTGGGTGTGGGGGGCTGACTCCAGCTGAAATCTGGGGTTGTTTGGAGAGTAGCTGGGAGACACAGGAGAGCCCCCGAGAGCTGGGGGTGAGCTGCTGGGTGATGGCAGTAAGAACATGTGGTATATTATTGATGAACGTGGGGACTCTGAGGAATCCTCAGAGGAGGACACGGGAGAGCCCAATGGCTTCATTGATTGCCCATCACGGTGAGGACAGGGAAATGGGAGCTTGTGGGATTCTGGTGATGACAGAGGTGAGTGTGGTGAAGCCCTAGGGGATGGTGAATGGTAGCTCCGGATCCCTGGTTAGGAGCTTCCCCTTAAGCCTGAGTTTCTGAGAGGGGAGAGGGAGAAGCTGGGTGTGGCTCGCGTGGACCTTGGGGAGTCTGGGCTGGGGGACCGTTCATAAGAAGAGCCAGACAAGACCCTACTGTTCTTAGGTGCAGACATGATTAGGAAACCTGCAGCTCCCAGGGGCCCCTACTAATTTTCTAACTCCCAGAAGGAAGGAGTGTGTGTGTGTGTGTGTGTGTGTGTGCGTGTGTGTGTGTGTGAGTGTGTGTGTGTGTTTGTGTGTGTGCGGTGTGAGGTATGTGCCCCTTAAGAAAATGGAAATCAACCAACCAATGAGACAGACAGACAGACAGACAGACAGAGATTCACTTGCCCAAGTGTTCTGTCCTGTCCTCTGAATCCGCTTCCAAGTCGCAAGACGCTGTGAGCTCCAAGTCCACGCAGAGTCCGCCAAACGCTCCGGCCGCTGATCCGCTCCGCGAAGATCTGAGTACAGGCCAGCCAGGGCGGGTTTAAATAGCCTCGGGCGCAGCCTAGCAGCGGAAAGGGCGGAGCTTCACTCCTCCTTTCCATCAGTCACCCCCAACTTTCCCAGGCTACAGCTCGTAGGAAACTGTTCTCCTGCTTTGATTTCATGCGCCACCTTTGGGACAATCTAAGAACTTACAAGTTTTCTTGGCCAGATAACTTAGGAATTGTATGCACTGAAACACGGAAAACCTACTAGTGGTTCTGTAGTTCCCACGTTGTGGTTTTGACACCAGCAGCATCCTTGCAACAATCAAACCCCAGAGATCCACAGATCTGAGTTGTAACAAGACCTCCCCCTGACCCTGATGCATGGCAGTTTAAGAAGTCTTTCCGTGTAAGCGAAAAGACTTGGAAGAAAAGGTGGGGATATGCGTTGTAGAAACATTGTTTTGCTCTGGAACCACGTAGAGACTTGGGAGCCAGTTGGGTGGAGCATTCGTTGGATGAGGGTGCTTGGGGTTAGGAATATCAAGGTGTGGCTCCAGGTAATCCAATCATCTAATTAAGATTCCAGTTGTGCTTATCTGTTTTAAAATTCCGTTTGTGTAAATTCTTTCAGTCAGAATGAGAATGGCAAAGCCTCAACCCCAATTTGCAGGGAGGGCTGAGAGCCTCAGGTGGAGTTGGTCACCAATAGCCTATGGTTTAACCCATCATGCCTATAGAATGAGGTCTCCATAAAAACCCAAAAGGACTGGGTACAGAGAGCTTCTGGATAACACTTCCTGGAAGGCAGTGCGCCCCTCCCCACATGCCGGGCCCCAAATTTATTTCTGAATTTTTGCAATATCCGCTAAAATACAACGGCAAATTTAATTGTTTCCCTGCGTGCTGTGAGCTCTTCCAGCAAATGAATGCAACTAAATCCGGGAGTGGTGGCAACCTGATTTCTAGCCAGTTGCTGAGAAGCACAGGTAAAACAACGTAGGGCTTCCCATTGTTATTAGTGTGGGAGGCCTGTCTGGCGGGACTCGGCCCTTTGGAATCTAACGCTATGTCCCGGTAGATAGCGTCACCATTGAATTAGAAGACACACATATGTTGAGAATAATATTTCTGGTCATTTGCTGCACGTCTTATTTACAATATGTAATCAAATTCTTTATCCTGACCTTATGGCACCTGGGTTGAGAACCATGATGGGAAGCAAACATTGGTCTGTCACTTTCTGAGTTTGAAACTTTATTTTGCCTTTAGCGTTTTGCTATTGCTTTTTCGTTTTCTTTTGTTTCGTTTTGTTTCTAAGTTCTGGGGTGTATGTGCAGGATGTGCAGATTTGTTACTGAGGTAAACAAACGTGTGCCATGGTGGTTTGCTGCACCTGTCAACCCATCACCTAGGTATTAAGCCCAGCGTGCAGTGGCTGTTTTTCTTAACGCTCTGCCTCCCGAAAGGCCCCAGTGTGTGTTGTTCCCCTTCCTGTGTCCATGTGATCCCATTTTTCAGCTCCCATTATAAGTGAGAATGTGGCGTTTGGTTTTCTTTCCCTGGATTAGTTTGCTGAGGATAATGACCTCACATCACCAGTGCTTTTGTTTTTCATTATAAAGAGTAGTATTTTATTGAGTAAGATTTGCTCACAGAAAACGAAGCTTAAATCTACAATGAATGCCGGACTCTACAGCAGAAAGCAGTTTTCTCACGTTTCCACACACAATGGTTCCTACTAAGTGAAAAAAAGCCATAAAATGTCATTCACAAATGTACTACTCTGTCTCAAAACATCTCACATAATCATGCACTGTACTAAAGCCGTTAGATCAGTTCTTCAGTCAGGTTAAAGAAGTATCCCTCTAATAACTGATTTTTATAATGCTATCAATCTCCACTCCCAATCAGTCTGCCATTGTTAATGGCGTACAGCATTATTGAATACAATGGAATTGATGACGCCCATATCCACGGACAAACCGTGACTTACGATGGTTTGATTTATGATTTTTCAACGTTATGATGGGTTTATTGGAATATTAGATGCGTTTCTGAGTTACACCGAGTTTAGGAGTATGCGACCCTATAGTCCAGAAACAGCTGTATAAGAAAAACAGGTGTACCTAATTAAAATATGCCTAGTGACTTGGGATAAATCAATAGATGTTCACAACTGATGGAGAGCCGTGAAAGGGAGATAGCGGTAAATAGTTACAATAACACAATTTTCCTGCACCTGTGGAGGATTCCCCAAAAAAACGCAGAATGTGGGATGCACCTAAGGCATATGAAAGAGAGAGGGCAGAAGGAGTAAGAGAGAAATAGGAGGAAGGAAGGAAGGAAGGAAGGAAGGAAGGAAGGAAAGAAGGAAAGAAGGACGGAAGGTAGGAGAAAACACCCGGTGTTATGGAATCCCCAAAAAGACTGGTTTCCCCCTGTGGGTAAGCCTACAATGTGGATGAATCTTGAAAATATTGTGCTACGTGTTATGTCAGTCATAAAAGCTCACCTATTGTGCAATGCCGTTTATAGGAATTGTCCACAATATGGAAATCTATGCATATGGGGTTGATCGCACTATGTAGTTGCTACCTAGCGCTGAGGGTCAGGGAGAGGGTTTGAGACAGAATGAGGAGTGACTAATGTCTACAGGGTTTTTCTCTGGTCGGGGGTGATAAGACGTTCTACAATGGGTTGCGAATTAAAAGGGAATGTGCACAACCACAGGTATACTAAAAGCCACTCAATTCATGACTTTTAATGGGGGAATCTTATGTGGCGCACTCTCATCGAGACCACGGCAGACATAGTGAGAGAGAAAAAGGTGAGTAAATATCTGAAACGGAGGCAGAAACAGAGAGAATGAAAAGCCCTGTGAATGGAAGGGAGAGCGAAAAGGGCAAATGGTCCTATTTACAAATGACAGATGTGAAACTGGGGTTCACATCAACAGTGTCACTGCCAGGAAGGAGGGTCATGCTAGCCATGTCACCGGTAGTGTGGCCCGCAGGGACACCGACACGCTGAAGCGTCGTGCCAGCATGGGCTCTGGCAGCCACGTGGGCCAGCAGGAGGGTCCCGCTGCACAGCTGTGGGGTGAGGATAGACTGGGTGGTGATATCGGCCATGACAGGGGCCTCTTCTGCTGGCAAGAGTGTGACAGTAGCAAGTAGAGGGACAGGCCTGCGTGTGAGGACGGAATGCAGGAGGGGCTCTTCTGCGGCTGGGTGTGGGGCCCTCACCGGAACTGTGGAGAAATGGCCAGGTAACTGCGTCACGTGGGCTAGTAGATTGGCCAGGGCTTCGAACTGAAGGACAATAACGGGGAGTAGCTGTCAGGCCCTGGGAGTGTCTGAGTGTAAGTGGAGATGGGTTTGGGGTCACTGAGGGATGCGTGGGAGCCATCCCTGTATAGGTCCAGGTCATAGGGAGATAGGCTGGTGAGGCCTGTGGGTGTCTAGGGTTGTCCTGGGTGCCTGGGGCTGACTGTGGCAGAAGTCTGGGGAGGGCTGGAGAGAAGCTGGGAGACACAGGAGAGTCCCTGAAGGCAGGGGGTGAAGAGGCGAAAGAAATGGGGGAGGGTTGCAGTAAGGTCCCTGAGTTTGTAGGTGATTCCTGGGTGTGGGAAGCTGACTCCAGGTGAAATCTGGAGATGGCTGGAGAGTAGCTGAGAGAGACAGAAGAGTCCCTGAGGGCTGGGGGTGAGAACATGAGGGAGACTGGGGAGTAAGTCAGTGAAATTCGCGAGTTCGGTGGTGTATCGTGGGCGCCTGGAACTGACTCCAGCTGGAATCTAGAGAAGTTTTGACAGTAGCTGAAAGAGACACAAGAGTCCCTGTGGGCTGAGGGCAAAGACCTGAGAGACACCAGGGAGGACCTCAGTGAAGTCTGTGAGTCTGTAGGTGATTCCGGAGTGTGGGAGGCTGACTCCCGCTGAAATCTGGGCGTGTTGGGAGAGTAGCTGGGACAGACAGGAGAGTCCCAGGGGGCTGGGGGTGAAGACATGAGAGAGACTGGGGAGTAACTCAGTGAAACTGCTGAGTTTGTAGGTGCTGCCTGGGAGCCTGGAACTGACTCCCGCTGAAATCTGGGCATGGTTGGAGAGTAGCTGGGACACACAGGAGAGTCCCTGAGTTCTGGGGGTGAAGACATGAGAGAGACCGGGGAGTAACTCAGTGAAACTGGTGAGTTTGGTGGTGACTGCGGGGTGCCTGGAACGGACTCCAGCTGAAATGTGGGCGTGGTTGGAGAGTAGCTGGGACACACAGGAGAGTCCTTGAGGGCTGGTGAAGACATGAGGGAGACTGGAGAGTAATTGAGTGAAATTGGTGAGTTTGGTGGTGATTCCTGGGTGACAGGAACTGACTCCCGCTGAAGTGTGGGCGTGGTTGGAGAGTAGCTGGGACACACAGGAGAGTCCCTGATGGTTGGAGATAAAGACGTGCTAGAGACTGGGGAGTAACTGAGTGAAACTGGTGAGTTTGGTGGTGATTCCGGGGTGCCTGGAACTGACTCCAGCTGAAATGTGGGCGTGGTTGGAGAGTAGCTGGGACAGACGGGAGAGTCCCTGAGGGATGGTGAAGACATGAGAGAGACTGGGGAGTAACGCAGTGAAATTGGTGAGTTTGGTGGTGATTTCTGGGTGCCTGCAACGGACTCCCGCTGAAGTGTGGGCGTGTTTGGAGAGTAGCTGGGACACACAGGCGAGTCCCTGAGGGTTGGAGATAAAGACGTGCTAGAGACTGGGGAGTAACTCAGTGAAAGTGGCGGGCTTGGTGGTGATCCCTGGGTTCCTGGAACTGACCCGCGCTGAAATGTGGGCGTGGTTGGAGAGTAGCTGGGACAGACTGGAGGGTCCGTAAGGGCTGGGGGTGAAGACGTGAGAGAGACTGGCGAGGATCTCACTGAGGTCTGTGAGTTTGTAGGTGTTTCTGGGGTGTGGGGTACAGACGCCCGCTGAAATCTGGGCGTAGTTGGAGAGTAACTGGGACAGACAGGAGAGTCATGGGTGGCTGGGGGTGAGCTGCTGGATGATGGCAGTAAGAACATATGGTATATTATTGACGAATGAGGTGACTGTGAAGAATCTCCAGAGGAGGACACGGGAGAACACGATGACATGAGTGACTGTCCTGCTTGGTTAGGAAAGGGAAACTTAAAGTTGTGGAATTCTGCTGATGATGGATGTGAGAGTGGTGAAGCCCTGTGGGATGATGTAGAGTACTTCCACATCCCTGGTGAGGAGCTGCCCCTTGGGTCTGAGTTTCTGGGAGGGGAGAGGGAGAAGCTGGGTGAGGCAGGCATGAATCTTGAGGAGTCAGGGCTGGGGGACCGCTCATATTCTCCCGAGACCTGTGAGTGTCTGGGGGACTCCTGGGTGCATGGGGCTGACTCCCGCAGGAACCTGGGGATGGCTGGAGAGTAACTGGGAGCCACAGGAGAGTCCCTGAGGCCTGGGGGTGAAGAGATGAAAGACACAGGGGTGGAGCACTGTGAGGCTCGTGAGTTTGTCGGTGATTCCTGGGTGTGGGGGGCTGACTCCAGCTGAAATCTGGGGTTGTTTGGAGAGTAGCTGGGAGACACAGGAGAGCCCCCGAGAGCTGGGGGTGAGCTGCTGGGTGATGGCAGTAAGAACATGTGGTATATTATTGATGAACGTGGGGACTCTGAGGAATCCTCAGAGGAGGACACGGGAGAGCCCAATGGCTTCATTGATTGCCCATCACGGTGAGGACAGGGAAATGGGAGCTTGTGGGATTCTGGTGATGACAGAGGTGAGTGTGGTGAAGCCCTAGGGGATGGTGAATGGTAGCTCCGGATCCCTGGTGAGGAGCTTCCCCTTAAGCCTGAGTTTCTGAGAGGGGAGAGGGAGAAGCTGGGTGAGGCTCGCATGGACCTTGGGGAGTCCGGGCTGGGGGACCGTTCATAAGAAGAGCCAGACAAGACCCTACTGTTCTTAGGTGCAGACATGATTAGGAAACCTGCAGCTCCCAGGGGCCCCTACTAATTTTCTAACTCCCAGAAGGAAGGAGTGTGTGTGTGTGTGTGTGTGTGTGTGCGTGTGTGTGTGTGTGAGTGTGTGTGTGTGTTTGTGTGTGTGCGGTGTGAGGTATGTGCCCCTTAAGAAAATGGAAATCAACCAACCAATGAGACAGACAGACAGACAGACAGACAGAGATTCACTTGCCCAAGTGTTCTGTCCTGTCCTCTGAATCCGCTTCCAAGTCGCAAGACGCTGTGAGCTCCAAGTCCACGCAGAGTCCGCCAAACGCTCCGGCCGCTGATCCGCTCCGCGAAGATCTGAGTACAGGCCAGCCAGGGCGGGTTTAAATAGCCTCGGGCGCAGCCTAGCAGCCGAAAGGGCGGAGCTTCACTCCTCCTTTCCATCAGTCACCCCCAACTTTCCCAGGCTACAGCTCGTAGGAAACTGTTCTCCTGCTTTGATTTCATGCGCCACCTTTGGGACAATCTAAGAACTTACAAGTTTTCTTGGCCAGATAACTTAGGAATTGTATGCACTGAAACACGGAAAACCAACCAGTGGTTCTGTGGTTCCCACGTTGTGGTTTTGACACCAAAAGCATCCTTGCAACAATCAAACCCCAGAGTTCCACAGATCTGCGTGGTAACAAGAGCACCCCCTGACCCTGATGCATGGCAGTTTAAGAAGTCTTTCCGTGTAAGCGAAAAGACTTGGAAGAAAAGGTGGAGATATGCGTTGTAGAAACATTCTTTTGCTCTGGAACCACGTAGAGACTTGGGAGCCAGTTGGGTGGAGCATTCGTTGGATGAGGGTGCTCGGGTTAGGAATATCAAGGTGTGGCTCCAGGTAATCCAATCATCTAATTAAGATTCCAGTTGTGATTATCTGTTTTAAAATTCCGTTTGTGTAAATTCTTTCAGTCAGAATGAGAATGGCAAAGCCTCAACCCCAATTTGCAGGGAGGGCTGAGAGCCTCAGGTGGAGTTGATCACCAATAGCCTATGGTTTAACCCATCATGCCTATAGAATGAGGTCTCCATAAAAACCCAAAAGGACTGGGTACAGAGAGCTTCTGGATAACACTTCCTGGAAGGCAGTGCGCCCCTCCCCACATGCCGGGCCCAAATTTATTTCTGAATTTTTGCAATATCCGCTAAAATACAACGGCAAATGTAATTGTTTCCCTGCGTGCTGTGAGCTCTTCCAGCAAATGAATGCAACTAAATCCGGGAGTGGTGGCAACCTGATTTCTAGCCAGTTGCTGAGAAGCACAGGTAAAACAACGTAGGGCTTCCCATTGTTATTAGTGTGGGAGGCCTGTCTGGCGGGACTCGGCCCTTTGGAATCTAATGCTGTGTCCCGGTAGATAGCGTCACCATTGAATAAGAAGACACACATATGTTGAGAATAATATTTCTGGTCATTTGCTGCACGTCTTATTTACAACATGTAATCAAATTCTTTATCCTGACCTTATGGCACCTGGGTTGAGAACCATGATGGGAAGCAAACATTGGTCTGTCACTTTCTGAGTTTGGAACTTTATTTTGCCTTTTGCGTTTTGCTATTGCTTTTTCGTTTTCTTTTGTTTCGTTTTGTTTCTAAGTTCTGGGGTATATGTGCAGGATGTGCAGATTTGTTACTGAGGTAAACAAACGTGTGCCATGGTGGTTTGCTGCACCTGTCAACCCATCACCTAGGTATTAAGCCCAGCGTGCAGTGGCTGTTTTTCTTAACGCTCTGCCTCCCGAAAGGCCCCAGTGTGTGTTGTTCCCCTTCCTGTGTCCATGTGATCCCATTTTTCAGCTCCCATTATAAGTGAGAATGTGGCGTTTGGTTTTCTTTCCCTGGATTAGTTTGCTGAGGATAATGACCTCACATCACCAGTGCTTTTGTTTTTCATTATAAAGAGTAGTATTTTATTGAATAAGATTTGCTCACAGAAAACGAAGCTTAAATCTACAATGAATGCCGGACTCTACAGCAGAAAGCAATTTTCTCACGTTTCCACACACAATGGTTCCTACTAAGTGAAAAAAAGCCATAAAATGTCATTCACAAATGTACTACTCTGTCTCAAAACATCTCACATAATCATGCACTGTACTAAAGCCGTTAGATCAGTTCTTCAGTCAGGTTAAAGAAGTATCCCTCTAATAACTGATTTTTATAATGCTATCAATCTCCACTCCCAATCAGTCTGCCATTGTTAATGGCGTACAGCATTATTGAATACAATGGAATTGATGACGCCCATATCCACGGACAAACCGTGACTTACGATGGTTTGATTTATGATTTTTCAACGTTATGATGGGTTTATTGGAATATTAGATGCGTTTCTGAGTTACACCGAGTTTAGGAGTATGCGACCCTATAGTCCAGAAACAGCTGTATAAAGAAAAACAGGTGTACCTAATTAAAATATGCCTAGTGACTTGGGATAAATCAATAGATGTTCACAACTGATGGAGAGCCGTGAAAGGGAGATAGCGGTAAATAGTTACAATAACACAATTTTCCTGCACCTGTGGAGGATTCCCCAAAAAAACGCAGAATGTGGGATGCACCTAAGGCATATGAAAGAGAGAGGGCAGAAGGAGTAAGAGAGAAATAGGAGGAAGGAAGGAAGGAAGGAAGGAAGGAAGGAAGGAAGGAAGGAAGGAAGGAAGGAAGGAAGGAAGGAAAGAAGGAAAGAAGGACGGAAGGTAGGAGAAAACACCCGGTGTTATGGAATCCCCAAAAAGACTGGTTTCCCCCTGTGGGTAAGCCTACGATGTGGATGAATCTTGAAAATATTGTGCTACGTGTTATGTCAGTCATAAAAGCTCACCTATTGTGCAATGCCATTTATAGGAATTGTCCACAATATGGAAATCTATGCATATGGGGTTGATCGCACTATGTAGTTGCTACCTAGCGCTGAGGGTCAGGGAGAGGGTTTGAGACAGAATGAGGAGTGACTAATGTCTACAGGGTTTTTCTCTGGTCGGGGGTGATAAGACGTTCTACAATGGGTTGCGAATTAAAAGGGAATGTGCACAACCACAGGTATACTAAAAGCCACTCAATTCATGACTTTTAATGGGGGAATCTTATGTGGCGCACTCTCATCGAGACCACGGCAGACATAGTGAGAGAGAAAAAGGTGAGTAAATATCTGAAACGGAGGCAGAAACAGAGAGAATGAAAAGCCCTGTGAATGGAAGGGAGAGCGAAAAGGGCAAATGGTCCTATTTACAAATGACAGATGTGAAACTGGGGTTCACATCAACAGTGTCACTGCCAGGAAGGAGGGTCATGCTAGCCATGTCACCGGTAGTGTGGCCCGCAGGGACGCCGACACGCTGAAGCGTCGTGCCAGCATGGGCTCTGGCAGCCACGTGGGCCAGCAGGAGGGTCCCGCTGCACAGCTGTGGGGTGAGGATAGACTGGGTGGTGATATCGGCCATGACAGGGGCCTCTTCTGCTGGCAAGAGTGTGACAGTAGCAAGTAGAGGGACAGGCCTGCGTGTGAGGACGGAATGCAGGAGGGGCTCTTCTGCGGCTGGGTGTGGGGCCCTCACCGGAACTGTGGAGAAATGGCCAGGTAACTGCATCACGTGGGCTAGTAGATTGGCCAGGGCTTCGAACTGAAGGACAATAACGGGGAGTAGCTGTCAGGCCCTGGGAGTGTCTGAGTGTAAGTGGAGATGGGTTTGGGGTCACTGAGGGATGCGTGGGAGCCATCCCTGTATAGGTCCAGGTCATAGGGAGATAGGCTGGTGAGGCCTGTGGGTGTCTAGGGTTGTCCTGGGTGCCTGGGGCTGACTGTGGCAGAAGTCTGGGGAGGGCTGGAGAGAAGCTGGGAGACACAGGAGAGTCCCTGAAGGCAGGGGGTGAAGAGGCGAAAGAAATGGGGGAGGGTTGCAGTAAGGTCCCTGAGTTTGTAGGTGATTCCTGGGTGTGGGAAGCTGACTCCAGGTGAAATCTGGAGATGGCTGGAGAGTAGCTGAGAGAGACAGAAGAGTCCCTGAGGGCTGGGGGTGAGAACATGAGGGAGACTGGGGAGTAAGTCAGTGAAATTCGCGAGTTCGGTGGTGTATCGTGGGCGCCTGGAACTGACTCCAGCTGGAATCTAGAGAAGTTTTGACAGTAGCTGAAAGAGACACAAGAGTCCCTGTGGGCTGAGGGCAAAGACCTGAGAGACACCAGGGAGGACCTCAGTGAAGTCTGTGAGTCTGTAGGTGATTCCGGAGTGTGGGAGGCTGACTCCCGCTGAAATCTGGGCGTGTTGGGAGAGTAGCTGGGACAGACAGGAGAGTCCCAGGGGGCTGGGGGTGAAGACATGAGAGAGACTGGGGAGTAACTCAGTGAAACTGCTGAGTTTGTAGGTGCTGCCTGGGAGCCTGGAACTGACTCCCGCTGAAATCTGGGCATGGTTGGAGAGTAGCTGGGACACACAGGAGAGTCCCTGAGTTCTGGGGGTGAAGACATGAGAGAGACCGGGGAGTAACTCAGTGAAACTGGTGAGTTTGGTGGTGACTGCGGGGTGCCTGGAACGGACTCCAGCTGAAATGTGGGCGTGGTTGGAGAGTAGCTGGGACACACAGGAGAGTCCCTGAGGGCTGGTGAAGACATGAGAGAGACTGGAGAGTAATTGAGTGAAATTGGTGAGTTTGGTGGTGATTCCTGGGTGCCAGGAACTGACTCCCGCTGAAGTGTGGGCGTGGTTGGAGAGTAGCTGGGACACACAGGAGAGTCCCTGAGGGTTGGAGATAAAGACGTGCTAGAGACTGGGGAGTAACTGAGTGAAACTGGTGAGTTTGGTGGTGATTCCGGGGTGCCTGGAACTGACTCCAGCTGAAATGTGGGCGTGGTTGGAGAGTAGCTGGGACAGACGGGAGAGTCCCTGAGGGATGGTGAAGACATGAGAGAGACTGGGGAGTAACGCAGTGAAATTGGTGAGTTTGGTGGTGATTTCTGGGTGCCTGCAACGGACTCCCGCTGAAGTGTGGGCGTGTTTGGAGAGTAGCTGGGACACACAGGCGAGTCCCTGAGGGTTGGAGATAAAGACGTGCTAGAGACTGGGGAGTAACTCAGTGAAAGTGGCGGGCTTGGTGGTGATCCCTGGGTTCCTGGAACTGACCCGCGCTGAAACGTGGGCGTGGTTGGAGAGTAGCTGGGACAGACTGGAGGGTCCGTAAGGGCTGGGGGTGAAGACGTGAGAGAGACTGGCGAGGATCTCACTGAGGTCTGTGAGTTTGTAGGTGTTTCTGGGGTGTGGGGTACAGACTCCCACTGAAATCTGGGCGTAGTTGGAGAGTAGCTGGGACAGACAGGAGAGTCATGGGTGGCTGCGGGTGAGCTGCTGGATGATGGCAGTAAGAACATATGGTATACTATTGGTGAATGAGGTGACTGTGAAGAATCTCCAGAGGAGGACACGGGAGAACACGATGACATGAGTGATTGTCCTGCTTGGTTAGGAAAGGGAAATTTAAAGTTGTGGAATTCTGCTGATGATGGATGTGAGAGTGGTGAAGCCCTGTGGGATGATGTAGAGTACTTCCACATCCCTGGTGAGGAGCTTCCCCTTGGGTCTGAGTTTCTGGGTGGGGAGAGGGAGAAGCTGGGTGAGGCAGGCATGAATCTTGAGGAGTCAGGGCTGGGGGACCGCTCATATTCTCCCGAGACCTGTGAGTGTCTGGGGGACTCCTTGGTGCATGGGGCTGACTCCCGCAGGAAACTGGGGATGGCTGGAGAGTAACTGGGAGCCACAGGAGAGTCCCTGAGGCCTGGGGGTGAAGAGATGAAAGACACAGGGGTGGAGCACTGTGAGGCTCGTGAGTTTGTTGGTGATTCCTGGGTGTGGGGGGCTGACTCCAGCTGAAATCTGGGGTTGTTTGGAGAGTAGCTGGGAGACACAGGAGAGCCCCCGAGAGCTGGGGGTGAGCTGCTGGGTGATGGCAGTAAGAACATGTGGTATATTCTTGATGAACGTGGGGACTCTGAGGAATCCTCAGAGGAGGACACGGGAGAGCCCAATGGCTTCATTGATTGCCCATCACGGTGAGGACAGGGAAATGGGAGCTTGTGGGATTCTGGTGATGACAGAGGTGAGTGTGGTGAAGCCCTAGGGGATGGTGAATGGTAGCTCCGGATCCCTGGTGAGGAGCTTCCCCTTAAGCCTGAGTTTCTGAGAGGGGAGAGGGAGAAGCTGGGTGAGGCTCGCATGGACCTTGGGGAGTCCGGGCTGGGGGATCGTTCATAAGAAGAGCCAGACAAGACCCTACTGTTCTTAGGTGCAGACATGATTAGGAAAACTGCAGCTCCCAGGGGCCCCTACTAATTTTCTAACTCGCAGAAGGAAGGAGTGTGTGTGCGTGTGTGTGTGTGTTAGTGTGTGTGTGTGTTTGTGTGTGTGCGGTGTGAGGTATGTGCCCCTTAAGAAAATGGAAATCAACCAACCAATGAGACAGACAGACAGACAGACAGACAGAGATTCACTTGCCCAAGTGTTCTGTCCTGTCCTCTGAATCCGCTTCCAAGTCGCAAGACGCTGTGAGCTCCAAGTCCACGCAGAGTCCGCCAAACGCTCCGGCCGCTGATCCGCTCCGCGAAGATCTGAGTACAGGCCAGCCAGGGCGGGTTTAAATAGCCTCGGGCGCAGCCTAGCAGCCGAAAGGGCGGAGCTTCACTCCTCCTTTCCATCAGTCACCCCCAACTTTCCCAGGCTACAGCTCGTAGGAAACTGTTCTCCTGCTTTGATTTCATGCGCCACCTTTGGGACAATCTAAGAACTTACAAGTTTTCTTGGCCAGATAACTTAGGAATTGTATGCACTGAAACACGGAAAACCAACCAGTGGTTCTGTGGTTCCCACGTTGTGGTTTTGACACCAGCAGCATCCTTGCAACAATCAAACCCCAGAGATCCACAGATCTGCGTGGTAACAAGAACACCCCCTGACACTGATGCATGGCAGTTTAAGAAGTCTTTCCGTGTAAGCGCAAAGACTTGGAAGAAAAGGTGGAGATATGCGTTGTAGAAACATTGTTTTGCTCTGGAACCACGTAGAGACTTGGGAGCCAGTTGGGTGGAGCATTCGTTGGATGAGGGTGCTCGGGTTAGGAATATCAAGGTGTGGCTCCAGGTAATCCAATCATCTAATTAAGATTCCAGTTGTGATTATCTGTTTTAAAATTCCGTTTGTGTAAATTCTTTCAGTCAGAATGAGAATGGCAAAGCCTCAACCCCAATTTGCAGGGAGGGCTGAGAGCCTCAGGTGGAGTTGATCACCAATAGCCTATGGTTTAACCCATCATGCCTAATAGAATGAGGTCTCCATAAAAACCCAAAAGGACTGGGTACAGAGAGCTTCTGGATAACACTTCCTGGAAGGCAGTGCGCCCCTCCCCACATGCCGGGCCCCAAATTTATTTCTGAATTTTTGCAATATCCGCTAAAATACAACGGCAAATTTAATTGTTTCCCTGCGTGCTGTGAGCTCTTCCAGCAAATGAATGCAACTAAATCCGGGAGTGGTGGCAACCTGATTTCTAGCCAGTTGCTGAGAAGCACAGGTAAAACAACGTAGGGCTTCCCATTGTTATTAGTGTGGGAGGCCTGTCTGGCGGGACTCGGCCCTTTGGAATCTAATGCTATGTCCCGGTAGATAGCGTCACCATTGAATTAGAAGACACACATATGTTGAGAATAATATTTCTGGTCATTTGCTGCACGTCTTATTTACAACATGTAATCAAATTCTTTATCCTGACCTTATGGCACCTGGGTTGAGAACCACGATGGGAAGCAAACATTGGTCTGTCACTTTCTGAGTTTGAAACTTTATTTTGCCTTTAGCGTTTTGCTATTGCTTTTTCGTTTTCTTTTGTTTCGTTTTGTTTCTAAGTTCTGGGGTGTATTGCAGGATGTGCAGATTTGTTACTGAGGTAAACAAACGTGTGCCATGGTGGTTTGCTGCACCTGTCAACCCATCACCTAGGTATTAAGCCCAGCGTGCAGTGGCTGTTTTTCTTAACGCTCTGCCTCCCGAAAGGCCCCAGTGTGTGTTGTTCCCCTTCCTGTGTCCATGTGATCCCATTTTTCAGCTCCCATTATAAGTGAGAATGTGGCGTTTGGTTTTCTTTCCCTGGATTAGTTTGCTGAGGATAATGACCTCACATCACCAGTGCTTTTGTTTTTCATTATAAAGAGTAGTATTTTATTGAATAAGATTTGCTCACAGAAAACGAAGCTTAAATCTACAATGAATGCCGGACTCTACAGCAGAAAGCAATTTTCTCACGTTTCCACACACAATGGTTCCTACTAAGTGAAAAAAAAGCCATAAAATGTCATTCACAAATGTACTACTCTGTCTCAAAACATCTCACATAATCATGCACTGTACTAAAGCCATTAGATCAGTTCTTCAGTCAGGTTAAAGAAGTATCCCTCTAATAACTGATTTTTATAATGCTATCAATCTCCACTCCCAATCAGTCTGCCATTGTTAATGGCGTACAGCATTATTGAATACAATGGAATTGATGACGCCCATATCCACGGACAAACCGTGACTTACGATGGTTTGATTTATGATTTTTCAACGTTATGATGGGTTTATTGGAATATTAGATGCGTTTCTGAGTTACACCGAGTTTAGGAGTATGCGACCCTATAGTCCAGAAACAGCTGTATAAAGAAAAACAGGTGTACCTAATTAAAAGATGCCTAGTGACTTGGGATAAATCAATAGATATTCACAACTGATGGAGAGCCGTGAAAGGGAGATAGCGGTAAATAGTTACAATAACACAATTTTCCTGCACCTGTGGAGGATTCCCCAAAAAAACGCAGAATGTGGGATGCACCTAAGGCATATGAAAGAGAGAGGGCAGAAGGAGTAAGAGAGAAATAGGAGGAAGGAAGGAAGGAAGGAAGGAAGGAAGGAAGGAAGGAAGGAAGGAAGGAAGGAAAGAAGGAAAGAAGGACGGAAGGTAGGAGAAAACACCCGGTGTTATGGAATCCCCAAAAAGACTGGTTTCCCCCTGTGGGTAAGCCTACAATGTGGATGAATCTTGAAAATATTGTGCTACGTGTTATGTCAGTCATAAAAGCTCACCTATTGTGCAATGCCGTTTATAGGAATTGTCCACAATATGGAAATCTATGCATATGGGGTTGATCGCACTATGTAGTTGCTACCTAGCGCTGAGGGTCAGGGAGAGGGTTTGAGACAGAATGAGGAGTGACTAATGTCTACAGGGTTTTTCTCTGGTCGGGGGTGATAAGACGTTCTACAATGGGTTGCGAATTAAAAGGGAATGTGCACAACCACAGGTATACTAAAAGCCACTCAATTCATGACTTTTAATGGGGGAATCTTATGTGGCGCACTCTCATCGAGACCACGGCAGACATAGTGAGAGAGAAAAAGGTGAGTAAATATCTGAAACGGAGGCAGAAACAGAGAGAATGAAAAGCCCTGTGAATGGAAGGGAGAGCGAAAAGGGCAAATGGTCCTATTTACAAATGACAGATGTGAAACTGGGGTTCACATCAACAGTGTCACTGCCAGGAAGGAGGGTCATGCTAGCCATGTCACCGGTAGTGTGGCCCGCAGGGACACCGACACGCTGAAGCGTCGTGCCAGCATGGGCTCTGGCAGCCACGTGGGCCAGCAGGAGGGTCCCGCTGCACAGCTGTGGGGTGAGGATAGACTGGGTGGTGATATCGGCCATGACAGGGGCCTCTTCTGCTGGCAAGAGTGTGACAGTAGCAAGTAGAGGGACAGGCCTGTGTGTGAGGACGGAATGCAGGAGGGGCTCTTCTGCGGCTGGGTGTGGGGCCCTCACCGGAACTGTGGAGAAATGGCCAGGTAACTGCATCACGTGGGCTAGTAGATTGGCCAGGGCTTCGAACTGAAGGACAATAACGGGGAGTAGCTGTCAGACCCTGGGAGTGTCTGAGTGTAAGTGGAGATGGGTTTGGGGTCACTGAGGGATGCGTGGGAGCCATCCCTGTATAGGTCCAGGTCATAGGGAGATAGGCTGGTGAGGCCTGTGGGTGTCTAGGGTTGTCCTGGGTGCCTGGGGCTGACTGTGGCAGAAGTCTGGGGAGGGCTGGAGAGAAGCTGGGAGACACAGGAGAGTCCCTGAAGGCAGGGGGTGAAGAGGCGAAAGAAATGGGGGAGGGTTGCAGTAAGGTCCCTGAGTTTGTAGGTGATTCCTGGGTGTGGGAAGCTGACTCCAGGTGAAATCTGGAGATGGCTGGAGAGTAGCTGAGAGAGACAGAAGAGTCCCTGAGGGCTGGGGGTGAGAACATGAGGGAGACTGGGGAGTAAGTCAGTGAAATTCGCGAGTTCGGTGGTGTATCGTGGGCGCCTGGAACTGACTCCAGCTGGAATCTAGAGAAGTTTTGACAGTAGCTGAAAGAGACACAAGAGTCCCTGTGGGCTGAGGGCAAAGACCTGAGAGACACCAGGGAGGACCTCAGTGAAGTCTGTGAGTCTGTAGGTGATTCCGGAGTGTGGGAGGCTGACTCCCGCTGAAATCTGGGCGTGGTGGGAGAGTAGCTGGGACAGACAGGAGAGTCCCAGGGGGCTGGGGGTGAAGACATGAGAGAGACTGGGGAGTAACTCAGTGAAACTGCTGAGTTTGTAGGTGCTGCCTGGGAGCCTGGAACTGACTCCCGCTGAAATCTGGGCATGGTTGGAGAGTAGCTGGGACAAACATGAGAGTCCCTGAGTTCTGGCGGTGAAGACATGAGAGAGACCGGGGAGTAACTCAGTGAAACTGGTGAGTTTGGTGGTGACTGCGGGGTGCCTGGAACGGACTCCAGCTGAAATGTGGGCGTGGTTGGAGAGTAGCTGGGACACACAGGAGAGTCCCTGAGGGCTGGTGAAGACATGAGAGAGACTGGAGAGTAATTGAGTGAAATTGGTGAGTTTGGTGGTGATTCCTGGGTGCCAGGAACTGACTCCCGCTGAAGTGTGGGCGTGGTTGGAGAGTAGCTGGGACACACAGGAGAGTCCCTGAGGGTTGGAGATAAAGACGTGCTAGAGACTGGGGAGTAACTGAGTGAAACTGGTGAGTTTGGTGGTGATTCCGGGGTGCCTGGAACTGACTCCAGCTGAAATGTGGGCGTGGTTGGAGAGTAGCTGGGACAGACGGGAGAGTCCCTGAGGGATGGTGAAGACATGAGAGAGACTGGGGAGTAACGCAGTGAAATTGGTGAGTTTGGTGGTGATTTCTGGGTGCCTGCAACGGACTCCCGCTGAAGTGTGGGCGTGTTTGGAGAGTAGCTGGGACACACAGGCGAGTCCCTGAGGGTTGGAGATAAAGACGTGCTAGAGACTGGGGAGTAACTCAGTGAAAGTGGCGGGCTTGGTGGTGATCCCTGGGTTCCTGGAACTGACCCGCGCTGAAATGTGGGCGTGGTTGGAGAGTAGCTGGGACAGACTGGAGGGTCCGTAAGGGCTGGGGGTGAAGACGTGAGAGAGACTGGCGAGGATCTCACTGAGGTCTGTGAGTTTGTAGGTGTTTCTGGGGTGTGGGATACAGACGCCCGCTGAAATCTGGGCGTAGTTGGAGAGTAACTGGGACAGACAGGAGAGTCATGGGTGGCTGGGGGTGAGCTGCTGGATGATGGCAGTAAGAACATATGGTATATTATTGACGAATGAGGTGACTGTGAAGAATCTCCAGAGGAGGACACGGGAGAACACGATGACATGAGTGACTGTCCTGCTTGGTTAGGAAAGGGAAACTTAAAGTTGTGGAATTCTGCTGATGATGGATGTGAGAGTGGTGAAGCCCTGTGGGATGATGTAGAGTACTTCCACATCCCTGGTGAGGAGCTGCCCCTTGGGTCTGAGTTTCTGGGAGGGGAGAGGGAGAAGCTGGGTGAGGCAGGCATGAATCTTGAGGAGTCAGGGCTGGGGGACCGCTCATATTCTCCCGAGACCTGTGAGTGTCTGGGGGACTCCTGGGTGCATGGGGCTGACTCCCGCAGGAAACTGGGGATGGTTGGAGAGTAACTGGGAGCCACAGGAGAGTCCCTGAGGCCTGGGGGTGAAGAGATGAAAGACACAGGGGTGGAGCACTGTGAGGCTCGTGAGTTTGTTGGTGATTCCTGGGTGTGGGGGGCTGACTCCAGCTGAAATCTGGGGTTGTTTGGAGAGTAGCTGGGAGACACAGGAGAGCCCCCGAGAGCTGGGGGTGAGCTGATGGGTGATGGCAGTAAGAACATGTGGTATATTATTGATGAACGTGGGGACTCTGAGGAATCCTCAGAGGAGGACACGGGAGAGCCCAATGGCTTCATTGATTGCCCATCACGGTGAGGACAGGGAAATGGGAGCTTGTGGGATTCTGGTGATGACAGAGGTGAGTGTTGTGAAGCCCTAGGGGATGGTGAATGGTAGCTCCGGATCCCTGGTGAGGAGCTTCCCCTTAAGCCTGAGTTTCTGAGAGGGGAGAGGGAGAAGCTGGGTGAGGCTCGCATGGACCTTGGGGAGTCCGGGCTGGGGGACCGTTCATAAGAAGAGCCAGACAAGACCCTACTGTTCTTAGGTGCAGACATGATTAGGAAACCTGCAGCTCCCAGGGGCCCCTACTAATTTTCTAACTCGCAGAAGGAAGGAGTGTGTGTGTGTGTGTGTGTGTGTGCGTGTGTGTGTGTGTGAGTGTGTGTGTGTGTTTGTGTGTGTGCGGTGTGAGGTATGTGCCCCTTAAGAAAATGGAAATCAACCAACCAATGAGACAGACAGACAGACAGACAGACAGAGATTCACTTGCCCAAGTGTTCTGTCCTGTCCTCTGAATCCGCTTCCAAGTCGCAAGACGCTGTGAGCTCCAAGTCCACGCAGAGTCCGCCAAACGCTCCGGCCGCTGATCCGCTCCGCGAAGATCTGAGTACAGGCCAGCCAGGGCGGGTTTAAATAGCCTCGGGCGCAGCCTAGCAGCCGAAAGGGCGGAGCTTCACTCCTCCTTTCCATCAGTCACCCCCAACTTTCCCAGGCTACAGCTCGTAGGAAACTGTTCTCCTGCTTTGATTTCATGCGCCACCTTTGGGACAATCTAAGAACTTACAAGTTTTCTTGGCCAGATAGCTTAGGAATTGTATGCACTGAAACACGGAAAACCAACCAGTGGTTCTGTGGTTCCCACGTTGTGGTTTTGACACCAGCAGCATCCTTGCAACAATCAAACCCCAGAGATCCACAGATCTGCGTGGTAACAAGAGCACCCCCTGACCCTGATGCATGGCAGTTTAAGAAGTCTTTCCGTGTAAGCGAAAAGACTTGGAAGAAAAGGTGGGGATATGCGTTGTAGAAACATTCTTTTGCTCTGGAACCACGTAGAGACTTGGGAGCCAGTTGGGTGGAGCATTCGTTGGATGAGGGTGCTCGGGTTAGGAATATCAAGGTGTGGCTCCAGGTAATCCAATCATCTAATTAAGATTCCAGTTGTGCTTATCTGTTTTAAAATTCCGTTTGTGTAAATTCTTTCAGTCAGAATGAGAATGGCAAAGCCTCAACCCCAATTTGCAGGGAGGGCTGAGAGCCTCAGGTGGAGTTGATCACCAATAGCCTATGGTTTAACCCATCATGCCTATAGAATGAGGTCTCCATAAAAACCCAAAAGGACTGGGTACAGAGAGCTTCTGGATAACACTTCCTGGAAGGCAGTGCGCCCCTCCCCACATGCCGGGCCCCAAATTTATTTCTGAATTTTTGCAATATCCGCTAAAATACTACAGCAAATGTAATTGTTTCCCTGCGTGCTGTGAGCTCTTCCAGCAAATGAATGCAACTAAATCCGGGAGTGGTGGCAACCTGATTTCTAGCCAGTTGCTGAGAAGCACAGGTAAAACAACGTAGGGCTTCCCATTGTTATTAGTGTGGGAGGCCTGTCTGGTGGGACTCGGCCCTTTGGAATCTAATGCTATGTCCCGGTAGATAGCGTCACCATTCAATTAGAAGACACACATATGTTGAGAATAATATTTCTGGTCATTTGCTGCACGTCTTATTTACAATATGTAATCAAATTCTTTATCCTGACCTTATGGCACCTGGGTTGAGAACCATGATGGGAAGCAAACATTGGTCTGTCACTTTCTGAGTTTGAAACTTTATTTTGCCTTTAGCGTTTTGCTATTGCTTTTTCGTTTTCTTTTGTTTCCTTTTGTTTCTAAGTTCTGGGGTGTATGTGCAGGATGTGCAGATTTGTTACTGAGGTAAACAAACGTGTGCCATGGTGGTTTGCTGCACCTGTCAACCCATCACCTAGGTATTAAGCCCAGCGTGCAGTGGCTGTTTTTCTTAACGCTCTGCCTCCCGAAAGGCCCCAGTGTGTGTTGTTCCCCTTCCTGTGTCCATGTGATCCCATTTTTCAGCTCCCATTATAAGTGAGAATGTGGCGTTTGGTTTTCTTTCCCTGGATTAGTTTGCTGAGGATAATGACCTCACATCACCAGTGCTTTTGTTTTTCATTATAAAGAGTAGTATTTTATTGAATAAGATTTGCTCACAGAAAACGAAGCTTAAATCTACAATGAATGCCGGACTCTACAGCAGAAAGCAATTTTCTCACGTTTCCACACACAATGGTTCCTACTAAGTGAAAAAAAGCCATAAAATGTCATTCACAAATGTACTACTCTGTCTCAAAACATCTCACATAATCATGCACTGTACTAAAGCCATTAGATCAGTTCTTCAGTCAGGTTAAAGAAGTATCCCTCTAATAACTGATTTTTATAATGCTATCAATCTCCACTCCCAATCAGTCTGCCATTGTTAATGGCGTACAGCATTATTGAATACAATGGAATTGATGACGCCCATATCCACGGACAAACCGTGACTTACGATGGTTTGATTTATGATTTTTCAACGTTATGATGGGTTTATTGGAATATTAGATGCGTTTCTGAGTTACACCGAGTTTAGGAGTATGCGACCCTATAGTCCAGAAACAGCTGTATAAAGAAAAACAGGTGTACCTAATTAAAATATGCCTAGTGACTTGGGATAAATCAATAGATGTTCACAACTGATGGAGAGCCGTGAAAGGGAGATAGCGGTAAATAGTTACAATACCACAATTTTCCTGCACCTGTGGAGGATTCCCCAAAAAAACGCAGAATGTGGGATGCACCTAAGGCATATGAAAGAGAGAGGGCAGAAGGAGTAAGAGAGAAATAGGAGGAAGGAAGGAAGGAAGGAAGGAAGGAAGGAAGGAAGGAAGGAAGGAAGGAAAGAAGGAAAGAAGGACGGAAGGTAGGAGAAAACACCCGGTGTTATGGAATCCCCAAAAAGACTGGTTTCCCCCTGTGGGTAAGCCTACAATGTGGATGAATCTTGAAAATATTGTGCTACGTGTTATGTCAGTCATAAAAGCTCACCTATTGTGCAATGCCATTTATAGGAATTGTCCACAATATGGAAATCTATTCATATGGGGTTGATCGCACTATGTAGTTGCTACCTAGGGTTGAGGGTCAGGGAGAGGATTTGAGACAGAATGAGGAGTGACTAATGTCTACAGGGTTTTTCTCTGGTCGGGGGTGATAAGACGTTCTACAATGGGTTGCGAATTAAAAGGGAATGTGCACAACCACAGGTATACTAAAAGCCACTCAATTCATGACTTTTAATGGGGGAATCTTATGTGGCGCACTCTCATCGAGACCACGGCCGACATAGTAAGAGAGAAAAAGGTGAGTAAATATCTGAAACGGAGGCAGAAACAGAGAGAATGAAAAGCCCTGTGAATGGAAGGGAGAGCGAAAAGGGCAAATGGTCCTATTTACAAAGGACAGATGTGAAACTGGGGTTCACATCAACAGTGTCACTGCCAGGAAGGAGGGTCATGCTAGCCATGTCACCGGTAGTGTGGCCCGCAGGGACGCCGACATGCTGGAGCGTCGTGCCAGCATGGGCTCTGGCAGCCACGTGGGCCAGCAGGAGGGTCCCGCTGCACAGCTGTGGGGTGAGGATAGACTGGGTGGTGATATCGGCCATGACAGGGGCCTCTTCTGCTGGCAAGAGTGTGACAGTAGCAAGTAGAGGGACAGGCCTGTGTGTGAGGACGGAATGCAGGAGGGGCTCTTCTGTAGCTGGGTGTGGGGCCCTCACCGGAACTGTGGAGAAATGGCCAGGTAACTGCGTCACGTGGGCTAGTAGATTGGCCAGGGCTTCGAACTGAAGGACAATAACGGGGAGTAGCTGTCAGGCCCTGGGAGTGTCTGAGTGTAAGTGGAGATGGGTTTGGGGTCACTGAGGGATGCGTGGGAGCCATCCCTGTATAGGTCCAGGTCATAGGGAGATAGGCTGGTGAGGCCTGTGGGTGTCTAGGGTTGTCCTGGGTGCCTGGGGCTGACTGTGGCAGAAGTCTGGGGAGGGCTGGAGAGAAGCTGGGAGACACAGGAGAGTCCCTGAAGGCAGGGGGTGAAGAGGCAAAAGAAATGGGGGAGGGTTGCAGTAAGGTCCCTGAGTTTGTAGGTGATTCCTGGGTGTGGGAAGCTGACCCCAGGTGAAATCTGGAGATGGCTGGAGAGTAGCTGAGAGAGACAGAAGAGTCCCTGAGGGCTGGGGGTGAGAACATGAGGGAGACTGGGGAGTAAGTCAGTGAAATTCGCGAGTTCGGTGGTGTATCGTGGGCGCCTGGAACTGACTCCAGCTGGAATCTAGAGAAGTTTTGAGAGTAGCTGAAAGAGACACAAGAGTCCCTGTGGGCTGAGGGCAAAGACCTGAGAGAGACCAGGGAGGACCTCCGTGAAGTCTGTGAGTCTGTAGGTGATTCCAGAGTGTGGGAGGCTGACTCCCGCTGAAATCTGGGCGTGGTGGGAGAGTAGCTGGGACAGACAGGAGAGTCCCAGGGGGCTGGGGGTGAAGACATGAGAGAGACCGGGGAGTAACTCAGTGAAACTGCTGAGTTTGTAGGTGATACCTGGGAGCCTGGAACTGACTCCCGCTGAAATCTGGGCATGGTTGGAGAGTAGCTGGGACACACAGGAGAGTCCCTGAGGGCTGGGGGTGAAGACATGAGAGAGACCGGGGAGTAACTCGGTGAAACTGGTGAGTTTGGTGGTGACTCCGGGGTGCCTGGAACTGACTCCAGCTGAAATGTAGGCGTGGTTGGAGAGTAGCTGGGACACACAGGAGAGTCCCTGATGGTTGGAGATAAAGACGTGCTAGAGACTGGGGAGTAACTGAGTGAAACTGGTGAGTTTGGTGGTGGTTCCGGGGTGCCTGGAACTGACTCCAGCTGAAATGTGGGCGTGGTTGGAGAGTAGCTGGGACAGGTAGGAGAGTCCGTGAGGGCTGGTGAAGACATGAGAGAGACTGGAGGGTAATTGAGTGAAATTGGTGGGTATGCTGGTGATTCCTGGGGGCCTGGAACTGACTCCCGCTGAAGTGTGGGCGTGGTGGGAGAGTAGCTGGGACACACAGGCGAGTCCCTGAGGGTTGGAGATAAAGACGTGCTAGAGACTGGGGAGTAACTGAGTGAAACTGGTGAGTTTGGTGGTGATTCCGGGGTGCCTGGAACTGACTCTAGCTGAAATGTGGGCGTGGTTGGAGAGGAGCTGGGACAGACGGGAGAGTCCCTGAGGGATGGTGAAGACATGAGAGAGACTGGGGAGTAACGCAGTGGAATTGGTGAGTTTGGTGGTGATTTCTGTGTCCCTTCAACGGACTCCCACTGAAGTGTGGGCGTGTTTGGAGAGGAGCTGGGACAGACAGGCGAGTCCCTGAGGGTTGGAGATAAAGATGTGCTAGAGACTGGGGAGTAACTCAGTGAATGCGGCGGGCTTGGTGGTGATCCCTGGGTTCCTGGAACTGACCCGCGCTGAAATGTGGGCGTGGTTGGAGAGTAGCTGGGACAGACTGGAGGGTCCGTAAGGGCTGGGGGTGAAGACGTGAGAGAGACTGGCGAGGATCTCACTGAGGTCTGTGAGTTTGTAGGTGTTTCTGGGGTGTGGGGTACAGACTCCCGCTGAAATCTGGGCGTAGTTGGAGAGTAGCTGGGACAGACAGGAGAGTCACGGGTGGCCGGGGGTGAGCTGCTGGATGATGGCAGTAAGAACATATGGTATATTATTGATGAATGAGGTGACTGTGAAGAATCTCCAAAGGAGGACACGGGAGAACACGATGACATGATTGACTGTCCTGCTTGGTTAGGAAAGGGAAACTTAAAGTTGTGGAATTCTGCTGATGATGGATGTGAGAGTGGTGAAACCCTGTGGGATGATGTAGAGTACTTCCACATCCCTGGTGAGGAGCTGCCCCTTGGGTCTGAGTTTCTGGGAGGGGAGAGGGAGAAGCTGGGTGAGGCAGGCATGAATGTTGAGGAGTCAGGGCTGGGGGACCGCTCATATTCTCCCGAGACCTGTGAGTGTCTGGGGGACTCCTGGGTGCATGGGGCTGACTCCCGCAGGAACCTGGGGATGGCTGGAGAGTAACTGGGAGCCACAGGAGAGTCCCTGAGGCCTGGGGGTGAAGAGATGAAAGACACAGGGGTGGAGCACTGTGAGGCTCATGAGTTTGTTGGTGATTCCTGGGTGTGGGTGTCTGACTCCAGTTGAAATCTGGGGTTGTTTGGAGAGTAGCTGGGAGACACAGGAGACCCCCCGAGAGCTGCGGGTGAGCTGCTGGGTGATGGCAGTAAGAACATGTGATATATTATTGATGAACGTGGGGACTCTGAGGAATCCTCAGAGGAGGACACAGGAGAGCCCAATGGCTTCATTGATTGCCCATCAAGGTGAGGACAGGGAAATGGGAGCTGGTGGGATTCTGGTGATGACAGAGGTGAGTGTGGTGAAGCCCTAGGGGATGGTGAATGGTAGCTCCGGATCCCTGGTTAGGAGCTTCCCCTTAAACCTGAGATTCTGAGAGGGGAGAGGGAGAAGCTGGGTGAGGCTCGCATGGACCTTGGGGAGTCCGGGCTGGGGGACCGTTCATAAGAAGAGCCAGACAAGACCCTACTGTTCTTAGGTGCAGACATGATTAGGAAACCTGCAGCTCCCAGGGGCCCCTACTAATTTTCTAACTCGCAGAAAGAAGGAGTGTGTGTGTGTGTGTGTGTGGGTGTGTGTGTGTGCATGTGTGAGTGTGTATGTGTTTGTGTGTGTGCGGTGTGAGGTATGTGTCCCTTAAGAAAATGGAAATCAACCAACCAATGAGAAACAAAGACAGACAGACAGACAGACAGACAGACAGAGATTCACTTGCCCAAGTGTTCTGTCCTGTCCTCTGAATCCGCTTCCAAGTCGCAAGACGCTGTGAGCTCCAAGTCCACGCAGAGTCCGCCAAACGCTCCGGCCGCTGATCCGCTCCGCGAAGATCTGAGTACAGGCCAGCCAGGGCGGGTTTAAATAGCCTCGGGCGCTGCCTAGCGGCGGAAAGGGCGGAGCTTCACTCCTCCTTTCCATCAGTCAGCCCCAACTTTCCCAGGCTACACCTCGTAGGAAACTGTTCTCCTGCTTTGATTTCATGCACCACCTTTGGGACAATCTAAGAATTTACAAGTTTTCTTCGCCAGATATCTTAGGAATTGTATGCACTGAGACACTGAAAACCAACTACTGATTCTGTGGTTCCCACGTTGTGGTTTTGACACCAGCAGCATCCTTGCAACAATCAAACCCCTGAGATCCACAGATCTGCGTTGTAACAAGACCTCCCCCTGACCCTGATGCGCGGCAGTTTAAGAAGTCTTTCCCTGTAAGCGAAAAGACTTGGAAGAAAAGGTGGAGATACGCGTTGTAGAAACATTCTTTTGCTCTGGAACCACGTAGAGACTTGGGAGCCAGTTGGGTGGAGCATTCGTTGGATGAGGGTGCTCGGATTAGGAATATCAAGGTGTGGCTCCATATAATCCAATCATCAAAGTAAGATTCCAGTTATGCTCATCTGTTTTAAAATTCCGTTTGTGTAAATTCTTTCAGTCAGACTGAGAATGGCAAAGCCTCAGCCCCAATTTCCAGGGAGGTTCGAGAGCCTCAGGTGGATTTGATCACCAATAGCCTACGGTTTAACCCATCATGCATGTAGAATGAGGTCTCCATAAAAACCCAAAAGGACTGGGTTCAGAGAGCTTCTGGATAACACTTCCTGGAAGGTAGTGTGCCCCTTCCCACATGCCGTGCCCCAAATTCACTTCTGAACTTTTTGCAATATCCGCTAAAATACAACGCCAAATGTAACTGTTTCCCTGCGTGCTGTGAGCTCTTCCAGCAAATGAATGCAACTAAATCTGGGAGTGCTGGCAACCTGATTTCTAGCCAGTTGCTGAGAAGCACAGGTAAAGCAACGTAGGGCTTCCCATTGTTATTAGTGTGGGAGGCCTGTCTGGCGGGACTCGGCCCTTTGGAATCTAATGCTATGTCACGGTAGATAGCGTCACCATTCAATTAGAAGACTCACCTATGCTGAGAATAATATTTCTGGTCATTTGCTGCACGTCTTATTTACAATATGTAATCAAATTCTTTATCCTGACCTTATGGCACCTGGGTTGAGAACCATGATGTGAAGCAAACATTGGTCTGTCACTTTCTGAGTTTGAAACTTTATTTTGCCTTTGGCGTTTTGCTATTGCTTTTTCGTTTTCTTTTGTTTCCTTTTGTTTCTAAGTTCTGGGGTATATGTGCAGGATGTGCAGATTTGTCACTAAGGTAAACAAACGTGTGCCATGGTGATTTGCTGCACCTGTCCACCCATCACCTAGGTATTAAGCCCAGCGTGCAGTGGCTGTTTTTCTTAACGCTCTGCCTCCCGAAAGGCCCCAGTGTGTGTTGTTCCCCTTCCTGTGTCCATGTGATCCCATTTTTCAGCTCCCATTATAAGTGAGAATGTGTCGTATGGTTTTCTTTCCCTGGATTATTTTGCTGAGGATAATGACCTCACATCACCAGTGTTTTTGTTTTTTATTATAAGGAGTAGTATTTTATTGAATAAGATTTGCTCACAGACAACTAAGCTTAAATCTACAATGAATGCCGGACTCTACAGCAGAAAGCAGTTTTCTCACTTTTCCACACACAATGCTTCCTACTAAGTGAAAAAAAGCCATAAAATTTCATTCACAAATGTACTACTCTCTCTCAAAATATCTCACATAATCATGCACTGTACTAAAGCCATTAGATCAGTTCTTCAGTCAGGTTAAAGAAGTATCCCTCTAATAACTGATTTTTATAATGCTATCTATCTCCACTCTCAATCAGTCTGCCATTTTTAATGGCGTACAGCATTATTGAATACAATGGAATGGATGACGCCCATATCCACAGACAAACCATGACTTAGGATGGTTTGATTTATGAATTTTCAACGTTATGATGGGTTTATTGGAATATTAGATGCGTTTCTGAGTTACACTGGGTTTAGGAGTATGCGACCCTATACTCCAGAGACAGCTGTATAAAGAGAAACAGGTGTACCAAATTAAAATATGCTTAGTGACTTGGGATAAACCAATAGATGTTCACAACTGATGGGGAGCCGTGAAAGAGAGATAGCGGTAAATAGTTATCATAACACAATTTTCCTGCACCTGTCGAGGATTTCCCCAAAAAAACGCAGAATGTGGGATGCACCTAAGGCATATGAAAGAGAGAGGGCAGAAGGAGTAAGAGAGAAATAGGAGGAAGGAAGGAAGGAAGGAAGGAAGGAAGGAAGGAAGGAAGGAAAGAAAGAAGGAAGGAAGGAAGGAAGGAAGGAAGGAAGGAAGGAAGGAAGGAAGGAAGGAAGGAAGGATAATCTGTGATTACCAGCCCGTGTGAAGCCAACAAATGCCCTGAGTTAGAATGCAAACTTTCACCAAAGCTTGCAGGAGCTCGTAGGAGGTGAACTCAAGGTAGTTAACCCGGTCATCTCATGGTAATTAGAAACTCTGATTGGCCGGTTTAGACTTCCTGATCGAGAACCTAAGTAAGCTGATTAAGGTGTCGCCATTCTTTCACAGGGGTTCTGGGTGAAAAGATTGGGATTGATTCTTTGCGGTGCTTAGTAAAAGTATTTTGACTTAAGGAACGTAGCAGTTGTTAGCATTTATGTATGAAATCCAAGAGTTCCTTCAAATAAACAGCAGGTTTCTTTGAGATGTGCTCCGCTTGTGTCACCCAGGCTGGAGTGCGGTGGAATGAGGAAGGGTCACTGCAGCCTCCGCTTGCCCAATTCAGGCGATCCTGCCACCTCAGCCCTCTAAGAAGCTGGGACCACAGGGGCCGTGCCACCACGCCGGGCCCATTTCGGTATCTTTTGTGGAGACGGGGTTTCTCCGTTTGTCCCAGCCTGTTCTCCACCTCCTGGGCTGAAGCGATCTGCTTTCCTCGGCCTCCCAGAGGAGGATGGCTGACGATTACAGGATCATGCCCGGCCTTTTCTCTAAACGAAAACACCAAGGACAACAAAACATTTTGCATAGTCGGAGTTATCAGTGTCAACTGATGGATTGAGAGTTTGTGTGTAAGAAGTCCTTCCTTATGTACTCGATGATTTCAAAAGAAAGGAAAAATGACAAAAGGGAATCTCACATCTTGTACCTGATTTATGATTGCAACTAGGGCGTTATTTAAAAGACCATCAGTGAACCACCAAAGTAGAATTGATCTGAATGCGTTCATAATATCTTGTGAATTCTGAGGTGTCCCCCAAGCAGGGAGGCAGTGGCTGGGTGTGGGAGGCAGAAATCACAGGGCCAGCACTTGACGCCTGCAGGATTCGGAGGCTCAACTTTGCTCCAAGCCAAAGGTTCTGGTGTCCATCGGAAGTTTCGTTCCCCAACCCGCACTGACTTTGCATTGGCCCTCCTCCCCCCAGATTTTATCCGTAAGGCAAGTCCTGAGATTATCGTCGGGAGAATCTTCCCTTGTAGTCTCGAATTGCCTTGGCCATCAGCGGGGCCACTTTCTTGACAGCCTGTTTTCGGGTTTTGTCCGCGGGCGCCGCATGCTCGTTGCTGCTGCCGCCGCTAATGCTGCTGCCGCCGCCGCCGCCGCCGTCCCCGAGGACGGGGGGAGTCTGGCTGCTTCCTGCAGGCTTGGGGGCTGGCTCGATCTCTCCATCTCCGGGGTCAGCGGCTCCTGCAGACTTCTCTTGCCTCCTGGAAGCATCATAAGGCGTCTTGGCCACAGAGTTGAAACAGAACATCTTTGTCTGTCGGCCGCTGGGTTTGTTTTCACGTGCGGATCGGATTTTCGTGGTCACTACTCGCAGCCGCTGCTCTCGGGCGTCCCGAAGCCGCAGGTAGAGCTCCCGCCAAGACTCGTGCTCCTGTGGCTTTTCTTCCTTGAAGTCCTGGAGACAATGAATCCTCCATAATTCATCTGTGTCTCGAGAGAGTGCGGGATTGTCTTTCTCTGTGCGGTACAGCTGATCGGGCGTCCACCCTTCCAGAACGGGTTCAAGAACCGAGTAGGGGACCCCTTCCACTTCACCGAGGGGAAGCCCTAAGGGATGGTGAATGGTAGCTTCGGATCCCTGGTGAGGAACTTCCCCTTAAGCCTGAGTTTCTGACAGGGGAGAGGGAGAAGCTGGGTGAGGCTCGCATGGACCTTGGGGAGTCCGGGCTGGGGGACCGTTCATAAGAAGAGCCAGAAAAGACCCTACTGTTCTTAGGTGCAGACATGACTAGGAAACCTGCAGCTCCCAGGGGCCCCTACTAATTTTCTAACTCGCAGAAGGAAGGAGTGTGTGTGTGAGTGTGTGTGTGTGTGTGTGTGTGAGTGTGTGTGTGTGTGTTTGTGTGTGTGAGGTGTGAGGCATGTGCCCCTTAAGAAAATGGAAATCCACCAAACAATGAGACAGACAGACAGACAGACAGACACACAGACAGACAGAGATTCACTTGCCCAAGTGTTCTGTCCTGTCCTCTGAATCCGCTTCCAAGTCGCAAGACGCTGTGAGCTCCAAGTCCACGCAGAGTCCGCCAAACGCTCCGGCCGCTGATCTGCACCGCGAATATCTGAGTACAGGCCAGCCAGGGTGAGTTTAAATAGCCTCAGCCGCAGTCTAGCAGCGGAAAGGGTGGAGCTTCACTCCTCCTTTCCAGAAGTCACCCCCAACTTTCCCAGGCTACACCTCGTAGGAAACTGTTCTCCTGCTTTAATTTCACGCACCACCTTTGGGACAATCTAAGAACTTACAAGTTTTCTTGGCCAGATATCTTAGGAATTGTATGCACTGAAACACGGAAAACCAACTAGTGGTTCTGTGGTTCCCACGTTGTGGTTTTGACACCAGCAGCATCCTTGCAACAATCAAACCCCGGAGATCCACAGATCTGCGTTGTAACAAGACCTCCCCCTGACCCTGATGCATGGCAGTTTAAGAAGTCTTTCCGTGTAAGCGAAAAGACTTGGAAGAAAAGGTGAAGATATGCGTTGTATACACATTCTTTTGCCCTGGAACCACATAGAGACTTGGGAGCCAGTTGGGTGGAGCATTCGTTGGATGAGGGTGCTCGGGTTAGGAATATCAAGGTGTGGCTCCAGGTAATCCAATCATCTAATTAAGATTCCAGTTGTGCTCATCTGTTTTAAAATTCCGTTTGTGTAAATTCTTTCACTCAGAGTGAGAATGGCAAAGCCTCAACCCCAATTTCCAGGGAGGGTTGAGAGTCTCAGGTGGAGTTGATCACCAATAGCCTATGGTTTAAGCCATCATGCCTGTAGAATGAGGTCTCCATAAAAACCCAAAAGGACTGGGTTCAGAGAGCTTCTGGATAACACTTCCTGGAAGTTAGTGCGCCCCTCCCCACATGCCGGGCCCCAAATTTATTTCTGAACTTTTCGCAATATAAGCTAAAATACAACGGCAAATGTCAGTGTTTCCCTGCGTGCTGTGAGCTCTTCCAGCAAATGAATGCAACTAAATCTCAGAGTGGTGGCAACCTGATTTCTAGCCAGTTGTGAAAAGCACAGGTAAAACAACCTAGGGCTTCACATTGTTATTAGTGTCGGAGGCCTGTCTGGCGGGACACGGCCCTTTGGAATCTAATGCTATGTTCCGGTAGATAGCATCACCATTCAATTAGAAGACACACATATGTTGAGAATAATATTTCTGGTCATTTGCTGCACGTCTTATTTACAATATGTAATCAAATTCTTTATCCTGACCTTATGGCACCTGGGTTGAGAACCATGATGGGAAGCAAACATTGGTCTGTCACTTTCTGAGTTTGAAACTTTATTTTGCCTTTAGCGTTTTGCTATTGCTTTTTCGTTTTCTTTTGTTTCCTTTTGTTTCAAGTTCTGGGGTATATGTGCAGGATGTGCAGATTTGTTACTGAGGTAAACAAACGTGTGCCATGGTGGTTTGCTGCACCTGTCAACCCATCACCTAGGTATTAAGCCCAGCATGCAGTAGCTGTTTTTCTTAACGCTCTGCCTCCCGAAAGGCCGCAATGTGTGTTGTTCCCCTTCCTGTGTCCATGTGATCTCATTTTTCAGCTCCCATTATAAGTGAGAATGTGGCGTTTGGTTTTCTTTCCCTGGATTAGTTTGCTGAGGATAATGACCTCACATCACCGGTGTTTTTGTTTTTTATTGTAAAGAGTAGAATTTTATTGAATAAAATTTGCTCACAGAAAACTAAACTTAAATCTACAATGAATGCCGGACTCTACAGCAGAAAGCAATTTTCTCACGTTTCCACACACAATGGTTCCTACTAAGTGAAAAAAAGCCATAAAATTTCATTCACAAATGTACTACTCTGTCTCAAAACATCTCACATAATCATGCACTGTACTAAAGCCATTAGATCAGTTCTTCAGTCAGGTTAAAGAAGTATCCCTCTAATAACTGATTTTTATAATGCTATCAATCTCCACTCCCAATCAGTCTGCCATTGTTAATGGCGTACAGCATTATTGAATACAATGGAATCGATGACGCCCATATCCACAGACAAACCGTGACTTACGATGGTTTGATTTATGATTTTTCAACGTTATGATGGGTTTATTGGAATATAAGACGCGTTTCTGAGTTACACTGGGTTTATGAGTATGCGACTCTATAGTCCAGAAACAGCTGTATAAAGAAAAACAGGTGTACCCAATTAAAATATGCCTAGTGACTTGGGATAAATCAATAGATGTTCACAACTGATGGAGAGCCGTGAAAGAGAGATAGCGGTAAATAGTTACAATAACACAATTTTCCTGCACCTGTCGAGGATTTCCCCAAAAAAATGCAGAATGTGGGATGCACCTAAGGCATATGAAGGAGAGAGGGCAGAAGGAGTAAGAGAGAAATAGGAGGAAGGAAGGAAGGAAGGAAGGAAGGAAGGAAGGAAGGAAGGAAGGAAGGAAGGAAGGAGGGAAGGAAGGAAGGAAGGAAGGAAGGAAGGAAGGAAGGAAGGAAGGAAAGAAGGAAGGAAGGAAAGAAGTAAGGAAGGAAGGAAAGAAGGAAAGAAGGACAGAAGGAAGGAGAAAACACCCGGTGTTACTGAAACCCCAAAAATACTGGTTTCCCCCTGTGGGCAAGCCTACACTGTGGGTGAATCTTGAAAATATTGTGCTACGTGTTATGTCAGTCATAAAAGCTCACCTATTGTGCAATTCCGTTTATAGGAATTGTCCACAATATGGAAATCTATGCATATGGGGTTGATCGCACTATGTAGTTGCTAGCTAGGGCTGAGGGTCAGGGAGAGGGTTTGAGGCAGAATGAGGAGTGACTAATGTCTACAGGGTTTTTCTGTGGTCGGGGGTGATAAGACGTTCTACAATGGATTGCGAATTAAAATGGAATGTGCACAAACAGAGATATACTAAAAGCCACTCAATTCATGACTTTTAATGGGGGAATCTTATGTGGCGCAGTCTCATCGAGACCACTGCAGACATAGTGAGAGAGAAAAAGGTGAGTAAATATCTGAAACGGAGGCAGAAACAGAGAATGAAAAGCCCTGTGAATGGAAGGGAGAGCGAAAAGGGCAAATGGTCCTATTTACAAATGACAGATGTGAAACTGGGGTTCACATCAACAGTGTCACTGCCAGGAAGGAGGGTCATGCTAGCCATGTCACCGGTAGTGCGGCCCGCAGGGACGCCGACATGCTGGAGCGTCGTGCCAGCATGGGCTCTGGCAGCCACGTGGGCCAGCAGGAGGGTCCCGCTGCACAGCTGTGGGGTGAGGATAGACTGGGTGGTGATATCGGCCATGACAGGGGCCTCTTCTGCTGGCAAGAGTGTGACAGTAGCAAGTGGATGGACAGGCCTGTGTGTGAGGACGGAATGCAGGAGGGGCTCTTCTGCGGCTGGGTGTGGGGCCCTCCCCAGAAATGTGGAGACATGGCCAGGTAGCTGCATCATGTTGGCTAGTAGATTGGCCAGGGCTTCGAACTGAAGGACAATAATGGGGAGTAGCTGTCAGGCCCTGGGAGTGTCTGAGTGTAAGTGGAGATGGGTTTGGGGTCCCTGAGGGAAGCGTGGGAGCCATCCCTGTATAGATACAGGTCATTGGGAGGTAGCCTGGTGAGGCCTGTGAGTGTCCAGGGTTCCCCTGGGTGCCTGGGGCTGACTGTGGCAGAAATCTGGGGAGGGCTGGAGAGAAGCTGGGAGACACAGGAGAGTCCCTGAAGGCAGGGGGCGAAGAGGTGAAAGAAATGGGGGAGGGTTGCAGTAAGGTCCGTGAGTTTGTAGGTGATTCCTGGGTGTGGGAAGCTGACTCCAGGTGAAATCTGGAGATGGCTGGAGAGTAGCTGAGAGAGACAGAAGAGTCCCTGAGGGCTGGGGGTGAGAACATGAGAGAGACTGGGGAGTAAGTCAGTGAAATTCGTGAGTTCGGTGGTGTGTCGTGGGTGCCTGGAACTGAGTCCAGCTGGAAAGCTGGAATCTAGAGAAGTTTTGAGAGTAGCTGAAAGAGACACAAGAGTCCCTGTGGGCTGAGGGCAAAGGCCTGAGAGAGACCAGGGAGGACCTCCGTGAAGTCTGTGAGTCTGTAGGTGATTCCGGAGTGTGGGAGGCTGACTCCGTCTGAAATCTGGGCATGGTGGTAGAGTAGCTGGGACAGACATGAGAGTCCCAGGGCGCTGGGGGTGAAGACATGAGAGAGACTGGGGAGTAACACAGTGAAACTGCTGAGTTTGTATGTAATTCCTGGGTGCCTGGAACGGACTCCTGCTGAAACGTGGGCGTGGTTGGAGAGTAGCAGGGACTCACAGGAGAGTCCCTGAGGGCTGGAGGTGAAGACATGAGACAGACCGCGGAGTAACTCAGTGAAACTGGTGAGTTTGGTGGTGACTCCGGGGTGCAAGGAACTGCTTCGAGCTGAAATCTGGGCGTGTTTGGAGAGTAGCTGGGACAGACGGGAGAGTCCCTGAGGGCTGGTGAAGACATGAGAGAGACTGGAGAGTAATTGAGTGAAATTGGTGAGTTTGGTGTTGATTCCGGGGTGCAAGGAAGTGCTACCAGCTGAAATGTGGGCGTGGTTGGAGAGTAGCTGGGACAGACGGGAGAGTCCCTGAGGGCTGGTGAAGACATGAGAGAGACTGGAGAGTAATTGAGTGAAATTGGTGAGATTTTTGTTGATTCCGGGGTGCAAGGAACTGCTACCAGCTGAAATGTGGGCGTGGTTGGGGAGTAGCTGGGACAGACGGGAGAGTCCCTGAGGGCTGGTGAAGTCATGAGAGAGACTGGGGAGTAACGCAGTGAAATTGTTGAGTTTGGTGGTGATTTCTGGGTGCCTGCAACGGACTCCCGCTGAAATGTGGGCGTGGTTGGAGAGTAGCTGGGACAGACAGGAGAATCCCTGAGGGTTGGAGATAAAGACGTGCTAGAGACTGGGGAGTAACACAGTGAAAGTGGTGAGCTTGGTGGTGATCCCTGGGTTCGTGGATCTGACCCGCGCTGAAATGTGGGCGTGGTTGGAGAGTAGCTGGGAGAGACTGGAGGGTCCGTAAGGGCTGGGGGTGAAGACGTGAGAGAGACTGGCGAGGATCTCACTGAGGTCTGTGAGTGTGTAGGTGTTTCTGGGGTGTGGGATACCGACGCCCGCTGAAATCTGGGCGTAGTTGGAGAGTAGCTGGGACAGACAGGAGAGTCATTGGTGGCTGGGGGTGAGCTGCTGGATGATGGCAGTAAGAACATATGGTATATTATTGATGAATGGGGTGACTGTGAGGAATCTCCCGAGGAGGACACGGGAGAACACAATGACATGAGTGATTGTCCTGCTTGGTTAGGAAAGGGAAATGTAAAGTTGTGGAATTCTGTCGATGACGGATGTGAGAGTGGTGAAGCCCTGCGGGATGATGTAGAGTACTTCCACATCCCTTGTGAGGAGCTGCCCCTTGTGTCTGAGTTCCTGGGAAGGGAGAGGTAGATGCTGGGTGAGGCAGGCATGAATCTTGAGGAGTCAGGGCTGGGGGACCGCTCATATGCTCCCGAAACCTGTGAGTCTCTGGGGGACTCCTGGGTGCATGGGGTTGATTCCCCGCAGGAACCTGGGGATGGCTTGAGAGTAACTGGGAGCCACAGGAGAGTCCCTGAGGCCTGGGGGTGAAGAGATGAAAGACATAGGGGAGGAGCACCGTGAGGCTCGTGAGTTTGTAGGTGACGCCTGTGTGTGGGGGGCTGACTCCAGCTGAAATCTGGGGTTGTTTGGAGAGTAGCTGGGAGACCCAGGAGACTCCCCAAGAGCTGGGGGTGAGCTGCTGGGTGATGGCAGTAGGAACATGTGGTATATTACTGATGAACATGGTGACTGAAGAATCCTCAGAGGAGGACATGGGAGAGCCCAATGGCTTCATTGATTGCCCATCAAGGAGAGGACAGGGAAATGGGAGATTGTGGGATACTGGCGATGACAGACGTGAGTGTGGTGGAGCCCTAGGGGATGGTGAATGGTAGCTCCGGATCCCTGGTGAGGAGCTTCCTCTTAAGTCTGAGTTTCTGAGAGGGAAGAGGGAGAAGCTGGGTGAGGCTAGCGTGGATCTTACGGAGTCCGGGCTGGGGGACCGTTCATAAGAAGAGCCAGACAAGACCCTAGTGTTCTTAGGTGCAGACATGATTAGGAAACCTGCAGCTCCCAGAGACCCCTACTAATTTCCAAACCCGCAGAATGAAGGAGTGTGTGTGTGTGTGTGTGTGCATGTGTGTGTGTGTTTGTGTGTGGGGGGTGTGAGGTATGTGCTCCTTAAGAAAATGGAAATCAACCAACCAATGAGACAGACAGACAGACAGACAGACAGAGATTCACTTGCCCAAGTGTTCTGTCCTGTCCTCTGAATCCGCTTCCAAGTCGCAAGACGCTGTGAGCTCCAAGTCCACGCAGAGTCCGCCAAACGCTCCGGCCGCTGCTCCGCTCTGCGAAGATCTGAGTACAGGCCAGCCAGGGTGGGTTTAAATAGCCTCGGGCGCAACCTCGCAGCGGAAACGGCGGAGCTTCACTCCTCCTTTCCATCAGTCACCCCCAACTTTCCCAGGCTACACCTCGTAGGAAACTGTTCTCCTGCTTTGATTTCATGCGCCACCTTTGGGACAATCTGAGATCTTACAAGTTTTCTTGGCCAAAGGTATGATGAATTAAATGCACGGAAACACTGAAAATCAACTAGGGGTTCTGTGGTTCCCACGTTGTGGTTTTGAAACCAGCAGCATCCTTGTCACCCTCAAACCCCGGAGATCCACAGATCTGTGTGGTAACAAGCCCTCCCCCTGACCCTGATGCATGGCAGTTGAAGAATTACCCGTGTAAGCGAAAAGACTTTGAAGAAGAGGTGGAGATAGGCGTTGTAGAAACATCCTTTTGCTCTGGAACCCCGTAGAGGCTTGGGAGCCAGTTGGGTGGAGCATTCGTTGGATGAGGGTGCTCGGGTTAGGAATATCAAGGTGAGGCTCCAGATAATTCCATCATCTAGTTAAGTTTCCAGATATGCTAATCTGTTTTAAAATTCCGTTTGTGTAAATTCTTTTACTCAGACTGAGAATGGCAAAGCCTCAACCCCAATTTCCAGGGAGGGTTGAGAGCCTCAGGTTGAGTTGATGACCAATAGCCTATGGTTTAACCCATCATGCCTATAGAATGAGGTCTCCATACAAACCCAAAGGGACTGGGTTTAGAGAGCTTCTGGATAACACTTCCTGGAAGGCAGTGCGCCCCTCCCCACATGCCGGGCCCAAAACTTTTCTCTGAAGTTTTTGCCATATCCGCTAAAATACAGAAAATGGGAAATGTCAGTGTTTCCCTGCGTGCTGTGAGCTCTTCCAGCAAATGAATGCAACTAAAACTGGGAGTGGTGGCAACCTGCTTTATAGCCGGTTGCTGAGAAGCACAGGTAAAACAACGTAGGGCTTCCCATTGTTATTAGTGTGGGAGGCCAGTCTGGCGGGACTCGGCCCTTTGGAATCTAATGCTATGTCCCGGTAGATAGCGTCACCGTTGAACTCGAAGCCACACGTATGTTGAGAACAATTTTTCTGGTCATCCGCTGCATGTCTTCTTTACAATACGTAATCAAATTCTTTATCCTGACCTTATGGCACCTGGGTCGAGAACCATGATTTGAACCAAAAATTGGTCTGTCACTTTCTGAGTTTGAAACTTTGTTTTGCCGTTAGCGTTTTGCTATTGCTTTCTCATTTCCTTTGCTTTCCTTTTGCTTCTAAGTTCTGGGATACGTGGGCAGGGTGTGCAGATTTGTTACTAAGGTAAACGTGTGCCATGGTGGTTTGCTGCACCTGTCAACCCATCACCTAGGTATTAAGGTCAGCATGCAGTAGCTGTTTTTCTTAACGCTCTGCCTCCCGAAAGGCCCCAGTGTGTGTTGTTCCCCTTTCTGTGTCCATGTGATCCCATTTTTCGGCTCCCATTATAAGTGAGAATGTGGCGTTTGGCTTTCTGTTCCTGGATTAGTTTGTTGAGGATAATGACTTCACATCACCAGTGTCTTTGTTTTATACTATAAAGAGTAGTATTTTATTGAATAAGATTTACTTCCAGAAAAATAAGCTTTAATCTACCGTGAATGCCAGACTCTACAGCAGAAAGCAATTTTCTCAGTTTTCCACACACAAAGGTTCCTACTAAGTGAAAAAAGCCACAGAATTTCATACACAAATGTACTACTCTGTCTCAAAACATCTCACATAAGCATGCACTGTACTAATACCATTAGATCAGCTCTTCAGTCAGGTTAAAGTATCCTTCTAATAACTGATTTTTATAAGGTTATCCACATCCACGCCCAATCAGTCTGCCATTCTTAATGGTGTACAGCATTATTGAAGACAATGGAATTGATGGAGCCCATATCCACCGACAAACCGTGACTTATGTTGGTTTGATTGATGATTTTTCAACGTTATGATGGGTTTATTGGAATATTAGATGCGTTTCTGAGATACACTGGGTTTATGAGTATGCGACCCTATACTCCAGAAACAGGTGTATAAAGAAAAACAGGTGTACCTAATTAAAATATACTTAGTGACCTGGGATAAACCAATAGATGCTTACAACTGATGGAGAACCATGAAAGAGAGATAGCGGTAAATAATCACAATAACACAATTTTCCAGCACCTGTTGAGGATTCCTCAAAAGGACGCAGGACGTAGGATGCACCTAAGGCATATGACAGAGAGAGGGCAGAAGGAATAAGAGAGAAATAGGAGGGAGGAAGGAAGGAAGGAAGGGAGGAAGGAAGGAAGGAAGGAAGGAAGGAAGGAAGGAAGGAAGGAAAGACGGAAGGAAGGAGAAAACACCCGGAGTTACTGAAACCACAAAATGCGGTTTCCCTCTGTGGGTAAGGCTGCAATGTGGATGAATCTTGAAAATATTGTGCTAAAAGTGATATGTCAGTCATAAAAGCTCACGTATTGTGCAATTCCGTTTAAAGGAAATGTCCACAATATGGAAATCTATGCATATGGGGTTGATCGCTCTATGCAGTTGTTACCTAGGGCTGAGGGTCAGGGAGAGGGTTTGAGACAGAATGAGGAGCGACTAATGTCCACAGGATTTTTCTCTGGTCGGGGGTGGTAAAACCTTCTAAAATGGATTGCGAATTAAAATTGAATGTGCACAAGCACAATTATACTAAAATCCACTCAATTCATGTCTTTTAATGGGGCAATTTTATGTGGCACACTCTTCTGGAGACCACGGCAGACATAGTGAGAGAGAAAAAGCTGAGTAAATCTCTGAAACGGAGGCAGAAACAGAGAGAATGAGAAGCCCTGTGAATGGAAGGGAGAGAGAAAAGGGAAAATGGTCCTATTTACAAATGACAGCTGTGAAACTGGGGTTCACATCAGCAGTGTCACTGCCAGGAAGGAGGGTCATGCTAGCCATGTCACCGGTAGCGTGGCCCGCAGGGACGCCGACATGCTGGAGCGTCGTGCCAGCATGGGCTCTGGCAGCCACGTGGGCCAGCAGGAGGGTCCCGCTGCACAGCTGTGGGGTGAGGATAGACTGGGCGGTGATATCGGCCATTACAGGGGCCTCTTCTGCTGGCAAGAGTGTGACAGTAGCAAGTGGATGGACAGGCCTGTGTGTGAGGACGAAATGCAGGAGGGGCTCTTCTGCGGCTGGGTGTGGGGCCCTCCCCAGAAATGTGGAGACATGGCCAGGTAGCTGCATCATGTTGGCTAGTAGATTGGCCAGGGCTTCGAACTGAAGGACAATAATGGGGAGTAGCTGTCAGGCCCTGGGAGTGTCTGAGTGTAAGTGGAGATGGGTTTGGGGTCCCTGAGGGAAGCGTGGGAGCCATCCCTGTATAGATACAGGTCATTGGGAGGTAGCCTGCTGAGGCCTGTGAGTGTCCAGGGTTCCCCTGGGTGCCTGGGGCTGACTGTGGCAGAAATCTGGGGAAGGCTGGAGAGAAGCTGGGAGACACAGGAGAGTCCCTGAAGGCAGGGGGTGAAGAGGTGAAAGAAATGGGGGAGGGTTGCAGTAAGGTCCGTGAGTTTGTAGGTGATACCTGGGTGTGGGAAGCTGACCCCAGGTGTAATGTGGAGATGGTTGGAGAGTAACTGAGAGAGACAGAAGAGTCCCTGAGGGCTGGGGGTGAGAACATGAGAGAGACTGGGGAGTAAGTCAGTGAAATTCGTGAGTTCGGTGGTGTGTCGTGGGTGCCTGGAACTGAGTCCAGCTGGAAAGCTGCAATCTAGAGAAGTTTTGAGAGTAGCTGAAAGAGACACAAGAGTCCCTGTGGGCTGAGGGCAAAGACCTGAGAGAGACCAGGGAGGACCTCCGTGAAGTCTGTGACTCTGTAGGTGATTCCGGAGTGTGGGAGGCTGACTCCGTCTGAAATCTGGGCGTGGCGGTAGAGTAGCTGGGACAGACATGAGAGTCCCAGGGGGCTGGGGGTGAAGACATGAGAGAGACTGGGGAGTAACACAGTGAAACTGCTGAGTTTGTAGGTGATACCTGGGAGCCTGGAACTGACTCCCGCTGAAATCTGGGCATGGTTGGAGAGTAGCTGGGACACACAGGAGAGTCCCTGAGGGCTGGAGGTGAAGACATGAGAGAGACTGGGGAGTAACGCAGTGAAATTGGTGAGTTTGGTGGTGATTTCTGGGTGCCTGCAACGGACTCCCGCTGAAATGTGGGCGTGGTTGGAGAGTAGCTGGGACAGACAGGAGAATCCCTGAGGGTTGGAGATAAAGACGTGCTAGAGACTGGGGTGTAACACAGTGAAAGTGGCGGGCTTGGTGGTGATCCCTGGGTTCCTAGATCTGACCCGCGCTGAAATGTGGGCGTGGTTGGAGAGTAGCTGGGAGAGACTGGAGGGTCCGTAAGGGCTGGGGGTGAAGACGTGAGAGAGACTGGCGAGGATCTCACTGAGGTCTGTGAGTCTGTAGGTGTTTCTGGGGTGTGGGATACCGACGCCCGCTGAAATCTGGGCGTAGTTGGAGAGTAGCTGGGACAGACAGGAGAGTCATTGGTGGCTGGGGGTGAGCTGCTGGATGATGGCAGTAAGAACATATGGTATATTATTGATGAATGGGGTGACTGTGAGGAATCTCCCGAGGAGGATACGGGAGAACACAATGACATGAGTGATTGTCCTGCTTGGTTAGGAAAGGGAAATGTAAAGTTGTGGAATTCTGTCGATGACGGATGTGAGAGTGGTGAAGCCCTGCGGGATGATGTAGAGTACTTCCACATCCCTTGTGAGGAGCTGCCCCTTGTGTCTGAGTTCCTGGGAGGGGAGAGGTAGATGCTGGGTGAGGCAGGCATGAATCTTGAGGAGTCAGGGCTGGGGGACCGCTCATATTCTCCTGAAACCTGTGAGTCTCTGGGGGACTCCTGGGTGCATGGGGCTGATTCCCGCAGGAACCTGGGGATGGCTTGAGAGTAAATGGGAGCCACAGGAGAGTCCCTGGGGCCTGGGGGTGAAGAGATGAAAGACATAGGGGAGGAGCACCGTTAGGCTCGTGAGTTTGTAGGTGACTCCTGGGTGTGGGGGGCTGACTCCAGCTGAAATCTGGGGTTGTTTGGAGAGTAGCTGGGAGACCCAGGAGACTCCCCGAGAGCTGGGGGTGAGCTGCTGGGTGATGGCAGTAGGAACATGTGGTATATTACTGATGAACGTGGTGACTCTGAAGAATCCTCAGAGGAGGACATGGGAGAGCCCAATGGCTTCATTGATTGCCCATCACAGAGAGGACAGGGACATGGGAGATTGTGCGATACTGGTGAAGACAGAGGTGAGTGTGGTGAAGCCCTAGGGGATGGTGAATGGTAGCTCCGGATCCCTGGTGAGGAGCTTCCTCTTAAGTCTGAGTTTCTGAGAGGGAAGAGGGAGAAGCTGGGTGAGGCTAGCATGGATCTTGGGGAGTCCGGGCTGGGGGACCGTTCATAAGAAGAGCCAGACAAGACCCTAGTGTTCTTAGGTGCAGACATGATTAGGGAACCTGCAGCTCCCAGGGACCCCTACTAAGTTCCTAACCCGCAGAATGAAGGATTGTGTGTGTGTGTGTGTGTGTGTGTACACCAAATTTATATTATATAGTGTACAGAAAATATCAAAATACAAAATAATATACATTTTATACTGCATAGAAGATATCAAAGTACACCAAACATATATTATATACTGTCCAAAATATGAAAGTATACCTAATTATATTATATACTGTACATAAAATATCAAAGTACAACAAACATATATTATATAGTGTACATAAAGTATCAAAGTACTCCAAATATATATTATGCACTGCACATAAAATATCAAAGTACAGCAAATATATATTATATACTGTACATGAAATATCAAAGCACACCATATATAATATATACTGTACATAAAATTTGAAAGTACACCAAACATATATTATACACTGTAAGTAAAATGTCAAACTACACCAAATATATATTATATACTGTACATAAAATATCAAAGTACATCAAATTTATATTATATACTCTACATTTAATATCAAGGAAACCCAATATGTATTATATAATGTACATAAAATATCAAAGTACACCAAGTATACATTATATACTATACATAGTATATCAAAGTATACATAATAGATATTATATACTGTACATAAAATATCAAAATACAACAAATATATATTATATACTGTACTTAAAATATCAAATTACACCAAATATATATTACATACTGTTTGTAAAATATCAAATTTCACCATATATATTTTATATACTGTACATAAAATATCAAATTTCACCAAATATATATTAGTTACTGTTCATTAAATATGAATGTACACCAATATATATTATATACTGTACATAAAATATCAAATTTCACCAAATATATATTATATGCTGTACATAAAATATCAAATACACCAAATATATAGCAGATACTGTACATAAAATATGAAAGTACACCAAATATATATTTTATGCTGTATATAAAATATTAAATTTCCCCAAATATATACTATATACTGTATATAAAATATGAAAGTACGGGTAATATATATTATATACTGTACATAAAATATCATATTTCAACAAATACATATTATATACTGTACATGAAATGTCAAAGTACACCAAATATATATCATATACTGTACATAAAGTATCAAATTTCACCAAATATATTATACTGAACATAAAATATCAAATTTCCCCAAATATATATTATATACTGTACATAAAATATCAAATTTCAACAACTATATATTATATACTGTACATAAAATATGAAAGTACACCAAAAATATATTGTATACTGTATATAAAATATCAAATTTCTCCAAATGTATATTATGTATTGAACATAAAATATCAAATTTCACCAAATATATATTATATACTGTATATAAAATATCTAATTTAACCAAATATATATTATATACTGTACATAAAATATCAAATTTCAACAACTATATATTATATACTGTACATAAAATATGAAAGTACACCATATATATATTAAATACTATACATATAATATGGAAGTACACCAAACTTATATTATATACTGTTCATAAAATATCAAATTTCACCGAATGTATATTATATACGGTATATACAATATCTAATTTCACCAAATATATATTATATACTGTGCATAAAATATCAAACTACACCAAATACATATTATATACTGTATATAAAATATGGAAGTACACCAAATATATATTATATACTGTATATAAAATATGAAATTACACCAAATATATGTTATATACTGTACATAAAATATCAAATTTCACCAAATATATATTATATACTGTACATAAAATATCAAACTACACCAAATACATATTATATACTGTACATAATATATGGAGGTACACCAAATATATATTATATACTGTACATAAAGTATGAAATTACACCAAATATATGTTATATACTGTACATGAAATATCTAATTTCACCAAATATATATTATATACTGAACATAAAATATCAAATTTCACCAAATATATACTATGTACTGTGCCACCGTGTGTCTTGAAAAACAGGCATCTGTCCCCACCTGTACCCACGCAGCCTTGCCTGCTTCCTGCTGGAGTCTTAGCTGATTTTTGTGTTCTGCTGCCACTTTAATATTCAGCTTTTATTTATTTATTTTTTGGAGACAGGGACTCACTCTGTTGCCTAGGCTGGAGTGCAGTGGCACTGCAGCCTCCACCTTCCGGGTTCAAGTGATTCTCCTACTTCAGCCTCCCAAGTAACTGGGACTACTGCAGGCGTACACCACCCAGCCAGGCTACTTTTTGTAGAGACGCGGTTTCGCCATGTTACCAAGGCTGGTCTCAATCTCCTGAGTTCACATGATTTGCCCTCCTTGGCCTCTCAAAGTGCTAGGATTACAGGTGTGAGCCACCACGCCCTGCCAGTCTCCAGCTTTCTGTGTAAAGCTATTTAACGAAGTAGCCCATGTCTTTAAAAAGTGGATACAGTTGATCCTCAGCATGTATTTGTTTCCTGATAACTGATTAGCCTTTTGAAAAAACAGTATACACAAAATGTCGTTTTCGTATTCTGGTCCCTTGTACAGCCTCTCAGACCTTGGAATCATTGCCTCATCCACGTTGATTTTCATGCAGTTCTCACTTATTAATCACAGCAACTGTCATAAACCCAGTTTTTCAAAGATAAAGCATCATCCAAAGGAATTTAGCCTGGGCTAGTGTTGCAGTGAATGACCTTGAGTGAGTAGTTGGTGCTGTGTCTGACAGATGGCAAAAGCATTGCTGTGTTTACCTCAAAATTAAAAATATTCCAAGGCACCCTGTGAGTTCACAGTGGCACCCTGTGAGTTCTCACAGTGGCACCCTGTGAGTTCTCACGGTGGCACCCTGTGAGTTCTCACGGTGGCACCCTGTGAGTTCTCACGGTGGCACCCTGTGAGTTCACGGTGGCACCCTGTGAGTTCACGGTGGCACCCTGGGGTACCTTGGTGTAGTAGTTGGGAACCATGGGTCTGAGGTTCTATTTTTATAAAGGGGTGATTTATATCTTTAATCAAAATGGAGGTAGGGACAGATCTTTCAAGGGAGGTGTGGGTTGTTTATATTTTTAACACAATTGTAGGCTTCTCTTTTGAGAAGGTAGATTTCCGTGTTGTATCTGATCATGGCAGTGTCTCAGAAGGCTGAGTGTCTGCCTTAAGTTTACGTTGTCAATGCAGTTTAGAGGGTAAACATGTCTGTGGACATAGTTGAACTGGGTTTTTGAAGATGTAATTACCAATTTACATCATGGCCAAATTAGAATTATTATTTTTAATTGGAATTATTATTTTTAAAAAACATTTTACTTTTTGAGACGGGTCACCCAGGCTGGAGTGCATTGATGCAGTCATGGCTCATTACAGCCTCGACTTCCCAAGCCCAAGTGAACCTCCCACCTCAGCCTCCCTAGTAGCTGGGGCTACAGGTGTGGGCCACCACTCCCAGGTAATTTTTAAATTTTTGATAGAGACAGGGTCTTGCTCTTTTGCTCAGGTTGGTTTCCACCCTGGCCTCAAGCAATTTTCCCACCTTGGCCCCGCAAAAGACTGGGATTATAGGTGTGAGCCACTGCACCTGGCCCCAGATTGAAATCAGTAGGCCCCTGAGTAATGGGTGTCAGATGAGCCTTCATGAACTTGGAGGAAGGGGGTGGGGGGGGTGAGCCCCTAATTTAATCAGCAACTTCAAAAAGACACATCCCATCAGCATTGCTAAGAAAAAAATGTCTGTATTGGTGGAAGATGGGGAACTGTTGTTGCAGGTTTGCGGTGTTCTTGGTATCTTGCATGTTTCATTAATTGTTTTTCTGTATTTGTGGGAAAGGTGGTAATAATTAGCTAACAGTATGGCGTGGTCCTGTGGCCAGCACTGGGAATGCAGCAGTTTCCTTGGTCCTTGTAGTAGCCCTGTGAGGCACTTGCTTTATGTAGGAGAGGATACAGGCCTAGAGAGGGGAGCACGCCCTGCCTGAGTTTGCTGGGAAACGGCAAGGCTGGGATTCAACCTATGAAGTTTGCTCGGAGCCCCATGGCTCTTAACTGGGTGATGGACTTAAGATTTTTTTTTTTTTTTTTGAGACAGAGTCTCGCTCTGTCGCCCAGGCTGGAGTGCAGTGGCGCAATCTTGGCTCACTGCAAGCTCCGCCTCCCGGGTTCCCGCCATTCTCCTGCCTCAGCCTCCCGAGTAGCTGGGACTACAGGCGCCCGCCACCACACCCGGCTAATTTTTTGTATTTTTAGTAGAGATGGCTTTCACCGTGTTAGCCAGGATGGTCTTGATCTCCTGACCTGGTGATCCACCCACCTCGGCCTCCCAAAGTGCTGGGATTACAGGTGTGAGCCATCGCGCCCGGCGAACTTAAGATCTTTAAGACCAAACTGCATGCAGGTTGTTTGCCTAGGAGGTTGAGCATTTAAAAATTTGTTTTGACCTCATTTTTTTCTTCAAATTAACACCTTCATTAGCCTTCCCTTCCATTTGAAGGATTTCTAGATTAGTGGTTGGCCTTGTGAAATAGAGAAGCTTTCCAAAGAGGGGAAGAAGAGGGGCTAGCCTTTGCCATCTTGGATGAGTGGTGGTTTTTATACAGTTGTTATACAGAAAGCACATGTAAATGTCAGGTGTAATCCCAACACCTAGGGATGATGCTTTTTGTTGGATATCCTTCCAGTCTTTTTTCCAGCATATATATTTATCTACTGGAAGGAAAGCAGATGAATAAACACAGAATTTTGTGCAGCAGATGAAAGGAGTCAGACCCTTTTTATTCCCCCTAAGTTCTGTCTCAGGCTCTAAAGTTCCTTCTTATTTATTTATTTATTTATTTATTTTGAGACGAAGTCTCTGTCTGTCGCCAGGCTGGAGTGCAGTGGTGCGATCTCGGCTGACTGCAACCTCCACCTCCTGGGTTCAAGCAATTCTCCTGCCTTAGCCTCCCGAGTGGCTGGGATTACAGGCATGCGCCACCACGCCTGGCTAAAATTTTTTGTATTTTTAGTAGAGACGGAGTTTCACAATGTTGGCCAGGGTGGTCTCGAACTCCTGACCTTGTGATCCGCCTACCTTGGTCTCCCAAAGTGCTGGGATTACAGGCATGAACCACCGCAACCAGCCTAAAAACCCTTCTTTAAAGCATACCATGAGGTGACAAAAGTAACCTGTAGAGCAGTGTATGAAGTATGGCCTCGTTCGTGTCACTGCTAAGACATTCTTATAAAATGTGACTGTAGATTACTGCGGTCAGGCAGACCCAGTGATTGACACTAAGGCCACCCTGGTGGTTGTCGCAGGGATGAGGGAGAGGAGATGAGATGATTTACAATAGTCAGTTGTGGGATTTACCATTAATTACTATGGTGTGTATTTAAAATTTTTCTCAAAATGGTATATATATGTATTTTTTTAAAGACAACTCCATGATGTGGAGGTTGAGAAGGGCAGAGGAGACGGGGCAATCAGAGAGGCTTCCGTGGCGTGGCTGGAGCTCTGCCGGGAACCCTGCCTGGGTCGGTTGGAGGAGAGGCCAACAGGTGCTTGCTGGAGGGCCTTGCAGGGGCCTGACTTTCCTGCCTGGACCCTGGCATGTCGTTGGTGTTGAGTCAGTGTGCAGTTTAATTAGACAAATGGCATTAGGGAACGCAGCAGCTGAGTTTGAGTGGCGAAGATGATTTATTTCACTGCTTAGAAGAAAGTTGCCTTTGGTTGAAATGGCACTTAACACCTTCCCGTATTCACTGGCACATAACACATTATTTTAACTCCCTAAAAGTATGCAGCAGTTACCGGTCGAGGGGTGTTGGCCTCAAGGGTAAATGGCCTGCCGCTCTGTGCAGCGGGGGCTTGGTGTCCTGCCACTGTGCCTCCATCCTGTTGAGGCTGTATTGGGAAGAAATGCTTTTCCCTATAAAGCTTATAAACAATGTTCCACACACACATGATGAAACATTAAACTTTTTAGAAGTGTTCTTATGTAGTTGGCGTGTTTCTCATGTCCACCTGCACACCACTTTTGCGTGCTAGCCTGTCTGACATTTTGGAAACGCATCCCCAGGAATTTCATTGTGCATATCCCTCAATTCAGCACATACTAGAAGTGGGAATACAGCCTGTATCTAAAGAGGAGTATTGTTATTTCTATGGGTTTCAAATAATTTTTGCCACCTAATTGCCGCTGGGGTGATTTGTTTTGTGTGGACCTCTGAGTATGTGTGAGTCGAGGCTCTGGGTGAGCCGTTCCTGTTACAGAGTCTTGTGAACTCAAATTCGATAACCATGTCTTTAAATAGAACTGTAATTAAGAAGGAAGAGAAGATTGAGAAGAAGGAGGAAGAAAAGCCTGAAGACATTAAGAAGGAAGAAAAAGACCAGGATGAGCTGAAACCCGGACCTACAAATCGGTCTAGAGTCACCAAATCAGGTGAGGAGAGCCTTTTAAGAGCTGTGGAAGGGGAAGGCCTGGCACGGGTGGGGAGTGGGGGTTCCGAGGGAAGGTGAGGACAGCAAGCTCTGGTGACATGGCTGTTTCGCTGTTCATATGGCACTGTTAAAGAAACAAGAGGCTGTTGATGAAATGGCTTAAAGGAGTTTCCATACAACATCGGGAATTCAGAAGTGCTTGGGACTCAGGGCTTGTGTGTATTGCTGAACTCAGCTGCCTGAGTTCGGGCTTTTTCAGGGCCTTTGGCTGATTGTAGTGTGGGATTTGCAAGAGTGAGTTGTCCGAGTTTCTTGTAACTAACCTGATGCTATTTTGCAGGTGTGCAGTAAAGTTTTTCCCACATTATGTTAAAGCTGGAGGTAGTAAAAACACAGAGAAAAATGAAACCTCCAAGCATCTGTTGAAGTGGTTCTGTTTGGACGATGCCACTTCTGTTGTCATTTTATAAAGGTTCATTGTGCTTTACACCTTTGAATCCGTATGAGACTCAGAATGTTTTGTGGCAAAAAAAATAAGCCAACTCCACCTCCCTCATCAAGGAAGAGAAAAACAGAAACAAAACCCAACCATCTGGAGCATTGAAATTTGGTATAGCACATTACAAGCTGGATCTTCAGCTCTCGGGCTAATTTACCCTGCGTCTCACGAGGAACGTGTTTTTAAAATGTTCCTCAAGTATTATAAATCTCCCCAAATAAGTCATTGTTCCAGTGGTTTATGCCTGGTGGTTCTGTCGTCAGGAGAGAGAATTGGTTTGGAAGCCTTTATTGCTGGAGATGAATGGAGGGAAGCCCACCCGTCTGGCAAGGCACTCCCTCAGAGTGGCAGTGTGATTCCTAGCACGGGCTGGATACTGCGGAGCTTCACAGAATGTCAGGGAGGAGTGACAGCATAGACCAGCTCCGGAGCTGTGTGGGTTTAGAGTGGAGGGGTCACGGAGGGCTCTGCAGGATGGCTGTGCTTGTGTGCATGCTGCAGGTTTAAGCTGTAGGTTGGGAACAGGTCCCTCTAGTTGTGTAAAGAGCTGTGAGGGTACCCCCATGATGCTGTGCCCGTGTTACCGTGTTGCTCACAACAGATGAGAAATAGAGGCTCCCAAGGCTAGTGTCAGTCACTTGACTCACGCCTTGTGTGTTCAAAGCCCAGGGTCCATCAGAGTGCTGTTTACTGCGGGAAGTTGGGGCGTCCACAGGTTTTGATAGTTTGTTGTGTTTTTTCCTGAAGGAAGCAGAGGAATGGAGCGGACGGTCTTGATGGATAAATCGAAAGGAGAGCCCGTCATTAGCGTGAAAACCACGAGCAGGTCCAAAGAGAGAGTGAGTATTGCCTCTGCCATCTCAGGGCCAGCTGTTTCTCACGATGGCTCCACGGCCCGTTTGATCCGCATTATGAAAACAGCACTGTTTTGCCTTTAAAATTGAAGTTTGTAGGAGGCGCGATAATTGTGTAGATTGCGGATACAGACACACACATGAATCCCGGTGCTTTCTGCAGAGCAGTGCGCATCCGTGTTTGCTTCCCTTACTGGCTCCTGACCGGGATGTGCCGCCTTCAGACAGAGCATTGGTTCACACGGCAGCTCACCGTAGGGTGGGATGGGCCAGACCCAGGCTTTTCGAGCCGGAAGGCAGGTCCTACTCTTTGGTTGACTTAATAGCAGGTTACTTTCTTTCATTGGTTTTTTAGTCTCCTATTGAATTAACCAAAAAGGTAGAGACCAACCTAGGACAGAGAGCTGGTCATGTTATCAGATCAACAGGTGCACCTCTCGAGTTGTGCACACAACTAGATGAAATAGCGTCTCATTTGCGTTTTTCACTCTGGGAAACAATAAAAACCTCTGCTTCCCAGCTGCAGGTTCTAGCTAAGATATTCATGAGGTGACAGTACTTTTTTAACGAATGTGGAGTTCACCATATTCAGCCAGGACCACTTTGTGTTGTTAAGACTTAACTTTTTTTTTTTTTTTTTTGAGATGGAGTCTTGCTGTGACGCTCAGGCTGGAGTGCAGTGGCGTGATCTCTGCTCACTGCAACCACTGCCTCCTGGGTTGAAGCGACTCTCCTGCCTCAGCCTCTCGAGTAGCTGGGATTACAGGCAACAGGCACACATCACCACACCAGGCTAATTTTTTTACTTTTAGTAGAGACGGGATTTTGCCACGTTGGCCAGGCTGGTCTCGAACTCCTGACCTCAAGTGATCCACCCGCCTCAGCTTCCCAAAGTGCTGGGATTACAGGCTTGAGCCACTGCGCCCAACTAAGACTTAGTTTTTAAAATGAACATTTGGATTTTATAAAGTATCAGTTCCTAATGTCATTTTTCACATGAAAATCATAAGATACAGAGAAATGTAGAGTAGAACATTGAAAAAGACCCATACTCTTACCCCCATGTAACTGTGATGTTGAAAATAAGTAGTGATGACACATGCATGATTAGAACATCTGGTCAGCTTGAGGAGATGCAGCACGGGCATACTAAAGCCTCCGTGTGTCCAGTTGGGCTCCTCGGCTTCCTCTGCACACACGTCCCCTGTGCCTGCCATGGGACCACAGACAGAGGATGTGCTGGAGCTTGCACTTTCTGTGTAATATGCCTTGGAGGTCTCTAAATACAGACACATACGGTTTGGCTTTTTTCCTTTTTGCTTTTTTTTCTTTTCGCTTTTACATATATTTTTTATTTTATGCATGATATTTACCTATTAAAAAAATAAAGGGTGGGGGTGTCTCACTTTGCTGCTTAGCCTGGCTTCAAGTGATTCTCTCGCCTTGACCTTCCAAACTTGCTGGATTACAGGTGTGAGCCACCACTCCCAGCCTCTTTTAACGTTTAAATTTTGAAATAAAGTGCTGTTCAGAAAGGTTGTGGAGGGGACTTAAATCTCCTGGGTGTGTTGCACCTGCCAGGTCGCTAGTAAGTGGCTAAGCTGGCCTGAGAACCCAGGAGTCCCGTGCTGACACTGTTGCCTGCTGTGCTGCCCACTGTGCGGTGGTATGTGGGCATCTGTCACCTTATTCTACTGCAGTGTGTGTAAGACATCTGCCCGTCTCGTAGGCAAAGCTTGCCATCAAAGTGCTGAGTGATGCGTGTCTCTCCTGTGTCTGTGTGCCCCTTTCTCTCCAGCCTGCATTTTATTAATAATTGGTGTAATGTCTCGTCTTGACCTTTGCTTGTCTTTCTGTTGGGTTGGTTTGTTTTTCATTGCTCGCTCTTTCTCTCCTATGGGAGCTAATTAGGAAAATAAACTGAGTAGCTTTTTAAAAATGTCATTTCCCAGGCCCCTGCCCCAGAGATTCTGTGTGGATCAGCAGGAGGCCTCAGGTTCTGTGTTGTTTAAAAGCTTCCTGGGAGGGTCTGATGTGTAGCCAGTTTGGGTGAGGGGCCCTGGAGAACCTTGGAAATGGGAGTCAGTTGTTACAGCTCTGAGCTTTATGCCACAGATAGAAAATGATGAATATAGGCTGGGTGCGGTGGCTCACACCTGTAATCCCGGCACTTTGGGAGGATGAGGCAGCAGATCACTTGAGCTCAGGAGTTTGAGACCAGCCTGGACAATAGGGCGAAACCCTGTCTCTACAAAAATAGAAAAATTAGTCAGGCATGGTGGTGTGCACCTGTGGTCTCAGCTACTCAGGAGGCTGAGGTGGGAGGATCACTTGATCCTGCAGTGAGCTGTGACTGAGCCACTGCACTCCAGGCTGGACAACAGAACAGGACTGGGTCTCAAACCCAAAAAACCTACAAAAAATAAATTACGGAAGTTGGCTATTAGTGTTCTGTACCTTATTAGGAGCACTGTTTTGCATTAAAGCATTTTGGCATATTCTCTTTATTTATTTGAGACGGAGTCCCGCTCTGTCACCCAGGCTGGAGTACAGTGGCGCAATCTCAGCTCACTGCCATCTCTACTTCCCAGGTTCAAGCGATTCTTCTGCTTCAGCCTCTTAAGTAGCTGGGATTACAGGCATGCGCCACCACGCCTAGCTAATTTTTGTATTTTTAGTTGAGACGGGGTTTCACCATGTTGGTCAGGCTGGTCTCGAACTCCTGATGTTGTGATCCGCCCACCTTGGCCTCCTGAAATGCTGGGATTACAGGTGTGAGCCACTGCGCCCGGCCTGGCATATTCTATTTAGAGCTGTCTGCCTGAGTCCTGAGCCAGCAGTTAAGAAGTGAAACATGCAGTCTGCCCTCCAGCTGTCCAAACAGCTGGCCTGACTGCTGTTCCCTCTGAACTAATGGCCACAGTGGCCCTGTGCGGATGTGCCCGTGGCTCTGAGAGGCCTAGGTTTGCTTTGGATTATGTGAGTCCTTGGCTGTGCTATGCTAGAAGAACTGTGCCTGTAGGTTCTCTGAGGCGTGGGCCAACCTCTTCTCTTCCATGAATGCCCCTTGACATCTGAAAGCAGGATTCTGGATTAGGCAGTAAAATGCAAACTTGGAGGGAAGCAGCCTATGGCCTGGGCCTCTGGTCTGGAGACCACAGCCTTCCATCTACACCATGTGGGGCCAGAGAATCTTAGTCTCATGCACACGTGCATAATCTCCATTGTTTGTTTGTTGCAATCATTTTCCTGACATTAATAAACCAGTTTTGGTAAACAGAGCTCCAAGAGTCAGGATCGCAAGTCAGAAAGCAAAGAAAAGAGACATCTTGTCATTTGATAAAATCAAAGAACAAAGGGAGAGAGAGAGAGCGCCAGAGGCAGCGGGAACGGGAGATCCGAGAAACGGAGAGGCGGCGGTGAGTGGAGCTGGGTGGGGCGGTGGGCTGGTGGTTTCCTCTCGGGGTGGCTGTCCTCCCAGCTGTACTTGGAGTGCGCAGTCTGTGTGCCCGAGAGCCAGTGCCTGGGCTGGCGGGTGTCGTGCTTCACCTGGGTCCTCGAGGCAGGGGCCAGCACCTGTTCACACGTGAGCCGCCAGACATGCCAGGTGGCATGAATGTCATCAAAGGGCCAGGTGCAGTGGCTCACACCTGTAATCCGAGCACTTTGGGATGCCAGGGCCAGAGGATCATCTGAAGCCAGGAGTTCAAGACCATCCTAGGCAATGTAGCGAGACCCCACCTCTACAAAATATTTAAAAATTAGCTGGGCATGGTGGCGTGCACTTGTAGTCCCAGCTACTCAGGAGGTTGAGGTGGGAGGATTGCCGGAGCCCAGAAGCTCAAGGCTGCAGTGAGCTGTGATCACAACAGTGCACTGCAGACTGGGTGACAGAGTGAGACCCTGTCTCTTAAAAAGAAGTCATCAAAGCCCTTTACAGTATATGGGGTTTGGCTATGTTGCCAGGCTGATAACTGCTGGGCCCAAGCGATCCTCCTGCGTCAGCCTCCCTAAGTGCTGGATTACAGGCTGAGCCTTCTGCTGGCTCAAAGTCTATTTTCGCCCCTCCTCTGGTGTTGGACCTTGGCCCGTGTGGAAGGCCCAGCCGTGTGTGGCTTTGATGGGATGGGATGGTCCCTGGGTGCTGAGGCCTCAGTCTTCCCTGTTGAAACCTTTCACCTAAGGTCAGAAACTGCAAGCAGAGTCCAGTTGTCATTTTGCCGCGGCTCCCTTCTGGGCTGTGGTCTTGAAGGAGGCTTGTCCCTCTGCCTTGACATTCGGCCTTTTCACGTCGGGATGCCCGGCGTTCTCTTGTCACTTTTCCTCAAATATTGCTCAGTAAAGCAAAAGCTGTGCTCACAGCATTTGGAAAATGTTCTCGAGCGAACCTAGAACACTATGTTGCCAGCTGTGCTGCCTTTGCTTTTCTCAAGGTAACTTTGTTAAGTAAGGTAACCCCCTGCATGCACAGCTTTAGGGAAGCCTGGTGAGCTTTTGGATCCATTTTTTTTTCCTGCTTCCAATACACACCCAGTTTTGGGCACCGGGCTTTCTCCTCGGAGGCTCACGCAGGGAGTTCAGGGCAGCCTCGCCTGTCCCCGCAGGGAGCGCGAGCAGCGGGAGCGGGAGCAACGCCTCGAGGCCTTCCATGAGCGGAAGGAGAAGGCCCGGCTACAGCGGGAACGCCTGCAGCTCGAGTGCCAGCGCCAGCGGCTGGAGCGGGAGCGCATGCGCGTGGAGCGGCTGGAGCGCGAGCGCATGCGCGTGGAGCGCGAGCGCAGGAAGGAGCAGGAGCGGCTGGAGCGGGAGCGGCTGGAGCGCGAGCGCATGCGCGTGGAGCGTGAGCGCAGGAAGGAGCAGGAGCGCAGCCACCGCGAGCGCGAGGAGCTGCGGCGCCAGCAGGAGCAGCTGCGTTACGAGCAGGAGCGGCGGCCCGGGCGGAGGCCCTACGACCTGGACCGGTGAGTCCCGCCCAGAGCGTGGGCAGGACGGAGACCAGCGTGGCAGCGGTGTTCACCCTTCCAGCAGAACAGCGGCTTCTCTTCCGTCCCTGTCGGTGGGGAGAATGAAATTTGATATGGAGCATGCGCCTTGGGGACCCCCCGCCGATCTCACTGCGCTGCTGCAGGTTTATCAGTTCGCTGTCCTCACCAGAGGCTGTGTAGCATCTTCCTGAACTTGAGTTATTCTGGGAAACTTGACGGCTGCCACTTGCTGAAGGGTTTGTGATGCTTTTTCTTTCCACTTACCCGTGGAGCATAGCTGTTCTCTGTCTTGCGAGACAACCGAACGCCCGTCAGGCCCAAGTTGGCCACCGCTGACTCTGCCGGTCTCATGTGTCCTTGTAGACAGAGAGGCAGAGCAGGCGCTGTGGAAAAGGAAATTGCCTCTGATTTAGAAAGTAGGTTTATTGGTCTCTAGCTACCCCGGGCGGCTTAATTGACAGTCACCCTTCACCCCGCTCTCCGTGAGCCTAGTTTTCTGGTAAAAATCAGGAAGAAGATAATTGGATGCCGTCCAGAGCTGTGTGTAGTTCACTATCACCCCATGTCATTCTCTTTGCTTTTGCAAGAAACTCAGAGGGAGATTCAGGCTCCCGTGGAAGGCAGGGAAAGTAAAAGTGTGGCAACTCGAATGCTATTCCAGAAGAATCAAATATTTCATTTCAGTTGCATTTGTGCTCATGAGGGGGGATCAAGGTAATAACAGCCTCACGAGACAATGAGCTCACAGCAGTGCTCCTTTCGGGACTGTTGGATGAGAACACAAGTGTGCCTCTTGGCTGTTAATGGCGGTTTTAATTTATCAGATCAAAGCAATGATGATCGAATGTTTAGAGATTAGCCCTGCAGGACATTTTAAACGATACTGGGTCTGGGGAGAGAGCTCCCCTCCCCACCTCCACCACCTCCTTTTTTCCTCCTCCTCTCTCATAAATGGAATTTGTATTCTTTTAAAATAAAAACCAACAGACGAGATGATGCCTATTGGCCGGAAGGAAAGCGTGTGGCGATGGAGGACCGATATCGTGCAGACTTTCCCCGGCCAGACCACCGCTTTCACGACTTCGATCATCGAGACCGGGGCCAGTACCAGGACCACGCCATCGACAGCTCAGTGGTCCTGTCCCCTCCTTTAGCTACAGTCAATGTGGGCACCGGGGCATCCAGCTGACCTCGTTCTCAGCCCAGTGCAGGGCTTCCTGTGTGCTCTGAAGCCTCGTTTACTTCTGAGATCCACAGTGGATGACTCTGGCCTTGCACAGAACTTGAGCGAGTTGCTGGAATCCCCAGCTTACCTCATAGGAAGGCATCTCAGAGCTCGTTCCATCCACCAACGCTTTTCATAGGTGGGCCAGGAGGGGCCTGAGTGCAGGCCATCTGCACCGAGCTCTCTTGTGAGGCAGCAGTGTTTGCCAGCACAACCTGGTTGTGCCCAAGAGCTACCAGAGAATTGATGGAGGACGTGCAAAATTTCTCATGAGGCCTGTTTTGTATTTCGAGGGTCTGGGTGGGTTTTTTAGCCTTTTAAAATGAGGAATACATCTAGTTTATTAAAAAGGCAGCCCTTGGTTTTCCAGTGTAAGAATCCTGTCTTTGGGCTCCCCTCGGCTGCACATCTCTGACCTATTTCCCCATTCATTGGCTCCTTCAGTCAGAATGTCAGAGCGGGGAGAACAGGAAAGGGAGGCTGAGAGGCCACACTCTTAATTCTGCTGGAGTTTGGGGTGGAGTTGGTGTGAATTTTGATGAGTCCCACGCATTGGGTCAGACCAAAGATGAGGGATCATCGGAGGCCTCTGTTTGTCCCTGTTCCCCTAACTGAGAGCTCCCCGAGGAATTTTAGTTCAGTGAGATCTTTATTCCCACCTCTTTAGGATCCAACTTCGTTTCTGCCCCCTGGAAAAAGCCTTTCGATTTGAGCTAGCTTTTTTCTTTTTTCCCAGGCCAGTTATAGTTTTTATGTGATGGGATGGAAAAAGTATCCCAGTCGTGAAACTTGCCTGACCTGCAGAAACGTGTAGTCGTGCCTGGTGCTGTTTGAACGGGATCTTTTCCTTTTGCAGGCGGGAGGGTTCGAGGCCAATGATGGGAGACCACCGGGATGGGCAGGTGAGTAGAGCCCCGATGCCAAGCCCTGGGGCCACTGTACTGCTGTGCGGGCATAGCGGACCATTTCAAGCCAGGCGGCCGCTTGATCCCAGAGAGGTGGCAACCAAGTCAGCACGTGTGGCGGGTATGCAAGTGTGGGTTCTGGCCAGCGACTAGAAGTACAAATATTTAGTCGGACGTGGTGGCTCATGCCTGTAATCCCAGCACTTTGGGAAGCTGAGGTGGGTGGATCACAAGGTCAGGAGTTCAAGACCAGCCTGGCCGACATGGTGAAACCCTGTCTCTACTAAAAATACAAAAAATTAGCTAGGCATGGTGGCGAGTGCCTGTAGTCCCAGCTACTCGGGAGGCTGAGGCAGGAGAATCGCTTGAACCCGGGAGGCGGAGGTTGCAGTGAGTCGAGGTCGCACCATTGCACTCCAGCCTGGGCAACAAGAGCAAGACTCCGTCTCAAAAAAAAAAAAAGTGCAAATATTTGATTGTTTTGTAATGCTCAAGTTTCTGTCATTTTCAAATATGTCGGGCTTGTTCTTCATTGTATCCAGTAGAAAACTCATGTGTCTCTTCATTGTCCACTTGCTCAGGGAGCCTTTGGGTCTTAGTACCTGTGGGGTCCCCCAAGAACCCAAATGGTGGTTGTCATTTAGCCCACATGTGCCAGGGTCGGGGGGATGGGGGAGCCCGGGCTTCCCCATGTTTCAAGTCCGTGCTGGGTGGGCATGGGGGGCTGAAGGCCACAAGAGTGGTCCCTGAGTCTCTGTGGTGCCATGCGGGTGCCCCGTGCATGGTGGCAGGGTGTGAGTTCTGAGAAAGCAGCAGCCCGGTGGAGAGGTGGGAGGTGGGCGGCAGAGTAATGGCCTGTAACAGCAGGCAGCACCCGCCTGCTTCCTGGCTGCTGGCTGCTCCATGCAGAGTTGGTTGGCCAGGGAGGCTGGAACTGTGGCCCTGCCAGAGCACAGGGGGGCTGACCCACCCGAGGGCCCTCCTGTTATCGGAAAGGAGGCAGCGTCCAACTTCTCAGGGAAGACAGGGTTTGGTGACGTCTTAGTGGACCTTGAGCAGAGCTATTGAGGGCAGTAATACCAGGGTGCCCCTGGCTCCTGGGGCAGCTCAGGTGGGGCAGTGATGCAGCTGTAGGGGTGCGAGGAGGGGAGCCAGGGAGCAGAAGGTCAGTGAAGCAGGGCCCAGCAGGGCTGAGGCTGCACCCTTCAGTCCTCTCTCAGCTCCGCCCCACCTGCCACCCTGGGGCCTGCGGTGGACAGGCCTTCCGGAAGGTGGGCCTATGTGGGTGACATGGTCAGTGTCACCCTGTTCCTCTCCTGCCTTCCAGCACTATGGAGATGACCGCCATGGCCACGGAGGACCCCCAGAGCGCCACGGCCGGGACTCCCGTGATGGCTGGGGGGGCTATGGCTCCGACAAGAGGCTGAGTGAAGGCCGGGGGCTACCCCCTCCCCCCAGGTTAGTGGGTGAGCCCCAGCCGGGTGGGGAGCATCTGTCCTAACCTGGGAAAAGGTTGGTGCCTGGCTGGGCACGTCCCCAAGGTTTGATTCAGCTAGGGCAGCTTTAGGACGGGCTACCAGGGGTCCTGCCATTTGAAACCCCTGACTCAGAAAGTCCAGGTTCTCAAGAAGAAAGCATAGAACAGGCTTTCAGGGATGGAGCTGTCCACGTCGCCCAGAATGGCCCATCCCCATTCTTGAGCTGGGGGTCGCCTGCAGCTGTGAATGTCTCGATCACGGGCTGCGTACACACTGGGAGAGACAGCGCTGAAGCTCTTAGTCTTGCCCCGTCCGTGGTAGAGCAGCCTCGCCCCTGCCTCCACGTTGCCTCTTGACACGTGTCTTCCTCGGGTTTTCTCTCTGACCCCTAGTTGCTCTGGGGTGGGTCTTCTCAACCCTGTCCTGCCTGTTAGAATCACTTATGAGGACCCTCCACCCAGGACTCGGGGCTGAGGACACTGGGCCAGGTCCTCCACAGGCGTCCAAAGCCACCTTCACCAGCACTGCAGTGGGGGTGCTGTTCTGAGCCTTGTCAGCATTGGTGGGGTGCAGGGCTTGTCTGGGAGGACTCTGGGTGCCTCTTTAGTTTCTTTGGCCAGCTGCAGTCACCCCTGCCTGTTTGTCCTGTTGCTGTCTGGGCTGGCCGCGAGGAGGCTGGTGGCAGGACCGCTTTGCGGCTGCCACCCTGCTTTCCTCTGTGAGCTGAGTGTCCTGTCTTGTCTCCAGCCCCGGCCCAGGGCTGCCTCGGCCCCTGCCCAGTGCCACAGGGTGGGTTTTGGCCCCCTGTGCTCCCCCGTTCCATCCCTCCCTCCACGCTGAGAGGCACTTCCACCTCTGCCAGGGACTTTGACTCGGAGCTGTGCCGAGTGTCCCAGGACACCCGAAGCTTCTCCTGAATCTGTGGGCAGCACAGACGGTGGCAGTGCTCTGATCAGTTGGTGTGAAGTGTTCTCTTCTGTGAGACTTCATTAGCATTCCTGTTCTGTCACTTGGTGGCTTTTATGGTAAATACCTCGGGGGTGTAAATGGGAAACTCATCCACAGTGAGTAGCAGCTGGGCGCCATCAGGTCACCGAGGGCAGGTTCCACACGGGAGCTTTCCGCTCCCTCCAGGGCGGTATTGCACTTGCCTGGCAGTGCGCACTGGGGGCTCTGGTGGCCCCTCTCGGGCCTGTGGGCTGGCTCACTTGGCCTGACTCTCACTGCATCCGGCAACCCACAGCAGGCAGGCACTCATGCAGATGGGTCTGGCTGCTTTCCTGCACGGCCACTGTGACTGCTTGGCCACTTGGGACTCAGGACACTGGAGTCGGATTTTTATCTCCCAGAGTTTGTCTGAAACTTTAAACAAATAGCTTTCTTTAAGTATAATTCACACAACACACACTTCCCGTTCACGTGTGCAGTCAGTGGAGGTTTGCGTGTATGTGGATCTGTTTAGCCATCCGCATGGCTGATTCTGAAGCATTTTCATCACGTCAAAGGAAACCCTGCCCCTTTTAGCAGCCGCACCCCTTCCCCCCTGCCCTTGGTAGCCACAGGTCCCTTTCTGGCTCTGGATTTGCTTTCTTGAGTCATTTCTTGGCCTGCGCGGTGTGCCTGCTGGGCCTGGCTTCTCCCTAAGCCTTGTGTATTCAGGGCTCATCTCCACATGCTGCCTGGGCCAGCGCTTCCTTCCTAGTTAGGGCTGTGAACATTCCATGGTCCAGACACACTACATAGTGTTATCCGCTCATCAGTTCATGGGTGTTGGGGTCCTTCTCCCTTTGGCTGTTAGGAATCTTGCCGCTAGGAACATTCATGCATAGGTGTCTTTGGCCATGTTTTCATTTCTGGCAGGTAGGAATGGGTTTGCTGGGTCATGGTAATTCTGCACTTAACTTTTTGAAGAACCACCAAACTTTTCCACAGTGGCCACACCATTTTACATTTCCACCAGCAGTGGACAAGGGTTCTTCCCTTTCCTCGCACCCTCCACGGTGTGTGTTATTGTGTGATTCTAGCATCCCAGCCAGTGGGAGGTAGCATCTCGGTGTGGCTTGGATTGGCATTTCCGGGTGGCGTTGAGCACCTTCTCACGTGCTTACTAGCACATCTGTCTTTGGGGAAATGTCCCTTCCCATGATTTGCCCACTTGACATGCAGCCCTTGCTGTGTGGCATGACCCACCATGCAGCTGAGGCCAGGGTGGGTGTGCCTGCTGCCGACACAACCCTGGAGGCTCATTAGATGGCTGCATGTCTTTTTCTTTTGGCAAAGGGGTGGCCGTGACTGGGGAGAGCACAACCAGCGGCTGGAGGAGCACCAGGCACGTGCCTGGCAGGGTGCCATGGATGCAGGCACGGCTAGCCGGGAGCACACCAGGTGGCAAGGTACGGGGCTGGCTCCAGGGACGAGGGTGGCTGTGGCCCCCGCATGTGTCCAGGGGCTTCCCCAGGAATGGAGTGTTTGCAGACCCTTCTTCTCTTCTAGGTGGTGAGAGGGGCCTGTCTGGGCCCTCGGGGCCGGGGCACATGGCAAGCCGCGGTGGAGTGGCGGGGTAAGGCGTGTCATCCGTGGAGGACGGTGGTTCACTCCTGCTCCTCACTTCCTCTCCCTTTTTTGCATGTTTGATCAGCTGGCTGGGTTGGATGTTTTGAAAACAAAGCAAAAAGCAGCTCTTTGCAATTTATGCAAATAACGCTCTTGAGGTACCTGGAATACAATGTGTGATGATGATTTTTCTCACCTGGAAAAAAAAACCCAAGCGCTCTAAAGGCTGCGGGACCGTTACTGAACCCATGTTACGATGAAAATGCTGAGCACTTCAAGGGGAAAAAAAATGTCTGACTTTGTTCCTAGGCGAGGCGGCTTTGCACAAGGTGGACATTCCCAGGGCCACGTGGTGCCAGGTGGCGGACTGGAAGGTGGCGGAGTGGCCAGCCAGGACCGGGGCAGCAGAATCCCTCACCCACACCCTCATCCCCCCCCGTACCCCCACTTCACCCGCCGCTACTAAGTCCCACTCACTGCGAGTTTTCAGGTGGGCAGACGCACTGTTGAATCTGGTAGCCAGGGTTCCCTCGAACTTGGGGGATCTTTTTAAAAGCAAAGTAAATCCTGCCACCGTGTTGTAGCTCAATACAATGTGAACTCACTTTTTTTTTTTTTAATAAATGTGTTCTTGTTCTGCCATTTTTAAATCAAGGTTTCTGTTAACGAGGCATTCCATTTTCCATTAATAAAGTTTACCATTCGCAGTCTTGCGTGTGTGTGCACGTGCGTGAGTCCTGGTGGCCATAGAGCTCGGGATGGGACCAACCCTGGGCGCAGTGGTGTGACCACATGTTGACTGTTGGCTCTGCCAGGCGCTGCCAAAGTCTTTTGCCTGCATCATCCTACTGAGTTGTCATAACCACCTCAGGAAGTGGGCTGTCCAGGTCCCCATCATGGGATGAAACTGAGGCTGGGGAGTCAGCCCATGGGAACTAGGAATTCTTCAGGGGTTGCTGTGCACCATGGGGCCCTCAGACCAATCCCTTTATCCCGAGCCTGTCTCTGCGTGGGTAGTGGTGAGGGCGTGCCAGGCCCTGGGGAGCCCTCCCCCTGCCACCTCAGTCTGGGGCTGTGTCCCATGCTGGTGTGTGGTGGGCTCTGTTAGGGAGGGTCCGTGTGTGGTGGGCCCGCCCTCCCCTGGCTGCCAAGTGTGTCCTGCTCAGTGTCTGCTGCCAGCAGCTGGTTAGGAGTGGGATGGCGCTGACTCGGTGATGGGCCCAGGTGGTAGAACTGGTCCCTCCGTTCTTCTGGAAATGTCCATTTGTCTGCAAAAGTGCATTTGAGTGTGATGCCCATTTTCTTCCTTAAAGACTGTGCCAGATGAGGCACTTCACTGGCCGGGGTAGCCCGCAGGCTGCCGGCCCATGCTCGCAGCCCTCCGTGCCAGGGCCCTCCAGGGGCCGGCCACTGTGAGGCACAGCTCTTCTGTTCAGAACTGCTGGTGCATGAGCGGAGCTGGTGCTGGCCAGGGGTAGGGGCTGCAGGCATCTTGGGGCAGAGCATGGTGCATGGGGTTGGCCTAGTGCCCTCTCGGCGGGAGGGGCAGCCCAGCCCGGTGTGGAGTGGTGAGAGTTAACTGGCAGGGCCACCTGCTGGGGACCTCTTTTCCTCCCCTCCGTATCTAGGACAGCCACCTGCAGGCCCGTCCTCCAACTGCCGGTTCTGCTGGAGTTCCCCCCGCCCCCGCTGGGAAGTTAAGTTTTTAAAAAGCCATGTTAAAATCCAGCCCAGCTTGCCGCAGACACCGGAGCATGAAAGGCAGGTTGGCCCTGGCCTTCGGCGTCCTGTCTGGGCCTGAGCTGCCGTGAACGCATTCCGGAGCCTCCCCCACGGTGGCGGCTTCTGGAGTCATTTTCCAGTGGCAGGTGGACTGGGCGACACGCCGCCTCCGTGTTGCACATGGGGTCTTCGCGGCTTGCCTGTCTCCCCGACAAGCCAGAGTCTAGAAATTGGGGTTGAGAGCTTCCCTGTTGGGCAATAAAAGGCAGGCTTAGCCTGCGTTGAGGAGGCAGCCTGGGATTGGGAGCAGGCCCTGTTTTCAGACCTCGGTGTCTCAGACGTCACGGAGCACCCCTTCCTGGAGGTGGGTGTGGCCTCCTGAACTATGAAGCAGGGGCTCAACCACTGCCAGGCTGCTCTATGGGAGCTGGAAAGGGAACCAGTCCCACTGGACATCCTATGGAGGCAGAAGAGCCCTGCCCTTTCCAACGAGCCGGGCCTGGAACCAGCTCTGTTCCACACAGAAACGAAACACTCAAGTTACCAGGACGGCTGTCACAAAGCACCATAGACTGCCTAAGGAAGCTCATTGGCTCTCAGTTCTTGAGGCCAGGAGTCTGAGATCTGGGTGTAGGCATGGCTGTGTCCTTCCCAGGCTCTGTCCTGAGCCTCCTGGCTTCTGACAGCTGCCGAGCACCTCTGGGCATTCCTTGGTCTGTAAAAACATTGCCCAGTCTCGTCCTCCATCTTCATCATGTGGCCTTCTTCCTGCAAGCGTGTTTGTGTCCTGGTTTCCCCCCCCCCCGCCTTTTTTTTTTTTTTTTTTGGAGACACAGTCTCACTCTGTCACTGCTGGAGTGCAGTGGTGAGGATCTGGGCTCACTGCAGCCTCCACTTCCCAGGTTCAAACGATTCTCCTGCCTCAGCCTCCCAAGTAGCTGGGATTACAGGTGCCTGCCACCATGCCCAGCTAATTTTTGTATTTTTAGTAGAGACGGGGTTCCACCATGTTGGCCAGGCTGGTCTCGAACTCCTGACCTCAAGTGATCCGCCCACCTCGGCCTCCCAAAGTGCTGGGATTACAGGCGTGAGCCACCGCACCTGGCCTGTCTCTTTAATAATTGAGCGTAGGTACGTTATATTAACTCAACTTTTATTTCAAGAGAGAAAATGTGGGTGGGACAAAATACGTGATATGAAAAGGAGATGCTGATGGACGTGTGGGTGGTTCCCTCCTTTGGGCAGTTGTGTGTGAATCACGCTGCCGTGAGCATTTATGGATATGTATGTGTTTGAACACCTGTTTTCCATTCTCCTGTGTATATACCTGGGACTGGGATGCTGGGTCCCATGCTGACTTTGTAACTCCCTGTGTTTTACTTCTGGAAGTATAGCCAGACTTTTCCACGGTGGTGGTACCATTATACATTCCTACTAGCACTATATGAAGATTCCAATTCCCCTTTTTTACGAGACAGGGTCTCGCTGTGTCTCCCAGGCTGGAATGCAGTGGCGCGATCATAGCTCACTGCAGCCTCGAACTCCGGAGCTCAAGCCATCCTCCCACCTTGGCCTCCCAAGTTGCTGGGTCTACAGGCATGAGCCACCATGCCTGGCCTTGGTATACCATTTGGTGGTGAATTTTGTTATGTATCATTTCCCATCGTTTTAAAGACGTTTTTAAAGGGGAGGGGGAGCTGTGGGGGCATCACAGGAATGAGAGCCACTGGGGCAGAAACAGGGAGCTTCTTGAGAGCAAGTTTAGGAGCCAACTGCCTGGCACCCAGGCTTCTCACTACCTGCCTGCCCACGGGCAGGTCATTACTGTCTGCTTTAGCCGCTTTAACTGGAAGGAGGGAGTAATCATTGTAGTTGCCATATGGGATCTTTACAAAGATTAGTTAATCCACATAAAAAGCTTGGCATACAGTAAATGCTTAATACATGTTGGCAGGCCCTGGGGAGCCCTACAGGAATAGAGCCTCGGGTGCTCATGTTTCACAGGGGCCCTGGCGAAATGCAATGCCAGAGGTCTGGAGGGGGTCCCGGTGAGGAAATGACCAGCTCCAGCCATACAGAAAGAAAACAGCAGAATCAGAATTAAGACCTTATGGCCTGGCGCGGTGGCTCATGCCTCGAATCCCAGCACTTTTGGACGCTGAGGCGGGTAGGTCACCTGTGGTCAGGAGTTCGAGACCAGCCTGGCCAACATGGGGAAACCCCCATTTCTACTAAAAATACAAATATTAGCCAGGCATGGTGGTGGGTGCCTGTAATCCCAGCTACTCGGGAGGTTGAGGTAGGAGACTTCTTGAACCCTGGGGGGCAGAGGTTGCAGTGAGCCGAGATCGTGCCACTTCACTCTAGTCCCGGGTGAAAGAGCGAAACTCCATCTCAAAAAAAAAAAAGAAGGAAAGAAAAAGTAGAATTAAGACCTTATGAAATGTCTCCACAGCTACAAAATGTGTCAACTTCACCAATTGCTAAATTTAGTATTCATAAAGATTTCATTACATTTCAAAACAGCTCCTAGGTTAGATTTTCTCATTCCCAAGGAACTCCCAAGCCTCCACGATGATTGCCAGTCTCAAATTGCATGCATGACTCCTAGTCCCATAATTTCAAAGGAAAAGTTAGAACAGGGCCTTTTGATTCCAAAAAAAACCCAACAGCCATAAAGTCAACGTTTAACGGGGATGCCGTGCCTTTTAACAGGTTTGCCGGACTGAGGGGCAGGGCTTCCTTGAGTCCCAGTGACCCACGGGAGAAGTGAGGCTGCTCCTACCTGGTCATGCGATGGTGACAAATCAGGGTTCGGATTCTGCTCTCACTGCTGGGTGGGTTCAGACCTCAGCCCTTCAGCCACTTCTTTGGTCAGCTGGATGGACTAGGAGAGCTTTGCTCTTTGTTTTTTGAGATGAAGCTGCGCCGTGTTGCCCAGGCTGGAGTGCAGCGGCACAATCTCGGCTCACTGCAACCTCCGCTTCCCGGGTTCAAGCGATTCTCCTGCTTCAGCCTCCCAAGTAGCTGGGATTACAGGTACCTGCCACCATGCCTGGCTAATTTTTGTATTTTTAGTAGAGATGGGGTTTCCCCATGTTGGGCAAGCTGGTCTCAAACTCGTGGCCTCGGGTGATTCTCCTGCCTTGGCTTCCCAAAGTGCTGGGATGACAGGCATGAGCCACCACACCCAGCCACGAATTCCTTCACCTTAATCACATCTGCAAGGTCCCTTTGTCTTGGAGAGCAATGTGTTCATAGGTCCCAGGGATTAGGACGTAGGCATTCTCGTCCATCACCCTGGTGTACAACAGAATCCACTTTGGGAAGCACCTGATGTGCTTACCAGTCAAGCAAGTTAGACATCTCTAGTACCCCTGGCCAGCCACCGATTTATATGAGGACACCTACGGATGCCACACAACATCACCAAACCCAGACATACCCCGGTGCAGCTCCTTGGGAAACCGGAGTCAGTTCCTGGGAAAGTCAAGCGCGGAAGAAGGTTCTGAGCCCGAGGGAGGCTGAGATCCGCCCAGAGGTAGCGAGCCATGGAGCTGAGGCTGCAGCCCGAGGTCCCTTCTCCTCAGCCTCCCCAGTTGTCAGGGCGCCCCGTGCTGCGGTCACACGGTGGTGAAGGGATAGGTGTTTGGGGCACCAGTGAGCAAGCTGCATACGTGAATGTGTACATAATTTTGCACATGCGCTTGGCCTCTAGAGTTGACCCCAAGGATAACTCTACACGTCCTACAGTGCTTCCAGAGACAACAATACTGGGCCAGAAACTGCCCCTAAATTACTCCCGGGAGCACCAAGAGCCGCTTCTCCGTACTCCTCAAATCCTCGTGAGATGCAGCTGCCTGTGTTTGCCTCCACCTGCAAATATTGACACAGCAGCTGCCGGGTTCAGTGGAGCATAAGGTACTGAGGACCCGAGACATTGCCCTCCTGGGAGAGCTTCCTGGGCGGTCTGTGAACCAGGGCCCGGTGGCTCACGCCTGTAATCCCAGCACTTTGGGAGGCTGAGGTGGGAGGATCACTGGAGCCCAGGAGTTTGAAAGCAGTGTGGGTAATGTAGCAAGACCCCATCTGTACAAAAAAATAAAATTGGCTGGGCTGCTGGTGTACGCCTGTAGTCCCAGCTACCCACGAGGCTGAGGAGGGAGGATCACTTGGGCTCAGGAGGCAGAGGCGGCAGTGAGCTGTGATCACACCACTGCACTCCAGCCTGGGCGACAGGGCTGTCTCAAAAAAGAACAGCGTGGCACTGGCTGTGACTGAGGAGACCAGCCACATATGCCCAGCCCCTTCAAATTCTGCCCCCTGCAAGAGGTCTCCTCTGACCACTGGATCAGCAGCGCCTCATCACCCTCTGCCTTGTCACACCTGCCTGTCCTCGTGGCTCTGACCACTCGCTAAAGCATTGTTTATTGTCGGCACTCTCCACCACATAAGCATCGTTGGGGCAGGCATCTGCATCTCCCCAGTGCACAGCCTTTTAAAATACAGGTTTTGGCCGGGCGCGGTGGCTCATGCCTGTAATCCCAGCACTTTGGGAGGGTGAGGCGGGTGGATCACCTGAGCTCAGGAGTTTGAGACCAGCCTGGCCAACATGGTGAAACTCCGTCTGTACTAAAAACACAAAAATTAGCCGGGTGTGGTGGTAGGCACCTGTAGTCCCAGCTACTCAGGAGACTGAGACAGGAGAATCGCCTGAACACAGAGATGGAGGGTGCAGTGAGCTGAGGTTGCACCACTGCACTCCAGCCTGGGTGACAGAGCGAGACTCCATCAAAAAAAAAAAAAAAAGAAAAAAAAAAAGCAGGTTTTGGCTGGGCACGGTAGCTCACGCCAGTAGTCCCCGCACTTTGGGAAGGTGAGGTGGGCAGATCACCTGAGGTCAGGAGTTCGAGACCAGCCTGGCCAACATGGTGAAACCCTGTCTCTACTAAAAATATGAAAATTAGCTGGGCATGGTGGCGCATGCCTGTAATCCCAGCTACTAAGGAGGCTGAGGCAGGAGAATCGCTTGAACCTGGGAGGCGGAGGTTGCAGTGAGTCAAGATCGCACCACTGCACTCCAGCCTGGGAGACAGAATGAGACTCCATCTCAAAAAAAATAAAAAAGTGCTTTATGCAATATCTGGCATACAGTAGGTGCATAGCAAGTGGTTGTGGTTCTTTGAATTTTTTTAGCAAGAGACAGGTCTAAACCAGGGCTTCCCACTCCTTGCCCAACAGAAATCCCTCCCCTCTGCCCTCTAAGAAATTAAGCGTGGCCTATAGACTTAGGGAAGGGGAATCGTTGGGCTCGATTTCCATTGCAGCTGTAATCTATAATGTTGCATTACAGTTTTTAAAACAAGAGGCCCCTCTGGCCTCTCAAATGCTGCACGCTGTGGAGTTAAGTGCTGGAAGCCACTGATGGTGTCTCTCGGCTTCTTCCAGTCTTGCAATCATAGCCACCTCGTGCCAACGAGCTGTGAAACTACTGGGGTGCCCCGTGTACCCAGCCACAGAAAACGCATATCAGGCCTCACGGGGAGCTCGTAAAAGGCACTGAAGCTTCCCCTGCGTGGATGCTGCCGGCCACAGCAGACCAAATATTTACAGACTCAGTTGAAATGAAACCCAGCAGGGTGGATCTCACAAGTGGTCCGGGAAAGGTCCCCATTGCTGGGGAAACAGTGCACAGAGCAGGAAGGAAACCCACTTGGCCAAGGCCTCCTGCCAAGCAAGTCAAGATGAAATCCAGGCTCAAGAGCCGGGCTCTGAGTCCTTTGTTTTCTTGCTCATTTAGCTTAGCAAATGCTTCTTGGGTACTTACTGCGAGCAGGGCTCCATGGCAGGGATGCAGCCATGACTGAGACAAGCCTGCAGGTTCCTGTTGTCTGGGGGTGGAATGAGACTGGCTTCTTGGAGGAGGGGACTGGGCAGACCTAAGCCATGAGGAGTGAAGGAGCCCCAGAAGGGCTTTCCAGAAGAAGAAACAGGGTGTGCAGAAGCCCCCAGGAAGGAAAGGACACGCCTCCCACCCTTTTTTTGTTTTTCGGAGCGATGGGGTCTTGCTCTGTCGCCCAGGCTGGAGTACAACGGCGCGATCATAGCTCACTGCAACCTTGAGCTCCTGGAAGTAATCCTCATGCCCCAGCCTCCTGAGTAGCTGGGACTCCAGGCATGAGCCATGCACCTGGCCTAGCACCTTTGAGCAACAGAGCAGGCAGGAACATGGGGACCTGGGGCCGCAGTGGCTGATCAGGGATGGGACCACCAGCCTGTAGGGTTTCTTCTTCTTGAGAAGAAGAGAGCCAGCCCTCCTCGAAGGGTTTGAGGGTAACACTCAAATGTCTCTCTTCAGGCCTTTCCTTGCTTGAGATCCAAATCCTCACTGTCCCCGTGTCCCCGGTCTCCCCATGCCATGAGCACTTTCACCTCCAGGAAGCTAGCACCAGCCAGCCCTGGGGAAGGAGGGGCGAGCCACACTGGACTCAGGGCCCTGGCTCTGTTTGGACACAGCAGGGAGGCCACAAGCCACCTCCAGTTTTGGGATCCCTGCTCCAAAGACCAGAACATAGGAGCAAGCAGGCTGGCAGAACTGGTGGGCACAGCTGGGCATGGTGCCTCACACCTGTACTCCAAGCACTTTGGGAGGCCGAGGCAGGCAGATCACTTGAGACCAGCCTGGTCAACATGATGAAACTCCATCTCTACTAAAAACACAAAAATTAGCCAGCTGTGGTGGTGCACGCCTGTAATCCCAGCTACTCGGGAGGCTGAGGCAGGAGAATCACTTGAATCTGGGAGGTGGAAGTTACAGTGAGCTGAGATCACACCACTGCACTCCAGTCTGGGCGACAGAGCGAGACTGTGTATAAAAAAATAAATATAATTAGCCAGGCACGGTGGCTCATGTCTGTAATCCCAGCACTTTGGGAGGCTGAGGTGGGTGGATCACCTGAGGTCAGGAGTTCGAGATCAGCCTGGTCAACATGGCAAAACCTTGTCTCTACTAAAAATACAAGAATTAGCAGGGCATGGTGGCGCATGCCTGTAATCCCAGCTACTCGGGGGGCTGAGGCAGGAGAATCTCTTGAACCTGGGAGGTGGAGGTTGCAGTGAGCTGAGATTGCACCACTGCACTACAGCCTGGGCGACAGAGTGAGAGTCCGTTGGGCATCACACCCCCACTCACTCAGCCCCTGGCTGAGTCATAGCAGGTGGACACTCATGGGGACCAAGATGCCGTTGAGGGACGGGACCCAAGAGATGCGGCTATAAGTGGGGTGTGCTGGGTCACTGGAGATGCCTGGCTTGCTTATTGACGAAGCCTCAGGCTCTGGAGGTGGGGGAAGCCTTGGGGGAGGGAAGGGGAGAAAAAAGAGGGATGGAAAGATAAAGACACCGAGACACAGAAAAAGAGAGATTCGGGGAGAAGAGAGACAGAGACTGAGACACAGAGTGAAACAGACGCATACACACAGGGACGCAAATAGACAAAAGCAGAAACAGATGAACCCAGGAGCTGCACAGATGTGGATCTGCACTTGGGGCAGGGACGCAAATAGACAAAAGCAGAAACAGATGAACCCAGGAGCTGCACAGATGTGGATCTGCACTTGGGGCAGGGATGCAAATAGACAAAAGCAGAAACAGATGAACCCAGGAGCTGCACAGATGTGGATCTGCACTTGGGGCAGGGACGCAAATAGACAAAAGCAGAAACAGATGAACCCAGGAGCTGCACAGATGTGGATCTGCACTTGGGGCAGGGACGCAAATAGACAAAAGCAGAAACAGATGAACCCAGGAGCTGCACAGATGTGGATCTGCACTTGGGGCAGCCGGGCCCTCTACTCCATGTGCCCACCAGGTGGCGCCCAGGAGCCACGCCCCGCAACGCAGCCGACCCGGTTGGGCCCCTCCTGCCGCGGAAGCCCTCATCTCTCTGCCCGCCCAGCGTTTCCCCCATGGGCCCAACGCCACCTTAGTGGGAGGCCCTGGAGGCGCAGGTGGAGGCTGGAATGGGGGCTTCCTCAAGGGTCGAGGGTCTCCAGAGCCTCCCAACCCGGCCCCCGGTAGGTGAAGGCCCTGTGCTTCTCTTAGAGTGAGTTTGTGTTGGTCTCAGGAGTGGACGTGCCTGCTTCTGTCTTGGGGTGTGGATCTGGTGAATCTCCGTGTGTGAGGCTTAAGGCCGTGTGTCTCTCTGTGTGCATCTGCGTTTGTCATGGGGCGTGTGTCCCTGTGTGTGTCTGTGTTTGCTCTGGGGGGCATGTGTCTCTGCGCATGTGACTACATGTCTCATTTTTCTCTCGCTACATGTCATGGCTGCATTTGCCTTGGGTGTGTCTGTGTCTCTGTGTGACTGACTTCTCCTCACGCTGTGTACATTTCGGTGTATCCGGGCTGGCGAGTGACTTGATGTGTGCCTCATGTCTCCGCCCCCCTTGGAAAGCTGCCTCTCCCGCCCCTGCTCACCTTTCCTGGCGGCTCTGTATAGAGTCACCAAAGAATTCAAGAACTGAAATATTTATGAAGTGCTTCCTGGGGTCCCCTGGAGAGACGGGAGCGACTGTTCATGGAGCTGTGTGTCTGTGGGTCTGACCAAACGAGATTTAGATCCTGCTCAAACTAAGCACCTACTATGTGCCAGGCCTTGGCTCGGGTACTGCCTTCATGCTATGCATTCAGTTTCCTCATCTGTAAAATGGGCCTGATATTCGGCCGGGCGCGGTGGCTCACGCCTGTAATCCCAGCACTTTGGGAGGCCGAGGCGGGCGGATCACAAGGACAGGAGATCGAGACCATCCTGGCTAATATGGTGAAACCCATCTCTACTAAAAATACAAAAAATTAGGGCCGGGCGCGGTGGCTCACGCCTATAATCCCAGCACTCTGGGAGGCCGAGGTGGGCGGATCACGATGTCAGGAGATCGAGACCATCCTGACTAACATGGTGAAACCCCGTCTCTGCTAAAAAAAGTAGGTGGGCGTGGTGGCGGGCGCCTGTAGTCCCAGCTACTTGGGGGGCTGAGGCAGGAGAATGGCGTGAACCCGGGAGGCGGAGCTTGCAGTGAGCCGAGATGGCGCTACTGCACCCCAGTCTGGGCAACAAAGCCAGACTCCATCTCAAAAAAAAAAAAAAAATTAGCCGGGCGTGGTGGCGGGCACCTGTAGTCCCAGCTACTTGGGGGGCTGAGGCAGGAGAATGGCCTGAATCCGGGAGGCGGAGCTTGCAGTGAGCCGAGATGGCGCTACTGCACCCCAGCCTGGGCAACAAAGCCAGACTCCGTCTCAAAAAAAAAAAAAAAAAATTAGCCGGGCGTGGTGGCGGGCACCTGTAGTCCCAGCTACTTGGGAGGCTGAGGCAGGAGAATGGCGTGAACCCGGGAGGCGCAGCTTGCAGCGAGCCGAGATCGCGCCACTGCACTCCAGCCTGGGCAACAAAGCCAGACTCCGTCTCAAAAAAAAAAAAAAAATTAGCCGGACGTGGTGGCGGGCACCTGTAGTCCCAGCTACTCGGGGGGCTGAGGCAGGAGAATGGCCTGAACCCGGGAGGCGCAGCTTGCAGCGAGCCGAGATCGTGCCACTGCACTCCAGCGTGGGCGACAGAGTGAGATTCTGTCTCAAAAAAACAAAACGAAACAAAATAAATTATTAAAAAAAAAATGGGTGAAATTCCACCATGGCATACCGTGGCCAGGGCCAGAAAGTGCAGAAGGTGATGGCGCAGCTCATCAACCTCATCTTCAGATACTTACAAAATAGATCGCGGGTTCAGGTGCGGCTCTATGAGCAAGTGAATATGCGGATAGTAGGCTGTATCATTGGTTTTGATGAGTATATGAACCTTGTATTAGATGATGCAGAAGAGATTCATTCTAAAACAAAGTCAAGAAAACAACTGGGTCGGCTCATGCTAAAACGAGATGATAGTACTCTGCTACAAAGTGTCTCCAACTAGAAATGATCAATGAAGTGAGAAATCGTTGAGAAGGATACAGTTTGTGTTTAGATGTCCTTTGTCCAATGTGAACATTTATTCATATTGTTTTGATTACCCTTGTGTTACTACAAGATGGCAATAAATACTATGGGATTGTTTGTATTAAAAAAAAAAAGGGCTTGATATTAGCATCTATCTCATAGCATTGCCATGAGGTGAGTTGAGGTTTGTAAAACCTTGAACACGCCTGGAGCATGCTAAAGACTCAATGTGATAAATTATCTCAGGCTGGGTGTGGTGGCTCACACCTGGAATCCCAGCACTTTGAGAGGCCAAGGTGGGCAGATTTGTTTTGAGCCCAGGAGTTCGAGACCAGTCTGGGCAACATGGCAAAACCCTGTCTCTACAAAATAATAATTATAACAATAATAACAATAACAATAATAATAATAATACAATAATTAGCCACGCGGGATGGTGTGCACTTATAGTCCCAGCTACTCGGGAGGCCGAGGTGGGAGGATCACTTGAGCCCAGGAGGCGGAGGTTGCAGTGAGCTGAGATCACGCCGCTCTACTCCAGCCTGGGTGACACAGAGCCAGACCTTCCCTCAAAGAAAAAAAAAAAAAGGAAAAATCACCTCATTTAATTCTAATAACTACAAGCACATCTATTAACCTATGGGTCAGTGGGGAGCCCCTGAGAATTCTTCACTCAATGCTGGGAACTTGAGTGTTGTCAAAAAGGCCTAAATAGATTGGATGCTCGGACGTCTGTCTGCATAAAAACTTTCCTTTTAGCTTAGCTCAGTGGTTCTCAAACTTCAGAAAACTGAGTAGACGGGATCATGCTGGGTATAAAAATCAGGGGCATGAGTTGTTTCAGACATTGGGAACTCAGCGGTGAACAGAACAGACAAAATAGCCATTGGGGAGTTTCTGTTCTGATGGGGAAAAGATAATAAATGAGGTTGTCACTCAACAAATGTTGAGTCATTATGGTTATTTTCCATCAAAGACTTTCAATATACTTTGCCATTTCGCCTTCCAGAAAGATGGTACTTGGTACTAACTTATCCCAGCAATGTATGCAAGTGCTCACTGCCTTGTACCTTCACAAAAACTATTATTGGATCTTTTTGTCAAATATTAGAGTGGTGAAATTCTTTTTTTTTTTTTTTTTTTTTGAGACGGAGTTCACTCTTGTTGCCCAGGCTGGAGTGCAATGGCACGATCTCGGCTCACCGCAACCTCCACCTCCCAGGTCCAAGCACTTCTCCTGCCTCAGCCTCCCGAGTAGGTGGGATTACAGGCATGTGCCACCATGCCCGGCTAATTTTGTATTTTTAGTAGAGACAGGGTTTCTCCATATTGCTCAGGCTGGTCTCGAACTCCCAACCTCAGGTGATCCGCCCATCTCAGCCTCCCAAAATGCTGGGATTACAGGCATCAGCCACCGTGCCCAGCAGTGAAATTCTTTTTTACAAGTCTTTTGTGTGTCCAAAGTGTATGCACGTTCTTTGCACGTGTTGCTTTATTTTTATTGATTTCTAACAACTCTTTATATATGAGGAATGCTACTTTGTTTAAACATGTTGGTGGCAGATAGCCTTTGTTTCTAATAGAATGAGGCTAGAAAAACACAACTTGCCAATAGGGACCACCATAAACCTTCATTTGCCCAACAAACATCCTGGAAGTGAATCAATCAATCCCTCCTCCCTTCCTTCCTTCCTTCCCTCCTTCCCTCCCTCCTTCCTTCCTTTTCTCCCTCCCTCCTTCTTTCCTTCCTCTCTTCCCTTCCTCCCCCCTCTCTTCCTTCCTTCCTTTAGGTAGAGTTTTGCTCTTGTCGCCCAGGCTGGAGTGCAGTGGTACGATCTTGGCTCACTGCAACCTGCGCCTCCTAGGTTCAAGTGATTCTCCTGCCTTAGCCTCCAGAGTAGCTGGGATTACAGGCACCTGCCACCACAACCAGGATTACAGGTGTGTGCCTGTAGTCCCAGCTACTCAGGAGGCTGAGGTGGGAGGATCGCTTGAGCCTGGGAGGTTGAGGCTGCAGTGAGCCATGATCATGCCACTGTACTCCAGCCTGGGCAACAGAGTAAGATCCTGTCTCATAAAGTAAAATAAGATAAAATAAAATAATAGCATAGGCCGGCCGGGCCCGGTGGCTCAATGCCTGTAATCCCAGCACTTTGGGAGGCCGAGGCGGGTGGATCATGAGGTCAGGAGATCAAGACCATCCTGGCCAACGTGGTGAAACCCCGTCTGTACTAAAAATACAAAAAATTAGCTGGGCATGGTGGCGGGCGCCTGTAGTTTCAGCTACTCGGGAGGCTGAGGCAGGAGAATGGCGTGAACCCGGGAGGCGGAGCTTTCAGTGAGCCAAGATCGTGCCACTGTACTCCAGCCTGGGCAACAGAGCAAGACTCTGTCTCAAAAAAATAATAAATAAAAATAAATAATAATAGTAATATAGGCCAGAATGCCTGTTCATCAGAGGCTGGGCAGCAGGGAGAAGTGTGGGTGGTGGGGGGGCTGCATATTCCACCAATCCTGTAGGCAAATAGGGAAGGAGGGTGGGTGCCAGGCCCACTTGCCCCCATCTGTAACATATCCACTGCCCTTAGCATTGCCACATTCTGGAATTATAGATACTTTGCCTCTTGTAATGTAGAAGAGATTTCTTTCTTTCTTTCTTTCTTTCTTTTTTTTGAGAGAGGGTCTTGCTCTGTTGCCCAGGCTGGAGTGCAGTGGTGCAATCATAGCTCACTGCAGCCTCCAACTCCTGGTCTCAGGTGATTCACTTGCCTCAGTCTCCTGAGTAGCTGGGACTACGGGGGCGCACACCACCATGCCCAGCTAATTTTAAAATTCTGGCCGGGCATGGTGGCTCATACCTGTAATCCCAGCACTTTGGGAGACTGAGGCAGGCGGATCACTTAAGATCAGGAGTTCGAGACCAGCCTGGCTAACATGGTGAAACCCCGTGTCTACTAAAAATATAAAAATTAGCCTGGCGTGGTGGCACATGCCTCTAACCTCAGCTACTCAGGAGGCAGGAGAATCGCTTGAACCTGGGAGGTGGAGGTTGCAGTGAGCTGAGTTCGTGCCTAGGTGAAAAGACACTCCAGCCTAGGTGAAAGAGTGAGACTCCGTCTCAAAAAAAAAAAAAAAAATTGTAGAGTCAGGGCCTTGCTATGTGGCTTAGGCTAGTCTTAAAATCCTGGCCTCAAGCGATCCTCCTGCCTCGGCCTCCCAAAGTGCTGGGATTACAGGCAAGAGCCGCCATGCCCGGCCTCTGGCCCATTTTTAAAAGCCTATTCCTCTTGCTTCCTGCTGAACTTTCTTAAAACTTACTACTGCAGCTTTTTCTCCCCTAAGACAGCCAGAGGGGATGTATGGTGATTACCGCTCAGAGCCCCCACCCACCCACTAGAGAGCTCTGAGATTCCACAATGTTCAGGAGGACTGAACACCAGCTGTTCTAAGATCCTAAGTGTCTACATGTTCAGTGATCCCACGATTCTGAGCCTCCCAGACTCCAGAGCTCAGGGATTCTCTGACCTCATCACTGTCTGCCTGGGTCTTCCATAATTGCCCGCAACAGATAATACAGTGTCTCGAGGCAAAAACCATGATCCCTCTAATCCACAGACCCAGGCAGAGGGGCCGGTCGCCCACAGCCACCGGACTTTTCCTAACAGCTTAATGAGAAAGTCAGAATTAACTGGAAGTGGCACCTAGCACTCCCAGGGCTCAGCGTGGCCTCCCCGTGTTAAAGCCGAGTGTCCCCAGGCCTCCCTTTGACCTTCTTGAACACCAGCAATTATGATGGGCGAGGCCTGGAATTCAGCCTGAATAGGGAAGTGGCTGGGGCCATGGTGACCTAGTTCTTCAGGTTAAGCCAGCCCGCCCACCTTCCCCGGAGAGTGACCAGCCCAGCCTGGGTTCTCATTCTGCCACTACTCCTCTCCAGGCCTCAGTGTCCCTCCTTTGTTCAAGGAGGTCAGGGATCATGCCAGCCTCCTACTTTGCTGTGTTACATGTAAATTTCTTGGCACATGTATTATGTTATCATCTCTCTTTGTGCACATGGATACCTTCCCAGAAAGGACACTGCTGGCTTATACCTTTTTCAAATAGCTATTGTCAGAGAGCTTACACCATTTCACACTCTGAACCCCAGCAGCATGAGGCTGCTCTTTTCCCAAAACCCTGAAAACACAGCAAATGCTCAGACTTTTTCATCTTTACCAGCCAGACAGATGAAAAGAAGAAAAAGATATTTCATGGTAGTTTTTTTTAATATTTAGGTTACCATGAGCGAGAATGAACTCCCTTGCCTATGCCCAGAAGGTGTTTGTATTTCCTTTTCAGAAAACCGTTCATGTGTGGTGGCTTATGCTTGTAATCCCAGCACTTTGGGAGGCTGAGGTGGGAGGATTGCTTGAATCCCAGGAGTTTGAGACCAGCCTGGGCAACATGGCGAAACCCTGTCTCTACTAAAAATACTAAAAATTAGCCGGGAGGGGTGGTACACAGTTTCAGTGAGCCAAGATTGTGTCACTGCATTCCCGTGTGGGAAACAGCAAGACCCTGTTTGCTCAAAAACAAAACAAAACAACAACAACAAAAATCCATTCATGTCTTTCACCCTTTTTTGGACTGGCTTGTTAATCCATATTGATTTCTAGACGCTTTTTACATATTAAGGATATCAGTCTCTTGTCTATCATGTTTTGGAAGATTTTCCTCCTTGATGTTGCCTCTTCATCTTCTAGTATTTTTTATTTGTTTGTTTTGTTTTTCTTTTTTCTTTTTTTTTTTTTTGAGATGGAGTTTCGCTCTTGTTGCCCAGGCTGGAGTGCAATGGTGCGATGTTGGCTCACCGCAACCACTGCCTCCTGGGTTCAAATGATTCTCCTGCCTCAGCCTCCCAAGTAGCTGGGATTACAGGCATGCACCACCACACCCAGCTAATTTTGAATTTTTAGTAGACAGGGTTTCTCCATGTTGGCCAGGCTGGTCTCGAACTCCCTTCCTCAGGGGATCCGCCTGCCTCAGCCTCCCAAAGTGCTGGGATTACAGGCGTGAGCCACCGTGCCCAGCCTGTTTTGTTTTTCTTAAGACAGTCTCTCACTCTGTCGCCCAGGCTGGAGTGCAGTGGTGCAATCTTGGCTCACTGCAACTGTGTACTCCACAGTTGCCATTGTACTCCACCCTGGGCATTGTACTTCAACCTCCTGGGTTGAAGCCATTCTCCTGCCTCAGCCTCCCAAGTAGCTGGAATTATAGGCACCCACCACCACACCTGGCTAATTTTTGTATTTTTAGTAGAGACAGGGTTTCACCATGTTGGCCAGGCTAGTCTCGATCTCCTGACCCCAGGTGATCCACCCACCTTGGCCTCCCAAAGTGCTGAGATTACAGGAGTGAGCCACTGTGCCCAGTCTCTCACCCCTTTTTCAATTTGCTTGTTAATCCTTATTGATTTCCAGATGTTCTTTACATATTAAGATCAGTCTTTTGTCTGTCGTGTTTTGGAAAACTTTCTTCCTTGATGTTGCCTTTTGATCTTCTAGTATTTTTTTAATGTGCATATGTGTGTAGGAATTTTATATTTGTAGTCAGTTATTAATATTTTAATTAAAGGTTTCTGGGTTTAATATGCTTTAACACAATTAAGATTATTTTTATTTTTATATTTTTTTGAGATGGAATATCACTCTGTCACACAGGCTGGAGTGCAATGGCGTGGTCTCGGCTCACTGCAAGCTCCACCTCCTGGGTTCAAGTGATTCTCCCGCCTCAGCCTCCTGAGTAGCTGGGATTACAGGCCTGCACCACCACACCTGGCTAATTTTTGTATTTTTAGTAGAGACGGGGTTTCACCATGTTGGCCAGGCTGGTCTCGAACTCCTGACCTCTTGATTTGCCTGCCTCAGCCTCCCAAAGTGCTGGGATTACAGGTGTGAACCACCATGCCTGGCCCAGATTATTTTTATTTATAACTCCTGTGTTTTCTCCTAATATTTGTATAGTTTATTTCGCTGGGGGCAAGGGTTGAAGGGGCCATCTGGAATTTAATTTGGTTTGAGTTATCTTTAAAATCTCCATCTGAAAAAAAAAAAAAGGCTGGACGTGGTGGCTCATGCCTGTAATCCCAGCAATTTGGGAGGCCAAGGCAGGCAGATCACTTGAGGTCAGGAGTTTGAGACCACCCTGGCTAACATGGTGAAACCCTGTCTCTACTAAAAATACAAAAATTAGCCTGGCGTGGTGGCGCATGCCTGTAATTCCAGCTACTCAGGAGGCTGAGGCAGGAGAATCGCTTGAACCCAGGAGGCAGAGGCTGCAGTGAGCCGAGATATTGCCATTGCACTCCAGCCTGAGTGACAGAGTGAGACTCCATCTCAAAAATAGTAATAATAATAATAAAAACTAGAAACCTCCCTCTGAACTCTCATGGTTGTATAAGAGTGATGTTTGTGGGCTGGGCGAGGTGGCTCCCACCTGTAATCCCAGCACTTTGGGATGCCGAGGCGGGTGGATCACCTGAGATCGGGAGTTCAAGACCAGCCTGACTAACATGGAGAAACCCCGTCTCTACTAAAAATACAAAAAATTAGCCAGGCTTGGTGGCGCATGCCTGTAATCCCAGCTACTTGGGAAGGCTGAGGCAGGAGAATCGCTTGCACCTGGGAGGCGGAGGTTGCGGTGAGCCGAGATCGTGCCATTGTACTCCACCCTGGGCAACAAGAGCGAAACTCTGTCTCAAAAAAAAAAAAAAAAAAAAAGTGATGTTTGTGTAATGAATGGATTACAACAAAACTGCTAATGCTAGGTGGCCTGGGTTCGAATCCCAGCTCTGCCACTTTTCTGTTTCCTCTGGGAAATCTCTTTTCTTCTCTATGCCTCAGTTTTCTCACTTGTAAAATGGGAAGTCATAGTGTCATGAGAAAAGTAAGAGATGCTTCCCCCACCCCAATAAAGTACCTAGAAGACTGTCTGTCACTTAGCAGGTGCTCTTTTCTTTTTTTTTTGAGACGGAGTTTCCCTCTTGTTGCCCAGGCTAGAGTGCAATGGCAGATTTCTGCTCACAACAACCTCCACCTCCCGGGTTCAAGCGATTCTCCTGGCTCAGCCTCCTGAGTAGTTGGGATTACAGGCACCCACCACCACGCCTGGCTAATTTTTTTGTATTTTTTGTAGAGACGGGGTTTCTCTGTGTTGATCCGGTAGATCTCGATCTCCCAACCTCAGGTGATCTGCCCACCTCGGCCTCCCAAAGTGTTGGGATTACAGGCGTGAGCCCCTGCACCCAGCCTTTCTCTTTTTTTCCCTTCTCTTCCTCTCTCTCTCTCTTTCTTTCTTTCATTCTTTCTTTCCTCTTCTCTTTCTCTCTCTCTCCCTCTTTCTTTTTTTTTTTTTTTTTGAGACGGAGTCTCGCTGTGTCTCCCAGGCTGGAACGCAGTGGCGCAATCTCAGCTCACTGCAAGATCCACCTCCCAGGTTCCCGCCATTCTCCTGCCTCAGCCTCCTGAGTAGCTGGGACTACAGGCGCCCGCCACCACGCCCGGCTAATTTTTTGTATTTTTGGTAGAGACGGGGTTTCACCGTGTTAGCCAGGATGGTCTCGATCTCCTGAGCTTGTGATCTGCCCACCTGGGCCTCCCAAAGTGCTGAGATTACAGGCGTGAGCCACCACATCCGGCCTTTTTTTTTTTTTTTGAGACAAGTCTCGCTCTGTGGCTCAGGCTGGAGTGCAGTGGCACAATCTCGGCTCACTGCAACCTCTGTCTGCGGGTTCAAGCGATTCTTCTGCCTCAGCCTCCTGAGTAGCTGGAACTACAGGCACGTGCCACCACGCCTGGCTAATTTTTGTACTTATAGTAGAGACGGGGTTTCACCATGTTGGCCAGGTTGGTCTCGAACTCCTGACCTCACGTGATCCGCCCGCCTCAGTCTCCCAAAGTGCTGGGATTCCAGGCATGAGCCACCGCACCTGGCCTAAAAGTAAATTTTTTTTTTAATGTAGGCTGAGCGTGGTGGCTGAGGGTTATAATCCCACCGCTTTGGGAGGCCGAGGCGGAGAATCACTTGACGTCAGGAGTTCAAAACCAGCCTGGGCAACACAGCCAGGCCCATCTCTACAAAAACTACAAAAGTGAGCTGGGCTTGGTGGCAGCGCCTGTAGTCCCAGCTACTTGAGAGGCTGAGGCGGGAGGATCGCTTGAGCCCGGGAGGTCAAGGCTGCAACGAACCATGATTGCGCCACTGCGCTCCAGCCCGGGCGACCGAGTGAGATTCTGTCCTTAAAAAGATCAAATAAAGTGGCCTCCCAGCCTCCCTCCCTGGAGCCTCCACCATGTAACCCCCTGGACATTCGCGCGTCTCCTTGGCTGGGATGACCTCGCTGATGGCTCTGTCCTGAGTGGCCACCCCGCCTCTAGACCCCCGGGCGCACTCTGGGGCCAGCAGTGGGGAGCGGACGCCTGAGGGGACCGTGGCACCCGCCCCGCCCCGCCGGGCCGGGCCTGCCCACTGCGTGCCTGGCGTGTCCGGGCTGGCGGAGCGCGGGCGCGGCGGGGGCGGGCGGCCAGGCTAGTCGGGCGGGTGCGCGGGGCGCTCGGGGCCCGGGGCCAGAGCTGGAGCCGGAGCCGGGCGGGCGCCATGGAGGGGCTGCGGCGGGGGCTGTCGCGCTGGAAGCGCTACCACATCAAGGTGCACCTGGCGGACGAGGCGCTGCTGCTACCGCTGACCGTGCGGCCGCGGGACACGCTCAGCGACCTGCGCGTGCAGCTGGTGGGCCGGGGCGTGAGCTCCTGGAAGCGCGCCTTCTGCTGCAACGCGCGGCGGCTGGACGGCTCGGTGCCGCTGCTCGTCAGCGACCCCAGGTGGCCGCGGGGCTCGGGGTGGGGTGGGGTGGGGCGGGGGCGGCGGCCGGGGACCCCTGGAGAGCGGCGGGGGAGGCAGGCGCCCAAGGCGGCCTCCCGGGCCGGCACTGCTTTCCCACCTCGCGCTGCCCGCCCGGCCTCTCCTGACCCAGCCTTGCTGGTGTCAGGTCTTGCTTTCGGGCTCTCTGCCTGTGCGTTTCCGTCTCTGCTGTTTTTCTCCCTCTCTCTCTTTTGTCTCTGTCACTCTCATCTTTGTCACTCTCTTGTCTCTGTCTCTCATCTCTGTCTCTCTTCTCTCTTTTGTCTCTGTCTCTCATCTCTCTCCCTCTTCTTTCTGTCTCTTGTCTCTGACTCTTTTATCTCTGTGCCTCTCTTTGTTTCATCTCTCTCTTTTGTCTCTGTCTCTCTTTTATCTCTGTCTCTTTCATCTTTGTCTCTCTCATCTCTTTTGTGGCTCTCTCATCTCCATCTCTCATCTCTGTCTCCCTCTTGTTTCTGTCTCTTGTCTCTGTCTGTTTTATCTCTGCATCTCTCATCTTTGTCTCCTCACCTCTCTCTCTTTTGTCTTTGCCTCTGTCTCTCTCTCCATTTTGGTCTCTGTTTTTTCCTCTCTGTGTGTCTCTCTCCATCTCTGCCTCTGTTTATTTCTTTCACTGATGATTTGGTTGCCTGTGATTGTCTCTGTCTCTGTCTCTCTTCTCTCTGTCACTCTGTGTCTCTGCCCACTTCTCTCTCTGCTGTTTTCCTCCCTGTTTCTCCCTCATCTCTGTCTCCCTCTCTCATTTCTGTCTCCCTCTCTGGTCTCTGTCTCTCTCCCCATTTTGGTCTCTGCTTTTTTGCTCTGTGTATGTGCCTCTGTCTCTCTTCCCCTTTGTCTCTTTGTGTCTCTGCCCATTTCTGTCTCTGCTGTTTTTCTCCTTGTGTCTGTGTCTGTCTCTTTTATCTCTCTGTCCATTTTTGTCTCTGTTTTTCTCTGTGTCTGTGTATGTGTGTGTCTCTCTCTCCCTGTCTCTCTCTTTGTCCATTTGTCTCTGTCTCTGCTGTTTTTCTCTCTGTCTCTCTGTGTCTCTGTCTCTGTGTCCCTGTCCATTTCTGTCTGTGTGTGCACGCGCATCTCTCTCTGTGTCTCTGTGAGTCTCTGTCTCTTTTGTCTCTGTCTCTCTCTGTGTCTCTGCCCATTTTGGTCTCTGCTTTCTTTCCTCTGTGTGTCTCTCCATTCTCTCTTTCTCTGTCTCTCTCCATTTCTGTCTCTGCTGTTTTTCTCTGTGTGTGTCTCTTTTGTCTCTCTGTTTCTCTGCGTGTCTCTGTCCATTTCTGTCTCTTCCTGCTGTGTATTTCTGTCTCTGTTATTTTGGTCTCTGCTCTTTTTCTCGCTGTGTCTCAACATGTGTGTCTGTGTCTCTATCTCTCTGGTGTCTCTGCATTTTTCTCTGCCGTTTTTCTCTGCCTCTGAAGCTCTGTCTCTCTCTTCCTTCTCTGGTCTCTCCTACCGCCTTATCTTTCCCACAGCCCACTCTAATGTCCGTTACCCACACTCACACTTGGATATCTGGGTCCCCGAGAGGTCCCCTGGCCAAGACAAGCCTCAAGTGGGGCGTCTTCTGGCCCAAGGAGGGGTCTGCAGAGAAGGGCGCTGGGGCCACGGGAACAGCTCACTGCCGGCCTGGGGCAGCTCTGGGAAATGGGTCGAGGATGGCCGAGAGGTGGTGAAGAGGGCGGGGCCTCGTCTCAGATCCTGGGACCACCTCCTTGGAAGCGTTGAACAGGAGAGGGACGGGGGCCATATGAATTACCCTGGATTTTACGGGGGTCACATTCACCAGCCCTCTAGAGGCTTGAGTCACTGAGCCTGGGTTGATGTTTTGAGGGCAGGAGCCTCAGATGCCACCCCGTTGCAGGAGCCTGGGGCTGCAGGGGGGGCGGGAGAGGCCCCCTCCCCAGGCCCTCTTGAGGGAAGATCTTAGCGGGGAGGGGGAGGCTGAGAGGATGATGGGGGATGGAGGTTCAGAGCTTGGGGCTAGGAGAGGCTGTTCTCGGCAGCGTACCTTCTATGAGGTCTGGGGGCTGGACGACCCTCAGATGTCCAGACTGTAATTATGCAGTACAGAGTCAGCATTTATTGTGTGCCTACTGTGTGCCAGACTCCATGCTGGACACTGAAATTCAGCAGTGACCCAGAGAGACCAGATTTCGCCTTCACAGAGCCTAGAGCCAAATAATAGCACAGGAGAATGTCAACTTGCAATTGGCGCTGTGGGGGACGCAGGGAAGGTGGAGAGGGGTCAGTGACTGGGGGACGCCTCTCCGGAAAGGTGACATGTCAGGCTATGATGTGGAGGAGGTGGTTAAACAGAGAGTCAGGGAAGGGTGTTCCAGGCAGTAGGAACAGCCTGTGCAAAGGCCCTGAGGCAGGACTGCACCTGGCATGTTGGAGGAACAGCGAGGAGGTCCGTGTGGCTGGAGCAAGTGGGAGAGAGGGAGGAAGGGAGGGCGGGGAGGGGCCAGGGCAGTTCATGCAGGGCCTTGCGGACTGCAGGGAGGACTTGGGCCTTGACTCCGAGGGAGGTGGGAGCCACAGAGGGCTGTGGGCAGAGGAGGAACGGGACCTGACTCAATGCTCACAGGCAACCCCTGGCTGCAGCGGGGAGAACAGACTGTGATTGGGGGGAGGGCTGGAGACAGGAGACCAGGGTGAGGTCCCAGTGAGCCATGCTGGAGGCAGAGAACAGAAGCCTTCAGAGGAGACAGTTTTGGCTGGGCGCAATGGTTCACACCTGCAATCCCAGCACTTTGGGAGGCCAAGGTGGGCGGATCACCTGAAGTCAAGAGTTCGAGACCAGCCTGGCCAACATGGCGAAATGCTGTCTCTACTAAAAATACAAACATTAGCCAGGCATAGTGATATGCACCTGTAATCCCAGCTACTTGGGAGGCTGAGGCAGGAGAATCGCTTGAACCTGGAGGCGGAGGTTGCAGTGAGCTGAGATCGCGCCACTGCACTCCAGCCTGGACAACACAGTGAGACTCCGTCTCAAAACAAAAAAAAAAGAGAGAGTTTCAACCTCCTCTGGGCTCCCACCCTGTCCTAATGCCCTGCCCCTTGCCCATCCCTGACCACACACACAGCATGGCAGAGTCCAGCTTTGTCTTCCCCAACAGACAGGGGCCCCTATCTGCCTTTGCTGTTCACTGGCTGTGTGTCCCGAGGCAGCTAACCCACCCTCTCTGGGCATCAAATGGGTTCTGAGCTCCCCAGACCACTCCCAGACCTCTAGAGGCAGAGCAGGGGCTACTAGTGGATGGTGCAGCAGTAGCCGGGGAGGCCTTAGCTTCCCCATGTGAGAAAGGAGAAAAACACTTGGGACCTGTCGGCGCAGACGGTACCCTAGGGTGAGAGAAGCTGCGTGGGCTGCTCGGGACAAACCTGCCAGGCCCTCTCTCACTTCCGGGTAGATAGGGCCCCCTCTTCTCCCTCCCCCAGCCTCTCTTGCCACCTCCTGTTTCTACACTCTGTGAAATGCAGTAGTGACAACATTTTCTGCCTCGAGGCAGCAGCGTTGCAGGGAGACAGGTTGTCACGGGAGCTAGCAGGCACTCAGTCATGGTCATGCTTTGAGAGCCTTTGAGATGCTAGGGGCTTTTCATGTGGCCTTACCGCTGTCCCCTGGCGAGGATGCTTTTATTTATTTATTATTTATTATTTTTGAGACGGGAGTCTTGCTCTGTCGCCCAGGCTGGAGTGCAGTGGCGCGATCTCAGCTCACTGCAACCTCTGCCTCCCGGGTTCAAGCGATTCTCCTGCCTCAGCCTCCCGAGTAGCTGGGATTACAGGCGCCTGCCACCACGCCTGGCTAATTATTTTTTATTTTTTAGTAGAAATGGGGTTTCACTGTGTTAGCCACGATGCTCTCAATCTCCTGACCTCCTCATCTCTCGTGATCCGCCCGCCCTCCTCAGTCTCCCAAAGTGCTGGGATTACAGGCGTGAGCCACCACACCCAGCATTTTTTTTTTTTTTAGACGGAGTCTTTCTCTGTTGCCCAAGCTGGAGTGAAATGGTGCAATCTTGGCTCACTGCAACCTCTGCCTCGTGGGTTCAAGCGATTCTCCTGCCTCAGCCTCCTGAGTAGCTGGGATTACAGGCGCCCGCCACCATGCCTGGCTAATTTTTTGTATTTTTAGTAGAGACCGTTTCACCGTGTTGGCCAGGCTGGTCTCAAACTCCTAACCTCAGGTGATCCGCCTACCTCGGCCTCCCAAAGTGCTGGGATTACACGCGTGAGCCACCGTGCCTGGCCGGGTGCCATTATCATTGGCGGTTTACAGGTGGAGAAGCTGAGGCAGAGTAAGATTAAGCTGGGAAGGGGCAGAGCCAGGGTTTAAACCCAGCTTTAAAGGCACGCCCTTCATCACTAAACCTTCTCCCTGCTCCATTAGTGGGAACGGTTGTTATTATTCTGATTTTATTGGCATCAGTCTATTCCTCTCTTCCTCCCAAGCCCCTCTATCTGTCCTTCAGCTGGTTCCATCAGCTCCGCCTTCAAAGTCTAACCATAATCCTCCCACTTCTCAACCTCTGGCCCAGCCCAGTCGCCCCCACTCAGGTCCGCAGCCCCTGCCCTTGTCCCCTACAAGTCTGTCCTCCCCGTAGCAGGTGCCAGAGGGTGCCTGTGAGCCCCTGAGTCGGGGCCTGTCCCTCCTCTGCCGGCAGCCCTCCATGGCTCCCACCTCCCTCAGGGTCAAAGCCCAAGTCCTTCCTGAGGCTTGCAAGAGCCTGGATGACCTGCTTTATTCCCTCCCTGCTTGCTCCTCCTCCCTCTCTTCCCCTTGCTCACTCTGCTCCAGCCACGCAGGCCTCCTCGCTGCCTCAGAGCCTCTGGACAGGCTGTTCCTTCAGCCTGGAATGCTGTTCCCTCAGGTCCCCAACTCTCTCTCTTCCTGCAGCCCTCCCTGACCATCCTGTTTAAAATTGCATTCCAGCGAGGCGCAGCGGCTCACACCTGCAATCCCAGCACTTTGGGAGGCTGAGGCAAGCAGATCACTTGAGTCCAGGAGTTCAAGACCAGCCTGGCCAACATGGTGAAACCCCGTCTCTACTAAAAATACAAAAAGTAGCCGGGCATGATGGCGCATGCCTGTAATCCCAGCTACTGGGGAGGCTGAGGCAAGAGAATCGCTTGAATCCGGGAGGCGGAGGTTGCAGTGAGCTGAGATCGTGCCATTACACTCCAGCCTGGGTGACAGGGTGAAACTCCATCTGTAAATAAATAAATAATAAAATTTAATTTCACGCCATCCCTGCTTTCTCTCTTTCCCTGTCACTTGTCAGCAGCTGACTTCTCTACGTTTTACTTATTTTTTTCACCTGTCTCCTGCAGTAGACTGTAAACTCTGTGAGGGTACTGCCGTCCATCTTGTTCCCTGTTGGATTCCCAGTTCAGTGCCTGGCACATAGTAGGTGCTTAATAAATGTTAGTGAGATGTATTTTCTCTAGAGGCAAGGATTGGGCTGCTCAGAATATTTTTCTGGAGCTCTAGCGGTGCCTGGATGCAGGGGAGGGAATTTCTGGGTCAGAGGTGAGCCCTGGCAGGGGCAGGAAGAGGCACCAGCCAGACACTGGGCAGAATAGGGAAGCCTTGAACACCAAGGCAAGGGCTGTGTTTTTCTGCAACCTGTGTCTTTCTGTCTCCCTCTTTCAGGTAGTCTGGGTTGGAGGAGGCAGAGCCATGACCAAGGGGACCTGGGTACTGGCTGAAGGAATAGGCTGGGGTAGAGGGCACTTTTGGAAGGCACTTCTCCCGCCTCCCGGGAGCCTAGATCTCACTCCAGGTAAGTAATTGTAGTAGTTGAGAAAGAGAAAGGACCTTAGAGATTGTGGAGACCATAGATGGGGAAACTGAGGCCCAAAGAGGAGAAGAGACAGATGTTATTGACCATCATCCCCCTCCATACACTTATGCTTCTGGCCTCTAGGGTAGGGACATGGCCTTGGTGTCTCATTTCTTTTTGGACTAACACGTGGACCAGAGCCGTGTTGCCCCTGACTTGCTGGGTGACCTTGGGAAAATTGCTTCTCCTCTCTGGGCTCTGTTACCTGTCTCCTTACAATAAAGGATTGAGCTTTGATTTGGCTTTACTGCACTCTTTGCCTGCAATTCCTGTGACTGCCATCAGGTGGCAGAAAACAGCCAAGTTCCAAGAGAATCGCTTGAACCCAGGAGTCAGAGGTTACAGTGAGCCGAAATCACGCCATTGCACTCCAGCCTAGCGACAGAGCAGGACTCTGTCTCAAAAAAAAAGAAAGAAAAAAGAAAACAGCCAAATTCACCAGGGGCCATCCCTGTTCCTCTTAAAGGACACAAGGGACGTCCACAGGAGGGGATGACTGCAGATGTCACTGTCCGTGTCAGGGATGTTAGGTAAAAGGAAAGGACAAATGGCTGGAGAACTGGTGTTTCACCCTTCCCTGGTCCTGGACTGAAACGGGTTTACCCTTCCCCTCCTGTTGTTCCAGGGTCTGGGCTCCCAGGTGGACCGTGAAACCCTGGCCTGACCAGCTGATGCACACTGCTTCAGACACTCCTGCTGGAGCCTCAGTCCCTGACATGGACCTAGGACATTTTTGCTCCTGCCCATCCTATCGGGAGGGAGCCTTGAGCCTTTCAGCTCTGCTGTGTGACTTTGAGGTTTTTGCTCCCCTCTTGGGGCCCTGGGTGCCCTGTCTTCAGTGGAAAGCACTGTGCCACCTTGGAAATCTCCCATGGGCAGCCAGAGGGCATCGCAAGAAGAGAAGCACAGAAGGGGCAGGAGAGACACTCAGAGGCACTTCCACTCTTGCCCAGGACATTCTCCCAGCCACACCTTTGCCCAAGCCGTGCCCCCTGCCTGGAGCACTTTTCAACCTCTTCTCTGCAGCTCCAATACACCTGGGATTGCAGTCTCCTCCAGGAAGTCTTCTCAGATTCCCTCCTTCCCAGCCAGAGAGCACCTAGCCTTCTTTGGGGCCCCCACAGGCCCTTTGTGCAGTGAACAGCCCTGGCTGGGGGTGCAGCCAGTCGTGGCCGAACTCTCCAATGACTCAGCGGGGAGATGTGGACATCCTAGCTCGTTCTCAGGCCTCCAACTGTGCCCCCATTTCCACCCCCAAATACCTCCCCAGGAGGCACCTGTGCCCACCCCCTGGGCTGTTTTCCCCTTCCCCTTAAATCCGGATGCCTCATCTTGCATAGGGTCTTGGGGCAGCGGGGAAGGGGGTCTGAAGAACTCTGGCCAAGAGGACGAGGATCTGGGGGTGGGGAACTGGGCCTAGGTGTGGGAGGTCATCGCGGGGCACTGCAGGGAGTGCGTTGTGGGAATTCCGGGTGGAGACCCTCAGGGCAGTGTGCCGGGCCTCCATTGCACCTCTGACCTGCAGCCACGTCATTGTTGCGCAGCCCCTGGGGAGGGTCTTTGGGGAGGGGGTGCCGAGGCTACGCATGTCCTCGAGGGCTGTGTACACTCTCCAGGCATCATGGGCGGAGGCGCCGGAGCCTGGGAAGAAATAATGTTTTAATTAAGAGTCCTGTTGGCTGCAGGACTCAGAGCGTGGACAGGTGGATAGTAAATCACCACCACGGGGACAGCCGCGCCCAGACTGTGCGTTTGCTTAGCTCGGGGACAGCACTTGGCCCGGGGTCTCCTGCTCACCTCCCTTCAGAGCATCTGCCAAACTTCGGGCATCTACCCTGCAATTCCCGCTTGGCTGAGAGGAGTGGGAGAAGGAGGGGAAGAGAGAGGAGCCCCACTTCACTCCGGCAGGCAGACCTGCTGGAGCTGCTTTGCAGAATGACTTGGGTCTTGCTGGCCCCTGGGTGTGCCTGGAGGGGGGTCTTCCTATCCCCCTCCACCTCTCCCCTTGGTGCCTAACCCAGGACTTTGTCCCCAGAGACCCACTGTGTGCCCCCTGGAGCTCCTCCTAGAGCAGAGTCTGCTGCTCTCTGTTCTGCAGAGGGTAACCTGAGGCCCAAGGAGGTTGTCAGGGACACAGAGCAGGGGGAGGCAGCCCAGATCCCTGCTCATGCGTGGTTTGGGCCTCTGCTAACAGCTGGGCCACATGCGTGTATCTAGAGCCTGGGTCCCCTCTGTCCTCATTTCCCTGTGCATATTCAGGGACCTGCCTCATCAAGGTTTGGCAAGAAAATGGGGCATTTAATAATCTCCCCAGTTTCATTCCTTGGTCCTTACTCCATGCCAGGACTTGTGCACATCTTTTTGGAGCTCTGTCTCACTGGATTGACAGCCGGCCAGGCGCGGTGGCTCACGCCTATAATCCCAGCACTTTGGGAGGACGAGGCAGGCGGATCATGAGGTCAGGAGATGGAGACCATCCTGGCTAACACGGTGAAACCCATCTCTACTAAAAATACAAAAAAATTAGCCGGGCATGGTGGCGGGCGCCTGTAGTCCCAGCTACTCCGGAGGCTGAGGCAGGAGAATGGCGTGAACCCGGGAGGCGGAGCTTGCAGTGAGCCGAGATCGCACCACTGTACTCCAGCCTGGGCGACAGAGCGAGACTCCGTCTCAAAAAAAAAAAAAAAGAAAAGAAAAATCCTTATATGTTGAGATAAGTTTTTTGGGGAATCACCAAGAGCAAAGAAAGCAAAGTACACAGTAGGTTTCATTCACGTCCGTGTGAAGAGACCACCAAACAGGCTTTGTGTGAGCAGCATGGCTGTTTATTTCACCTGGGTGCAGGTGGGCTGAGTCCGAAAAGAGTCAGCGAAGGGAGATAGGGGTGGGGCCGTTTTATAGGATTTGGGAAGGTAATGGAAAATTACAGTCAAAGGGGGTTGTTCTCTGGTGGGCAGGGGTGGATCTCACAAAGTACATTCTCAAGGGTGGGGAGAATTACAAAGAACCTTCTTAAGGGTGGGGAGACTACAAAGTACATTGATCAGTTAGGGTGGGGCAGGAACAAATCACAATGGTGGAATGTCATCAGTTAAGGCTGTTTTTACTTCTTTTGTGGATCTTCAGTTACTTCAGGCCATCTGGATGTATACGTGCAAGTCACAGGGGATGCGATGGCCTGGCGTGGGCTCAGAGGCCTGACAGTAGGTATCTAATAAATGCTGTAGCTCACGCCTTTAATCCCAGTAATTTGGGAGGCCAAGGCAGGCATCTCACTGGAGCTCAGGAGTTCAAGACCAGACCGGGCAACATAGTGAAACCCTGTCTCTATAAAAACTACAAAAATTAGCCTGATATGGTGTTGCACACCTGTGGTCCCAGCTACTTGGGAGGCTGGGGTGGGAGGATCACTTGGGTCCAGGAGGTGGAGGTTGCAGTAAGCTGACATAGCACCACTGCACTCCAGCCTGGGTTACAGAGCCAGATCCTGTCTCAAAAAAAAAAAAAAGCTGCAGAATCTGTGAGTTGACTGCAGGCCTCATTCTGTCCCCCACCTAGCAGGATAAAATGGTGTGTGAAGATCAGCGGCAGACTCCCTATCTCTAGGCAGATTTGTCTCCCTTAGATGCTGAAAGATGCCAGATGGCAAACGTGTCTCCATTGTAAGAACTGATCTAAGACAACAACCACAAAGGACTGATTGTCAGCTTGAACTACTTTCTTTTCCTTCAGATTCCAGATTGCTTGATCCTGCCACATGGGCACAGCACTCTCTGGTGGTCGGTGCAAAGGCTGCAGCATTTTAGAAATGCAAATGCCATCAACGTGGGCAATTAAAGATTTCCTGGTAGCCACAAGAAAAAAACAGTAAAAAGAAGGCTGGGCGCAGTGGCTCACGCCTCTAATCCCAGCACTTTGGGAGGCTGAGGCGGGCGGACCTCCTGAGGTCGGGAGTTTGAGACCAGCCTGGTCTCTACTAAAAATACAAAATTAGCTGGGCGTGGTGGTGCACCCCTGTAATCCCAGCTGACTGGGAGGCTAAGGCCGGAGAATCACTTGAACCCAGGAGGTGGAGGTTGCGGTGAGCCGAGATCACACCATTGCACTCCAGCTTGGGCAACAGTGAGCGAAACTCCGTCTCAAAAAATAAAAAAAAAAAGTAAAAAGAAACAGGTGAAATTAGTTTTAGTAATGTGTTTTATCATTTAAGCATGCAATCTATAGAAAAAATTGTGAATGAGCTATTTTTTCTGGGGTGTGTGTGTGTGTGTGTGTGTGTGTTCTGAGACAGAGTTTTGCTCTTGTCACCCAGGCTGAAGTGCAATGGTGCAATCTCGGCTCACTGAAACCTCCGTCTCCCAGGTTCAAGCGATTCTCCTGCCTCAGCCTCCCAAGTAGCTGGGATTACAGGCACGTGCCACCACACCCGGCTAATTTTTGTATTTTTAGTAAAGACGGAGTTTCACCACGTTGGTCAGGCTGGTCTCGAACTCCTGACCTCAAGTGATCCACCCGCCTCGGCCTCCCAAAGTGCTGGAATGACAGGCGTGAGCCACTGTGCCTGGTCCAATAGTCACATTTTAAGTACTCAATAGCTACATGTGGCCAGTGGCGCCCACGTTGGACAACACGGGTTTAGGTACATGATCGTCACTTTCCCAGACCAATGCAATCACCTCCCTTCACAATCTGTTGCCGCTGTAGCCCCCAGAAGGGTGCCTGTGAGCACCTGGGTCTGGCAATGTCTCTCCTCTGTCCAGAGCCCTCCATGGCTCCCATTGCCTTCGGGATGAAGCTAGAACTTCTCACCAGTGCCTGATTGATCCTTGGCTGCCCCCACCACCCCTGTTCTTTCCACGCAGCCAGCCACATCCACCCACCTGCTTGCCTATTCCCCCACATCCATATTTGTTGCCCAGGCTGGAGTGCAATGGTGCGATCTCGGCTCACTGAAACCTCCGCCTTCTGGGTTGGGAGAGAGGATCACTTGGGTCCAGGAGGTGCAGGTTGCAGTGAGCTGAGATTGCACCACTGCACTCCAGCCTGGGTTACAGAGCCAGACCCTGTCTCAAAAAAAAAAAAAAAAAGCTTTGCACGCAGCTCCAATGTCCTCCCCTCCAAGGTCGCTCAGCACCAGCCCTGACTTTGCAGAGCTTGGGTGTCTGTGTCCAGCTCCATCCCACAGTCCCAGCCTGGGGATCCTGGGGGGCAGGGTCCCAGGCTGAGTCCTCTCTGGAGCGTGTACCGTGAAGCGCCGGGGCAGGGTTCAGAAGGATGTATCACCGCACAACCTTGAAGGAGCTGCCTCTGCTCACTCATTCCTTCACTAATTCACAGGTGCATTCACTTCTGACCTTAGCGCCTGGGAACTAGGTCAGGTGTTGGAGGAAGCCGAGAAACAGGAAGATGGGGTGTGGAATTGAGCCTGGGTGACCGTGTCACTGTGAACAGGATGAACAGGATGATGTTCAGGCTCCTTTTCTGGCCATCAAGTCCTCTCCAGCTTCAAGGAGACAAACTTATTAGTCCCTGAACAAGTCACACTCTCCTTCACTTCTCTGGGCTTTTGCATACACAGTAAAGCCCTTTCAGCAGACCCTACTTATACCTAGAAAACTCCTATGGATGCGTTAAAGCCCCAGAACAAGTCCTCATACCTACGCTGGGTTTCCTTCAGCCTCAAGTCTCTATTTCTATTGTAGTCCACATACAGGTGGGGGTGGCAGGAAGTGGGGAAGGATACTTGATAGATTAGTAGTGTCCCCCATAGACTAGATAAGGGTGGTATAAAGTGGGGAAGGATACCTGATAGATTAATATTAAAGTATTTGTTGGGGTTCTCTAGAGGGACAGAACTAATAGGATAGATGCATATATGAAAGGGAGTTTATCGGCTGGGTGTGGTGGCTCACGCCTGTAATCCCAGCACTTTGGGAGGCCGAGGCGGGTGGATCACTCAAGGCTAGGAGTTCGAGACCAGCCTGGCTAACATGGTGAAATTTCATCTCTGCTGAAAATACAAAAATTAGCCAGGTGTGGTGGTGCATGCGAGTAGTCCCAGCTACTTGGGAGGCTGACGCAGGAGAATAGCTCGAACCCGGGAGGTGGAGGTTGTAGTCAGCCAAGATCATACCACTGCACTCCAACCTGGGTGACAAGAATGAGACTCCATCTCAAAAAAACACAATAAACAAAAATCAGCTGGGCATGGTGGTGTGTGCCTGTAGTCCCAGCTACTTGGGAGGCTGAAGCATGAGAATTGCTTGAACCCGGGAGGTGGAGGTTGCTTTGCAGTGAGCCGAGATCGCACCATTGCACTCCAGCCTGGTCTCAAAACAAACTAACACACAAAAAAACAAAAACAAAAACACTCAGAAAGGGTGCTCTGAAGCGGGTTGCATTGTCTCTGGATTCAGGACAGGCAGCAACCCCATCTCAGTGGCGTCTTGGGTTCAAATCCTGCCTCTGCCTCCCCTTAGCCAAGGAACCCAAAGCCAGTGACTTGACCTTCTGGGCCTCAGTTTCTCATCCATAAAATGGGCCCAGTAACAGATTGTCCTCAGACAGCGGTGAAGCTGAAATGAGCTTCAGGTCTCAGGATGCTTAGGAGTTGCTGGCTTTGTGCATGCGTGGAGGAGTTGGGGCCAGAATTAGGGTAAAGAGAGCAAGGCACCCACCTCAGTGCAAAATTTAAGGAGGTGCCGTTAAACTCAGTCACCAAGATAAACAGTAGTTTGATGCAGCATTGAAAAAAGTCATGAGGGGCCGGGCATGGTGGCTCACACCTGTAATGCCAGCACTTTGGGAGGCTAAGGCAGACTGATCACTTGAGGTCAGGAGTTCCAGGCGAGCCTGGTCAACATGGTTAAACGCTGTCTGTACTAAAAATACAAAAATTAGCCAGGCGTGGTGGTGGGCGCCTGTAATCCCAGCTACTCAGGAGGCTGAGGCCAGAATAATTGCTTGAACCTGGGAGGCAGATGCTGAGTGAGTCGAGATCACGCCACTCCAGCCTGGGCAACAGAGCAAGACTCCATCTCAAAAAAAAAAAAAAAAAGTCATGAGGAGACTGGGCAGGATGCCTCATGCCTATAATCCCAGCATTTGGGGAGGCCAAGGTGGAAGGATCGCTTAGTTTCAGGAGTTCAAGACCCGGCCTAGGAAACATAGCAAGACCCCCGTCTCTACAAAAAATACAAAAATTAGCGAGGTGTGGTGTTGCACACCTGTGGTCCCAGCTACTCAGGAGGCTGAGGCAGGAGGATCACTTGAGGCAGGGAGGTTGAGGCTGCAGTGAGCCATGATAGTTGCATTGCACTGCAGCCTGGGTGACAGAGTAAGACCTTGTCTCAAAAAAAAAAAAAAAGTCACCATGATTATGAAAACATAGACGATGAACAAAATATCTAAGTGTGAAGCGAATGACAGGCTCTGACCCTGCGTTTGCTCGAGCCCGCCTCACTGAGCTCACCTTATTCCTGGTGCGGCTGTACACCTGGGAGGCTGTTCCTCTCAGGCAACCTTCTGATTAAACCTTAATTCCTGATGATTAAGCCCAGGGAACTGGGGGCCTGGCGGCTCAGCAGGAGGGAGGTTCTGGCAGGGGCGGGCCAGGCCGGGCCTCCCTGGGGGAGAGGGAGGCCAGGAGGGAGGCTGCTGAGTGGCTAGAGAGGAAGCTGGAATTTAATTAGCCCCTCAGGATTAATTACTGGGCCCAGGAACAGGCTGAGAAATCTATTACTCTGAGTGGTTCCTGACTCCAGGCTTCTTCATTCCCACCATCATTTTTCTCTAAACCGACTCCTCCTCCCATTGTTTTCCAACAAAATATATCTATTTCTAAAATGCACCCTTTATATCCTGCCATGAAAACCCAGATATACATCTTTTCTGAGTAGAGTAGATGCTGTATATAAATTTGGGGGAATATATACATTGAAATGAATATATAACTGTTAAAAAAAATGATCTACACGGGCTTGTTTGGTGCCATGGTTGCAAAAGCTGCTCTGCAAGCACTGAGTATGTGCTGGGGCTTTACACACTCTCCTTATCTCATTTTATCCTTATAATAGCTCTGGTGGGGGGGTGCAAGCTATTATCAATCACCCCTACTTTGCAAGAGCCTTTCTGGCTGTGGGATTTGTCATTTTGAATGCACCGTAGACACCAGAGTGGGTTTCTTTCTTTTCTTTTTTTTTTTTGAGACGGAATCTTGCTCTGTCACCCAAGCTGGAGCGCAGTGGCGCGATCTCGGCTCACTGCAAGCTCCGCCTCCTGGGTTCGGGTCATTCTCCTGCTTCAGCCTCCCGAGTAGCTGGGACTACAGGCGCCCGCCACCAATGCCCGGCTAATTTTTTGTATTTTTTAGTAGACACGGGGTTTCACCATGTTAGCCAGGATAGTCTTGATCTCCTGACCTCATGATCCACCTGCTTCAGCCTCCCAAAGTGCTGGGATTATGGGCGTGAGCCACCACACCTGGCCCAGAGTGGGTTTCTATATGCTTTTATTTATTTATTTATTTTTGAGACTAAGTCTTGCTGTGCCACCCAGGCTGGAGTGCAGTGGCATGATCTTGGCTCGCTGCAACCTCTGCCTCCCAGGTTCAAGCAGTTCCCCTGCCTCAGCCTCCCAAGTAGCTGAGATTACAGGCACCCGCCACCACGCCTGGCTAATTTTTGTATTTTTAGTAGAGATGGTGTTTCACCATATTGGCCAGGCTGGTCTTGAATTCCTGACCTCAAGTGATCTGTCTGTCTTGGCTTCCCAAAGGAAGTTTAGGATTTTTTTTTTTTTTTTTTTTTGCTTTTTGCCTCCATGTGTTTTCCTCGGCTGTTCTCCCCACCGGGAGTGTCTTTATTTACCACGTGTAAACACTCTTTGTCTGTAGGGGGCCCCGTGTACTCAGCCACCAGATCCCCCTGCACAGGGCCTGGTTGTTTGGGCTATGAGGTTTCCATCTGGTTCTGTCTCCCCCAGCCTGGGATCCTCTCTAGGGCTGGGTCTCTGAACACTGCATATCCCAGCTCGGGTGGGATCCTATAATGGCGGGATACTCCTGGGGTCTTTCGAGTCTGGGGAGGTGGAGGGGCTGTGAATGAGGAAAACCTTCTTCTTCTTTTTTTTTTTTTTTGAGACAGGTTCTTGCTCTGTCTCCGAGGCTGGAGTGTAGTGGTGTGATCTTGGCTCACTTCAACCTCTGCCTCCCAGGCTCAAGTGATTCTCTTGCCTCAGCCTCCCAAGTAGCTGGGATTACAGGCACGCACCACCACTCCCAGGTAATTTTTGTATTTTTAGTAGAGACCAGGTTTCACCATGTTGGCCAGGCTGGTCTCGAACTGCTGACCTTAGGTGATCAGCCTGCCTCGGCCTCCCAAAGTGCTGGGACTACAGGCGTGAGCCACTGCACCTGGCTTTTTTTTTTTTGGAGACAGAGTCTTGCTCTGCTGCCCAGGCTGGAGTGCAGTGGCATGATCTTGGCTCACTGTAACCTCCGCCTCCCAGATTCAGGTAATTCTCCTGGCTCAGCCTCACGAGTAGCTGGGATTACAGGCATGCACCACCACAATTGGCTAATTTTGTATTTTTAGTAGAGACGGGGTTTCACCATGTTAGCCAGGCTAGTCTCAAACTCCTGACCTCAGGTGATCCTCCCACCTCAGCCTCCTAAAGTGTTGGGATTACAGGCATGAGCTACCATGCCTGGCCTTTTAATTTTTTTTTTCAATTTTTAATTTTTTTCTTAGAGATGGGGGTCTCATTGTGTCACCCAGGCTAGAGTGCAGTGGTACGATCATAGCTCACTGATCCTGGTAGAGGGAGGGAGTGTTTCCAGCTGGGAGACTGACCGAGGCCCCTGCCTCTCACTCCCCTGTCTTCTCCCCATCTCTCACCTCCCTTCCTCTCTGCAGAAAGACTTAAAGTTGCTATCAGCAGGCTGCTGGAGAGATTTCACCATTTCTTGGGCCAGGGTCCGGGAAATAAATTTCACTGGTACAGGGCCAGGTGGCGGGCATCCGGGAATGAGATCCTGACACCGTCTTCCCTGCCCCCAACAAGACTGTCTCTAGTTGCCATTGTCCCATCTCCTGGATGGGAGGACTGAGGCCCAGAGAGGAGAGGAGCAGGCCTGAGGTCACCCTCCTCTCTCTCTCACCCCATCCAAAAGCCCAAGACCTCATAATGCTTCCAGCCTGGGTTTTGACCCCAGCTGGAATCCAATCCAGGGTTCTCTCCTAGGGAGTTGGCCATATTCATGAAGGTGTGAGTGACTAATAGTGGTCTTTTTTTTTCTTTTTTTTTCTTTTTTTCTTTTTTTGAGACAGGGTCTCACTCTTTAGCCTGGGCTGGAGTGCAGTGGTACAATCATAGCTCACTGCAGCCTCTACCTTGTGGGCTCAAGTGATCCTCCTGCCTCAGCCTCCCGAGTAGCTGGGACCACACCCATGCACCCCCATGCTCAGCTAATTTTTTAATTTTTTTGTACAGACAGGGTCCCACTATGTTGCCCAGGCTGGTCTTGAACTCCTGGCCTCAAGTGATCCTCCCTCCTCAGCCTCCCAAAGTGTTGGGATTACAGGTGTGATCCACCGCACCCAGCCTGATAATGGTGTTTTTTTGTTTTGTTGTGTTTTGTTTTTTTGTTGTTGTTTTTTTAAGATGGAGTCTCACTCTGTCCCCCAGGCTGGAGTGCAGTGGTGCGATATCCGCTCACTGCAAGCTCCGCCTCCTGGGTTCACGCCATTCTCCTGCCTCAGCCTCCCGAGTAGCTGGGACTACAGGCACCTGCCACCACGCCCAGCTAATTTTTAAAAAATTTTTTAGTAGAGACGGGTTTTCACCGTGTTAGCCAGGATGGTCTCAATCTCCTGACCTTGTGATCCACCCACCTCAGCCTCCCAAAGTGCTGGGATTACAGGCGTGAGCTACGGCGCCCGGCCCTGCTAATGGTCTTAATGGAGCCACTAAGACCTCCAGGCTCTGTGCCCTCCCCGTTGTGTCACTTGGGCAGGTCACTGGCTCTCTCCCAGCCTCAGTTTCCCTCCCTTATAAAATGGATGGATAATAGTTTTTGGAGTGGGAAGATGATGACCAGGAGGCCCAAGGATGTCCATCAATTTGCAGATGTTTCTAGACCTAAAGGATGCTTCCCTCATCCACAGCCTCTCCACCTCCCCAAACTCCAAAGACCCCAGAAGTGTTCCCCCATTATGGGAATCCCACCTGAGCTGGGCCATGCGGGGTCCAGAGAACCAGCCCTGAGGGGGCTCCCAGACTGGGAGAGACAGAACCAGACAGGCATGTTCACTGCAAACTGGACTGACGGGTTCCCATCAGCATGACAGTGGCTGGTGGTGGCCGGAATGCTGGAACCACAGCTACAGTGCCCGAGTGCCCGATAGCGCTGTGGATGAGGGAGTCTGGGACTTCGTGACGGGAGGTTGGAATGGTGGCTTCCCACGAAGGTGTGAATCCTGATGGTGGCAGTTTTTTTTTTTTTTTTTTTTTTTAGACAGGGTCTCACTCTGTCTCCCAGGCAGTGGCATGATCTTGGCTCACTTCAGCCTCCACCTTTCAGGGTCAAGTGATCCTCCTGCCTTAGCCTCCTAAGTAGCTGGGATTACAGGTGCACACCACCACACCCAGTTAATGTTTAAACTTCTTGTAGAAACGGGGTCTTGCTATGTTGCCCAGGCTGTCCCTGAACTCCTGGCCTCAAGTGATCCTCCCTTCTCAGCCTCCCAAAGTACTGGGATTACGGGCGTGAACCACCGTGCTGGCTGTTAGCAGCTTTAATGGTGGCCGCCCACCCCCACCGCAGGGCTGCTGGAGATGGGGCTGGAGAGTGCCCCCTCCATGCCCCTTGTGGGGCTGCTACCTTCATCCCGGGGCTCCTGAGCCTTGAGCCTTCTCCAGGCCCAAGGACCACCCCTTCCCCCTCGTGCCTGGAGAGTCCTGAGGATCACACACATGTGCATGCAGGCACACGCGTGTACCTGCCAAAGACGTCCACAGGCCCCACACGGCTGTGTTCCCACAGCCGTGCCCAGTGAGTGTGTCCCCACCTCCCCCAGCCTCACACATCAGCCCTGTCCTCTGCCTGCTGCCCGGGAACAATTATAGTGTCAGGGACAACGCTGCTGCCTCCGCTGCTGCCTAGACAAGCCCAGCCTCATGTTTAATTCATCTCGGGGCTAATTATAGCTAGGCAGGGGGAGGAGCTCTGTAACCTTGGCCTCCCCTCCCCGCTGCCAGGGTGACTGGGGAAGAGTGGAGGATGGGGGCTTGTGTTCCACTCGGGCCCCCAGCTCTGGGCAGCTCCAGCATCTCCTCCCAGGGGCTGGTGCAGGTGCCATGGAGGCAGCACTAAGGGTGAAAATGCAGGCACCGGCCAGGCAGGGTGGTGGGAAGCGGGAGTGGGGAAGCCAGCTCAGGACAGCTGTGTGCCAGCCTTGGGACTCCTTTTTCTCTCTCCCTCTCTCTTGTGGTTCAGGGTCGACCCTCAGACCTGGGATGAGGCCAGCTCTTCCGCCACCTTCCCTGTGAGCCCACCGAGGCCTGATGTCCCATGGCAGATGCGATCGGTGAATCATAATAGCTGACAAGTAGCATCACGTGACACTTGGCACTGTTTTTAGCATGTGGCTCGCTGTATTTTATTTATTTATTTATTTATTTTTAGACAGGGTCTCGCTCTGTTGCCCAGGCTGGAGTGCAGTGGCACAATCATAGTTCACTGTAGCTTCGAAGTCCTGGGTTCAAGGGATCCTTCCACCTCAGCCTCCTGAGTAGCTGGGATGACCATGCTCAGTTAATTTTTAAACTTTTTGTATCTAAAAAATTAAAAATTTTGGCTGGGCGTGGTGGCTCATGCCTGTAATCCCAGCACTTTGGGAGGCTGAGATGGGCGAATCACTTGAGGTCAAGAGTTTGAGACCAGCCTGGTCAACATGGTGAAACCCCATCTCTACAAAAATACAAAAATTAGCTGGGTGTGGTGGCTTGTGCCTGTAATCCCAGCTATTTGGGAGGCTGAGGCAGGAGAATTGCTTGAAACTGGGAGGCAGAGGTTGCACTGAGCCGAGGTCATACTGCTGCACTCCAGCCTGGGCAAGAGAGTGAGACTCCATCTCAAAAAATAACAAATGAAAAAATAAAAAATATAAATAAATAACTTTTGCTTGTTATGTTGCCCAGGCTGGTCTCGAACTCCTGGCCTCAAGTGATTCTCTTGCCTCAGCCTCGCAAAGTGCTGGGATTACAGACATGAGCCATTGCTCCTGGTCAGTTTTAAAATGTAACTTAATTTTTTAAATCCGCTTCTCCCATTTCATTTCTTTTGTAGAGATAGAGTCTTGCTATGCTGTGAGACCCTGTGCCCACAAAAAATTAAAAATTAACTTGGTATGCTGATGTGTGCGTGTGGTCCCAGCTACTTGACAGGCTGAGGCAGGAGGATTGCTTGAGCCCATGAATTTGAGAACAGCCTGGGCAACATAGCAAGACCCCATCTCTATAGATGGGGAAACTGAGGCCCGGAGCGGCAAAGCAGACATGCCATAGGTCACATGGCTGCAGTCTCATGCACTCTGCTTTCCTGCCTCCACCTCCCTGTCCTGGCCCAGGTCAGGGCTTTGTTCTTCCTGTCCTCCCTCCTTGGGCCTCAGCCTGTCCCAACTGACTGAGTGACACTTCCTGAAATAGCCCCTGGTGTCAGTTGTTGGCGGGCTGCCCCGCGCCACCCGCCCATGACCCCTCTATAATAGCTTTCCTCGGTGGGCAAGAGAGAGCCCAACTCCAGGGCTCTCGGCATTGGGCAACTTGCTACCCTGGTCTCTGCCTCAGTGTCCCTACCTGCACCCTGGAGGAGGGAAGCCTCTCACCCTCTGTGTCCCCATCCAGTAAGCCTGGGTCCCTTCCTTGCCTCCATATCCGGAGAGCCAGTTAACCTCCTGGCAGCAATGGCTTCATCTGTGAATGCATAACCTGTAACATGCCTCTGGATTAAATTAATCAAGTGAATGCATAGAAAGCTTAGGGCAGGCTGGGTGCTGTGGCCCACACCTGTGATCCCAGCACTCTGGGAGGCCGAGGCAGGAGGATTGCTTGAGGTCAGGAGTTCAAGACCCAGCCTGGGCAACAAAGCAAGACTCTGCCTCTACAAAAATAAAAAAAAATAAAAATTTAGGCCGCGGGTGGTGCTGTAAAAAAATCAGGGGAGTTACAAAGTTTAAACTCAGCAGAAGAATACCCAGAAGAAGGTGATCAGGAGTTAAGGGGTTGGAGCAATGACCCTGCTAGAAAAATGTTGTCTTGTTTCATTTTCAGTGTTTCCAGGAAGGCTCATTCATTGAGGTGAAGTGTGGATGTGAAAAATGAGCACTCCACACATACAGCAGTGCTTCTTCATCCGAGGTTTGGCTTTCTGTGGTTTCAGTTACCCACAGTCAACCATGGTCTGAAAATATTGAATGAAAAATTCCAGAAATAAACAATTCATAAATTTAAATTGCATGCTGTTCTGAGTAGCATGATGCATGATGAAACCTCACATCATCCTGCTCCATCCTGCCTTGGACATGAACCTTGTCCATCCCATCCACACTGTGGGGCTATCAGCCCATTAGTCACTTAGCAGCCAACTAGGTTGTCAGGTTGACTGCTGCAGTATTGCAGTGCTTGTGTTCAAGTAACCCTTATTTTACTTCCTAAGGGCCCCAAAGGTTGTAGGCAAAGGTGATGCTGGCAATGTGGATATGCCAAAGAGAAGTCTAACGTGCTTCCCTTAAGTGAAAAGGTGAAAGCTCTCAGCTTAAGGGAAGAATAAAACTCATAAGCCAAGGTTGCTAAAATCGACTGTTAAGAATGAATCTTATATTCATGAGATTGTGAAGAAGGGGAGAAGGAAAAAGAAATTCATGCTAGTTTTGCTGTCACAACTCAGACTGAAAAGTTACAGCCATAGTCCATAAGTGCTTAATTAAGATGGGAAACGCATTAACTTTGTGCGTGGAAGACATAAACAGAAACATCTTCCAATTGACAGCAATCAGGTTCAGTACTATCTGCAGTTTCAGGCACCCACTGGGGGTCTTGCAATGCATCCCCCACAGGTAAGAGAGGACTACTGTATATGTTTTAAAATAACAGGATATACCAAGGAAGGGAGTTAACTCCAGAGTGGCAGAATGACAGCCTTCAAAAACCGGCATTAAAGCAATGAGAACACTAACAACAACTGTCAGAATTAACTTTTTCATAATTCTGGAAATTAAAAGCTTGCAGCAAGCCAAGGAGCATTTATTTAAGAAAAACAGCTGAATCTCAGTAAGAGCAGTGAGCTTTGTGGTGTCAGAACTTGTGCTAATTTCAACCCTCTCCCTGTGGTAGCCTTGAAAAACAACTTCCTCTCAACTCTGGTCAGTTCTGAAAACCAGCAGGAGAATAGCCCCAAGAGGAGGAAAAGAAGTTTGGAGCTTCCCCCAAAACCCCATCCCCAGAGAACTGTCATTATTTAGCCTGTCTGGCAGCTCCCTGAAAGGCTCCATTCTCAGGGCTTGTCTTTCTGACTCAGAGCTCACTTTGCTCTAGCCCTAAAATGTTGATTTAATAAAAAAAAAAGGCAATATTTTATCGCAGCTGTCTTAGGTGGTGTTATTTATTGCAGCTCATAAGATGCTGACCAAAAAACTCAAAAGAATAAACTGGGGAATGGGATATCCACAGGCGGCTTTGAAAAGCTCCAACATATTCCTGAGAATTTTTTTGCAACTCCTGAGAAGGCCACACACACGCACACATGCAGGGCAGTATGAATGCCTGGGAGAGATCTGTAAAGGCCCTCGTCTCTCACCTCTGGCTGACCTTGAGGCTCTTCACAAGCAAGAAGTTAAGGCATATAGTGCCTCAGAAAAAGATGGGAGATTTATTGGTTCAAGGCATTTAAGGGCCAGCCGCAGTGGCTCATGCCTGAAATCCCAGTACTTTGGGAAGCTGAGGCAGGAGGATAGCTTGAGGTCAGGAGTTCAAGATCAGCCTCAGCAAAATAGCAAGACTCTATTTCCACCAAAAATAAAAAATTAGCCAGGTGTGGTAGTGCGTGCCTGTAGTCCCAGCTACTTGGGAGACTGAAGCAGGAGAATCACTTGTACCCCAGAGTTCAAGGCTGCAGAGTTCAAGGCTATGATCACACCACTGCACTCCAGCCTTGGCAACAGAGTGAGATCCTGTCCCCTAGATTAAAACAAACAAGCAAACAAAAAAAAAGGCATTTAAGGACATTTCTGTCCAATCATTAGCTGAAGCTAACTCAGCTGACTTCGGTGGCTGCACATGCCAAAGAATACAGATTTAATTTAGGAAAATCATTAAACAAACAGCAACAATAACAAGTCCAGGACTGAGGGACCCTGAGGAGTCCTGGGAGTTGTCACATTAAATTATTTAAAATGTCCAGTATTTTTTTTTAAATTTTACACGTTTATTTTCATTAAAACTTATTTAAGTCACTTTGGACCCAGCATGTCCTTAGGTTTTACCCATTCATCCAACTGCTCTGCTGTGAGAGAGCCAAGTTCAATGGCAGTTTCCTTTAAGGTTGATCCAGTTTGGGGTGTTGTCTTAGCAATCTCTGCTGTTTTGTCATACCCTATATGAGGGTTGAGAGCTGTCACCAGCATTAGCGACTAATTCATTAGCTTCTTGATCCTTTCTTTATTGGTCTGGATTCCCACTATGTAGTTTTCTGTGAAGGAAACTGAAGCATCCCCCAGCAGCCTGAGTGTAACATAAATTTTTAATCATCATTGGCTTGAAAACATCCAACTCAAAATGGCCATTGCTACCTCCAACGGTTACAGCCACACAAAACTCCATGACTTGGGCTGCAACGATGGCCATTGCTTCACACTGATGAGGGTTTGCCTTGCCTGGCACGATACTGCTTCCTGTTGTATTTTTAGCAAGATCAGTTCTCCCAGACCTGGCCAAGGACCAGAACTCAGAAAATGAATATCATTTGCTATCTTCATCAGACTGCAGGTGGCAGTGTTCACGGCTCCACAGAGCTCCACTAGAGCATCATGAGCAGCCAGAGCTTCCAATTTATTTGGAGCAGTGACAAAAGGCAAGCTTTTTAATTTCTGGACAGAGAGGTACCCTTTACGATCTAGATAAACCATTGTGTTCTTCTATAGTTTTTCCAACTATATTTGAATAGGTGAAGTTAATATGCTTAATCATAAAATGCTCTCAGATGCTTGCAAAAACAATTACTCCATCAGATGAGAACACATCAAAAATTTGAAAATTTTTTAAAAAGTCATTCCAGCTATATGCAAATAACTTTTAGTATATGCATCTGAAAAGCTACCAAACATAACAATGAAACTCTAAACTTGTAGTAGAAAGGTAAATGCACTGTGATCAGCTTTCACATCACTTCAGAGTATATTCTAAAACTTCTTAGATTCTACATTATTTATAGAGTGAACTCTAAATTCAAACATTTCTCAGGAACAAAATGATTCCCATCCAATTATTTAATTAGGGAAGAAGAGATCCCAAATTTTCTTGCTAATTTATGGCAACTTGCCAAGAAGGCAAAAATCTGCAAGACAGGTAATCTGCAAAGGCATAGTGATATAGTAACATATTCTAACAGAATCTCATTTGCCAAAATCTTTCCATGCTCTGGTGACTTCTGACATTGAAGTGCCATAAGGGACATCTACCAAGAAATAGGAGCTGGTAGAATATTGAATGGAAAGCAACCCACGTGAGATCATTTCTAGGGAAGAGTAAGATCTGGGCACACAGGGTCAAGATTATCCAACACAAGGAGTGAACTGTAATAAAAGCACCGAATATCCTACAAAAGGGATTATTATTTTTAAAACCCTCAGCTATTTTATAGACTAGTAAGACTGCTGGTCAATTTAAAAGCCAAGGAAAATGCCCCACATTCTATTGATGGCTATAATTAGGTTAATTAGAAAGTGGCTATATAATAAAAGACATCCTAGATTCCAAAAGTCTTTAAAATAGAACCAAAGAACATCCACAGCAAAAGGGGAACTGGGGGAGACGTGTGAAGTTCACTTACCTTTGATCAGCAGCTCGTAGAACTGGGGTTCTATTGCTCCAACAGCCATGAATTCCCCATCTGCTGTCCTGTAAGTCATATAGAAAGGTGCTCCACCATCCAACATGTTCTGTCCTCAAGGTGCTTCCCACAGACTCGATTTCTGAGTTTTCCACAGAAAAGAACTTAAATATGCTGTTCCTTCCACCTTTGAGAAAACAGAACACAAGACAAATCCAGATAACTCAAGTGTCAAGGCATGAATAATTCCTCCTATTCAAGTTAAAAAAAATTTGCGTAAAAATTCTTATCTTAGAGTATACGAAGATTCTACCTAATTACACAACTTCTCTGGTATTTCCAGAAAGTGAGTTAGAGCAGTTTGTGTTAAAATAACAATTGGCTGCACTATTCAGTTCCGAAAATACTATAACACTTAGAAGAAATGACCTTTGCTTTCCATTTCAAATAAGATTGGCAAAATGCTAGTGATTTAGCTAGGTGAGGGTACATGGAAGGTCACTATACTATTCTCTCTACTTTTTATAATGTTAAAAACTGCCAAGATAAAAAGTTAAAAATTAAAAGAGCTTTTAAAAATCCATCTTCTGATCTCCATACCTATAAACACACACAGATGTATAAACCATACCACATTTTAAAAGTAAATCACATAACAGTAAAATTTGGCTTATTCTAGCTTGATTCCAATCCCAAGAAAACTGTATTTGAGTATTTAATATATTTCATAATCACTAGAAAGTTATAAAATAAACTAACAATATGGATGGCAGGTATGTGCATTTTCTGAGTCCAGGCAAACTGGTTTGGGAATGCCACCTTCCCACTGAGTCCTAAAGTCATCACGCCACCTTCCCACTGAGTCCTGAAGTAATTATACAATAAAGTACAATTATCACAAGGCTCAAACTCAAAGGCTGGAGGCACTGGACTATTTGAAGAAGATGATGTTCTGACCTTTATGCCTTTTATGAGCCTAATGTCTCCAGCACCCCAGGAGGAAGGCCCTCAAAGCATCCGCGTCTCAAAAGTTACCAATAGAGGAGGCCTCATTCCAACTGCTAGCAATTTCTCAGTTACTGACTGTGGAACAACCACAAAATGTATCTTTGGATATATCCAATTTTCCCTCTTAACGTGAAATTTCACGCACATCTGAATTTATGGCTGTGACATTTATTGTCACCAAATAGCTGAGTTCATGCAAGTGGCCTACGGCAGTGCCTTTTTTTGAGGCTGGATTACAGAGATATTAGAGTTCCACATTTATACACATACACACACACACATATATACACATATGCATGTATATGTGCATTATTTTAAATATATTTTATGTTTATGTTATTTAAGCACATATTTAAATGTATCCTATACCAAATTCTGACCCATCAGAGCCTCAACTCATTAACATTTGTTGCTAGACTTTAAAATAAAGTTTTTCCTTCCAATTTTGCATAAATCTTACCTTGTATTTGAAACACTATTAAGGAAAACTTTTGTTCTGCATGGTTTTCCTCTCCTCTTAATTTGTGCTGACTCATACAAAACCAACAAGTTAGCACCTTCAATAAGCAAGTGCCTGCTTTCCGCTCAAGCTTTGCTTCTCTCAGAGCCTAACGCCGAATCAATAGGGCGATAATAGATGAACTGGAAGCAAGCTTGTCATACAGTGCAAGAGAGAGGTTTAGCAGAGAGTTCTGAATACTGTTTATCTGGCTTTCATGTTCAGGCCAAAGAATGTGAGAAGTTTTTACACACTGTAGTGAGTCAACCTTGAAACAAAGTATTTTTGTTCTGCTTCATCATAAATGAAATGCAATCTGAAATTTTAAGCAAGTTTTTAAAAGTATAGGGTCTTTTTTTGTTTGTTTTTTGAAATGGAGTGTCACTCTGTTGCCCAGGTTGGAGTGCAGTGGCACAATCTCAGCTCACCGTAACCTCCACCTCCAAGGTTCAAGCAATTCTCCTGCCTCAGATTCCCGAGTAGCGGGATTACAGGTGCCTACCACACCCAGCTAATTTTTGTGTAAAAACTATGGATATTTTTAACTTATCTCTGTAACTCAGGATTTTCCTAACATCCAGTCAAAATGAAATACAGTAATAAACTGAATACTGAAAGCGACGAGACAATCACCCATAAACTCTAACTTCCAGTGTTTGTGTTTAGCAGAACAGCTTCGTTGGTCTGACAAAATAATACATAAATATTGAATATGTAAACATAAAATGTTTTATGCTAATAAAATACCCCTTTAATCTCTTTTATATGTTGAACGCCCTGATGAGACTGTGGAAAAATAGACGTGTTAACAGAGTTACAGATCCAGTTGGGTCCACTCAGGACAAAAACAAGCTCTGGTCTAATCCTTAGCATCAGAGGAGGTACAGGACAAGAAATACAGCAGGAACCCTCCTCGTCTCATCATAAGGCCTGGCAGTGGCTACCCTGGCACATGGCTTCTCTTGCCCCATCACTCATATACCATGCATGCGAGTGAAGAGCCACCTGACACAGGGAAACCGCAGCCTCAATTTGCCACCAACCTTTGATATTGTTAAAAGAAAAACTTTAGACGAATTAATTTAAGAGTTTAACTGAGCAACGAATGACTCATGAATTGGGCAGTCTGTGGAACCAGACTAGGTTCAGAGTGACTAGTGTAGCCCTGGGGCCAAAGAGGACTTATGGACGGAAAACGATGTACAGAAAACAGAAGTGAGGTACAGAAACAGCCGGATTGGTTACGAGTGGGCCTTTGCCTTGTTTGAACATGGTTTGAAGAGCTGGCCGCCTGTGATTAGTTGAAGTATGGCTGCTGTGATTGGCTGAGACTTGCTGCTTGTTACAAAAGCAGGTTACAGTCTGTTTACACATCCAGTTAGGTCACAGCTCACTATGTAAGAGAAACCTTTAGGTGGAACTTAAAATATGTAAGGGGGCAGCTTTATGCTACAGTTAATTTAACAACGCTGTGCTCATCATGTGGACTCAGATTGAGTGTAAATACAGCAAAACGCACTCCATATTCCAGAGTTACCTTAACTACAGTTTCCAAGGAAACAGCACTGCAATAAGGCAGCCTCCAGCTCTTCACAGGCAGGCCCAGGTCTGGAATTCTGCTGCTAAACACTGTGAAAACTTTCGGCCCATTAGAAGGTGTCTGCCTTCCCCTAATCAGCTTCTGCAATTGCCTGTGTCACAAGGGGTCCTAGTGATGAAGTAATGACTATGATTTACTGATTCTTTTAGCCTTGTGTAATTAGCAAATACTTACTATCCCCTAATGGAAATATGAACCCAGAAGAAAGATTACAACATTTTCACATACACTAAAACCTTACTATCTTTTTTATTTATTTATTTTGAGAAAGGGTCTCACTCTGTCACCCAGGCTGGAGTGCAGTAGTGTGATCTCGGCTCACTGCAACCTCTGCCTCCTGGGTTCAAGCAATTCTCATGTCTCAGCCTCCCAGGTAGCTGGGACTACAGACGTGTACCACCAAGCCCAGCTACTTTTTTGTATTTTAGTAGAGATGGGGTTTCACCATGTTGGCCAGGCTGGTCTTGAACTCCTGACCTCAGGTGATCCACCCACCTCAGCCTCCCAAAGTGCTGGGATTACAGGTGTGAGCCACCATGCCCAGCCAACCTTACTATCTTCTAATCATTATATAATTCTGATTAGCTACATTCTGCTGAAAGCAGCAATCACCTTTTATTTATATTTGATGATAATCAATTGCATCTCTTCGGTAAATTATTCAAATTATTACTAGAGAAGTATCTAGGCTCCAATTCTCCTTAACACTCCCAAGGCTCCATGTTTGCTCTTAGTTCATTCCTTTTGGACCCCAGGGACCATGCCCTTGGGGCAGCAGGGGAAGTTGTTGAAAGCAGTGGCTTTAGGATCCAACTGCCTGGGGCAGTGCTTAGGACCCTTTCCCATCATCTGCTTTAGAGGAAGGCAGTTAACCTCTCCAAGCCTTCAAGTCTTCAATGCCAATGATAGTAGCATGTCTCCCTCAGGGAATTGTGTGGATCACAGAAGCCCTGTGGAAGGTACCGGTCTTGAGTTTGGCGGGTACTGGTATAAATCCGGTGCTGCTATCTCATGCAGCGACTATGCCATGAGTACGCCAAGAGCTGACCCACAAAAGATAAACCACACTCCCCTGCCGCTGGTACACACTTCAGAGAGGGCACACTGGAAAGTGTGAGATGTGCCCTGATGACAGTGTCCCACAGGCACACACTCAGTACAGGGCTGGTCATGATTCACCATGAACAGGAGAAGGAAGCGCAGGCTGAAGCTTTGGAGATGAGGGGGTTTCTGATAGAAAATGGGTTTTGTGAAGATCAGCCAGGACCCAACCCAGCTGACACTCTCAGTCTCTAAACTCTTGAGGTACCCACCAACATTTGAGCCTCTGACCACTCCTTTCTTTGGTTTCCATGACAACACTCCATTCTGCTTCTCTCCTTAGCTGTCCTCAGCCCTTGCTTCTCTTTTCTGCCCACGCATTCCTTAAATGCCGGTGTTCTATCCCCTTTCCTAGTGGATCACATAGTCTCATATGGCTCCCAAATAACTCCGAAATCTGTTTCCAGTCCCTAACCTCAAGTATCCCACCTGGATATCTGAAAGGCACTTTAAAACTGAAAAGACCAAAACTGAGTTCCTTTTCTTCTAGTAAAAATAACCACAATGACAAACTTTTACAGAGGGCCCACTGTACGCCAGGCACTGTTCCCACCCTGAACAATGGATGAACTCATTGAATTCTCATAGCATCTAACAATGCTATGAGGTGGATGTCATTATTATCTCCATTTTACAAAGGAAACTACAGCACAGAGAGGTTAAGTAACTTGCCCAAGATCACAGAGCTAGTAAATGGCAGAGCTGGGACGGAGGTAGTCAGCTGCCACTCTATGCTCTGACCACTGTGTTCAGCAGTCTTCCCTCAGGACACTAGCAGGTCATCTAAGCCAGAAACCTGGGAGCCGGCCTCAACTTCTCCCTCTTTGCTCCCTGTCAGTCCATTATCAATTCCCAGCAATTTTATATCTCAAATGTCCCTTCAATGCAAACCAACTCTACCATTAACTGCTTTAGTACTTGCCCTGATCTCTTCAGCAATAACCCAGTCATTGGTCTCTCTACCTCCAGTCTTGTCTCCTCAAATCCATTCTCCATCCCACCTCCAAATGTCTGTGAAAATGCAAACACGCAGTGGTGGTGCTGGAGTGGGCTCTCTTACCCACTAGCTGTGAGATCTTGAGCAAATGGCTATGCTTCCATTCCCTCCTCTTTAAAACAACAAGGTATTCCAAATGCAGTTTTGAGAATAAGAAGAAATCACACAGAGAATGTGCTCAGCAGAACATGAGGCAAGCACTCAGTGGATGACAGTGAACAAACAGAAGTGTTATGATATCAGAGCATCCCCTCTAAAACGCAGCAGGAAGGTTTAGACAGGTAGGTCCATTTGACCTTAGCATTCCTAAGAATTTTCTCTACCTGCTGAGGGAGACTTCTTGAACTTTTTTTGAATGACGACTGCTTGAAAATGATATACTAAGCACAAGAGATACTTGGGGAAAATTGTTGAAATATTTAGGTTGGCAAATATTTGGCAAAACCTGCAATTACTATTGCACCAACCTAAAACAACGTAGGAATCACATGAGTCACAGAAAGTTCAGAGAACTGACTCCAAGCACAGATGATCAAAATATGACATTCTAACAGATACATAAAAGACATAAGTCTATTTTAAAATATCTCTTGTCTTCTTCTTCAAAAAAAGGATTTTAAGCAGCCATATCTTAAACTTAGGGACAAGTGGCAGGCATCTACCCCAATTAATACTTACCATATTTGCATCAATGACCTGACCCTTGCCAGTGCGTGTGCGGTCAAAAAGAGCCATTACAATGCCCAATGCACACATAAGGCCACCATCAGCAAAGTCAGCCAGGAGATTCAGCGGGGCATACGGATTCTCACCACTTCTGCCAATTTTTGAGAGAACACCTACATCATTAAAAACAAATTTAATGTCTCTTTTAAATTTAATCTCTTCTTAAAATAAATATGTGAGCATCTTAGAGGAATAATCAATCTCTCCAGTAGATAATCTAAGTGAAAGCTAGTATACATCACTTTTCCAAATCTGAGCTTAGTCAGTAAACTCATAAACAGGCTTTCCCTCAAGACAGGATCCTTGTTTTGTTGTTTTCCTCTCTAAAACCTATTCTAACCAACATTTTCAAATATTGCTAAGTTTTTACTCACTTACTTTTGGAAAAGAAAATGATTATTTATTTTGTGGTTTTAAAACAGTAAATGCACTTTCATTCTTAGCAGAAAGAAATGTAAGAAAATACTTGCAGACAAGAAAAAAAAGGAATTTAATTTTTAAGTAGATGTGAAAAGCCAATTCTATACCCACTTCTTTCCTCAACTTTTAAACGTATACTCACAGAAAATCTGAAATGTCCTATAGTCAACAACACATAGTTCTTAGAATTCTGGAATCAGGCCTATCTCACATGTTGTTACAGGCAAAAACTCTCATAAAGTGATATTAGGACCTGAAAACCATGGGCTTTTTTTAGTGCTCATAGAAGTCTGAAACAATGACTCAGGCAATGATTCTCAATATGGTGGGTGGAGATTTGGGGGTCCGGGGGAGAAGTAGCTGTCAGAATCGAACTATGTCAACATTTTCAAACCACAGAGCAACCATCTGTAGTACCCAGTAAGCCTCTTAATTCCTAGCAGGGGTTTGTCTGAGAATTGACTCAACAAATGTAGTAAATAAATGATAGTAGTGGGCATGTATTATCCTTCGAACCTGTTAAGGGGTGGGGTGAGGGAAGGTTGAGAATGATTGTTTCAAGACTCAAACCGATCCATTTTAAACACCCATGCTCTCTTGATTGATTCTGATATTTAAATCTTCACCTTTACAAATTATTATTAGTCAACATACCTGTAGATCTTGATGGAATAAATTAGAAGTGTAGACTAAATTTTTTTTCAACATACCTGACAAAGCCAAATAGTTGATATCGTGGCCAGCTAACCGGGAGAAGCTTCCTGACTGGCCAAATCCACTCAGCCTGGCATAAATAAGCCTCGGATTTTCCCGCTGCAGAATCTCTGGGCCAAGCTGGAGTTTCTCCATGACACCTTAAGAGAAAAGTAAGGATCTTCTTAAGAGAGTATGAATTGAGGATGGAGATAATCCCTTCTCTGAGACAAACATAAAATAGCACCATTGCAAGTAATGTTAATAACATTTGCTGTAGGCTAATGGCATGTTTACAGCAGCTAAGGACTCAAAGAGTGAAGCCACCATTTCTGGAATGTGTGGCTTCTTCCCAGGATGTAATTTCTCCCAGTACATCTCTGTTTCCCTCTAGGTTTATCCAAGCCTATTTGTTCAATCCCCAGAGCAGGGTCTCATCCCTTTAGTAAATCCCTTTTCTCTCTTTGTATACTGCATCAGTGTTTACCACATCCCACCTTAGCTGCACTTGCTTGTACATGCATACACTTATCTTCCCTATCAGCTCACGAGCTCCTCCTGCAGAATTTACACCTGATGTTTCCACAGGCGCTAAAGTGCCTAGCATCAGCACCTTCACGAAAAAGTTTAGCACCCATCTGTAGAAAGAGTGGTTAGTGACAATAGTACCTGAGAGTTTTTAAGCTATCAACAAGTATAGTATTTACAGCACAAACCCCAGGTAACCAGCACCTGAAATTTCCTGGGGTTAAAAGTAATCAAAATTACATAATAAACTCACTATCTTTACCTTCTTAAGGCTAAAATAAATCACAGAAAACCTCTAGTCATCTACCTAAACACCAGTCACAACTCCTCACCCGAAGGCTATATCCATATTCCCAGCCGACCTTCCTCCTAATTACAAGACCTTGGACAAGCCTCCCTCATCTTAAATGGAGCATTCTTAAATTATTACATAATCTTAATTATTAAATCATTATTGTTACAAGCCTCAAATACAGCTGTGAGGGTTAAATGAGTTATCGCATTTAAATAAGCCGGCTGTGCCGTAGGCATTCATTCATTCACCATTTACCGATTTCCCACTATAGACCAGGCAATGCTTTGGATTTCTACTTAAACAAAGTTATTCTGGCAGCTGTCTGAGAATCCACTGGAGTGATACCAGCCCCAAACACCAGTTTCTAAAAGGCTGTCACACCAGTGTCAAGGCAGTTGCAGCAGGTATGGAGAGAAACAGTCCGAGTGGGCTAAGGAGCAAAATGACTGTATTGATGATCATTGAAATTGGATGTGAAAGGAAGACTGGAGTCCATGATGAAGTACAAGTTTGAGATTCAGGCATTCACTGAAATAAATAATACAGAAGGTGGAGATGCTGTTTTAGAAGGAAGAAGGAAAGGCTCATTTTGGGATCTGTGGACGCTGCCTGGCGGGCAGCCTTGACGGCGATGCCCAGGACCTGTGTACGCCAGCGTCTGCGGCTCTGAAGGGGGAAGTCTACAAAAAGGTGAAAATGATGGGAATGGGTAACGGGGCTTCAGGGAGCAGATGCTGAGACTTAGAACGCCAGCATTTCAGGCAGGGAGGCGCGTTAGCCTGGGCCCGTGGATGGCTTGAGGGTGCAGCCCCCCAAAACGGTAGCCGAATGAGCGCCTAGATGCAGTTTTCCAGGAAGGGAATCCTATGGCTTTCGTTAGATTCTCACGGGGCTCAAGACCCTCAATTAATTCAGAAAGGCAAATACGGAACGTTTCTTAGAAAAAAAGGAGGAATTTGGGAAGGAGTCAGAGAGGCAAAAGGAGAAAGCGGGCAACAGCAGTACCTCAGAACCCAAGTTGTGGACAATCCAGTTTGGGATGAATGATCACTAACAATACCCTAGGAGGCAAAAGTCTGGAAGGCTGGGGCCGACAAGGGTTCTTGCGGCAACGGGGCAGAGGTGTGGCGGGTGCAGCCTCCATCGAACGGCCAGGCCCCTCCCCTCCGCGGGAACTTCCCGAGAGCAGCCCGCGGGGCCCGGGCTCACCGCGGCTGAAGGGCTCCAGCAGCACATCCGGCCGCTCGCACAGACGCCGCAGCACGGCGGCTCCCCGCGGCTGCTTCAGGTCCAGCACCAGCGACCGCCCGCCCCGGCCCAAGCGGCTCACGTCATAGCGGGAGCCGGGCCGGTCCACGCGGACCACCCGCGCCCCGAAGTCCGCCAGGACCATAGCACAGAACGGGCCCGGGGCCAGGCCGGACGGCTCCACGACCGAGATGCCCTGCGGTGCCATGGCGCTTCCCAGTGCCTCCCTGAAGGAAACTGAGCAGCCCTAACCCCAGCCCAGCAGCCCGCGAGAAGCCCTCCCGCTCCCCGGCGCCGCGCCCCGAAGGCACCACCCCCGTCCCTCCTTTGTGGGCCTGCGCGAGCCCGCGGAGTCTGCGCACTGGGCGCGTCCCCACCCCCGGTCTCCCGGGACCGCCGGTGCGAAATGCAGTAGGTTGCTTTCCTTTTCGAGCAACCTACATTCCTGAGTCTTAAATTTCAGGGACTGACCTTTGGAGCTCCTGCCTGTTACCGTCCTCTCTGGACGCTTTTATTGTGACCATGGCGATCCCCAGCCCGGCTGTACCATTCGAGCCCCTACTCCTGCCTGGCTCTAGGGAAGTAAAATAACGTAAACACGTAAGAACAATGCGAAAGCGATTTCTTCCCTAGGCTGCAGATTTCTTCACCGCCCCTGCTTAGCTAGCTAGCTAGCTGGGAATTTAATCCAGAAACGGCTTGTGATCCCTCCTAGATGCGCTCGTTTTGAGTTACAAACTCTGTGGATTACATGTCTTTTTAAAAAAGTTTAGACTACACTAGGAAAATTATTTTAGTATCAGAAGAACATCAGGGGTGTAGTACTCATCAGAGCTAAATGAGAGCCCTTTAAAAATGTTAGTTTGTCTTCTGACATTTCTACAGAGAGCTGCAATTTCAGGTTTTCAGCCTAATAGGTGATATTTAAGAAAAAAGCAATCGCAAATAGCCTCACTGCTTTTACAAATCATTTTTTCTCTTCTAGGTATAGCCTGTCAGGTGGCCTAATGTAATTTTTGACATCTCTAGGAATTTTAATAGAACCAGAAATGGGTGCCAGAGATATGCCTGCGCTAATCTTAAGTGGGGATTTATGTATTTCTCAAGCAAGTGATTAAAGCAAAACTAGGCACGATTGAAATCAAGATCTTTTAGGCAAGAAAGTCATGATGAGTTTTAGAATTATTTTAGGACTCTGTGGCTTTCTCTTCATAGAAATAGAAAAAAAAATTGTATAAAACCACAAAAGGTCCTGAATAGCCAAAGCAACACTGAACAAAAAGAACAAAGCAGGAAGCAACACACTACCAGAATTCAAATTATACTACCAAGGTGTAGTAACCAAAACAGCATTCTATTGGCATAAAACAGACACAAAGACCAATGCAACAGAATAAAGAACCCCAAAATAAATCCATATATTTACAGCCAGCTGATTATCAATACAAACACCAAGAACATACATTAAGGACATTCTATTCAATAAGTAGTGCTGGAAAAACTGGAGATCCATATGCAGAAGAATGAAACTAGACCCCTATCCCTCACCATACACAAAAATCAACTCAGAATGGATTAAAAAACTTAGACATACAACCCAAAACTATAAAACTACTATAAGAAAACAGATAAAACACTTCAGGACATTGACCTAGGCACAGATTTTATGACTAAGACTTCAAAAGCATAGGCAACAAAAACAAAAAATAGGCAAATGGTACTATATTAAACTAAAAATCTTCTGCACAACAGAGGAAACAACAGAATAAAGAAACAACTTATTGAATAGAAGAAAATATTTTGCTAATTATTCATCCAACAAGTGACTAATATGCAGACTATACAAGAAACTCAAACAACTCAACAGCAAAAAATGAAATAATCTCATTAAAAAGTGGGCACAGGATCTGAACAGACATTTCTCAAAAGGCATACAAATGGCCAACAGGTATATGAAAAAATGCTCAACATCACTAATCATCAGGGAAATGCAAATCAAAACCACAATGAGATATCATCTTACTTCAGTTAGACTGGCTATTATCAAAAAGACAAACAATAACAAATGCTGGCAAAGACGCAGAGAAGAGGAACTTATGTATACTGTTGGTGGGAATGTAAATTAGTTTAGCCATTATGGAAAACAGTATGGAGGTTTGTGAGAAAACTAAAAATAGAACTTCTATATGATCCAGCAGTCCCACTACTGGATATATGTCCAAAAGTATCGGGGGAACCCGCCCCCAGTATTTCAACATAGGTTCTTTCTATTTTCCCTAAGTGTCGGCCAGTCTGAGAAATAAAGGGAAAGAGTACAAAGAGAAGAATTTTACAGCTGGGCCACCAGGGGTGACATCACATATCGGTAGGTCCGTGATGCCCACATGAGCCGCAAAACCAGCAAGTTTTTATTAAGGATTTCAAAAGGGGAGGAGGTTTAAGAACAGGGAGTAGGTCACAAAGATCACATGCTTCAAAGGGCAAACAAGAAGAACAAAGATCACATGCTTCTGAGGCCAATAAAGATCACAAGGCAAAGGGCAAAGCAAAGATCACAAGGCAAAAGGCAAAATCAAAAACTCCTGATAAGGGTCTATGTTCAGCTGTGCACATATTGTCTTGATAAACATCTTAAGAGAAATCAGTATGTCAAAGGAACACCTGTACCCACATGTTTATTGCAGCACTATTCACAATAGCCAAAATATGGAATCAACTTGAGTGTCCATTACTGGATGAATGGACAAAGAGAATGTGTACATATACACAGTAAAATACTGTTTGGTCATAAAAAAAGGATGAAATCCTGTCATCTGCAGCAACATGGATGGAACTCGAGGTCATTATGTCAAGTGAAATAAACTAGACACAGAAAGAAAAGTATCACACGTTCTCACTCAGATGTGGGAGCTAAAAATTGAATCTCATAAAGAGTAGAATGATGGGGGGCAGAGATGAAGAGAGATTGGATAATGGGTATGAACATGTAGTTAGATAGAAGGAATAAATAATAGCTAAATAATAGTATTTGATGACACAGTTGGGTGACTATAGTTAACAACAGTATATGGTATATTTCAAAATAGTGGCCAGATGCAGTGGCTCACACCTCTGATCCCAGCATTTTGGGGGGTTGATGCAGCAGGATCACTTGAGGCCAGAAGTTCGAAACCAGCCTGGGCAACATAGTGAGACCCCATCTCTACAAAAAACTTGAAAAATTGGTGAAACCCCGTCTTTACTGAAAATACGAAAATTAGCTGGGCATGGTGGTGCGCGTCTGTAATCCCAGCTACCAGGGAGGCTGAGACAGGAGAATCACTTGAACCAGGGAGGCGGAGGTTGCAGTGAGCTGAGATCACGCCACTGCACTCCAGCCTGGGCGACAGAGCAAGACTCTGTCTTGGAAAAAAAAAAATCTTGAAAAGTTATCTGGAAGTGGTGTACACCTACAAACCTACTAACTCATGAGGCTGAGGTCTGAGGATCACTTGGGCCCATGAGTTTGAGGCTTCAGTGAGCTATAATCACACCACTGCATTCCAGCTTGGGAGACAGAGTGAGATCCTATTCCAAAAAGAAAACAAAACAAAACAAAAAAACAAAAACAAACAAAAAGCTAGAAGAGAAGATTTGAAATGTTTCCAACACAAAACAATGATAAATGTTCTGGGTGATGAATATCCTAAAAACCCTGATTTGATCATTACACATTGTATGCATGTATCAAAATATCACATGTACTCCATAAATATGTATGAATATTATGTATTAATAATAAATCAATAAAAATTTATATGTTGAATCCCTAGCCGTCAATACCTCAGAATGTGACTGTATTTAGAGATAGGGCCAAAATGAAGTCATATGGGTGGGCCCTCATCCAATATGACTAATATTCAATCCTAGTATCTGTAGAAGAGGAGATTAGGACCAAAAAATCACAGACCTAAGGGAACCATGTGAGGACACAGTGAGATCAAGTGAGGACACTTGCTGTCTTCAAGCCAAGGAGAGAGGCTTCAGAAGAAATCAAACCTGCCAACATCTTGATCTTTTATCCTCCAGAACTGTGATAAATTAAACTTCTATTGTTTAAGCCAACCAGTCTGTGGTATTTCATTGCGGCAGCCTTAGTAAACGAATACACCCTCTGCCCCAAATTACAGATGAAGTCTCTAACGAGGTTCTCAGGTCACCTAATAGACTTCATTTTATATCTCAGAGAATTGCTTTAGCTATGGAACCATGCTTCTTAGATTCCCGGTTTATTTACCATAAATAATCCTTTGGCCAGGGATATCTTGTTAAGTGCATTCAGTCTTTCAATTCTCTTCCTCCTAAACAATATCATGCATCTATTTACACAAAATCCAGTTAATATGGAGATTCACTTGCCTTTTTCTTTCTCTTTCAGGGCATCCCTGTAGTAAGGGGGTAAATGCATCATAATGCAAGCTGCTTTTAAACTCCTTCCATAGCTAAAGTCTTCCTTAACTTTCACCTGTAGTTAGATTTCTTTGTCTCCCCCACCGCAGCATTCAAGAGGTAAACACAGCCAGGTGCGGTGGCTCATGCCTGTAATCCCAGCACTTTGGATGGCCGAGGTGGGTGGATCACTTAAGGTCAGGAGTTTGAGACCAGTCTGGCCAACATGGTGAAACCCCATCTCTACGAAAAATACAAAAATTAGCTGGGCATGGTGGCCCCTGTAATCTACTCCAGAGGCTGAGGCAGGAGAATTGCTTGAAACCAGGAGGTGGAGGTTCCAGTGAGATGAGATCATGCCACTGCACTCCAGCCTGGGTGACAGAGTGAGACTCAGTTTAAAAAAAAAAAAAAGGAGACAAACACTCCCATGATTTTGATGTGTGTCCTACAGTCCATTATATCTATCTGCAGACATAGCTGTACTGTTTATATACTATGTTTTGTTTTGTCAAAATGTTATTTTGGTTTTTATTTGATAAAGTATATTATATTGCATTTATTTTTCTAAACTATCTTACCACTCAATTTTATGTTAACTGGCTTCCCATTTCTACTACTTCCTCTTAGATCCATCAGGATTCTTGGCATAAATACAAAAAAAAAGTTCACTGGAAGGATACCAAGTAGCTCACAGAATTGCTGCAAAAGCCAGAATTCAGGCAATTGGCAGGGCACAGAATAGTCTGGGCTGCTAGAGTCACATTCAAGGTTGCAGCATGAATGTCTGGTTAGGATGGAGAGTCTGCACAGAGACTCCACTCACCCCTGCCCTGCTGAACTCCTGCCAGCTGTGCAGGATTGGCACTAGCCTAAATCTGACCCAAATGGGCAGAGGGACTAACTTGAAGGGCCTCCCACTGACAATTAAGATGAAGCCCGTTAAACTAGAATAATGACTGTGGTGGATTAAAACACATCAAATACTATGAACATTCATGAGTTCACAATAATGGTTCTTAAAGCCTTCATTAATCCCTGCTGGAGGTTGTTAGGGCACCAACTTTTTATTGTAAAAGTTGAATATTTATCTTGCCCTCCATATGAATGGTATTTCAGGATAACCAAATAGCTAATGAAAGAATATCTGTCTTTAAAACTTTCACTATTTTGCAACCCCAAATGAAATAGCAGATTTCAGCTATAATCCTAAGTGGCTGCTGAAAACATTAGGCAAAAAGCTAAAGGGGGAAATGTCTTAGTCTCTTCAGCTGCTGTAACAAATCACCATAGACTGGATGACTTAAACAGACGTTGATTGCTCACAGTTCTGGAGGCTGGAAAGTCCAAAATCGAGGTGCTGGCAGAGTCAGCTCTTGGTGAAGGCACTCTTTGTGGCTTCTCGTTATGTTCTCACAAAGCAGAGAGTGGGAGGGAGAGAAAGAGAGAGGCAAGCTCTCTCTCATGTCCCATGAGGACACTCATCCCATCATGAGGACCCCGCCCTCCTGACCTAATCACATCCTGTATTAGTTCCTTCTCACACTGCTATGAAGAAATACCTGAGACTGGGTGATTCATAAAGGAAAGAGGTTTGACTCACAGTTCAGCATGGCTGGGGAGGCTTCCAGAAACTATCATGGCCCAAGGTGAAAGGGAATCAAGGCACTTTCTTCACAAGGCAGCAGGAAGGAGAAAAGCTAGCAGGGGATATGCCAGGTGCTTATAAAACCATCCGATCTTGTCAGAACTCTCTCACTATCATGAGAACAGCATGGGGAAAACTGCCCGTGTGATCCAATTACTTCCCACTGGGTCCCTCCCACAAAACATGCAGATTATGGGAACTACGATTCAAGATGAGATTTTTTGGGTGGGGACACAGCCAAACCATATTAACTCCCAAAGGCCCCATCACCAAATACCATCACACTGGGGATTAGGGTTTCAATATGCGAATTTTGGGGAGATACAAACATTCAGTCCATAGCAGGGAACTTATAATGTATAAATCTGGCTTTGACATCCTGAATCCACTGATAACTTTAATATCAATATAATAGGGCACTATGTACCTCCCTGTATGATGCAATGGACAGAACCACCTATGAAGTTTTTCTGCAAAAATCTGAAGCCTAAATTTAATCAAGCATCTTATTTATCTACTTATAGGAAATATAGAGGATAGAGGATAAACCAAAGGATATAATTGGCAAAATCCACAATGTTAGAAAGTAAATGATAAATAAGCAAGAAATTATTGCCCATTTAAAAAGACTTAGATACATCAATCGAATGTAATATACAAATATTGTTTGAAATCCTGATTTAACCAAACATACAGTAGGAAGGTATTTGTAAGACAATTGGGATATTGTTAAACACTGACTGGATACTTGATAATATTAAGAATTTTTTTCCTTTTGAGATTATCATTTTTCTTTCTGTGGTTATCATCTTGTTTTTTTCTTTTTCTTTTTAAATAGAGCCAGTCTCATATTCCTAGGCTCAAGCGATCCACCTGTCTTAGCCTCCCAAAGTGCTGGGATGACAGGCATGAGTCACCTCGCCCAGCCCATGTTTTCTTTTTATGGTTATATTTTTTTAAACTAATCTCTCTGAGATACATGCTGAAGTGTTATAGGCCTTGAAAGTTAATCAAGGAACTTATAATTTCTGACCAACTGGATTTAAGAATTGCTATGAATCTTTGGCCTTTGTCACTCTCATTCCCTTCTTTTTTGAATAGAAACTTTTATACCTGTTATATGTATTTTCCTGTCCTACTATTTTATTAGATGTGGGGGGCCAATAACTTTTCTTTTTGGTTTCACAGGTTAGCAGATCAAAAGGAACTGTACTCAAGGAGCTGGACTGAAGAATTACTTCCAAAAAGCCTCACCCATATCTGGACATGATGCAGAAGATGAAATTCTAGACTTTGAGATGATGCTATGATGATGATGTGAGATCTCTGAGGGCCTTGCAAGAAAATGACTGTATTTTGCATGTGGGAATTATTTGAGTCATTAGGGGCTGGAGGGCAATCTAAGGTTAACTTTAAGATGGCCCAATTGATCCCCTCCTCCTGGAATTCATGCCCTTGTGAAACCCCCTCCCTTTGAGTTTGGGCTGGCCTGGTGACCTGCTTCCAACCAACAGAATACCACAAGGTGATGGGATGTCACTTCCATGATTAAGTTCTAAGCTGTTGTGGCTTTTATCTTGCTAGCAGACTTTCTGCATCATATTCTCAGTTTCCATGCTTTGATGAAGTTAGCAGTTCATTGGACAAGCCCATATCATAATGAGCTGAGGGTGGCTTCCAGACAACAGCTAGCAAAGAACTGAGGCCCTCAACCCAACACCCTCAACAAATGGAGTTTTGCCAGCAACCCTAGGGAGCATGGAAGTAGAGCCTTCTCTAGTTGAGCTTTCAGATGACCCAGCCCTCGTCGATGACGGTAGACCTGTGAGAGCTTCTGAAGCAAAGAATCTGCCTGAGCCATGCCTGGAATCTTGACCCACACAAACCATAAAATAACGAATGTGTGCTATTTTAAGCTGTTAGCTTGTGGTCGTTATGTATCACTAAATAATTAAAACATGCAGTAACTAATTTCTCGTTTAACAATTCTTTGAGATACATGCTAGCAGACAACCCAATTTTACAAGTGAGGAAACTCAGGCACAGACATTGAGTAACTTGCCCAAAGTAACTCATTTATGCCAAGAGGGGAGAGACTTCTTTCTTATTCCACAATATTGCTGTGACACTAAAGAGTCAAAATGAGTGACAGTGGGTGTGTTTTGTGGGGTTTCTGCAGGGGAAATAAGGGTAGAGAGTATTTTTAAGGCATTCTGCAAAGCATGGTGTTGCTATGTCCATTCCACTGGATTAACACTTACCATCCAAACAGAGATTGTGCCTCCTTACCTTGGACTGTCCAATAAACATTTGGAGAAGAAATTGTGCGGGGGTGGTGGGGAGAGGGTGGGATGTATGTTCAGCATTAGCTAGCTGTGAAAGTTGCAGATACCAGGATGAAATCACTTTCATCAGACCCAGACAAAATAGAGCTGGTAAAGCCCGAAAAAGAGGATGCTCGTGCTTATATGTCTGAGATAAGAAGAACTGTTTCCAGGAACTTTCTAAAAACCCTTTGGTTTATGACTAGACATTCTCCAGGACTGCAATAATTCAGATATGATGTTCTCAAGAACACTTGCCCACTAACAGCGTCTCCATCCATAAACTGCTAACAACTCTGGCTTTCAACCTCTAGAACCAATTACCTCTGTTTCTAAGCAGCTTAGGTAAACCTTTTTTGCTAACAAAAGTTCCCCTTCCCCTTGCCTCACCAAATGTACTCATGGTTTGCCATTCCATGCATTCAGATTATAATACTTACTTCTATTACCAAGTAAACCCAACATATTTAATTTTTTTCTAGTATCTTTTTTTGTAAGGTTGACATAATCAATGCTTGTCTTTCAAAGAAAAAAAATGAGAGTACCTCAAAGCCTCCCATTTTCAGCAGATTGATTTTCCTAAAACTTAGCCCTGGTTACATCAAAATATTGATCACAATTTAACAGTGATTCTTTAGCTGCTAATTTAAGTACAGGTCTCACCTTGGCATTGAAAGCCTATGGCATTCCTTCTGTCTCCCTTTCTAGCCGTACCTGCTTTAACGCTGCATCAGCAATTCATTCCAGGCTGACAGCACACTATGCTGTTGCATAAAAACAGCTTGCAATTTCCCTGCCTCTTTTTTTTTCCAAACTATTTTTCATTGCATAGAACACTTTGTCTCCCATCCTCGTGAATCACAATCCTACCTATGTGCAGCATTTCTAGCATTCTCAAATATTGCTAGTAGAAGTGCAGATTTCTTGGAGGACAATTTGACAATATTTATTGGCAATGTTGAACCTTAGCTGAGCCCCGTGTTCTTGGAAAGGCACCTTAAAAATCCTCCTTCCCTTTTATTCTGGGAAATGGCTTGCTGCAAAGAATCATGCTTTCTCTTATGACTTAAAACTTTCTTGTTTACATAGAACATGACCAGGCACAGACCCTCTAAATTCCCACGTTTTTTGTCTTATAAATAGCTGAAGTGTTTGTTGAACTGTTCAATCTGGGCAAAATGTGAACTAACTTGACTTGACCAAAGTTTAGTAAGGCTTTTCCCGTTTGCCCAGGCACCTAAACTTTGGCCCACTTTGGGCACTGGAACATGGAGCCATGTTAAAGTTAGAGGCCTCTCCTTCGGGGAACTGGCTGAACTCAGGAAAAAGTGTTTCCTAGTCGATGTCCCATCATACCTGTCACCCATCCCATCCCCTGCACCCAGTTCTTGTTTACTTCTTTCCATAAAAGAAAGCCTATTTGTGTTTGTCCTCTGAGCTACAGATCTCATAGATCTCAGAGCCTTTTCCCTATTGTCGTAGTCACCTTCCCCTTATGGCAATAATCCTTTTGAATAAAGTCCCTCCTTACATAAGTTTAAGCTATTTTTTTTTAAAAATGTGACATTATTAACAGCTTTTAAAATGTCTAGGCTTTTTTACCAAATAATCTCACTTCTGGAAATTTAATCAAAGGAAATAATTTTGTGCACACATAGTTTATTTTTTAAAAAAGAGAATGCTCATGACATATTATTTGTAATCAAAAAATATATAATATTTTCCAAAACAGGAAAGTTAAATAAATTATGCAGTAATTAAAACTATGTTTTCAAATTGTCCTTAGTAGCATTTGAGAGTGTTCTTAATATGCTTAGTCCAACCCATTAGAGCAAGATACAAAAATATAGAAAAAGCTAATTTCAAATTATTTTATTACTATATTTAAAAATAAAAGCCATAAATACATGCAGGAAAAGACTGAAATAAACACTTTAAAATAGTAATATTGTTTAATATTTGATGAGATGATTAATTTTATACTAAATATTTTGGGGAATTTTATAAATTTTCTATAGTGAGTTTTTTTAATAAAAAATATATATATAAATGTAACACTTCAAACATACCAAAGCAAGAAATTGTCTCTGGCCATCAAATATTGTCTTTTCCACAAGCTTTTCTTATGGTCTCAGCTAGATACTGTTTCTCTCTCCTGTGAATTCCTAGCTCTTTGCCTTCTATGGCCATAAAAACATTCTACTTTATGTTTTGTTGTCCATGTACTTGTTCCCTCTAGCCTATTGTCCTCTACTAGGTTGAAAAATTAGGGAAGGTAAGAATTGTACTTTAAATGCCATAGGAGTGCCTGGAATAGCACAGTATCTTGCATAAAGTAAATGTTTATGAATTCCAGCCACATTGTTTGGAGTTTACATTTGCATATTCCATCCTCTGAATTATTTTTTACATTTTAATTTTGACTTCAGCTTTTATTCATGATACAATCAATAAAATTCCTTCAATATAATCTCTTTGTTGTCCAAGGGTCAAATATAATGTTTTCTACACTGGAAAATTACCAAAGCTGATCATTATGTGAAACAGTTCTACACCATATTATATCCCTGAAGCAAGCAGAAACTCAAGTGCTTCGTTTGCAGAGTTGTTTTAAGATTTAGAATTTGCAGCTGGGTGCGGTGGCTCACGCCAGTAATCCCAGCACTTTGGAAGACCGAGGCAGGCAGATCACCTGAGGTCAGGAGTTCCAGACCGGCCTGGTCAACATGGTGAAACCCCGTCTCTCTTAAAAACATTAAAAATTAGCTGGTCCTGGTGGTGGGTGCCTGTAGTCCCAGCTACTCAAGAGGCTGAGGTAGGAGAGTCACTTGAACCCAGGAGGCGGAGGCTGCGGTGAGCTGAGATCATGCCACTGCGCTCCAGCCTGGGCAGCAGAGTGAAACTGTCTCAACAAAAAAAAAAGATTTAGAATTTGCAAGTTTGTTTATTAGATGGTACATGTAAACTTCCTATGACACCTACCTACTGTTTCCTTTTTAGCATCTCAGTTTTGGGACACTTGTGAAATTAGTCTTCCAAGTATATTTCTGGTCATGGGTAAATTGTGAAGGCATTGGAAATTATCTGCACCTTTTCCCATCTCTGTTGTGAATCAATTTCCCACACACCTGGGACTTGTTTCCTACAACCAAACCTTGTGTGTCACTAAAGTGAAAACTTAGAATTTAAGCATGAACATTACAAAGACTTCAGGTATGTGATAAAAAACCTCTTTCCTTACAGGTATTCAGATTGTATTTGTGAGCCCTCTAAACATCAATGTCTTAAAGGGTTGACATTATAACAATGGAATAACTGAAAAGCGAAGTTTCTGGAGTCATATGACCCTGCTGTGTGCCCAAGTCACCTATTCACATGGCTGTTCACATCATCTGCATGAAAATATTTTCACTTTCTGTTAACCATAGTGATTTACAATTCTATGACTATTAAAGTTTATTAAAAACAAGTTTAGAAAGTATCTTTAACAAAGGTGTGTTTATTTCCATATATTGCTCATTACATTTTTCTTGCCACAGTTTTATCTAAAGCCAGGTCAAAATTTTTCTCTAAGGTATTTATTAGTAGTGTATGTTCTTCATATATAAAATCCCTCTGGTCAACATGCAACATTTGAATATCTATTGGCACTGTACCTCTATGAGATATTTATGACATTTGTTAATAGTGAACCTCAACCTCCTGACCCCACATCCGAAGTTGGGGGCGATGTGGGGGAACATACACAAAATTACAACACATTACTGGTCAAGCACTTTATAGCTAAAATCTATTAACTTTAAAATAGCACTGTATGTGAATTCAGAGTTTTAATGTATTTTGTGGATCAAAAGGAAAGGGTCAAAGGCTAAGCTGAACACAGAGGGCACTAAATTAGCTAATAAGGCAGCTAGTGCCCCTGTTCTTGCCCCAGCCCTGTCATATCACTACATCCGATTCTCTCAAATGTTATAAAGAATAATGAACTTAAAACTTCAGGGGTTCCTGAAAACTGGTATTAAATTAAAAGCAGAGCAGTCAAAATTCTTTGCAAATGACTTCTGTGATAGAAAAAAATATTTCCAACCTGCGTCAGAGGAGAATTATCTTTTAGGTGCCAAGGAAAGAGTGATAAAGATGCTGAGTATATTAGTCAAGGTCATCTGAGAAGACTATTTTGTGGTTGATTCTTCTGAGCCCCTGAGTTGTCCAACATTATTGGTGTACCTGTAGCGTGAACAACATTGTAACCAATAATTTTTTGAATACAGCAACGTAAAACCCTCAACTTTAATGTTCCCTCAGATCATAACAAATCAGCTCAGCTACAAGTCTTCCCCAAAGTGGAGCTATTCTAGTCATATATTTACTTAGTTTCAAAGAGCAGGAATCCTGCAAAGGTGGAGAAGTGTTGGTGGTCCCCATGGAGAGCGCCATTGCCCATTCGCAGCCAAACCTCATCCCCTTTGGCTAGCTTCAGCACAGCATGATTGCTGGATGTATCTGATTTGCCATTCATTTCATAGCTGGAAAGAAAAAGAGGAACAAACTACTTAGTCTTTGCCATGAACAACCAACTCTTCACCAAAGTCTGTGCTCCCCTTCTCTCCTTCCCACAGGTATAATCCTGCGGCTAAGTTCTCTAAACAGCCTGTGAGCAGAAATGACCTATGTGCCACTTCTAAAGCTGGCTAGTAACACTCTCACAAAATCCCTCCCTGCTCCTTCTTATGACTGTCTGGAATGTTCATGACAATGACCAGAATGATCTTAGAAGCCATATGTTGAATACTGGGTTCTTGGAGACCGTGTGGAAAAGAGCTCTCTCTCTTCTCTGCTCCAACCTGGAACAACCTTGGGCTGTTTGATGAGAAGGAAAGAAAGTTATATTATGTTTGAGCTATTCCACTGGGTTTTTGTTACAGAAATTTAGCTTCCCCTAACTAAGCTAGAATTTGGTACAAAAGGAGGCTGCTCCGCAACCCAAATAAAAATAGGCTTGCACTGGCTCATGGTCAGGCAAGGAGCAATGGGGAAACAAATATCATGGTCTGGGAAAGCAGAAGATCCATGTTACACTGTGCAAAAACATTTGGAAAACGTGATAACTTGGAAGACAGATCTAATGCCTGTAGGGTAAGAAAGGGAAGTAATCAGAAAAAGCCAAAGTACTCTTTACTGCTTTTAGAAAGATGTTGCTACAAAAGATGAGTTAGGCAAAAACTGACTTGTTTGAAGAAAAGGAAGTAAATAGTGTCTACATGGTTGGGGCCTAACAAGGTTAAAAAAGCCAGGTGTCTTTATATCTGGAAGAGCAGTGATAAAGTTGATGTTTTTTCCTTAAGACTACTCATTCAGCAGCCATAAAAAAGAATGAGCTCATGTCCTTTGCAGGGACATGCATGAAGCTGTAAGTCATCATTCTCAGCAAACTAACAAACACAGGAACAGAAAACCAAACACCGCCTATTCTCACTCATAAGTGGGAGTTGAACAATGAGAACACATGGACACATGGAGGGCAACATCACACAGCAGGACCTGTGGCAGGGTGAGGGGAAAGGGGAGGGAGAGCATTAGGACACAAAACTAACGCAAGCAGGGTTTGAAACCTAGATGATGAGTTGATAGGTGCAGCAAACCACCATGGCACATGTATACCTGTGTAACAAACCTGCACATTCTGCACATGTATCCTAGAACTTAAAGTAAAATAATAAAAAAAAAAAGACTACTCATTCAATCAAGTAGACACAGCTGTGGCACAATTTGATGGATTAAAAATATTGCCTTTCTGCCCAAATCGATTGCTTTAGAAGGCCTCAGGGTAACTCCATTAACTTGAGAGAAAGGCATGAAGACAAGGAATAGCAGGCTGAAAACTGTCAAGAAAAGTATATGGAGTGTGGTTTAGTAACACATGTAACTGACTTCACTTAATCTATTTAACAAATGAAGTAAAAGCCAGCTAAGTAAATAGAGTAAAATCGAGTAAAAAACAGAGTAAAAGCCTGCTAAGTAAGTTTCTAAGGAAATGGGTTTGCCAGAGACCCAAAACCGGACTCAAGAAGCTTGGGCTGTTTGACTCAGCTTTCAAATTTGCACCAGCAGGAAGTGGGCTGTGAGAGAGCCTTGAGGAGGCCCTGCTCACCTTTCAGATGTGCCACAGAGAAAAGCAGATAAAGAAGACCCTCCTAGAGGACAGAACCAGGAGCCAAAGAGAAAAACAGCCAACAAACCAATCTGATGAAAAGGACTACTCATTGACTGACTCAGGGCTTTGAGCTGGATGCATTATTTGTGCTTCACAGGCTGTCTCCCATAGGGACAGAGAGATGGGGAGACACGTATTGTAAGTGTAAGAAGAAGAGTTCAGCAGATATTTGGAAGCCAGAGGGCAGAGAAGGTTAGCTGTTCACCAGAATCCCCTTTCTTCTGTTCCATTGGCACTGCAATTCCATGTCACCCTTGCATTTGTTGGGTGGAAAACAATGTGACTAAGTTCTCTGAACAGAATTCCTGATCCATAAATATTTCCACAAGCTTGCAACAGCAAGCTTTTCTCCTTCTGACTCTGGCAATGACAATGACCAGAGAGAATTTCAAAGTCAGTTTTTTTGTTTGTTTGTTTGTTTTTTGTTTTGTTTTGTTTTTGAGATGGAGTCTCGCTCTGTCGCCCAGGCTGGAGTGCAGTGGTGCAATCTCAGCTTACTGCAAGTTCCGCCTCCCGGGTTCATGCCATTCTCCTGCCTCAGCCTCCCGAGTAGCTGGGATTACAGGCGCCTGCCACCATGCCCGGGTAATTTTTTGTATTTTTAGTAGAGACGGGGTTTCACCGTGTTAGCCAGGATGGTCTCGATCTCCTGACCGCATGATCTGCCCACCTCGGCCTCTCAAAGTGCTGGGATTACAGGCGTGAGCCACCGCGCCTGGCTCAAAGTCAGTTTTATAGACAGCAGAGCTGCTTTCATCAGCCTGGCTTCCTCAAAAAACAGGAAGAATAAACCCACTCCCAACCTGCACCCCTCCTACAACCCCTCATTCTTTCTCAACCTGGAACTCTTGCCCTGGACTGGTGAAGAAAAATCAACCTCTAGCATGTTAGAGTAACTGGATCTCTTAGTTGCAACAATTTCATCTACCCTAACTCATCTTTCTGTCTTTTGGCATTTCAAATACATCTTCCCACTCAGGTAAGGCTCCAGAAGTAAACACAGCAATTATCACACATCATCAAAAATAACAGGGAAATGATAACAGCCACAAAGTTTTTCATAGATAACTCATGGCCCTTTTAATTGTAAGAAAGGTGTCAGCTCTCTGCCTCTTTGCCACATTCCAAGCTAACATCAGAGGGCATGGGAGAATGGGAAAGCAGAAAAAGGGGCAGAGAGAGAGGAGCAAAATAATGAGTTATAAAAATAATCCAAATGACTGGTTATTGGGAATGCTGCTAGTAATTAGTGCAAGGCCTCTTATCAACCTGCTGATGCTCAAGTTCATCAGATTTATTTTTTCCCAAACAATAATGATGATAATGTGGCCATACTGGTGCATGAGGGCTCTTATTAAGGATAGGGGCCATGTCAGGCTCTATTGACTGCTATACGCTTCCCTGTCATTAGGCATTCCTTGAACAAACAATGGCAGCATGGATGAGACCCATGACAGAAAAGACCACCCACCTGTACATGCTGAAGACTGTGTTGCCATTGTGCATAAGGTACACATACACTTCCTCAACATCCTCATGCTTCATCATGCTGAAGGTGAAGAAATACACACCTGAAAAAAGCAGGTATATATCCATGTTGATATTAACATGTTATACATTGAGGACCTGGAGATACCTGGAGATTTGCCAAATGCCTTCATATGTCTTTTATTGATATTCTTTGTAGTATGGTGTCTCTCCTTGGCCTTAATTTGCAGGAATGTCCCTTTATCTAGTCCCCTTCCAAGTGCTTTCAATGTGTACACTGTGTATCCCGAATAAGACTTAAAAGTCTTTAAGGGAAGGAGCCTACCTCATTTTAGCTGTATCTCACTGCCTTGTGCCCTGACAAAGTGCTTAGGGCAAAGTAGGCGTTGTTCCTGGGCATAGGTTAGCTATCATCCTCATGTACCACAGAACTCGTGTTACCAAGGTGCAGAGATGTTTGTGGTTGAACAACGATGCTCCATGACTTAAGAAAATGAGCAACTATAACAATATAACAGATGATTAAACTCACCAAAGGGATTAGCCAAAGATGAGGAAATCCTGGAGCACAGAACAAATGTTTATGAGTTCTAAAGAAACGGTTCTGGTAATTTCTCATGCTATTCCTTGTATGTTGGTGAAATTATGTACAATAAACAGAAAGACCCAACTTAGACTCAGCAACAGGACCTTGTCACTAAAAGTCTGTATCCTCTTCATTTGAAGAAGACCAACATATATTTTAAAAGATTTGAGTTTTTTAATAGGAGCCTAGGGCTCCTAATTGAAAGCAATATAATATGACCTAATATACTCTAAATGCTAGCACACAAGACACTTTCACTGAATGATTAAGAAGAATCCAATAGCACACAGACAAGACAAAAGGAAAATTTTTCAAACTCTAAATGATCTGGGATTTTGGTGTGCATTTTGGAAAGGTGAATGAACATAAGTCATCAAGCTCTTACTGATTTCCATGTTACATTTTAAACTAATGGCCTTTCAAGACAATAACCCAGAAATAGCTTTAATAGAAGATAGTTCTGTTTCTTTCTCAAAGGTGCAATCAAGTAAGATGAAAGTTGTAAGGGTGCCATGTCAATTCACCTGATTCTAAGTCAAATTAAACGAAGAAGTATGATGATGCTTTGTCTAGTGCCAGGAATGCATATTCAATGTTCTGGGAACAAAGGAAATGGCCTAAAAGTTTATCATGCCTATTCATATGCCTAGAGATTGGCCCACAGAGGAAAAGTAAAGGCAGATACAAATTAAAAGCCTCAAGGAAAATAGTTTATATGTGTTTAGTTTTTCACATTTTACAAAATTTCATATTAGACACATACACACACATAATTTTCAATGCCTCAAGAAGATAAAGCTGAAATCAAAATGACAGGAAAATATATTAGTTTTTCTTACAAAATGATGACTACTGTTAAACATAGGTTGCAAAAACATGTTAGAAAGAGGAGACTAAAACACCAGATGGTGAATAAATGAAATGCCTGGAGTTGGAAATACCGAAGTGAGTATGTATTATACCCACATGTGGCTTTCCTGCAAGGGAAGGTACTGAAACCAGAGGAGACACATTTGCACTACGGTTTGGAGGTCTTTGTGTTGCTGTAATTTCAAAAACCAGCCTTCTCCGTCTCTTCACTCCCAAAGTTGAAAAGGACAAAACGGTCTTTTTGCAATCTATTGCAAAAATGGAGACTGAAACAGAAAACTGTGAGAGTCAAATGACAGTTGGTATCACTAGAAGCTGAACGTCTGGCCCAAGAGAGCTCTAAAAAATTAAATCCTTACTTAGGCTTCAGTTATAAAGCCATTTAATTCCATGGAAATGTGGACTAGGTATTTCTAGGCATTAATATAATCTGTGGCATAGATAGCATTTAACAGAATAGTTGTAAGAAAATTATGACATAAACCTTCAGAGCAGAAAATCACATAAGAACATTTAAAGATGATTTTCATGACATTAAAGTGTGATGAAAGATTGCTTCTATCATTTCATATCTCAGTTCATTTCTGACTTAAACTGAGTAGAAAAAATGAATCAAGGTGCACTTAAAAGCATTTGTGAAAATCCGACAGGGCCACTGCCTCCATCAGAAGTTTCTTCCTTTTAATTCTGGATACCATATAGAGAAATGAGTAGAATTGAAAAACAAAAACCAGATAAGTATCCACGTTCTGCAACGCTAGGAGACTGGAAGAAAATCAATGAACTTCAAAAATACCTGTAAGTGCTGCCAAATGCCCCTGAGGGTGGACAGAGTCATGTGGAGATAACATGAGGTTGGGCCAGGCTCTGAGGAGGCCAGGTGGCAGCAGGTGTCACACAGTGCCAGGAGAAATGCACTCCCTGATAGTGAGGGCCACGTGGAAGAGCAATGTTGAAAACAAGCCCCTGTGAACAGGGCTGAGCGGAAGCAAGGCTGTGTTTGGGGTGATGGTTGCTAGATACAGTGTAGGATGTGGAAAGAGGACCTGCAGTGGCCAATCTCAAAATCTGCCAGCAAAAGAAAAAAAAGAAAAGAAAAGAAAGAAAGAAAAGGCTCCTGAAGGCAAGGGAACCAGGAAGTATAAGGCTGGCTTCAGAAGCTTTCATGGACCCAGTGCAGTCTGGAGAGGTAGTGGAAGTGTGACCAAGAAAAACGCACATCAGGGCCATACTTAAAAGAATCTGTTAGTCCCCTGGCAGCAGGGGATGGAGCCTTTGAGTTATCCAGTCTAGAAACTGCCCTGGTCCTTTCTTCACCGAGAAACTAGAGCATACAGCTGGTCTAGGAAAATTAAACTCATTCAACCCTCAGTTAATTTTTTAAAGTAGAAAAGAAAAGCAAAAATGACCCTAATGGATTAACAACACTCTCCAAGAAAAAATGTTGTCATGTAGTAGATGAAAAATGTAGCCATGAATTTATACGAATAAAGCAAATACCTCTACAAAAGAACATTATAGAACAAAAGGCGTGAACCCATGGTAGAAATGGCCAGACAACAAATGGAATGAAAAGCTGAGGGCATCAGAAAAACCTGGCGAGATCTGAATGAAGTCCATAATTTAGTCATAGTATTGTACCTAGGTTCATTATTTATTTTTATAATTGCACTTTGGTTATTTAAAATGTTAATAGTAGTGGAAGATGGTTAAACAAAATATGAGAACTTTCTATAATATTTTCATAACTCTCCTATAAGTCTAAAATTAATTCAAAGTAAAAAATTTGTAAAGTGGGATTTTCTATTTATCAACTATCCAGAAACTTGAAAGCACATTTTGTTGACAAGGCTATCAGGAAATAAGTGCTTTCATATCTTGAAAATATAAGTATATTGGTACAACCCTTACAGGGAGCAATTTGGCAAAATTGATAAAAATTATGGATATGTTTATATTGATAATATTCCTAAAACTTTAGCCTACAGATATACCTGTAAGTGATCAATTACAAAGTGGTATATTCTTGCTGGCATGGTGGCTTACACCTGTAATTCCAGCACTTTGGGAGGCTGAGGCAGGTGGATCACTTCAGGCCAGGAATTTCAGACCAGCCTGGCCAACATGGTAAAACCCGTCTCTACTAAAACTACAAAAATTAGCCAGGTGTGGTGGCCTGGGTCTGTAGTCCCAGCTACTCAGGAGGCTGAGTGGGGAGGATCGCTTGAGCTTGGCAGGCAGAGGTGGCAGAAGTTGCAGTGGGCCGAGATGGTGCCACTGCACTCCAGGCTGGGCGATAGAGACCCTGTCTAGAAACAAACAAACAAAAAAAATCCACCACCACCAAAAAAAAAAAAAAAAAGCAAACTGGAAACAACCCAAATGTCCAGCAATAAGGGAATTCATTAAATATACTTTGGTACATTCAGCTACAAGAAAGATGAAGTAATGACATGAAAAGATTTCTAAAATATGTTGTTAGTTTTTTTTTAAAGCAAGACACAATCAGAATGTAGAGTGTCCTAGCTTTTATATAGAAATATGAGAAGATATATTTGTATTCATTTGCATAAACAAACTCTTTTTTTTTTGAGACGGAGTCTCGCTGTGTCTCCCAGGCTGGAGGGCAGTGGTGCGATCTCAGCTCACTGCAGGCTCCACCTCCCGGGTTCCCGCCATTCTCCTGCCTCAGCCCCCCGCGTAGCTGGGACTACAGGCGCCCGCCACCGCGCCCGGCTAATTTTTTGTATTTTTAGTAGAGATGGGTTTCACCGTGTTAGCCAGGATGGTCTCGATCTCCTGACCTCGTGATCCGCCCGCCTCGGCCTTCCAGAGTGCTGGGATTACAGGCATGAGCCACCGCGCCGGGCCTTAACGTTTTAAATAAGTAAATGTATTACCTGCTCAATTTCTTTTCATTAAAAAAATAGGATCAGGCACTCCTTGAGGTGGTGGCAAGGGGAGGAAACAGTTATGACACATTTAAACTGAGAATTATGTTTTAAGGACTTTTAAAGTCAGAGGTAACTATGTCCTCTTAAGAATTATTTAGCTCAGTCTAAATCAGAGTTAATAATATTAATGACTATGGCCATATTTTTAAAACTATTTTTGTCTTTTCAGATTCTAATTCGTTTACTTTGAAATCCAACAGAAATCTATATGAGCTGTTTGGTTTAACTTGAATCAGAAAAAAATAACTACCTTAATGTCTTTCTTTATTTCCTGCTCCCTTCCTCCTTCTTTCCCTCCCTCCCTTTCTCCATCCCTCCCTCTCTTCTTTCCTTCCTTCCTTAATTGTCTTTATTATTACATTGATTAACTCAATCTTCATCCTATGTTTCCATCTCACCTGATACTGGGGCCCCAAATCTACCAGTCATGACATCAAAGAAGTTTCCAATGTTGGTCTCAACACTGCTGAAGATAATCCCACTGTTCTGATTGCTGAAGTGGGTTGCCAGAGAAGCCATGAATGCAATCTAAGGAAAGAATTATTGGTCAATAAATAGGCAATCTATCTTAAGGAAGTCAAGTTTTTATGCAGATTAGTTTGTTAAACATTATACATAACAGCAAGATTGGGAATAAACATCAATCTATGGAGAAAGAAACAAATAAATTATGGTAATTCCAACATTTGAATGCTATGCAGCCATTAGATTGACAATGTCTATCAACAGTTCTGAACACAGGTTTCGAAGATTATTTGTCTTTCAAATGATTTTTGAAATATTAAAATTCTGTAATCAAATAATACCAGAAAAATTTAGGTGAAATTTTCCACTTAAAGCCGTGAAATGCACATTAGCAAATTCAAGGACCTGAGAAACCCTATAGCCAAACATTTTAATTTTGGTAACCCTGCATTATTTTTTCCCCAAAAGATATCTATTAATTTCTTTTTTTTTTTTTCTCTATAGGGACGAGGTCTCACTATGTTGCCTAGGCTGGTCTCAAACTCCTAGACTCAAGAGATCCACCTTCCTCGGCCTCCCAAAGTGCTGGGATTATAGGCGTGAGCCATGGTGCCCAGCCTATTAATTTCTAATGAAATTAATTCTTTGAATACACTTTGAGAATTCTTGATGCTGATCTAAATGTGCATCTGTATAAAAGGAGAAAATATCTTCAATATGCTGTTTACCCAAAAAGTAGACAACACAAGATCATTATTATCTGATACCAGCCTTTATTAACTGTGTCTGTGTGGATGGAGTTATTGTGTGGGCAATTCAGAAAAATATCTGCAAGAATATTCTTGAAATTATTAATAGCAGGTCTTTCTTGGTAGAAGTTTCGTGGGAAAGTTTTCCTTTCTTCATTACACTTATAATTTTCAAGTTAGCGTGTATTAATTTTATATTCAGAAAAAAGATACTAATTTTAAAGCTATAGGATTGTATTTATTTATATGAAGAGACATTTAGGATAGATTGTCATTCGTGAAATAAAGTAATAATATGTATATATGTTCCCATCATATTTAAAAGTAACATGTATATAAGTATGCATAAATCTGAAAAGTTACATAACTGTATGTTAACAGTAATCATCTCTCGGCATGTTTTATTATTTTTGGCCCAGAACTTTTCTAATTTTTTTTAACAGTGAAAAGATATTACGTGAATAACCTTGAAAAGGTAAAAAGGAGTGTTTGCAGTTATCTAAAATATAGAAAAATGGTTTACTAAAATTAGCAATCTTTTTGAATATTAGAACAGCAAAAATTTCTCAGCATGATTTTGGACGAAAAAATGTCATCTTGGAACTGTAAAGTTTAGAGATGGGAGAATCCGAGAAGTCATTTAATGGTCAACACCCATTTCTGGGAATGGTTACAAATACTTTATGTGTAATCTTTTAAGGGACTTTGAAAGCCTCTGCTTAATCAGTAAAAGATCAGCAAAGAGAATTAACTTGAGAAACCTGCTCACAGTGGCAACCAAGAGGCTCTATGAGTTTGGGAATAAGGCTGTCTATTTGTGTCCAAAGATATGAGATTAAGGTCCACCTCTCTTAATTCTGTCACTTGGCAATTGAGTAATTAGTAATTGGGCCTCAAATTTCTATATCCCCTAAGTGGAGATTGGGGTAGTACTCTTCCTCCTCTTGCCACCCCTACTACTATTGTTACCACCTCTATACTACTAATATCCAAAGACAGGGTTGAAGTTCAAAATACAAAATGTTAACAATAATTTAAAAAGCCTTGAGACAATTCCACCTGTCAAGAAAAGCTTTTGTCACTATTCACAATAGCAAAGACATGGAATCAATCTAAATTCCAGTTGATGATAGACTGGATAAAGAAAATGTGCTACACATACACCATGGAATACTGTGCAGCCATAAAGAAGAATGAGATCATGTCCCTTGCAGGAACATGGATGGAACGGGAGGCCACTATCCTTAGCAAACTAATGCAGGAACAGAAAACCAAACACCGCATGTTCTCATGTATATGTGGGAGCTAAATGATAAGAACACGTGGACATATAGAGGGGAACAACACACACTAGGGCCTATGGGAGGATGGAAGGTGGGAGGAGGGAGAGAATCAGGAAAAATAACCAGTGGGTACTAGGCTTAATATCTGGTGATAAAATAATCTGTACAACAAATCCCCACGACACAAGTTTAACTATGTAAAAAACCTGCACATGTACCCCTGAACTTATAATAAAAGTTAAAAAAAAAAAAAGAAAAGCTTTTGCTTAAAACCACCATTGAAGAATGAGCTGTGAAAGTCAAAGTTAATCCTTCGTCCAAATGAGTCATTGAAACTGAGTGTAAGTTAGATTAATAAATTCTTTAATTTGCTGGGACCTTGAAAGAATGTGAAGTTCCCTCCTTCACAATCTGCATAAGACCCAAATGATTGTATTGCGATTTTAGGGTAAAATAGCTGATGGGACAAATTTAATAATTGCCCAGAATGTTCTCTATCAAACTGGCTACGCTAGGGCCCCTTCTCCGTGGTTTACCATTCATAGGTTATGGGTTAGAGTGTCTAGCTTTGAGATGTTTATCTTCTGTCTTATTAAATACCTTAACCTGGCTGAGTGGCATCTCTAGCCTTTTTGTTTGTAAATTTCTACTGGCACATGGATCCCAGGTTGCTGAAATTATTAAACAGCATTTGGCTAGGCACAGTGGCTCACACCTGTAATCCCAGCACTTTGGGAGGCCGAGGCAGGCCGATCACTGGAGGCCAGGAGTTTGAGATCAGCCTGGCTAACATAGAGAAATGCCGTCTCTACTAAAAATACAAAAAAATTAGCCAGGCATGGTGTCACACACCTGTAATCCCAGCTACTCCAGAGGCTGAGGCAAGAGAATCGCTTGAACCTTGGTGGAGGCTGCAGTGAGCCAAGATCACACCACTGCACTCCAGCCTGTGCACACACACACAAAACAAAACAAAACGGCTTTCATTTAAAAGTTGCAAAACCCACACATAAGAGTAACACCCTAACTATTCAAGCTATTTTAAACTTGAAAAACCAAGGCCCAGAAAAATGATGGAACTTATACAGGGTCAAACTACCACCATACACGCACAAATGAAAGACAGTTTCCCCCTAATTGATCTTTCAGGCAAGAATCGCTTTATAGTCTAGTTCTTCAAAAATCTCTCATGTTGCAGTACTTTATCTCAGTTACTTTATTTTTACCCACAAGTTACTTTTTTTGGGAAGACACTAGTCAGAAAGCAACTTAATTTTTAAAAAATGCTAGTTTTCAATGCTGATAGAAGTCCACCAGAGGGGATCCATTTCAAAATACTAGCCCTCCTCCACCTTCCAGAAATAACCCAGTTAGTAATTTTTCTTGTGACCTAACCTCACATTTACAAGTTTAAGATCTTGTTGGCAATAAGAACTTTAATGATCATTTAAAAGAGAGATAAAGAATAGGTAAATGGGTACTTGAGCCTGGAAAAAAATGTACAGTTTTAACCTCATAAATTGATTTTTTAAACTTTATGCTGAAATGAATGTAATCTGGTCTGGAACACTGAGTGAATGGCTCAAAACTGAAATTCTCCATTGATAAAGAAGATTCTGACAAGAAAAGCTCAAGTAAAAATTATACCACAAGGTCAAGTGTGGTGGCTCAAGCCTGTAATCCCAGCACTTTTTTGGGAGGCCGAGGCAGGCAGATCACTTCAGGCCAGGAATTTGAGACCAGCCTGGCCACCATGGCAAAAACCCATCTGTATTAGAAATACAAAAATTAGCCAGGTGTGGTGATGCATGCCTGTAATTCCAGCTATAGGGAGGCTGAGGCAGGAGAATTGCTCAAACCCACGAGGAAGAGGTTGCAGTGAGCCAAGATCGTGCCACTGCACTCCAGCCTGGACAACAGAGCAAGACTCTGTTTCAAAAAATAAACAAAAATTATACCACAAAATCTGAGTTGAGAGAAAACAATATATATCAATATTTATGTATGGATTAGTATATGTAAATACAACAATGTTAATAAATACAATATTATAACTAGACATTTCATCATTCCATTTATATATTTAAATGTTTATACATTCAAGTTGGCCCAAACCCTTATTACATCTTATTACATTCTTAAAACATCTTATTTGGGAAAATAGGAGATAAGTTTATATTTAGGGTTGCCTTGGATTTGGTTCTATGAGGGACTTAGATTTCACCCTTCATAAATGTCTCTCCTCCCTAAGAATAATATCTAAGTCCTCCTTTTGGACAGTATGGGCCTTATGCAAACATCCTGTGATGTAGATGAACAAACTGAGACTCAGATTTACTCAGGACTGGGGAAGACTTGAGGAAGCGCTCGAACATCCTGATTCCTGACCCCTTGTGGTCAGGCAGGTTGGAAAGCCACCAGGAGATGTACTGAGGATGGTTTACCTGAAGTTCTGGTGGAATCCCCGGGTAGCCCTTCTCTCCTTTGGGGCCATGCTGCCCCCGCTCCCCTCGAGGTCCCAGGTCACCTTTGTCGCCCTTCTCACCTTTGGCTCCTTCATGACCAGTGGCTCCATTGTTGCCATTGTTTCCATGGTTTCCTTAAACAACCAGACATCATCACATGAGGAAACCCAGTCACTCATACTTACCATCCATTTCTAGACATACTATCCAAACTCAATTATGAAAGGGGACCATTCAAAACAATCCCAAATATAACCAAGGGGTATCATCATCTAAATAGGGCAACAGGCTCTGAAAGAAGCCTTAGATACCCTAAAGCTCCAAAGCCTGTTTATCCTTTGAAGCAAGGCTTGGAGGAAAAATTGTGTAGAATTCTGATTATCACATTATCATTTAAAATAGCAAAGATTGGAAACCACCTATATAATCACCAATACTAGGAGGGCATGACATATTCTAGAAACTATGTTATATAGTCATAAAAAAGAAGGCTGAAGAAAAACATTTAATGATATAGTGATATTCATGATATTTTTAGATTTTAAAGTCATAAGTGGCCAGGTACAGTGGCTCACAACTGTAATCTCAACACTTTGCGAAGCCACGGTGGGAGGATCACTTGAGCCCTAGAGTTTGAGACAAGCTTGAGCAATATGGCGAGATCCCGTCTTTACAAAAATAGAAATTAAAAAATTAGCCAGGAGTGGTGGTGCACACCTGTAGTCCCAGCTATTTGGGAGACTGAGGCAGGATGACCTCTTGAGCCTAAGAGGCCAAGGCTACAGGGAGCCTGGATCATGCCACTTCACTCCAGCCTGGACAAAAGAGCCAGACTTTGTTTCAGGCAAAAGAAAGTTATGAGTAAATAGAAATAACATGATACTATCTTTGTTTGGAAAAATATGTATTTATGTATTATATCCATAGGGAAAAAAAGACAAGAATAAGTTACAGAAAAATATTCATAGAGGTTCTTTTCTAAATGTGGAACATGAGTAATTTTCATGTCATTCTGTATATTTTTCTGTCTCTTTGAAGTTTTCTACAAAAAACACATCACTTTTATAACTGGGGAAAAGGTAAACTCATTCATTAAACAAATTACAGCAATGATTTTGAAAGCAAGAGTTGGAAAACAATTTTAACTTTTCCCTTTGCCACCAAGAGACAATTTCTACACCTCTTTTTTATTTTTAATATTTGCTAAATTTCAGGCTTTTTGCTGTTTACTTTGCATGCTACCCTTGGTTGGTTATCATACCAGGCCTACAACCCTACCAAATGGATGAACTTTGACTGTGTTTACAAATTAATGTGTTCAGTGACAAAGCCATTTCCTGGTTAGAAAACATTTAACCAAGGCCAACCTTTTGTGTAACCTCAGAAGAGTTAAGACCTGAGAAGATTTTACAAGGGTCGAAGTAGGCCCTACCCTACATCATTGCTCCTGCTGGCTGCTGTCCTTGATGGCCAATGACATAGATTCCAAGCCAGTAAGTGTAGTTTAAAGTTTAACATAAGATTTTCTTGCTGTAAATTTGGTTTTGTGCAAGAAGCTACTCAAAAGTAGAAAAAAAATTGAACCACATTTGATAAATATTAACATCAATGAGAGTAAGTCACAGAAGAGCCAGTGGACTTTGGCCAGACCCTGAGATGAGGTCCTACCCTAGGGATTAACCTGAGGATGAAGACAATAAAACCCAAGATAGGCTTGGGAGCCCTATATTGAGGAGACCTGGGCTACCCTTTCTTGGACTGACCCAGGGTACCAGCAGGCCCGCGGCACTCTCCTGTGCCTGGTGGCATCGGCACAGTACAGATGACTGAACTGCTGGTCTAGTGGGGTCTGATGTAGCTCCAGAGCATTCCCCATACCACTACATGGTACTGGAGCCTAAAAATGTTTCCATGAGGCCAAGAGTGGCATGAGAGTCAACTGAGAGACGGCTGAACATGGAGAGATCCTGAGACTGGAGGAAGAAGCACTTAGCTGGACCTAGAGTCACACAGAAGGATGCACAGCTCAGTGACTGGCATTGAGATGGCTGAAGCCCAGAGCAGTAAGCTTTTGGCTCTACTCTGCCCTTCATAAAGCACGCTGTGGCAGATATACTGGAACGGAGACTATGACCTGGTCGTTTCGGACTCGATGCTGTTGAGGAGCCTCCCAGCCTACGAACCTGGTATTCCAGGGTGCCAAGAATCTAGCGGATCCTTTGGATCACACAGAAGTGATCCCAAATTATTTAGCTTTGCCCTTTGCTCCTACTTTAGCTCAGGCTGCAATTAGATTGACAGTATGTCTTGCTCATCCTTACCTGGAATGCCAGGAGGGCCCGGTGGCCCAGGGGGGCCTTGGTAGCCTCGAAAGCTGTAGTCTCCATGACAACACTTACTGCAGTCTGGGGGTAGTCCTCCGGTTTGTGGAGACTAAAAAGACAGAAAGAGAAGCTTCAGAAAAAAAGGTACTTGTGAGCAATTAGGATTTTTAAATTTCCACTGGCCTTGGCCCTTAGGTAAGCTTAATTCCAATCGAATCACAGCAAGATCACAAAAGATGGGATGGGGTGGAGATATCAATGGCAAAGGGTCAAGGAGTAGCTAAGGTCAGTTGATGATCAAAGGAAAAGGCAACAAGAAAGTCAGTAGAGGAAGATGCTCTTTGAAAAGCGTGTGGGTGGGGGTGGGAAGTTGGGTCCTATTTCTGGAAAGTGCCTTCCTGCTGCTACTGTAACAGCAAAGGAAGAAACTCCTTCAGAAGTGGACTTGGAAGCCTTTTCTCTTTTCCAACTGCCATAGCCCCAGATGTAGCTAAATTGAGTAGATGGTCCTCAAATTACAAGAATTATCCACTTTAAGCACTGTTTTTAAATGCTTACTATATCCATGATACTGAGTTAAGAGCTAGATTAAGATCTCTTAGAAATTCTGAATAGTAACACTAGTTTTTCAAACAGCCATAGCACACTTAAATTGTCTTAGAAAACGAAGGAAATAAAGTATTTTTTAGTCCAATACATTTATTTACTTATTTAACTGACAACTAGAAATTATATATATATTTATCACATATAACATGTTGTTATAAAATAAGTACACAGTGTAAAATACTAAATTGAGCTAATTAACATATGCGTTGTCTCATATAGTGTTTTTGTAGAGAGAGCACTTAAAATGTACTCTTAACAATTTTCAAGAGTATAATACATTGCTATGAACTATAAGTCCAATACATTTTTATTATCTACATCTTGAAACAACTTTAACTTTATAAGTAAATCAACTATTTAACATGATTTCTATTTCACACATTCCACTTTAAAATGTGAAATGATTGGGCCGAGAATGGTGGCTGACGCCTGTATTCCCAGCACTTTTGGAGGCCGAGGCAGGTGGATCACCTGAGGTCAGGAGTTGGAGACCAGCCTGGCCAGCATGGTGAAATCCCATCTCTACTAAAAATACAAAAATTAGCCAGGCACGCTGGTGCATGCCTGTAATCCCAGCTACTTGGGAGGCTGAGGCAGGAGAATCACTTGAACCCAGGAGGCGGAGGTTGCAGTGAGCTGAGATAGCACCATTGTACTCCAGCCTGGGCGACAAGAGCAAGACACAGTCTCAAAAAAAAAAGTTGTGAAATGATTATCTCACTGTTTGAACCAATATTTAATAAGCACTTAATGGGTACTAAACACGCTCAAGTATGACACTGAGTGAAATGCTTATTTATCCAAAGATAAATTTCTAAAATATATGTTTACCGTCAAAGAGCTAAAGACCTAGTGGAAGTTGATTGACAGAAGAGTTAAAGTTGCTTATGAAATTTGAACTCCCATCTAAACTGGCAACTTGCCTTTTAATTATGTCATACAAAATACTTGTGGAAATGTTCCTAGACATCAATTATAATTCAACGGTCTTTTGAAAACAGCATGTTGTTGCTAAGAGAGTCATGAAAAAAATGAAGCAAAGGAGAGAAAAAGGAGACACAGAGGGAGGAAAAAAGAATGTAAAATTCAGGTTGTATTTGTCACTAAAAATTTAAGCCGAGAACTGGATCAAAACTTCACACAGTTAAACATTTAGAACTTACTTTCTTTTCTTTAATAAAAAGTGGGCTTGAATTTTGTTCTCACTCTCTCACCGCTTTGTCCTAAAATTTTCCACCAAGCTATTCAGGGAAAACACTGAACAGTATCTGTAGCACAAGCATTCTCCTGCAACCTCTCAGAACCCAAGTCTTGCCTGATCAGGAGCTATAACTTAGAGCTAACTCCTAGTCTTGTCTTCAGTCTACCAGGCTCAAACCTGGACAAGAACTAGAGTCTATGAAAACCTTCTGCCAAATTGGTAGGGGAAGAAAAGTCAACTAAAGCCATTGGTTTGAGATGACGGATTTCATCTCAGGGATTTTAGCTGAGGGATTTCAGGACACTTGGAAAGTCAAAGACACCACGGCACAACCCACCTTCTAATCCAAAACTGTAATCTGAGAAGGAAGGATTCCATATTTCCTGTTATGCTTTTGCCAATGTGAAATTCAGCCTTTTAAACCTCAGAAAATCCAGGGCTCTGCCAATGATGAATTTTAAGGATGGAGAAGGGAGGAGAAGGAGGGAAAATCCTCAAGTGGAACCATCGATGTAGGAATGGAATGGAAATACTGAGATGCTTAGGAATGTTGAAACACCCACTGGACTGAAACCAGAATTTCCATCATGGTGCTGCGTGACCTTAGAGAAGTCGCTGTTCTCCAGACATCTTTTTTTGTTTGTTTTGTTTTTGGCTATTAAATCAGAGGATTGGATGAGGTGGTGTTGGTGCACAGAAAATGACTCTTCAAAATACGTGCTTCAGCGTGTTGAGTGCTTTGGAAATGGAAGGCTTCAGAAATAAGCCACGAAGATAAGGTGAGCACAGGGACGATGGAAGGCTCTGCGGAGCAGGACAAAAGCCTGCTCGATCTTGATTTTCAGTATGAATGCAGGTCATGAGAGAGGGGCCTCACGATCCTTCTGAACTTCTGAACTTCGGTGTTTTAAGAAAGGCGTATAGGAAGAGCTATCACAACGAAAACTGGCTTGTGGCAAATCTCTTATTAAAAAAAGAGAGAGAAGCCTCAGATCCAAGGTCTCTCTCTGACCTTTCCCTGCCTCCCAGTCTCTCTGATCTTTTTTCCAGAAGTGCCGGGAGGGACTCTGTCTGGAATTTCTTTATTTGACTAAGAAAGCGTCTTTCCAAAAGAAATGCAATTGTCTTAAGACCCCCTCCTTAGGAATCTCATCAAATAACCAGGAAAGATCAACCACTGGAGAAGTGAAGAGACTGGGAGTCATCACAAGGCTCAGACAGGCTTTTTTTCTATTTCCTGAGGGCAGCTAGGAGCCATAATCTGGGAAGCTTTAAGACAACCTCTGTTCACAGTAAATTTCTCTCCCTTCCCTTCTTGACACTGTTACACTAGGTAGCTACTCAGACATGAGCAGGGTAGGGGAGGGCTCCACCTGACCAGGAATGTCAGGTGATCATCAGGTGATGATCAAGTGGCTTTTAACTGTTTCTCTAAAATAATAATTGGTTGCAGCCAGTGCCGGGTAAAGGCAGTCTTCCTAAAGATAGCAAAAACCTGAAACTGGTTATCGGCAGCTTCCCAATAAGATCTCAGGAGTTGGGCAAGTGGGCTCAAGCATGTGCATTAAGAGGCAAAATGGCAGAGTTTAATTGGCAAATGACCTCCTAGGGGCATTTGGCTGGTAAGGGAAGAATACCTCAAGTGAGCATGGTTACAACTCCAGTAAACATACTATGCATGCTCACCTCCCAAGTAAGTGCTGGCAGGCCACTACACATGTGGACAACCCACCCCAAGGGAAGAATCAAGGGAGAAGTAACGCAAGACCCCAGAAGTATGGCAATGTAAAAAAACCCCAAGTCAAAAGGTCAAACCGTGCCCTTGTCTTTCAAGTTTCCCATTTGGCCCTTTCCAAGTATACCTGCCTTCCTTTTGTTCCTGCTCTAAAACTTTTTAATAAACTTTCATTCCTGCTCTAAAACTTGCGTTGGTCTTTCCTTCTGCCTTATGACCCTCAGTGGAATTGAGGAGCCAAGAATTGGGGTTGTTGCAGACCCGTATGGATTCACTTTTGGTAACAACACCTCCCCCAGGGCTCAGAGGAACTTTGTAATCTACTTCTACATTCCCCAACTCCCTGCTACCCTACGTGGAAGGGTGTGTAAGCATGCATACCACATTGGGCTATTGGGAAATCATCCCCATGCGGTATGTGTGTTTCTCCTATTGATCTGCCTTTGGACGGTTAATTTTCAGAGAATCTGCAGAGGATGAAACAAGAGAAGATTTCCCACTTTTTCCCTACAATCGTCTTGCATTTGTTTCCAGCTCTACAATGCAAAGATACTAAAGTATTTTCCAAAGCCTCAAATAATAATTTAGAAACATTTTGTTTTTAAAGTCTAGTATCTAGGCACAAGAATTCAGCTCCAGGAGATGAAGTTGCTCAATGCTAGAGCCAACTAGGATTGGAAGTGCAATACCAAGCTACTTGAGGGCACTTTGAGGGCACAGAGCTGCCACCAGAACAGTGAGAGACTTCTGGTTGCTACTAGTCGAGCACCTCGTGAGAACCCTTCAGCAGCATTGCATTACATGTTCCTTCCTCTGGCCTTGTCTTTCAAAGTTCAGTTGAATGGAGCAATGCTTTTGCATTGTCAAGTCTTTTGCTGGAATTCTGAGAACAAGTTGGAAGGGATGTGTTAATTCAGAAGTTTTCTCCTAGGTAAGGGAAAATTACATGTAGGTAGTTGCTATTTATGATCTCCTTGTTTATCATCCCCTTTCCCAAAAGCAGGACAAATGTGTATGCAAAAGGCAGGTAAATTTGCAGCATGCGAGAAAGAGTTTGTCTCTAAGAAATGCTCCACCAATTTTGCAGATGGAGGCCTAGGGGTAGTGATGCAGAACTGAGCTCTACTACTAGTAAGTGACTTCTAGGAAGGAGAGTCATAGCTCCTTTTTTTAAACCTCCTGCCCCAAAAAAAGGGAAAAGAAAGAAGAAGAAGGGAAGTGGGAGGAGGGAGAAATGGGTATCCGGGAGAAGGAGGGGAGATTGACAAAGGTGAATGAAAAAGAGCCTACAGAGAAGAAAATACCAGGAAAAAAGAGCCCAGGTCTGCCCACCCCAGATCTCCGGCCATTGTACTCCACCATGAACCCACAGCTGGAGCATCTTTCCAGACCATATATCTGATTACCTCACTGTCCTGCTATGAACAAACAAAACCTAGCTAGCAAAGCAAAATCTAAGCTCCTAAACCAGCTAGCGGAATCCTTCTTGGCACTAAAATCGTGTAATGTCCCGTCGTCCCCCCAACCCCCACCCCTGCATCCCCAACCCAGGAGCTTCAGCCACAGCCAACTCCTCACAGGCTTTCCAGTCTCTGTTGCAGCACTTTTTTTTTTTAATTTGCTGTGGATAGTCATTCTTTTAATCTCATCTTTTAAGATCCAGCTCAAAAACTATCAGTACTTTGACACTTTTGCCCAATTGCCTTTCATGTACTGACTTTATTTAACACATGGAATTTAATTAAGCTTAATTTAATTCACAAAAATTCATCTCTACTACAGCCCTTCAGGATGGTTTGGACATGGGAGCTCAGGCATATTTATCTTTATATATCCCTGGGCCCCTTTTAAAGTTTGGTACAAAGTAGAAGCACAAGAAATACATGGGAACTGAATGAATAAGAGGAAAATTGAATTATGATCAAAGAAGAGGGACAGGGGAAGTAGGGAAAGAAGGAAGAACATAGCACAATCCTAAATTCAAACTGTGGTTTCCATAGCCGTTGGTAGAGGAGTTGTATTGAAAACTTCCAGAATGTCAGTAACTCTAAATATCCTCAATATCTCCTGTTGGTGGTTTGTTTGAAAATACTTCAGGAACCTAGAAGGTAGAGTGAAGGAGAAATGTGATTTGAATTTCAGTGGCCTGCTGGGTGTTGGTTGTCAGGACACAATGACCAAAGACAACCTTTAACTTCCTTCTGCTTCCTCTGGGGGAATCACACTGTCATGGCCAGGAAAGATACCATCTGTTGGCCAAGAAAGATACCATGTGTGAAATGGAAAGTCCAGATCAAGTCTTGGACACAAGTGAAAATATCTTCACCACAGAACAAAAACAAACAAAAACCCACACACAAATTAGTGTTAATCATTACCCTTTAGCCAAAAGATTGTCAGATGAATAGACAATCTCTAAAAGTGGCTTTCAAAAGATAGGATCATATTTAGAGATTATCATTTCTTCCGTGGCTCCTTAAAGAAGCAATTTTCTCTGGATACATCCCCCACAGAATGGTTTGGGCAACTGCCTTGTGTGGTCAAGTTAGAAGTTCTGGGTTAGTTTCAAATCTGCAATTGATTTCGTGTGTGATCTTGGTCTGACCATATAACCAAACAACCAACCCAAACTTCTGAATCCATAGTAGGAAGGATTTAGATTTCAATTACATGAAATTCTTCAGGTCCTATTTAATGCATTAAAGTAATCAAATCTTGTAGTAAAAACCTGTATGTTCAAATATCATATAACTCAAAGTAACTTTTCTTGCCCCCTCTGACAGTTTTCAGCATACCAGATGTCTAGAGGGTAATTCAAAATATGTCTCTTCCTGTACTTAATATTTTAAATTACATTGAGTTTCACCAATTTGCAATTCACTATACTGAAATCTTAACTCACTCTCATACTACCAAGAGTTAAAGATATTTCCTTAGAGCTGAATTTATAACCTGAGCAATAGATCAAGTCCTCTGTGATTATCAGGCATCAAATCATGCTATAAGGTATGCATTTCAAACAGTTTATTTTTTATTTAACTCTTTAATTCTTTTCAAAACAGGCTTAACAGAGAGGCTTAACAATCTAGAATGCTATAAATCAAATAAACAAGACTGCCATGAAATGTCACAGTATACTCACAAATCAAAGTAAAAAAACTTTGATTGCTTTTGACAAACTCAAAGGGCAGCTTTTCCCTGCCGGAAGGGATTAAGAAAGTCCAATTCTCTTAAGAGCAACAAATGATTGTCCACAGTGACCGATCTGTCTGCATGGGTCAGCACTCCTTTCCGGACCAACAGAGCAAGAAGGAAATCAAGTCCCAGCACAGCAGGAAGCCGGCTGGCCAGTTTCCCCTTTCTGATGGGGTGATACTACGGCCACCATCCCATCACATCATTGCTGCCTCTGCTGATTTTCTAACAGAGATCGACAGTCTCTCTTGTACCCGACAGCAATCCAGAAAGAGTTTCACAAGCAGCTTAGCAAACTTCTCGAAAGCATTCATTGATTCTAAGAATCTTAGCCAAAAAAAGAACAACAACAACAACAACAACAACAACAACAACAACAACAACAAAACTCATTAAGCTTTCACAAAAATCCTTAGCAGAGAATTCTGAGTACCTGGCCCCAGAATGTGGTGATCTGGGCCAGGTCGTCTACCTCGGGGTGCGGTAGCTCATCTGGTCTCAGGGATTTTAGGTCTGTAGGAGTGTTATTATCCACAGTCCCAGTTTTAGGGTGGCTCCGCTCTCTCACTTTCTCCCTCCTGGAGCCGCTACGGCCAGTCTGCTGGTGGCTTTGCACTATTCTTGCCACCACTTTATTAGTTCTTCCGCTCACCTCCATGTATTCATCTTGACACAGGCAAAAAGGGAGGAAAAACAAAGCCAGCAGTTGCCAATAGACGAGCTGCCTCCAAAGCATGATTCTCAACAGAGCCCCAGAGTCTCCCCGAAAAGACAGCAGGGCTCCAGGAGCGTGGTCTCTTCGGGCAGATGCCAGGCCTGGAGCTGAGAGCTGCAGCGGTGGAGTGGTTTTATACTTTGGTGTGTAATAAATAAGGCTGTAGGCATGCCAGAGTGACAGCAGCCCTCCTCCCCAGGCAGAACAGCCCCCATTCATCATTTTCCCACACCACAAGCAAGAACGATTTGTGTGCACAGTTCCCAGTTGGCGAAATTTATAAATGTCACACCTTGGCACGTTTCTGTTGAAGTGTGAAGAAAATGTACACAACCAGCTGGGAACAGAGAGCATGTGTCCAGCAGTTTGCTTTTGTGATTAGACATGGAAAGGCTGTGTATTTGCAGTCTAAAAAGCCTTTTGGAAAAATCTACCCTTGCGCTTGCCAGGAAATTCAGGCTTAACTGCATCAGTTTTGTCTGAAATGGCAGTGGGAACCCATTCAGGGCTTTCACGACAGCTCTTGCTTTCTAGTTGTACTGTTAGTATTTCCCCACTTTGGCCCACTTAAGGTAACTCATTTCCCCTTCCGGATACCAGTGGCAGAAGGCAGTTGGTTGCCTACAAAACACTGAGCAGGATTCAGGTGCAGTGTCTCTGGGTTTAGCAAAGGTATTTCGCCATCCTCAGCTTTACTTCTTTTCCCCATGACTTCCCAAAAGCCAAAATTAAGTCAAAGTTAACCAAGTCACTTATTGTCAGATGAAGATACAACACCCTGCTTTGTGTTAAGAGAAGGCTGTCTCTGGCTCCTCTTTCTTTTGACATATTCTTGATTAAAATAGAAACGGGGCCAGGCACAGTGGCGCATGCCTATAATCCCAGCACCTTGAGAGCCCAAGACAGGTAGATCCCTTGAGCCCAGAAATTCGAGGCCAGCCTGGGCAACTCAGTGAGACCCTGTCTCTACTTAAAAAATAAATAAATAATAAAACTGAAGAAGTGGAAAGCACCAAACACGTTATCTCAAACACAGCGTATCCAGATTAAGAGGATTCTCATGTCTTTGCTTTAGTTGCTATACTTTTATTAATTCAGCCAAAAAGAAAATGGACATTCCTAATTGCTTCAGGATAATAAATTAAGAGAATTTAAACAGTTTTGTCATCAAAAATTGCTTCTATTTACATACGATTTTATTTATATTACTCATTCACTGGCTTAAGAAAATGTTACTGGCCTTTCTCTCATGAAAACTGGAGAGACCCAGGACCGTAAAGAGCATGGGTGGCAAGCGTCTGGTGAGAAGGGGGTGAGGAGAAGGGAAACTGAGGCTTGGAGAAGCTCAGCCTGCTGATGAAGAGTCAGAGCAGCTGGGGAAAGGGGAGAGGAGAGACAGCTGTTGACAGCTGCCCCCATCGCTCAGCCGAGGGCCTGAGAACCAAGAGCCATCTCTGGAAGTGGCCAGAACTGTCAAAAGCTAGCCTGGCCCCTCCTGCAGCTACCAGAACAGCCGCTTCCAGAGTCCACACTTGTACATGGAAAGGGTTTGGTGCTGGGGACGGAGGGAGAGAGTTACTCTGTGAACTAAAAGCTCTCCAGGCCACAGTTCAGGGGCCTTGGGAGTCACGTTCAGTCCAAGCAGTCAGTTCCCACCTAGTAGGGCATAAAAATTCAGCCATCTCCGTGCTACAGGTCTACCCTTGAGCATCTAAACCTTCCTCACTGGAGGATTCCTTGAGTTCTGTCATGTCCACCATTAAAAGGTAGACGTCCCTGGGAAGGGAAGTGTGTCAAACTGTTATTCTTAGTAACTGAGGATTTTCCTCCCAGACCTGGAGCTGGAGCTGGGGAAAAGATGGCACCTGTGTTTGGAGGGTGAGCAAGTGGATGGGCTTTTGCTGTGGGAAGGAAAGCCCAGAGCAGTGTCTCAGTGGGGGTGTTCCCTCCTCAGGGAGGCCCAGAGAAAATGTCACAGGGAGACCACAAAGCAAGCAGTGGCTCTGAAATCTAGGTCACCCAATTCACAGGTTTTCCAAGAGCTGTCTCTGGCTCTCACCATCATGCATCCCCCACGAAGTGGGCCATCTTGCTAAGTAACTACAAATCAGCCTCTGACTTTCCACCGCATTGAGACTTTCCATTCATGTTTTCAATCCTGTCATCTATTCTAGTGGTTCTCAACCCTGGCTGCATATTAAACCAAGGAGCTTCTAAAAATATTAATGCCTGGACTCTCTCTCCCAGACCAATTGAGTCAGAATCTGTATTGGGGCCTGGGCAGTTTTTAAAAGCTTCCCTCAGATGATTCTAAGGTGCATCCAGGGTTAGGAATCACTGATCCATCCTTTCATTGACTCAAAAGGAATAAATAATAATATCCATAATTTGTTAAGCACTTACCATGTGCTAGCCAAGTACTACTTTGCTTTATCTCACTGACTTCTGTTGGCAAACCTATGATCCCATCTTATAGATGAGGTGATAGAAGCTTGCAGAGGTAAAGTGACTTGTCTTGTGTTATGCAGCTGGAAAGAATTGGACTCCATCTGTCTTTCCAGAGTGAGTTCTCCTGCCTTCCTATAGAGAAGGAGCTACAGAGAAGGATTCTGCAAAGAAGGATCTCTCCTTCTCTCTGCCATTGGCCCATTATTGATCTCTCTCAAGAAATCAATAATGGGTCAATGGCAGAGAGAAGGAGGTCAGTCTGAGAGCTGCCAGGGAGCCTGCCTTCAAGAATTGGGGTCAGAAAGTATTATGGGTTGGATTATGTACCCCCAAAAGAAATTTAAGTCCTAATCCCTAGTACCTGCAAGTACGACCTATTTAAAAATAGGGATTGTTAAAGTAAATGAAAATAGACACCAGGCCTGAAGAATCCCTTAGCAGACAAAGCCAATTAGGTTTCATAAGTGGCCTTAACCTTGCTTGGTTTGCAAACATAGGCAAAACTTAACTTCAGCAACTTTTTGTAAATGCCTATATTAAAGAAAAACACAATGTAAGTTAAATGACTCAGAAGCTTTCCAGTGGGAGAGACCGAACAAGGCAATTGTACAACTGTAACCAATCAACTATTTTATTTGCTTTATATCTGTGTTTGTCCTGTAAAAGCCTCCCCACCCCTTGTGTTCCCTTGGTAGAGCTCCTGAACCTCTTCTGGTTTAGACTCATGCCTGAGTCATGAATTGCTGTTTGCTCAAACTCTTTAAAACTGTATTGTGCCTCAGTTTACTTTTGAATAGGTCTTTAAAGGTGATCAACTTAAGATGAGGTCATTAGAGTGGGCCCTGACCCAATATGACTGTGTCTTTATAAAAAGGGAGAACTTAGACACAGAAGCAGACATGCACACAGGAGAACACTATGTGAAAATGAAAGCAGGGATGAGGGTAATGCACTTAGAAGTACAAGGAATACCAAAGATTGCCAGCAGACCACCAGAAGGTAGGTGAGAGGCATGGAACAGATCATTCTCTCACAACCCTTAGGAGGAACCAACCCTGCTAACACCTTGATCTCAGACGTTGAGACTCCAAAACTGTGACACAATAAATTTCCCTGTTTAAGTCATCTCATTTGTAGCATTTTGCTATGTCAGTCTTAGCAAACAAATACGGAGAACATGTATGAAAACTTTTTAAAACAACAACAAAAACACTCCAGACCCAGTAGAGGTCTGGAGTCTATACATGTACTATCTTGTATATGCAGAGATGACAGTCTGAAAAGATTTAGTAAATTACTTAAGTTCATGGGCAGTAAGTAGAAAACTGGGCCAGAGAGAAGAGTCCCTCATCTTTCAATATAGGTATCTTTTACTTCCCTCCAGTAATTTCTCATTAAATGCATTTTAAACATTGGTTTATTATTAAATCTTACTTGGTTATCATTTCATATATGCTCCAGAATGTTCCTTATGTCTAGTTTTCAAAGATGCGAATAACAATTGGGCATAATTTTTTACCTATGGGTTGAATATTAAAAACATCTAGAATCTGCCCCAGGCAACCTCCCTGGAGGTGATGAAGTCCCAGTTCTGCACAGTTGTCTCTGGCTGTGAAAGTTCACAAAGGACACCTGAGAACATCAGGCTCCTGGATACACTGGGACTGTCACTGCATCCTGCCTGCCTTGGCCCCAAGGGCCCAGTTAGGATGTTGGCACGGCCACTAATGTGAGCAGCAGAGGTGCAGATGCATATGAATATACATGTAAAAGCCAGATCTGTGACTCAGCTTTGCAAGGCAGAGGCAAATATTTGTTTAGCTTTACAAAGGAGGCCGTTATAAGATGTGTAGGTACTCCGTGGCCTCCCCCATGGTGCTTCACTGTGGCCTAAGCCAAAAGGAGATCAGTTATCGTCTGGCCAAGGGACAGTCAAGAACTGTGTTGGACTGAACGTGTCTTTGTATCAGTGCCAACTTAAAGAGCAGCTAAAGGAGGCAACTGTTTGCATGATTTTCGAGAGCAGTGGAAATGTGACCCACCTCTCTCTTGCCTCTTCCCAGTGAAAAATACTCCCCGTACTAAGCACAGTGAATTCTGAGATTCTAAAATCAAGGCTTAGTCTCTTTGATTTAAACCAATTAGAGATTTATTAATATACAAATAAAATTAATATACACCTTGAGATGAGGTAGTTTAGCTGTATTGGTTGTTTATGACTTCATGTTAAGGGCTTTTTCAGATGCTCTACAGAGAAATTCTAGTTGAAGAAGAAGTTTTAAAAAGAATCAGAGTGTGTTCAGAAAGGGGACATTGCCTATAGACATTAGATATTGCCATTTGAAGAAAAATGGGTTCACCTTGCCACCAGCACAGGGCAAAATGAGGAACAAAGGAATATGAGAGGAAGTTGGTCAGCTGGTCAGGATGTTACAATTTTGGTGGAATTACATGTTTAGGGTCATTATTCAAGTGCAGGAAACTCACTGCCAGTGTCCCAGGAATGGATCTGTCTCCATCACAAGAATAAGGCTTTCAGAGACTCATGTACAAAAACCATCATCTTAATGTATTCATTTATAATGAAAAATATAACTCTCAAACTGGCTACATGTATTATAGATGTTTGCTGAAAAACAAATTCTCTTGGTAGACAAATCTATTTGAGAAGCCAAATACTAATCAGAGATGTGTGTGTTAAGCATGGTGTGTGTGTGTGTGTGTGTGCATGAGAGAGAGAGAGAGAGAGAACTTGTTGGATAATGTTAATGGCTGGTGTCATTGAGCATTTGTGTCCATCAGGCTCCAAACAGAGAAACAGAAACCACACTAGATATTTTAACACAGAGAATTTACTATAAGAAATTACGCAACACAGGGAAGTAACCATCTTATAAGGTTGAGGGAACCAAGGGGAGAGGCTGGTGTCATCTGAATTTAGAAGCTGGAAGAAGGGACCCTGCAGGTTTCTGTGTAGGGGGCACTGCCCAACTAAAACTGATACCTTTGCCAGGGTACAATGAGAAGAATTCTGGGAATATAGAAAGAAGTTGACCTGGAACCAACTATAGCTACCAGGGTTAAGGGCCATTGCTCAGATGACAGAAAAACAGCAAGCCAAAAAAAAAAAAGAGCAAGTGTCTTCTACAGCCATCCAGGACCCTCTTCTGTCACCCCCTATGGGTTGACAAAGGAGAAAAGTTATTTGCAGAATCTGAGTTCCAACATCCCAGGGCAGAGTTTTGAAGGGTGAGCTGGAGCTGAGAGACAACAACATAAAACCTGATGCACCAATCTCTAGGAACGCTCCTGCCACGAGGAACAGACATTCAAGCTCCTGGGGCAGAGCTTGAAACACATCACCCAGGTTGGTCTGTCTGAATTCTCCTTTTGTAAATTTTATTCAGATCACTTCCATCTTTCCTAATCATTTCTTTCTTCAGACAGAGGACCATATAATTCGTTATATAAAAGCTTTCTTTTTTCTCCTAGTGTTTGCATCCAGTATACCTGGATTGGATTTAGGGTATTCACAGACAATCTTTTGAGTCTTTCTCACTAAGATGACCTGCTAACTGTGTATTGGACACTGGTGGCTGTAGCTGGTTCCAGGTCAGCTTCTTTCTATATTCCCAGAATTGGCCTCATTGTATGCTGGCAAAGGTATCAGTTTTAGTTGGGCAGTGCCCCCTCCTCAGAAGCCTGAGTCTCAGCCCTGTAGGGTCCCTTCTTCCAGCTTCTAAATCCAGATAACACCAACCTCTTCCCTTGGTTCCCCTAGCCTTAGGACACAGTGACCTCCGGAACCCAGTTTCCCAAAGGGATTTTATTTATTTACTTATTTTGAGACAGGGTCTCACCCAAGTAGCTGCGACTACAGGTGTATGCCACCATGTGTGGCTAACTTTCCTATTTTTTTGTAGAGACAAGGTTTTGCCATGGTTCCCAGGCTGGTCTAGAACTCCTGGCCTCAAGCAGTCCTCCTACCTCAGCCTCCAAAAGTGCTGAAATTTCAGGCATAAGTCTGGTTTATATTTTAATACATTTGCTGTAGCTGTTTTACTTTAAGATATTTTCTTGTTACAGTTGTGAACCCCGAAAACTTGAGACAGGTCTCAGTTAATTTAGAGAGTTTATTCTGCCAAGGTTGAGGATGCGCTTCCGTGACACAGCCTCAGGAAGTCCTGACGACATATGCCCAAGGTGGTTGGGGCACCGTTTAGTTTTATACATTTTAGGGAGACATGAGACATCAATCAATATATGTAAGAAATACGTTGGTTGGGTCTGGAAAGGTGGGACAACTTGAAGCAAATGCAAGAAGACTTGAAGCTGACTGACCTCCTGGTTATAGATAGGTGAGAGAAACGGTTGCATTCCTTTGAGTTTCTGATTAGTCTTTTCAAAGGAGGCCATCAGGTATGCATCTATCTCAGTGAGCAGAGGGGTGACTGTGAATAGAATGAGAGGCAGGTTGGCCCTAAGCAGTTCTCAGCTTGACATTTCCCTTTAGCTTAGTGATTTGGGAGCCCCAAGAATCTTTCACACTGCTGTCTGATTAATTTGAGAATTAAATTCTTTTTGCAAGTCTGACATAATATTTCCATCTAAGCATACATATCAGCAGCATTCATTAAATTTTGGTAGGAATGCATTCTCTCGGTAAAGTAACAGACTTGGAATTTTAAGGAAATCCAGTGCCTACACCATGTCGTATATGAGATGCAATCTCATATTTCTAATAAAAGTTCTTTCATTGTTTACTTTCCCCCCAAAAGAGATGATTTTAATATCATAGCCAAATATTTATTATTATAAAGTGAAATACTGACAAAATCTTGTCATAAATACTACTGTGTATTACCATTTTTATATGCAATATATGTATTTTTAAACCCACCCTCTAATAGTAAGATTCTTATTGGATGGGTTCACCTTTTATACGTTATATCTCCTGTAACATATTGCACAGTACCATATAGAGTATTTAATAAATATCTGGGTTGAAAATTCTAGTCAACACTTTTGATATCTCAAGTTCACACCATAGTCACAGCTAACTGAATGAGAGGTGACAATTGACAGGGGTATTCCTTTGCCCTCTGGAAGATCCTGAGTTTTGAGTAAGACAATTAAGACAATTAGACATTCTTTCTGGAAATTTATAAGTAGGACATGGAGCTAATTCCATGTGATAACTGAACTTATAGCAAGAAGACTTAGGTGTTGAGAATATTTTGAGGGGGAATTATGGGTAAATTTCAGCTCAATTAGAAAAAGAAAATAGGAAAATAGAAAGAAACTGAAAAAAAATTATCATATAGCACACAAATGACAATAATAAAAGGCAAAGTTATCCTGATTTCCAATGATGCTTCATTCCTTCTTCTTACCCTTCCTGAGCTTTCTAGTGAATTCCCTATTTGCTCCATCTATTATGACTGGATTTTTGTTTATTGTAAGGCTACTAAAGCATAAGTGAAGCAAAGCAACTCAGAAATACAGGTGAGAGTTCTTCAGGCCAAATCTCTTCAGATTTACTTATATTCTTACTCAACTAATAAAAAGACAAAATAAGAACACATGTGTAAAGAATTGAGTAAAACAGGTTAGCTCTGGTTTTGTCTTTTGTTTAAAAAGTCAATTAGATTGAAAAAATTATTATTGTTCGTGTGGCATGATGTCCTCAAAATATAAAAAAGCAGAAATAAAATGTATTCACTTTTATCCTAACTTGAATAAGCATTGAGTTGATATAACAAAGCAATTACTAAAGCAGCACCAAATTAAGTGATGTATATTCCATGAATTTTGAAAACAAATTTGATGAAGTTTGATTCACCCTATTGGAAGGAGAAGCTGGACTTTCCAAACTTTCAGAAAGACTTACATATAATAATTAAATCAATGAGAAATATTTTTAATTGAAGAGTTTCCTTATCAGTTCTGCTTAGGGCTAGATTCAGGATTTTTAAACTTCAGACTTTTTAAGCAGTAGCTGTGCTTTCATTTCTTGTTTTCTTTTGAACAAAAGCATTAAGCTCAGTATTCCTGTGAGATAAGCAGTTGATGGACTAAATGGATGCAGTGACTCCATCCATACCAGTGGCAGACATGGTAGAAAATTGATTTTATTTATTGGCAAAAGCAAAGTTGCTTTCACATTAATGGCAGACAGATATTTCCCAGAAATACTCTTTGCGTTTGACCTCCTCACCACTGGCTGGCATGTTGATTGCTCACTGGTCAAGGATACAAATAGACCTTGCCGAAGCCTTGGGTTTGGTTTTAAACTAATTTGACCTTGTCAATATTTTCATTTACAGAACAAACATAGCTAATTTTGAAGCTGCATTTAAATAAAGAGAAATGATTATTGATTTATTTCATTCAAAAACTGAAGAACCATGTCAAAAGACTGTAGTCTGTTACCTCTGTGCAGCCACATCATCACATGGGCTTTGCACAGCTAATTAGTGTCTTAATTTACTTTATTGCAGAGAGTGAAATAGCCCAGAAGAGTCTTCCATAAAAAAATCTGACAATAAATTTCCCCAAAGACCTCTCATTTGTAAAGTAGACATATATAACATGATGAAACACCCTTGTGTTGTCATTTGGGATGTGTAGTTTTTAATGATTCGCTTGTAATTTTATATTGTGGGCAGTAGATTCAAATTCTAAAACAATATTTTAAAAGTGTCTTCCAGAAAAAAAGGTATATCAATACAATATATCATGCACAGAAATATATCTTATACTTATTTATAAAGGTATTTTAAAACTGGGCTTATAGTTTTATGAAGTTGTGGACATTATTCTTTTGGATATATTTCAGATACTCATAATGTGTAAAACTACAAACAGAATGTTTCACAATAAAATCAGTAATTTTTATTCTATTCTATAATTTTAAAATTATTAGTGTGAATGATAAATATGCACAGAGTACTCTACACAAAAGAAAAAAATTAGCCGGGCGTGGTGGCTCACGCCTGTAATCCCAGCACTCTGGGAGGCCGAGGCGGGCAGATCTCGAGGTCAGGACATTGAGGCCATCCTGAATAACACGGTGAACACCCGTCTCTACTAAAAACACAAAAAATTAGCCAGGCGTGGTGGCGGGCGCCTCTAGTCCCAGCTACTCCTGCTGAGGCAGGAGAATGGCGTGACCCTGGGAGGGAGAGCGTGCAGTGAGCCAAGATTGTGCCACTGCACTCCAGCCTGGGTGACAGAGTGAGACTTCGCCTCAAAAAAAAAAGAAAAAAGAAAAAAATTAAAAACTCACAATTTGATGTCCAACATATATCAGGAAAGATATTTAATATTATGTTAGAAATATAGATCTGTTCTTGCATGTGTACTGTTAATTAGTGAAGAGGTTAGTTAGAAAGGTAAAAACAAAAATTCAAACTTTCTGTGAAATAAAATATAATTTCTATATATCAGTGGACATTATTAACTTTTATGTGATCAGCAGTTCTTCTCTACAGCAAATGATCAGATTTCACAGAAGAACTGCCAATATGATACAAGGTATGCACTTTTTATAAAAAGTACACAATTTTCTTTTCATAGTAGGTTATAAATCTTTAGCCTCATTGGTCCAAAATTATTAATGAGAAAAGTGTTCTAGATATCTGAGAGTTAACCTGTTTGCTGGGGTATTCAAAGGCTCAAGAATGGAGGTTCTTAATTTTACCACTGGGTTTTATACCTTGAAAGGACATACAGTGGCTGAATGTCACTACCTTCAAGAAACCCACTTCACCTATAAAGACACACATAGACGGAAAGTGAAGGGGTGGGAAGGGATAGACCCTCCAACTAGAAACCAAAATCCAAAAGAGGACATGGAGTAGATATATGCATATGAGACAAAATGTACTACAAATTAAAAACTGTAAAAAAAAAGACAAGGAGGGCCACTATATGATGATAAATAGGTCAGTTCTATAAGAGATGAAACTGGGGTTGATTGATTGTTCTAAGATGTTTCAGAAGACTAGTTGTTTGGAATATGAGTTCGAAGACTATCAGATAATAGAAGTTTAGTTTTTTTACAGAAAGCTAGAGTGACATCGTGCAGGGATTTTTTTTTTTTTGTATCTTAAAAGTTTGTATTTATTCTAGGTATATGGATAAAAATTAAAGACTTTAAGCAGGTGTGCATAATGTGATTTATTTTTATAAAATCATCCTCCTTATTAATAAGAGTAAGAGCAGGGCAAGAATGAAAAGATGGCAATGAAGTTACCCAAGTATCATGGTATGATAATGGTGGCTTAGACTAGGGGTTCGGGGGAAATGATGAGAGGAGGTAGATTGGAGATACCATTTAAAGGTAGACTAGACAGGATTTGATAAATTGATTGTAGAGTATGTGAGAAATGGAGGAATCAAGAATGCCTTCTAGGAGCAAAACAAATTTCCATTTACTGTAATTTTACCATATAATGTTAGTAGAATTAAATGTACAAAAAGCAAATTGTTTATGTTGAAAAATTGAACAGGAATTATGAATATCCTCATAAATGCCCAATTTTGCTGATACCAGTGGAACATCTACTTTGAGATGTAGGTTGTTGGTTTAGAAATCGAGAGAGAATACTATTATTCTATTGAAAAGATTCATGAGAAAGTCTTCTTTTTGTCCCTAAATATATCCATAAAGTTTTGCTGGAAAACGTTTAGATTTTACTGGCTTCAGACTCTTTCTTTCAAAGATTCTATCACATTCTAATCCTCAGGACCTTGTAGAGTTTTGTATTGTTGCTGAGGAAACTATGGTGGAAAGCATACCTGTAACAGACTTGGTGGGTGCTTCAGATTAGCAGTGTTATCAGAAGCAATTAAGGCATTTAACTTATTTCAGTGGGTTTATAAACACTGTGTGCTCCTAAACACTTGAAAACTGTAAAGGTTAAAAAAAAATCTGGCATCATTTTAGAAAAGTGGAGGCTTCTACTCACAATCCTCTTGTCACTTGAATAGCACTCGATGTACTCAAAATTACAGCTATTACAGAAGAAATTGCAAGTTAAATATAGGAAAGTGTATAAACTATGTTTATCACCAGCACAATGCTAAGCACTAACCCATGTCAATACGACACAATCAGCAAGAGTCACAGAAATTCTGACACCTGTGTTTCATTTGTTTTTTTTTTCACTTTTTATGTCATAACTATAAATGTAATATTTCACGCAAATGTGGATTTGGTTTTACCACAGCTTTCTGGGTGCCTACTAAGTACCCATTAGTCCCTATGAACATAATTTTGTTGAATGAGCCTAATACACAGGGTTTTTTTTGCCGGGGGGTGGTGATGCAAGATTGGCCAGGTTATACCAATTGACATTCTTCTGAGCACTCCTTTTTTTTCCGAGTAGCTTATACAGCTAGGAATTAGATCTTAATTTTCACTTGATGACCTTTTGAGTACACAGAATTGGACAGACTGTCGTTTATCTTGAATAGGGAATGCCCCTTCTCTTTATCCAACGGTTTCTTAAAGGTGGCAAGAAAAACAGGGATAATGTGGATAAGTACAATGTATAAAAAGCTAAAAATTCTCAAACTCTTTCAAGTAATATACTTAATTCTCTTTTCCATCAGTGTGTCATAGGAACTATCAAAAAAGAAGACAACTGACTTTCAATTTCTTTTCTGTTGTAGGTAAACATTATCATGAAAACTGCCTAAAGGCAGGTAGTTGCTGAGTAAGGAACAAATTGGCCCTCATGATATATAAATTGAAAAACTGGCCCTTCAATCACAAGGACTTCACTGAAACTTGGGCAGTTAATGATCAGTAATAGCCATGCATACAAATGCACATGGCTCCAGGAAAGTAACACGTTGGAGAATATTTAAACTTGCCTTTTCTACTAATCTGCAGATAATCTGTTTTTAAATTCTTTTTAATTACTGTTTACGACTTCTCTATACAGCAAATTCCATAAATGCAATAATTGTCCATATTTTGCTTAGCAGTGTGTTCTAAACAAGTAATTACGTCTGGCAGAAAATAAATATTTTCTTTCTTCTTCTTTTTTTTTCTTCTTTTTGAGATGCTGGAGTGCAGTGGCGCGATCTCGGCTCACTGCAAGCTCCGCCTCCCGGGTTCCCGCCATTCTCCTGACTCAGTCTCCCGAGCAGCTGGGACTACAGGCGCCCGCCACCACGCCCGGCTAATTTTTTGTATTTTTAGTAGAGACGGGGTTTCACTGTGTTAGCCAGCATGGTCTCTATCTCCTGACCTCATGATCCCCCTGCCTCAGCCTCCCAAAGTGCTGGGATTACAGGCGTGAGCCACCGCGTCCGGCCCTTTTGTTTTTGCTTTTTTCCGACGTGGAGTTTTACTCTGTTGCCCAGACTGCAGTGCAGTGGCATGATCTCCGCTCACTGCAACCTCCGCCTCTTGGGTTCAAGCGATTCTCCTGCCTCAGCCGCAGGAGTAGCTGGGATTACAGGCATGTGCCACCATGTCAAGCTAATTTTGTAATTTTAGGAGAGATGAGGTTTTACCATGTTGGCCAGGCTGGTCTCGATCTCCTGAACTTAAGTGATCCGCTCGCCTCAGCCTCCCAGTTTTGGGATTACAGGCATGATCCACTGCGTCCAATCTTTTCTATTAACTAATAAATCCCAGTTTGTAGACTGTAGCTTTGTTAATTATCTATCGAAGATTATTATAACTCGTTTTACATCATAACAAAGACGGTTATGTCATTTTTGTAATATATCATCATTTTCATTCCTCATGATGATCTAGATCACTGAATTCATGCTGGCCCATTACAAACTGTGCTTGTTTAGCATGAATTCTTAAGCACTGGAATATTTTGTCAATTGTGAGAACTTGCACACATAGTTTAAACTCTAAGCCTAATTTTTTTTTTTATTAAGGTGAGCACTTAACTTTTGTTATTGTGCATGTTAGGGATTAGATAAGAAAATTTGATAAAAGCAACCAAGTCCCTGGTACATTTAAACTCTCAGTGGGTGCCAGGCATCGTCATCAGCGGCAGCAATGGCACTTTAGAATAAAATTAAAGCTTATTTGTTTGTTTAAGAATTTTAAGATTCTTAAGATTATGGTCCTTTAAACTGGTCTTAAAACTTGTTATTATTGTGTTTCTGTTAGCTATAGAGCACATTTTTAATTAATTAATTAATTAATTTTTTGAGACAGAGTCTCACTCTGTTGTCCAGGCTGGAGTGCAGTGGAACGATCTTGGCTCACTGCAACCTTCGCCTCCTAAGTTCAAGTGATTCTCCTGCCTCAGCCTCCAGAGTAGCTGGGATTACAAGCCTGCACCACCACGACGGGCTAATTTTTGTATTTTTACAAAGTTAAATAGGTTAGTAGAGACAAGGTTTCGCCGTGTTGGCCAGGCTTGTCTCGAACTCCTGACCTCATGTGAACAGCCATTCTCTGCCTCCCAAAGTGCTGAGATTACAAGCATGAGCCAGTTTAGCTAATCCAGGACACATTTTTATATGCTCATATGTTGTCTCACAAATGGGCTGGAGAGTCGGAGAATAAGGAATAACATGGCATGTTGTCTCAGGGGAAAAGGAGTGAAAAGACAATAGCCAGAATGAATATTTGTATATATTGTTTCCAATATGCTTCAAGGGATTGGACACATCAGGCTGAAACACTCTTGCTGAGATTCTCATGCCTTTTCTCATGTTCCTAAAAGCTCTTCAGGGAAAGTCACCTTGAGCGTTCTTACTGATAAACTGCAAATTGCTGTTTGCAGAAAACTGTACTTTTGAACCAGATTTTGCTGATGAGACACTCTTTATGACCAACATGATTAAAGTAAAACTAAGCCCTATCTTCAGTGTCCTCCAAAAAGAATGCTTGAGCATATTTTCCACAGGGATGTTTAGGAGGTTAAATTTTAATGTTGACTTGGAATTAATTTTCAATTTCTGGAATATCTCATTCTGCTAATTGTAAACATACAAAATATTCAATCTACATCACATAAGAAAGAAAGAAATGTCATGTTGTTATTATCACTTTCACATTTTATGAGATGAAGATTTATAATGGTAAAAGTTCCATTTCTAAGAAATATTTGTGGAAAACGTTCAGTAAATTAAATTTAACTGGGAGAAGATATATAGAAATGTGAAATAGTACAGATAACATTCAAGTAACAGCTTTTGCAAAGAACCCTAGTTTTCTCTTTTCTGATGTATAATATTTGGAGCACTCTCCCCTCTACCAAAAAAAAAATTTTTTTCTAGGCTTTTACTTCTTGCATTTGCAATCATCCCAACTTGATCCTGTTCATAATGCTAACTGAATAATATTAAGTAATTCTAAAAAGTATGTTTCTTACTAGAAGATATTAATTTAGTATTTTTGATATTTGAGCTATCATTGAGTCTTGATTTGTCAATTTCAACATGATTTGTATTGACGCTTTAAATCTTTTTTTTTTTTTTTTTTTTTTTTTTTTGTTGGAGACAGAGTTTTGCTCTTGTTGCCCAGGCTGGAGTGCAATGGCGTGATCTCGGCTTACTGTTCAAGCAATTGTCCTGCCTCGGCCTCCCAAAAGTGCTAGGATTACAGGTGCCAGTCACCATGCCCGGCCAACACTCTAAATACTAATGCTCAATATTTAGTTTGTATTACATTTGAATTTAAATTATATTGATATATACCATAATGGGCATGTTAATAATTTTTCTTGTAGAAATTGAGGGAGGAAACATACAAATCTTTTGATAATTCAGAGAAGGTAGATTAAATTAAGATAATATAAGGAAGACCACTGAGCTCTAAACCAAACAGAGATACTTTTTATAGTTTAGTAATTTGCACTTAGATCTGGGTCTCAGTTGTAAAATTCAATATGGTTTCTAATATTGACTTTCATGGTAGGTAATTTTAATGGCCTTTATTTATATCAACCCTCAGATTATTAATATCAGCTTTTAACTATTCTTATTAAGTTGATTTGAGAATGGACACGGTATTTTAAAATGGCAAGTTATCATAAAACATAATAGGTTTTATATGTGTTTTTGTATTTTACATTTTGATACGCAGTTATGATTCATTTCAAAGTACTGAAACAACTCTCTAATAAAGAAAAAAATCTAATTTCCTTTTCCTGCACATGTTCAACAATTTTGTGCCCCAAATATTTGAATACATACCAAGCAAAACACTAACTTATGAAGATTTTTTTTCCCTGAAAACTTCCCTGGAGAAGTAAAATAGCACTGACAGCTAAACGTTCAGATTTGAGAGGAATTCCTTACAGAGCTGTGGGCTATGCAGGGAACTAGTAGAGTGAGAAATGAGATATCAAGTTATGTTTCAGTTACCTTGAATCCTCAAAATGAATTTTCCCATTTTTAACACATTTCTTTGGACACTAATATGTGTATTTCCTTCAATTTAAACCATTTTAAATAAAAATATTTTCAGTACAATGGGAAATGTTTAGTAATTTTTGACAACAAGTTATCCAGAGTGATCATAAGGATTATTCTGCTATAATAAAACTAGTCCTACAAAGTTCCTATCTACAACAAAACCTAAAAGAATATAGGCCACACTTTTAAAATTCTTTGGCTATTTCTTAAATAGCTTTTCTCTTTCTTTCCTGTTTTTAGATTTATCAGATGTAATTTCACAATTTTGTCAGTTGCCTTGTGTGCTAGCTCATTTCTGAATTCTAATTTGACATTCCTGTTAATTTCATATTTTCATGAATTCAACTGTATTTATTGAATTGTTAGTATGTGGGAGATTTTTTTTTTAATCTGGAATGGATTGCAAGTTTCTGTGGCTTCTTCTAGGAGTATAGGCATTACTCTAGCAACATAGATTTTGGGGGATGTTAAAACAAGTCTTTTCTTGGTAGAAGAGGTGCCACTACAAGTACTTTTTAAGTACAAGAAATGTGGCAGCATACTGTACTAACAGTTACTGTATTCTTCACTGCCATGCACTTGCAGAAAATAAAAAGCTAGTTCACTAAAATATGAATGAAGTACTGAAAATGATTCATTTTATTGAATCTCAACTCTTAAATATGCTTTTTTTTTTTTTTTTTTTTGAAACAGAGTCTTGTTCTGTTGCCCAGGCTGCAGTGCAGTGGCACGATCTTGGCCTACTGCAACCTCCGCCTCCCAGGTTCAAGCAATTCTTCTGCCTTAGCCTCCCAAGTAGCTGGGATTACAGGTGCTCACCACTATGCTGGGATAATTTTTGTGTTTTTAGTAGAGACGGGGTTTCACCATGTTGGCCAGGCTGGTCTTGAACTCCTGACCTCAAGTGATGCACCTGCCTCGGCCTCCCAAAATGCTGGCATTACAGGTGTGAGCCAAATATGCTTCTTTCTAATATTCTTCATAATAAAATAGAAAGGACACAACAAAGCAATTCAACTGAGTAGCCAAGTGTAAGGCTTGTCTGGAAGAAAAGCACTTGTGTATTTGTTTAATTTGCCAGCTGAACTAGCCACTAGCCTCACAGTTAATCTTTAAAAAAAATGCTACTTGTCACATTTCAGTGTACTATCGACAATTTCACAAAGATATGAAATAATATTTTAGAATTATTTTCCAACTAAGTAGTTGGATGAGGCTAGATTTCCTTCACATACTTCAGTTAAAAAAAATCACAGCAGAGTGAATGCAGAAACAAAAATAAGAATTCCGCCATCGTAAGTCGTATATAAAAGAGATTTGCCAAAGTAAAACAATGCCACTCTTCTCACTAACTTATTTTCATCTGGAAAATATAACCCTTTTTAAAATCAAAATGTTATTTATGTTAACATGCACTGGGTATATTATTTACTTTTTAAAAATCGAATGACTATTTTTTAAAGTTCTTAGTTTTAATTTCTAATACAGTAAATATGTGTAGCTATAACCTGTAAAAGCAAAAGTTGTTTTGGGCTCTAAATAATTGTTAAGGCTCTTGAGGTGTCTTAGTTGCATAAAGCTATTTAATTGATTGAAATAAAATATCTAATTATTTCATCTATTTGAATCGAACTATTGTCAACTTGCAAATATTTTTCTTTTTCTTATAATTCTGCCTGAAGTTTATCAGTGATGCAAAATCATATTCCTTTTAGACAAATTTTCAAGAATCTTTCTTGAAGTGTGAATTTTCCATTTATTCACTCACTAAATATTTGCTGCCTGTGTACAAAGTGTCAGGCCAGGTGCCAGCTTCTAAAATTTCTACTCAAGCTTATTTTAGCCACTTTCAGATTACCCAGGTGTTCCTTATAATGCTTGTTACATTGTAGTCTACTTACCTGTTTCTATGTCTGGCTCTCCATTGGGCACTAATTTACAAGTGAGCTTAAGTCATCAGCACTGGCTATAGTTTTGTATACTCTTTCATAAAGGTTTATAATAACTTCTATAGACATTTATTGAAGATCTAGCAAAAGGTTTGTCGAGACAGAAAACTGTATCATAGAAATATGAAATAGTTTATCATTACCACTTAGGTTTAAAAAACATTTGTATCTCTAGCTATAAAATAATGTATCTGAATCACCAGATCTGTAGATAGTTAAATGTAGCCACAGAAGTAGAGAGATGTGGCCACAAGCCAAGAAATGCTGGCAGCCACCAGATGCTGATGGAGCTAAGGAATAGATTCTTCTCTAAAGTCTCTGGAGGGAATGTGGCTCTAATGACACACTGATTATTGATTTAATGAAACTGATTTCAGCTTCTGAGCTTCAGAACTTGAAGAGAATAAATGTTTTTTTAAGCCACCAAATTTGTGGTAGTTTGTTACAGCAACCACAAGAAACCAATACAATTATGGATAAACAAAATCCTGTACACTATACAAACTAAGAAAAAATATATATATAGTTTTTGAGACAGAGTTTCGCTCTGGTTGCCCAGGCTGGAGTGCAATGGCGCAACCTCGGCTCACTGCAACCTCCGCCTCTCGGGTTCAAGCGATTCTCCTGCCTCAGTCTCCCGAGTAGCTGGGATTATAGGCGCCCGCCACCATGCCTGGCTCATTTTGTATTTTTAGTAGAAACGAGGTTTCACCATGTTGGCCAGGCTGGTCTCGAGCTCCTGAACTCAGGTGATCCACCCGCCTCACCCTCCCAAAGTGGTGGGATTACAGGCGTGAGCCAGCGCACCCAGCAGAAAATATATTTTTAACATGCAAAAATTACAGCATTTTGGTTAGGAAATGATAACTTAAAGCTGAGTCAGACACAGACTTTTTTTTTTTTTTTTGAGATGGAGTTTCACTCTTGTTGGCCAGGCTAGAGTGCAATGGTGTGCGCTCGGCTCACGGCAACCTCTGCCTCCCAGGTTCAAGCGATTCTCCTGCCTCAGCCTCCTGAGTAGCTGGGATTACTGGCATGCGCCACCAGGCCCGGCTAATTTTGTATTTTTAGTAGAGACGGGGTTTCTCCATGTTGGTCAGGCTGGTCTCAAACTCCTGACCTCAGGTGGTCCACCCACCTCAGCCTCCCAAGACACAAACATTTTTTTAATTCAATTTTTCTAACTGTAAACATGAGAGATTTTTTGGAGACATATTTGATGTAATTGCTTTTAAAACTATTGCCAATGTAAAATTATAAGTCTGTTAAGCAGTTCATATTTTCAAATGTATTGAAAAATGTATTTTTGCCAAGCTAGACCTATAGTTTTCCTAGTTTTTAAAATAAAAAGAAAATGGCACCATTTCAGAGCTTTCTTTAGTTATCTGTGGTTTAAATATGTCTTCATGGAACTGAATATATTCTTGAGCATGCTTCAAAAGAGCAATATATATATTCATGGCTTGTGATTGACAAGATGTTTATTTCGTCTTCTTATTCTATATTATAGTTACATTATTTGATGATATTACTGCTTCCCCAAAAAATTCCATTTCTATTTTCAACCCTATAAAAATGGTCTGAAAGTACAATAAAAGACCACTTCACACCCATTACGATGACTAAAATATAGAAAATAGACAATTACAAGTAGAGAAAACCCAGATTGAAACCTTCGTGCATTGACAGTGGAATTGTAAAATGGCACAGCCACATCGGAAAATAACTTGGTAGTTCCTCAAGATAATAAACATAGAGTTACCACATAACCAACCATCTCACTCCCAGGTATATACCCAAGAGATCTGAAAACATATACTCACACAAACATTTGTACATGTACATATATATATGTTTATAGCAGAATTATTCATAGTAGCCAAAAAGTGAAAACAACTCAAATGCCCATTGATAGATAAACTCAACATAGTATATCCATGCAATGGAATATTATCTGGCAGGAAAAATGAGTGAATTATTGATGTATACGTCAACATGATTGATGCCTGAAAATGCTGTGCTAAGTAACAGCCAGTCACAAAGAACACATATTTTATCATTTCATTCATATAACATTTCCAGAATAGGCAAATCCATAGAGACGTCTGTCTCTCTGATAGATGAGTGGTTGCCAGGGCCTGGGATAGGGTGAAATAACATGTGACTCTTAATGGGTACGGGGTTTCTTTTGGAGTGTTGAAAATGTCCTAAATTACATAGTGGTGATGGTTACAGAACTCTGTGAATATACTAAAATCCTTTGATTTTTACACTTCAAAGGAGTTACTTGTTCTGACAATTATAGCTCAATAAAGTTGTTATTTAAAAAATGGTCTAGCAGTCAAAATTTTTGACTTGGTTTAATTTTTCCTATTTAGAAAAACACAAGAAAAAAAGATTTCAAATATTTGTCCTTCTAGTGTGGATTCATATGATCTTGATTCTGAGACTCAGCGTGAAATAATCTTATGCATTTGTCAGATTTGACAAGGCTGTCATAAATTTCTCTGAAGGCTGTGTCTAATAGGAAGGACTAAAGTGTCACTTTCATTGAGAAATGTGCTTGTGTTTTAAAGGGAGGTAGTGGGGAAAGCAGAGGTAGTGTTACCAACATGATGCAATCATTATCACCTTCCCCACCAGCCAATAACAGATTAGGAAACTACGGCACAGAGAATTCAAATAACTCACTCAAAGAGATACAGCTGTCAAATAATGAAACCATGATTACAACTTCACATATGTTTAATCAATATTTAGCTTATGAGAAGCCAAAGGTAATATTTGAAAATTTTTACTTTATATTTATAATGGTGATTATTACATTGGCTAATACATGTATAATACTATGTGGCTGGAACTACTTTACCAATTTGTTTATTCAATTATTTTGTCCTCATAACAACTTTGTGGAGTAGATTCTGTTATATTCTCATCTCCATTACTGATGAGAAAACAAGAAGGCACAGAGTGCTTAAGAAACTTGTTAATCAGCAGTTGGCTCAGAATATACACACTGTCTCCACACCTTGTGTTCTTAGCACTATGCTTTGTTGCTTCTCTAACATAGGCCCTGATTTCTAGGGACTCAAGACACTTTTTTTCTTTATTGAGTTGAATAAATGTACAAATCAGTATGTCCAATATTCATTAAAGTTTCATCTTTAGTTGAATAATCTATTTCAAGTATTGGAATCAAATACGTGAAAATGATGAGCTAAGGCCTTCTTAAAAATGGTGTTTCATTTACATTTAGTTTGTGAGATATTGTTTTCTAGGTATTATGTGAGGAATTCATGTTACACTTCAACGTATGTAAGACTCTAGAGCAAAATCCTGCAATAAAGAAGCTTGGTTAACTCTGTTTTAACCCACACTTACTTGACAATATAATCTTTGTAGAAAGGCAGTAAAACCTCTTAGTATCCTACAGAAGTGAAGTTTTCCAGAATACAAAGTGTTAAAATTACCAAGGTGATAGTATTTCTCATAGTTTTCATCATAGACACTATTTACTAATGGGAAAGGTTTTAAATGCTTTAAATACCATTTCCTGCCTCTATGGGTTATTTATACACTTATTTCTAAATATACAAATATTAATTATACTTTCTCATATAATTATGTTTTTATACTCTAACCAGATGCCACATGGAAGTCGTTAAAATTTTAATATTCATCCATATTAATAAGCAAGAGATAAACTCAAGAAAAAAATAGTTACAAAGCTGCAATCTGAGCATGCAGGCTACTCTTTGACAGAAGATGCATAAAATGTTTCCCTGTAGACCAGGGAAAATTCTCATCTCTCAAAATATTTACACTAGGAAGTGATTGAGATGTTTGGAAGGTGCAAAGCAGTCTTGCAGTTGGCATTCATATTGTGTTTTGCTAGAAAAATCTAGCTAAATGATTTAATGCCAATATTTGATGACTGTCTACTATTGCTTATTCTATTGTGGAAGTTTAAGATGTATAGTGAAAAATGTAAAATATGTAGATTCTATTCCATATCTACACATTTAAATTACGTGCATTCTTCAAGACCCCATTCAAGTGTAGAAAACTTCTATAATGTGTTTTTGATGATTTTTAAGCCAAATGTGAGTTCTCTCTAAAACTCTGTCTTAATGTACTTATTACACCTAACAGTTTCAACACTAAAATTAATTTATGTTCACATTTGTCTTTTTCTGATAGATTGTAAGCTCCCCAGGGGAAAAATTCATGTATAAGCTAAACTTGCAGCTCCCAAAGTGACTTGTACATAGTGAACACTCAATGCATATTTGAGCAATAAATCAATGAATAAATAAATGAGTGAATAACATTGATAGTCATGATGAAAAAACAAATTATTTTCTGTCACCCTTAAAATGAATGCATTTCATTATTTCCTCTGAAGAACAAAAGGAAAATTTCCAGTGTTAGTATTCTCTAGAACTAGATTTAATCACAGCAGATTTATGCACTGAGCTGAGTAGTAAATCCCTTTTAGTATTGATCCTGTTTAGAATAGTGAGTGACTTTGGACAATTTCAATCTTGTAAAGTAGAACATTTAGCAATGACATGTCAGAAAGGCCTATGCTCTATTAGAAATAGCAGCAGATTTATTCTAGCATTTATCTGGTTTATGCAGAATTGCTAGTCTCTTTTGTCCCATATATGACAATCTAATACATCTCAACATGCTTAAATTTATATCTAGATGAAGGAAACTTCTGGAGTCAGTTTTTGGATTGTTAGAGAAGTTAGTGAGTGTCTTGATGAATGGTCAGTGTACCATAGTACTGTCTCAAAATGCAACCACTTTTCTTTTGAACATCAGCAGGTTTTAAAAATGAGAAATGAACCTCTTAGAAATGGGCAGGTTCAGAAGTAAACTTCATGTAGCAGATTATGACTAAATCTATTTACAGAGATCCAATTCCCTTACAAGTAAATTAGTTCATCAAAAATCAACAATCTGAATTGATTTTAAAGTCAGCTGAAGAAAACATAATTGTTACTATTTATTTGTTGATGCTTATGTTCCAGACACTATCTTGGGTAGTTTATCTCATTTAATTTTTGCAACATCCTGCAATAAAGGTAACAGAACCATTTAGAAATCAGTAAAGTGAAGCCTCAGGACTGTGAACAGTTGCCAAAGAGGTAAATTTGAAGTGGCAGAATACCAACCTGCCATAATTAACCTCAAGCTAATCATGGCCTCCTCACTTTCTCACATTGCTAAGTAATAAATATTGATTCATTTATTTTGACCATAAGCATAATTTTGAAATAAGTTATTGTTAGGAATGGCAATGCATATTTTTTATTTCGTAGTCACTGTTTACATGTTCGCTAATCATTGTAGCCTACTAAATATATTCTCAGTATTCTGGATATAACTGCACGTGATTTTCTTTTACTTTTACCTGCTTTCTCATTTCCAACACTAAGGGTTGACCCTGAGGATTAACAACAACATTGTCTATGTAGATTTAGCAATTCAAGAAGAATAAAGTCAATCTACAGACAAATTAATTTATTCAACAAATATTTATTGAATACCCATTATGTATCAGACACTCTTCTTAGGAACTGAGAGTACAAATATGATAAATTTCACCTCCAAGAAGCCCACAAACCAGAGGGTGGGGGGAAGCAGATTTTGACAAAATATAAATTATACATAATGTGTTAGGAGTTTCAAGGCTATGGTTTAACTATCTTAATTGGTGATTCCAAAGGTATTCTAGATTTTAAAAAATTGTAAAGAACTCTCAATAGAAAAGACAACAACATTACATGTCATAGCAGCTAAGATAGCGGGGGTCTGGGGTTAGACAAGTTTCAATCTAGTTTTGGATCTCGGACAATTTATTTCACATTTATAATCATCTGCTTTTTATCCATTAAATAAAAATAATAAACTAAATTCATAAGCCTGTTCGACTTAAATGCAGTAATGCTTATGCCTGAAACATGGTAAGCAGGCAATAAACATTGGTAAACAGTCATTATTTCCTTTCTCTTTCTAGAGAATCAAAATGCACATTGCGATCTGAGAGTGAATCCTGCAATAAGATAACTAGATTTAAATTTGTCTAACCCAGGTTCATTTGACTATTTTAAAAGATTTCTTGTCAAATGTATTAATAACATGCCCACTTACTATTTAATGGAGCACATTTTGAAAAATTCTGTTCCAAATATTCAAATGTCTAAATGAAAAAAGTGACTGTCCTTATTGCTTAAATGCATGGATATATTTATAATCTTACAAATATTTTAATGTAATTTAACTTTCTTGATATTTTACCACATTTAATTTGGTGTAGTGGCCAAAAAAACAAAGCTCTAGGGGTGGAAAGTCCTGTTTAAGTGCTGGTGACACTAGTTACAAGTTGTGGGATTTTTGATAAATGTGCTAAATCTCACTGAGCTTTGATTTCCTTAGTTATATAATTGAAGAAATGTCTATTTCTGTGTAGTAGTTCTGAGAATTAAATGAGAAAATGGAAGAAACATTACATCTTTACATGTTTACATGTATTAATTGTAATTGTAATAATGTATAGAAAATGCCTGATATAAAGGTCTTCAAAAAATTTAGCTACTGCTATTATCATTGATTTTATAATTACTTTCAGAGTATTATACCTCCTATTAATGGATAACGTGTTGGTACTCTTAATTTATAGAATTGCTTCTTCCTATTGGTCATATATTCTTATATACAAAGTATATATATATACACACACACATATAATTTCCTATGTATATTTATATTTAAGCTAAATAATCTACTTGGAATGATCAGCATCAAACTATGGAACAGAATGCAGAATATAAATTACCTAAACTATTCTCTCTGTGTAATTCTACAGATTATTTTCTGCTTTGCTTTGTTGTAGGGAAATGAACTTTTCCCAGGATGATTTTCCACAACATTCAGGTAATATCTGGTGACTCTTATAATCTGGGACAGTATTTAGGAGACTGTTCCTTTCAGTAAAAGAGCAGGTGTCTAGAACTTCTTTTCTTCTGCAATTACATCAACCAAATGTCATCAAAAGTTTTGGTCCAAATTTAAAAATCTACTTCCCCTTCTCCTAAAAGCAACCCACAGGATATTTTTGGTCTATTCATGTCAGTTATGAAAAATCATAAGTGTTGACACTACTGCCCTTCACATGCAAGGATAGTGTTACAAAATACAATTGTATGATATGCATACATTTCAGACTACTTTTTTCTTTTCAGGTTTCAGTTTTGTGGGGGTTTTGGTGCTGATCCAGCTAAGAATCTCCCTCTTAATTTTCTTTGTCATGAAGAGCCTGTGTAATGTATATAACTTATGGAAGTTAAGGATAATATGTGGTCAGGGAACAGGACAAAACAGGGAAACATCAAAGCCTTGCCCATTGTACCCCTGGCAGACTATTTAACATTGGAAATAACAAAGATCATTTGAAATAAAATAACCAGCTGCTTTCAAATGGGAAGTCAGTGACACTTGCTTTTCTGCCCACTGAATCAGTTTTCTCAATTGGCCGCTGATTGAAAATGTTTATGGAATCTTTTAAGGAAATTAAGATGTTGGAAGTGACAAAATTTTCTTGCAGAAGGAAATAATGAATGAGGATAAATATTTTGTGACTTTACAACTGCTGATCTGAGCTGACTCAGATAGCGTCCCAAATCTGAGGAAATGTGTTTAAGTGTGTGTGGCAGGAATAGACTTTTTCATCAAATTCTAAAGTAGTCTACATTTATGTTAGTAAGAAAACAAAACAAGATGAAAATAGTATTGGGCTCATTTGGCTCTGTTTCAAACCAAGAAATTGAGGCCCAGTATGCTGTTAATCAAGAAATTTTATCACACAAATTCTTCCCCCCACAAAAATAACATTTAAGTAAATATTCCTACAGAACATGTTTTTCCAAGTGGTGTTTTCTCTCCTATTGACATTTAAGGGCACTTGCCTAAAAACTATGTTGGTTTGCGTTATTTTCTTTAGAAAAAATAACCGAAATTCAATAGCTTTTTTAGCATTTTGTTCTCAATCCAATGCCTTCCTAAGTGTCATTCTAACACAAGGCCTATGACTCATTTGGCATTTAATATACTTATATTTAATCATGAAGTGACAATAAGTGGAGCATATTTTTATTTCTCTTTCAAAGGCCTTTTGAATACCTCTTTAATAAAAGTTAGCATATTTAATGGAAAAAATGGAAGAACTAGGGAAATATGAGGCTAAATGTTCAATGCTTTTACCTATGTAACATGATTTATTAAGCCCCTTTTGTTTGCCACATATTAAATGAAACAATGCAGGGGTAAATAGGAACAAGATGCAAACTTTGCCCTTATAAAATGTACACTATGTGAGATGTTTTTATAAAGCAAATATATGTAAATAAAACCTTATCAGAGCACAGAGGACAGTGGCATTATTTTTCAGCTGTGAAAAACAAGGCATGTATTGGGAGGAGATGGCATTACAATCAAGCCTGAGAAAAATAGTTCTCACTTTTATTAGAGGTTTGAGACATGCTCCTCAGTAAAACTCAAGAACAGAAAAAATCTATAAAATATATTGTCATATCATTAAGCATCATGATTTTTTTAAGCTAGTTAAAAGGACTGGAATTACATCACTATTACAGGATGATGTAAGAGGCCATGCTTAGGACAACCTTAGAAAGTATCATATGCATATAAAGAAATATAGTAATAGTGTGATTTGGAACAGAGACTGTGCAATGCAGATGGATGTTTAATGACGGGGTCCCTGGTGAATGAAAACCTGATTTGTAATGCTTGATGAATTTATTGATATAAATATTCCTATCATGGCAGATTTCAAGCTACCAACATGATATCATTGCACATGGAGGGAAAGATGTGCATAGTGAGTTCTTCTACCTGCCCATCGTCTTCATGACTCCACAGAACACAATCCTGAGATCGGACTGTGGAGGTGCTTAAATTTCATTAGGAGTTTGAACTCTGTTCTTAACGAAAATACATTGAAACTTATAAGGTGAATAATATGACCATGGTAATAGGTCCAAGTCTTAATTTGAGTTGTAGTTCTGGGAATGGTGTAAAAGAATATGCGGGTATAGAGGGCATTTAGGGTAATACCGGCAAAAAGTGGTTGAGTATAGTGCAGTGGGAAAAAAAAGAGCTCAAAGACAAATGTTTTTTGGGGGGCAATTATTTAAGTATTCTTGTGCTAATTATCCTGTATATCTAGTACTTCCTTTTTTTCTGCTTCAATCTGTTCTTGGAAACTGTATCATATATATATTTTACTCATTAACTGCTTTATAAGTCTGCATGGTTCCTTGAGCTCTGGACTACATATGTCACAAGCATGACAAATTTACTCCACATTCTTAAAAACCAGTGAGGCAGCAGCAAATGCTAACAGACAAGAAAATTAAGATTCTTCTAGAAAACGGAGGAAATATGTCTTCACCATGGTGTGCTTGCGAGGGTTTTGAAGAGAACTGCATGTAAAAGCACTTTGTGAATTGCCAAGCAAAGCCTTAACAAATAAACAATAATCAATAACTGGCAAATAATGAAAAGTAGAGGTATTTTCTTGCCAGTGTTAGAAGAGCAAGATGGTAAATACAGGAATTAATTTAATAATTTTATTCGATATGTCTGAAGACCCTTTGCAGCATGTAAGGAATTACTACAACTTCATTGGAAAGCCAAGAAACCTGACTCAGAGAACGTACAATGTTTCTTCTCAAGTTATACAAATTAGTACCAAAGCTTTGATTAGAATTAGATTGGGTAATTTACAATTAAATGTCCTGTTTTGCTTTCTACAACTGCATTAAATAACAAAGTAGGAGTAGAAATAGTAAAAAGCCTAACATTTTTAAAAAGCACAATAAAATATAACTAAATAACAGAATAAGGAATCAAACAAGAACAATAGCACTATCACTATTCTACACCAGGCCCTTTACTACCTCACACTCAAATTACAGCAATAGCATCACAGCAACTTGCTTGGCATTGCATGCTTCACCCTTGAAATTTACCTGTTACAGTTGACAGAATTCAGCTTGTTAAGACAATTACAGTCTGACTAGACTGTCTGTATTTTCTACCTTATAATTCCTAAACTCTTTCACCTATTTTTCAAAGCCCCCTTCATACTACCCACTTAGAAGTTGAAGCTGTTGTCATATCTTCATGTCTTAATATTTCTATATTTTAATCTGATGCTGACCACACAATAGGTGCTCAACAAATATTTCTTAATGAGTTCATTCAGAAATATCATCCCCATTTTGAATTAACGAATCATCTCTGATGAAGACCAAGATCCAAAACAACAATGAAAATTATAAATGCTGACATATTCTCACTTTTTGTTTTGTTTTGCTCGGCATTTCATCCTTACCTTAACCAAATTCTAAAGAAGAAATAATTTGTTTTGTCAGTACATGGAGCTATAAGACTGACTGTTAGGTCTTAATTTATTGGCTAATTCCATGTAAGCAATCCGTTAAGTAAAACAAATGGTGTAATTGCTTTTTTATTCACTATTTTCCTGACTGTTCTAATTTGAATAAAATTCCTCAGTCAACCAGACTTGTATACATTCTGTGTCATTTTAGCATGGTGGAGAAGAACACAAGCTTTAGACTCAGACAGCTAGATCTTAGGTCATGGTGAGGCTTTAGCAATTTTTCTAATTCTTTAAGTCTTGTTTCACTCATACAAAAATAGAAATAATGGTATTTCTTCTTTAGGAATATCCATTTTAATCTTTCTCTATATCTAAATAATTGTCGAATAAATGCCAGTAAGCTATTTTATTAGTATTCAATGTATAAATACAAAACATCATACACAAATTCAGAAATAAATACTATTTTAAATTTTTCTTCAGAGTTGAGATTAGTATTGACAGAGAGTAATTGCAGCTATATATATATTTATATACACGTAACTATTTACATATTTTATGAAAAAGCTTAATCCCTAAGGAACATGTTCGTTCCATTGCTTAAAAAAAAAAATGAGCTTTGTGATATGATGGTTCAGGAAATAGATGTTATACATTCTTTTAGCTTTTTGTTCAAGATGCTTTTCTCTTAAGGATTTTGATGGTCTTTCCACATTCTTACCCCTGAGAAACTTTTCAAGAACAAGAGGGAAACAATAAGCTATTGGAGCCAAACACTGTGAACCAGTAAGGAAATAATTCGGTGAATCAAGCCAACCAGAGGATGTTAGCATTAACTTGCTGAGTGCCTGTTATTTCAGGAGGATGCTGGATTGCAGTATAGACCTAGGATTTATCAAACTAAACATGTACATGCCATCGAAGATGTGACTGAAAATTTTGGACTTGCACAAGCAGGCAATCTGTGGAAGTCTCCACAATTCCCATTTTGGCACTCCTGTGAGTGCCATTTGTTTTGGTCGGCAACTTGATTGTAGTTTTTATCTGGCCAGGATGAGCTCTTGCAGCAATGAACCCAATTCACAGTGGACAGATAAAAGCCACAGAACAATATCGAAGCTGATTTACATAGCACTTGTCAGTTACATTCTCCATTCCAGCTCCGATTACCAGTGCCACTAATGTCACCATTTGTGAAGGCTTTTTAGGTACTTGCAGATATGAAATGTATTCTGGAAAATTCCAGGAATATATTATAATGAGCTAAGAAGAAACATAGTTATTAAAATAACACAATTTTTTTTCACTAACAGAAATAAAAGATATGTTTTCTAAGCTATTGGGGGTTAATGGTTTTTTCCAATTATTTATAAGTATCTTAAAAATAAAAACTTTTGCATTTACCTACAAAAAAAAGATCATTGCATGCTTAGTTAAGGGAAGTGGAATGGTGATAGAGATAAGAGTACATGTGTATACACACTTTTTTGTTCCTGATCCATTAAGTATCATCTAAACCATAACACTAAATTATGATTTTAAGAAACAATATTTGATTCTCCTGTATCTGCATGTAAGTAAGTTTGATATGAAGAGATATTTGATATGTAGCCAATTACAGGCTGGAAAAATCTTACCATTAATTTCTAGAAGATTCCAGAATGTACAGAAAAATAATTTGTCTATGTATGTATGTATTTCCTGATAATCCATTGGAAATCGGTGAGTAAAAGGGATGGAAAATGGGATTAGATTAGTTTAAATATATGCTAAATTAGTAAGTGTGCTAATTTTTCAGGAATCCATAAAGTAGTACTGTCACTCTCCTAGAAGCTAAGTGGGTAAACATATTTGATGAAAGAATTATAATGTTAACACATGCTTTTATTTGTAGTCATTGTTCTTTTTATTTGAAAGTTTCTGTTTGTTCTTTATCCCTTATGGCATCATTCCAAAAGACTAATTCTCTCCTGGGATTAAAGCCATTCCCTGGCAGAAATGCAATGCTTAGTGGAGCACATTAACATTCCCTTCCCTACTAGTCTAGTTCAGTGGTTGGTTATGAGCAAGAGTTGTGGAGCCGGACTGCCTGGATTTGAATTTAATCCAGTCTATTAATCCAGTACTTTCATCTGTGACTCGCAGAGCTGGCCTTTTGGTATGAGTGTGAGGCTGCCCTGCAAGGTCCACCTGCTACATAAACTGAGTTACATAGTTTCCCATCAATCGGGCTGAAGCAAAGATGATGCATCTGTTCTCTTTTCCTTACTTTACTACAGTGATTAACTATTTTCACTGTACCTTGAATCCTTTTCTCTCTGAGCTTCTGTGCTTGCTAGCTTTTCACCAAACTCATTTGCCTTCCTAACTGAGTGCAGCAGGTAGACAATAACACTATGGTCTTGTTAGTTCAGATGGCAGGTGGGTTTTAGCCCTGAATCCAAAAGATAATAAATAGTATAATTGAAAAGATCAGTAAGGGCCCAAGGAGAAGGGAAGAGGAAGAAGGAGAGACACATTTATCCTGTTTCAAAGGAAGCTTTTCGATAAAAGAGGCACATGAGACAATTTTCTACATTTTTCATGTGTTGAAACACCACAAACCTACTAAAAAATAGAACAGATAATTTTCTGGGACTTGGAAGAACTTGATCTAAAAAAAGCAAGCATTTGTATGCTTGTGGAAAAAACAAACTTCACTTCTGTTCCTGTGCAGTAATCTCACCAGTGACTAGAGGAAATTAGCATGGAAATACCGGCTGTTAGCATTAGGATTTGATTTTTGCAAAGGATAAACAAGGACTTTTTATTTTATCTTTGCTTAATGAGCAAACTGGCTCCAGAGAGATGCAACACTTTGTCAGCATTGTGCCTACAACTTATGTCACAACTCCAAGAAACAAGGTGTCAGCCCTGATGGTGTTCACACCAGGAACTTCATAGCTGATTCATTTCTGCCAGGCCTCCCCCTGGCCCAGGGTTGCACGGCCACAAGGGACAATACACCCTTTGGACCATTTGTGGTTTATGAATTGTAAATCCAAAAAGAGGGAGAGACAGCTTGACTGAGCCCAAATTATGTTACAATAGATGGTAATGAATGTCCTGCTTCAGCAGGATAATAGAACCCCTGCTTACTGGCAGTCATTCAAGCTCTGTCTCTCTCATCCATTTTCTCTCCTGGCCTTGACCCTAATCCAGCAATTGCACATCCCCAGCTGCTCTTTAAGCTGCCTCATTAGCAGTGCGCCATTGGGCAGCTCCCATGACAGTCATCCAATGGGATGAAAGTGACATGGGGCCAAAGACTGTAACTGATTGGCAAGCATGGAAATGAAATATGAGACAGGGTTATAGGAAGAAAGCTTTTGAGAGTATTGCAAGGGGCTGAGCAGTTAAGGAATTTTAGGCACATGTTAACCTCACTATTCAGTATTTTGGTTTCTTAAGTTTAAAAAAAAAAAAAACCCAAGAGACCACACAATTCTCTACTCTACGTAGTCATAAAGAATACATTTGATATTAAATATGATTTTTAAAAAATGTTTAAAACAATTTCTTTCTCTTTATAAAATGGATACTTCAGCCACAGAAACAGTTTAAGCTGCCTTAATATTTTCATAAGATTTTTAAAAATATAATAGTTTAAGACTGCGGTTCAGAAATATGTGATTTTTAGAACCATTTAGAAATGAGCAAAAGATATATGTATTATTTGGGAGAATCTACTGAATCTATTATCTATTATTTTCCTGTCATAAATATACATTATATTTTCATAAGTTCTAGCAGAATGTAAACTTGTGGTGATAACTTAGTTCACATTCTGTTCTTCAAAACATAACTCAAAGTACTTTCTTCATCACATTAATTGTATATTACTGAATTTATTCTAGTTATTTGAGCAACTCATGTTATCCCCCACCTTAACTCAATACTCATGTGATGAACTTCACAAGATGAATCATTTTAATAATTTTAATTTATGTTGGTTTTAATTGCTCTTTGCATTATGTTGGTCAAATTCCTCTAGATCAAGGTAAGTAACCTCTCCAGCTGTGTCAAAACAATGTTTGTCATGTTTTATAACTTACTTCCTAGCTTTCAAATATTTAAATGCTTAAAGGCATTGCCATTTTTATTCACACAATAATTTTTAAGTGTCTACAATGAGCCAGATACTGTTCTATCAGCCCCAGAGATATAAACATAACTCTAATATCGTATTGTTCTCAAAAAGCTTACTTTCTACAGCAAAAAGACATTTACCGGCTCATAAAATAGATGATGATAAATGCGATGGAAAAGAAATGACCTAGGGTGTCATAGGAGTCTGGAAGAGGTATGTATATTAAGCATCTCTGGAGTGGTTAGAAAGGCTTCACCAGGAATGTGTATGTGAACTAAGTCTTAAATGATAAATAAGTGCATATTACCAAGTTTAAGGTAAAATAAGGAAAGCAGAAAGTATTTCAAGCAGAAGGAGAACCACATAGAAAGGCTCTCAAGGCCCTCCAGTACATGCTTTAATAAACCCTTTGACTGTAACAAAGAGATGTTATAAAGCTAGCATATGTACACACATGGAAGCAAGTGAACTGTAAATTCATGGAAATCCAAGTATAGGAATCATCATAGGCAGACTTCATTGGTTGTGAAACATGCATGATTGTGGTCATGAAGAAGCATCATCCATGACCCAAGTGAGGTCCAGAGACCAAGTGACAGAAATATACAAGGATTCAATCAGATGCTCTGCAATTTCAACTCAACTATGTTTTCTAGTCTTCTCTGTTTAATTCGCTTCTTTATATTTACTAGCCCATTCTCTTCACAAATCTTTTAAGAGAGGAAACAATATTGTTTCAGTAGTAACCAAAACCCCAGTTGCAGCTTTTCACAGCAAAGCAAGTCATAAATTTGTATTAGCTGCCCTTGGATCAGATGCCCTTTTATGCTCACGTAAATTGTGATTAGGGAGAAGGTAGGAGAAATGGATATCATTCAGAGCCTAGGGGCTTGTAGCTGCAGCAAGGGCTGTGGGGGAACAGTTTTCTTCAGGAGGCTTGTTGCCACGACAGGCAAGGTGGTGGTGCTAGAATTCTGATAATAAAGGCTGTGAACAAGTGCTGTGATACGGACCATGTGAGAGTTTTTTAAACTACAAAGTTAAACAAATTTTGCATTGCCAAAAGTTAAAATTTTACCAGTTACCTGTGTTATAAACTATCCAAACTCTCTAGAAATTAATTTTCCTTTAAATATAATGTGTATATTGGATAATTAAAATATTGTTTTATGATTATATGCAACATATACCTCACCCTTCTTATTTTTCTACTAAAGTTATTCTTATCTTTCTGGCTCAATTTTTACATAGTTATCAAAGTCTTTCTTTGTTTACTATTCTACTTCATATTGAATCTCTCTTTATACCTGTAACTTTCCTATTAAGTGCTTAATCACCTACTTAATTTCACTATAATTATTTTATGCATTTACATATTTTTTCCATGACTGAGAGTTCTCAAGGGTAAATATTTTATTTTATATTTCATCTTATTGCCTCTAGATTTCAATGGAATTTTTGTTTTTATTTAAAAGGAATGTAATAAATACTACCTGTTTAAGAAATTGAGTTTGAAATAAATAATTTGAGAAGTACAGAATTGTTTTAGAAGCTATCTGAGGCAGAATATGAAACTAATGTTTTGTAGTCCTTCAGAAAGACACAATTTTATAAATCATGAACAGAAATTGATTATTTTTTCTAGATTCGTTTTGACTTCTAAAAAGTCTTTAGGAAACATTAACATCTGAGAGGAACTTTTTAAAACAGAATGTCTTCTTCCACATAATGATGGTTTCAATAAAACATGCTCACTAATGGCCACAGTCTTTCTTCAGTAAACTAGAATTATTTGCAATCAAGAGTCTCCTACAGCTTATTTCTTCTGCAATAAGAATGAGTGCATTTGGGAATATTTGTCTGCTGACTCAAGCTCTCTAGAGGATAGTGAACTGCCAATATTAATACTCTGCTTTAGCCCTTGTCAATCTACTTTTAGGAAAAGAACTTGCCTTTCTAGGACAGAAACAACAAAAAGCAGTAGATAATTTCTTTTTCTAATAAACTTCGATGACTCACTAGAGTGAGCATGATGAATAGTCAGAATGTAATCATCTGTTTAAATAAAAAGAATAAAAATATTAGTAAAATTTGAAAGAAACTTTTACTCAAATATAACTAACTAAATTCCATTTAAGTTTTTTTTGAATGCCTACCTTACACTATATTCAACTATAATTACATTTTTGAGTGAAACACAATAGCAAGCACATAATCTTGTTATATACCATTTCAAGAAATGAAAGGACTTCAACATTCAAATTTCTCAGTAAACATTTGTGACATGTTAGACAATGTGATGGGGTATGGTTTGATATTTGTCCCCCCACGTCTCATGTTGAAATGTAACCCTCAGTGTTGGAGATGGGGCCTGGTAGGAGGTGATTGGGTTATGGGGGCAGATCCCTCATGGCTTGGTGCTGTTCTCATGATAGTGAGTGAGTTCTTGCTAGATGTGAGTGTTTAAAAGTATGTGGCACCTCCCCTTCCCCTTGCTACCACTCCTGCCATGTGAGATGCTTATTTCCCTTTTGCCTTCTGCCATGATTGTAAGCTTCCTGAGGCCTCCCCAGAAGTAGATCCTGGTGCTGTGCTTCCTTTACAGCCTGCAGAACCATGGGTCAATTAGATTTTTCATCTTATAAGTTACCCAGCCTCAGGTATTTCTTTATAGCAGTAGCAATGCAAAAATGCCCTAGTACAGAAGGATAACAGGAAAGCAGATATTTTACATGACCTGCATCCTAAAGAATCTAGTGAACTATAAGAGAGAAAGATTACATTAAATAAATTACTATAAAAGTAAAATGATTGTGATAAAATAAATATATATAAAATATTATTGAATTACGTTTTAGGAGGAATGTTTCTATTGTTGAAAAAAATTTTTTAAATATATATATACATATATGTATATATATGTATGACTACTATGTATCTCAGTCAATTTTCAATGATAGTAGAAGATATATAGGAGATAGAAGACATAATATTTGTGACAAAAACCTGGCTAGGTTAATGAGATGATAAAAGGGAATTGTTTAATTGGTATTGTATTCTGAGTCTTAAAACTGGAAGACTCAACCACATTTCAAAGTAAGGTGCCAAGCCGCCCTTTTAAGGATGGGACTTAGTTACTTACTCATATTAAAAACATACAGTGGTAAGGTTGAAAAGGTCAGTTGGGTATTATAGAAATATATTTTAGAGAATGTTTTTGGTGTGCCAAGTGTGCCACCCCTGGATTCCTCAACCTTACCCCTGTGGAGATGAAAAGTCATTCCTGAAAAGTATGTCAACTAGACAGAAAGGCTGCATTTGAATATTTATACATTCCTACAGGTGGCAAGTCAAAGACTTCATTTTCTCTGCATCAAGTATGAAACACAAGCATTGGAAACGGAAGTTATTTTAAAGTCATGTCCTCGAGGACTCTGTCAGGACTTAACATCACTCAATGGAAAGGGATCCAGTAGTAGTCCCAAATACCAAGGTGCTAAGTGAGGAACTCAGAGTACCCAGAAGTGATACATTCTTCTTAATCAAGAGAACTGTGTGTGATAGTTATTAAAGTCAGTCTCAAAAAAAGCATATGAAAGTTAGCATGAGAACAAGAGTCAGCTTTCACAGCTCTCCAGCCCAGGGATCTCTGAAGCCAGTTCATAAAAAGTGCCTGTTAGGAAGCACACTTCATATACACATAACGCTTCTGCTTCTCTCCCTTTTGCAATTCTGGAGGTGTTAGTGGTACAGCTAGAGAGATGTGAGGAAAGTGCCAGGAGATTAAAGAATAAAGAAGCCAACTACTATAACATCCTTTCCTGTCTGTAGACTCCCAAAGCCAAAGGAAGGAAGAAGCTAAACTTCAAATAAAATATTTTTTAAATTATTGTTTTATGGAACTGAACATTTTGATATTTACCTATTTGAGGTTTAATGTGACTCAAGGTCTTTTAATATCTGAAAATGACCCAAAGTCAGAGTCTACTCTAGATTCCTCCAAGGAGATGATGAAACAGCCGGACAAAAAGTACCTATGAAGTTGTAGTCATAAGAAAATAACAAAAAATATGTATTTCATCCTCTAAGTCTCACAGATTCAAAATAATGGTTACATTTCTTAATAATCACTTGCTGTAAACAGTAAAAAGGCAACGTTCAATAATAAGTTCAAGATTTAGTCTTGGTTAGCAGGATACCCAAGTAATGACCAACATTCATAGTCTGTGCAGGGTGCAGAAATATCTTAAATGAAATGAGGACCAAATTGCTTCAATACCACTATTCTCTTTGGTAATCTGGAGCAATTTCTGTAGTGGAGCACAGAATATTTGTGTTGGAAAGTGAAGAGGTAATAAGAGATTTAAGACAATTAGTCAACAAACTCTCTTCCGTGTTCTTATCTTATAAACCAGAAGTGGGCTAGGGCATTAAGTTATGGTGCAGGGTTTTGCTTAGCAATGGATCAAGTTGCCTAAGGCCTATCCTAAATGAAGGCATAGGTGGCAATAGTAATAATAATAGTGATAACAATTATGATAATGCTAGCTTATGTTTATTATTTGCTTACTATATTCCTGACTTTGAACCAAGTAATTTATAACATTGTATCATATAATATCCAAAATACATTATCTCTATTTTGATGACAGTGAGTTAGGCTTAGAGAGGGTAAGTAGCTCACCCACATTGACCCAACTAATAAGTAGTAAATTCAGGAATCTATCACAGCCAATCTATTTTCACAGTCTTCATTTCTTAAAAAGAAGAAATATACCTCTTATTCTGAGAAAGAATGGAAGGAGATAAGCAGATGGTGCAATTAGGTAGTTTGAGTATAGGGAGAAGAAAACTAGAGAGATTTACTTCCTAAAATACAAACTCTATGAAGGCCCAGAGCATTACTATCCTTCATGCCCAACACAGAATTTCTATAATAATAGGAAAGGGACACCAATAATCCTGTTTTTCAGAAGGATCTGAAGAACTTCATTACCAGATGGGGAATCCATGTGAGATAAGACTGTGGAAGTACCCAGACTCTGACCTGGGCACTGACTGCCTCTTATTGGAAAAAGCAAGCCAGTGTCAGAGTTCTGTACATATGACACCAAAGTGGTATTATTCAAATATAATCCAGCCCACTGCTGTCTTATGAGAAGAGACTGATCTAAAAATTGGGAGAATAAATTTACCCTTTAAGGAATGTAATCCAGTCATTTTAATACTTGGGAGATTTGTGTTCATCGTGTGCTCTTTTGTATACAGCATTAGTGGCTGGATGAGATGAAAGGTTAGTATTTACCACTGCATCAGCACATGCATCTTCAGACTGAAAATGGTAGCAGTAACAGAGGCAAAGCTTGTTCATTATGTTAAGAGAATAGTTATTTTCTTAGTAGTGCCAATAAAATATTTAAGGCAGGCAAAACTCTTAGGGAAAGTGAATCATCATAATTCTTGTTTACTGTCAGCTCTAATGGACAAGGAAAGACAGTTGGGTCCAGCTGTAGGACTAGTACTAGAAAGAAGGTTTGGTCATTTACTTTACAATATCCAAGGGGAAATCCACCTTCTATATCAGTCTAGAACAGTCCTGATGGTCAAAGTGTCCGATAAAAGTAGGAGATCATAGTTAACATTTCCCTCATTTGTTACTTGCTTTCGAAATATTCTCACTATTTAGGAATATTGTCTGATCAAATCATTGCAAAATTTCTATGAGGTAGCACCTATTGTTATCTCTTTTAATAGATAAGAAAATTTAGAGTCAGAGAAAAATATTTGCCTATAATTAACAAAAGATATGTTTAAAAGATTTTAAACAAGATCTATTTCTCTTCAAGTCCAGAGGTTTTAGTCAACATGCTAAAATAGTAATCTCAAGGAAGCAGTGATAGTCATTATAAAGCAGGTACAGCCACATGGATCTAGGGACAAAGGAAAGTGATTCAACTACTTGTAGTTGATCTCAAGCTCAGGCTGAAGTGATTAGGTAGGACCAGGCTCATCAGAACAAGGGCTGTGATAGACTTAGTCCTGAGCATGAGGGTTCAATGCAAGATCCTAGTCATGGAAAAAAAACTGGAGTATAAATGAGCAACTAAGAATATTCAAGACAGAATTAGTGAGAGACAATGTTCCTCAGAGATTTTTGGGGTCTGATGGATGCTATAAATTGGGCTTGAAGTTACATGATTTTCTAGAAATCACCCACTGGTGAATGTAGCCTACTAACATACCACCCACATGGTCAGGACTGCGTTGACATCAGACTATATACAATCCCTTTGAGTGGTAGGCCTAGATGATTGACAAATGTCTACCTTTATTTTTAAATTTAAATCTCAGTGTTGGTGTGGGCCATGGACTACATCTTCTACAAGATTATTTGTAACTTGCCTTTCAAATACACATATAGGTAAGTAGGACAGAACCTCACCTCAATATAGTATTTGTTACAGAGAAACATTCAACGTTTTGACCTGCTTTGAACACCATGCAAAACAATTATTATTTGCTGAAACAAAAAAGCAATTAAAAGTTATAAAAATTTTCACTAAAAATTCAAGATAAAAATTTCTACTCCATAGCTGAAAAGAATTAATAAAAACATCTATCTACTGGATGAAAATGCTTACATACTTATATTTTAATGCCTATGCAGTTTATATATACATTTGGGTTCATTATTCATACATTGGGTGGGCCAACTGATATTTATCCATAAATATCAATTGTATCAATAAATAATAAATGGAGCAAAGAATTTTCCTCCTCCTAGAGGTAGGAATAAAGACAGTTACATTTGCTTCCTGGTAAATAGTCCCTGAATCTCCTGAACTCTTAAATATTTTTATCTTTACATATAAAATCACTCTGGTTTTGATCTCAAGTGATATCTAACAAGAATTTTGATAGATTAAAACACCAAATATCCTGAAATTGCTACGTGTTTAGTAATTTTGTACAGAGTTGAGAAACGGTTCCAGGACCAACCTTTTCTTTATTATCATTTTCTTTTTTGAATAGAATTTTCACTGAATTGAAAAGAAACCTCATCCAGCAAATGATACAGGGCACAAAAAGGAGGCTTGTGCCTAACGATCTATACAGTCATATAATCAAGTAGTAACTGTAAACCTAGCTGATATGTGACTGGAGTACAGTGTTAATGAAATTTCACAGCGGTTCTGGTAAGATGGTGATGGTTATTAAAGCTGACCCCCTTCAGCAAAGTAAATTGCCTTAGGTTTTAATTTTATTTTGACAGGATCCTTTATTACTTTTTCTGAAATCAATATTGACACACACAGCACACTGTAGAAAAAGCTAAACAATGTAGTAGTCTCAGCAGTGAAAATCTGAACAGGTGGTTTATATTTGTAGTCACTTCATATATCATCTACTACACAAAAATTATATGCGACATACTGAAAAAATGCTATGCATGCATTAATGACATTAAGTGCATTTAATGTAGGTTCCAACTTTATATCCAATAAATATAAAAGACACTATGATCTGTCATCGCTTTTGAAGGCTTCTTCCAAATGGAGGATTAAAAAAGATTACTTTGTGATTTAAAAAATTTCGTATACATTGATTCTGTTTCTAAATACAAGGGCAACTTTAAACATACGCCATAATTTTTTGAGAATTTTTAAAACAAAAATTCTGATAATATAATAAAATTAATATATAAACTATACTTTAAAGACTCTTATTAATTTGCCTTAGAAAGTGGTAAATCTAGAGTTTCTTTAGTTAAGTGAATTAATGAGGTTATAAAGTTAAGTCGCACAAGAACTAGATGTAATATGTCAGGCAAATGTGTTCTTCAAATTATCACCCCTGCAATCTAAGATCAAACATTTCAACCAGTAAAATAACCAACTACTTTTAACCATGATTAAAATGAGAATATATATGCATATCTATGTGAAGGTATATATGCGTATATGTACATACACATATACATGCATATATATGAAAAAGTCATTAATTTAGCCACACATATTTTATTATTTTCATTAACAGTTAAAATATGATTTATTGCTTTGAGGACTGTAAGATTTATTTTTATGCTCTCAGAATAGTGCTTATGAATTAAGATATGATTTTACAATTGTAATGTGCTTATTCAATACATGTAATTTCTACCATTGAGTGTCTGTATTAGACGGGGTTCTCTAGAAAAAGAGAATCAGTAGAAGATGTGTGTGTACGTGTGTGTGTGTGTGCGTGCACATCTAGATATATATATACAAACAGATCTATATCTATATCTATCTCTGGGTATGTATATGTATGTGTTTAGACACACACGCACGCACACACACATATATAGAGGGGGTGGGGAGGAGGAGAGAAATTTATTGTAAGAAATTGGCTTATGTGGTTATGGAGGCTGAGAAGTTCTAGGATCTACTGTCAGACCTGGGAAAGCTGAAGATATACTCCAGTCCAGGTCTGAAGGCAGCAAAAGACAGATGGGTCACCTTGAAGACAATCAGGCAGAGAAAGCACATTCTTTTTTATTCTGCCTTTTAAATTCCATTCGGCCATTCAGTGGATTAAATAAGGCCCACCCACCTGGGGGAGGGCAATACGCTTTACTCAATCTACAGATTCAAATGTTAATCTCATCTAGAACACCCTCAGAGACATGCTAGAATAATGTTTCACCAAATATCTGGGCACTCTGTGGCCTGTCTTGTTGACACATAACATTAAACATTACATGTCCACCCCTTGTCAACTTATCACCCATGCACAACTTTTTAAACCATACGTAATCTGCAAATAAAGACAAAACAGGATCATAACTTTGCCTAACATGACACATCTGTCCCGCATTCAGCTGGACATGCTCTAATCTCTTCTCCAGAAGAGGAGTTATGTTTATTCTTAGCTTTGATATCTCATAACTTGAGTACTCCTGTGTTAAAATAACAATACTCAAATACTGGGATATAAAATTAACACGTTACATGACGAAAGAATGAAAGACTGGAGAAAACAAAGATATTTCCTACACATATACATGTTTTAGTCAGTTTTCATACTGCTATAAGAATACCCGAAACTGGGTAATTTATAAAAGAAATAGGTTTAATGACTCACAGTTCCACATGGCTGAAGAGGCCTCAGGAAACTTACAATCATGGAGGAAGATGAGGAGGAAGCAAGGCACATTTTACATGGTCACAGGAGACAGAGAGAGAGCAAAGGGGGAACTGCCACTTTTAAACCATCAGATCTCATGAGAACTGACTATCATGAGAACAGCACTGGGGAAACTGCTCCCATGATCCAGTCACCTCCCACCAGTTCCCTCCCTCCACACATAGGAATTACAGTTTGAGATGAGATTTGGGTAGGGACACAGAGCCCAACCATATCAATACATATGTATGTGTATGTGTGTGTGTATATATATATGTTCTGAGCTGGTATTCATAATTACTTTCTTTTTAAATTTATTCTGTATTCCCTTTGCCTTCAGTAAGCAACTCAGTGGGTTATGGATTTTTACTTGGTGGGATGACACGAACCTTCATTTTGGAATGACTTTGGCCACTAGTAGTCCTTCCTGGATTGGATTGTTGTCATTTTCTATTGATCTTAATGGTAATACTAGGAAACACCCTAAAGGATCTCCTGTTTTCCAGACATAATCTTCTTTACCTACATTGTAGAAGAGTATTCCAGTTTTCCCTTGGTAGCCAGGCTTAGTCAACTCAGCGAACACCATAACTCCCTTTTTTGCCAGTTGACTCAGAGGTATGAGGAGTGCAAAGTAGCCGGGTGGCAGTCTTAATTTCCAATTCAATGGAATCCTTACTATATCTCCTATTGAAAACATTACTCCCTCTGGAACTAAGGCCTCTAGGTCAGTAAAGCCTAAGGTCATGGGAACCAAAAGCAAAAATTTTTCCAATGAGTCACTACGCATAAGAGTAATTGGTTTTATTTCTAATTCCACCCCTTGATTTCTGGGCCTGTAGATTTTGGCTATGGGAAAGATAGCACCACATATTGGAAACTGATTTAGAGCATATACAGGAGAACCTTGCCACAGCCCTGGGAGGCATTGCCACCTAGCTAGTGCTGCAATTGGATCTTCAAAAGCCCATTTTATTATTTCTATTAAACTAGCTGCTTCAGGATTGTTTGGAACACAGCAAGACCAGTAAATTCTGTAGGCGTTGGCTTATTGCTGCACTATTTTGGCTGTGAAGTAAGTTCCTCAGTCAGAAGCAATGCTGTATGGAATATCATGATGGTGGACAAGGAATTCTGTAAGTATATAGATGGTACTTTTGGCACAGCATTTTATGCAGAGATGGCAAATCCATATCCAAAGTAAATATATATTACAGTAATAAAAAATACTGCTCCTTCCATGATGGAAGTGGTCTAACATAATTTACCAACGTAATTAACTGGCCACAAGGTAGCTGACTATTCACCTCAGGGAATGGTGCCTTATGGGGATTCAGTGTTGGTTCCTGCTGCTGGCAGATTGGTCACTCAGCAATGACCAAAATCTTGGCAAGTGAAAAGTCCATGTTGCTGAGCCCACGGAAAATCACCACGGCCACAATATCCACTTTGTCCATGAACCCACTGGCTGATGACAGCAGTGGCTAGAGAAAGAGGCTGACTGCTATCCACAGATTGGGTCATCTTACCTGCTTGATCATTAAGATCTTCCTCTGCTGATGTCCCTTTTTGGTGAGAATTCACATGGGACACAAATATCTTCATGTTTTTTGCCCATTCATAGGATTTTATCCACATATCTCTTCTCCAAATTTCCTCATCACCAATTTTCCAATTATGTTCCTTCCACATCCCTGACCATCCAGCCAAGCCATAGGCCACAGCTCATGAATCAGTATATAATGGCAAGTCTGGCCACTTCTACTGCCAAGCAAAGTAAATAATCAGGAGCACTGTTTAAAATTCCTCCCATTGGGAAGATTTCCTTTCACCACTGTCCTCCAGGGGTGCATCAGAAAGGGGCTGTAGCGATGTAGCTGTCCACTTTTGAGTGGTGCCTGCATATTGTGCAAAACCAAGGCTGTGAGAGAGAAGGTAGTATAGCAGAAGTGGAAGCCAATGGACATTTGGGCCACTTCCTCATGTAACTTACATGTGTGGCTCAGGGTCTTATTTGTTACTATTACATACATAAAACTTTCATTTGATAATAGAATACTGATGTGCATGCTCAGCTTTACAGCTTGGAGGATCAAATAACACCCAGTCCATGATAGGAAGCTCAGGTCTTAGGGTAATCTGGTGGTTTATGGTTAAGCATTCAGACTCTACTGAGGCCCAGTAGCAGGATAAGGGCTGTTTTACAAAAGGAGAGTAAGCAGTTATCTGCAGAAGATGGTAGGGCTTTGCTCCAACATTTTTTAGGGCCTGTGCTGTGATTAGCCTATGGGAGTCTACTAAAAGGTCCAAATGACATCCCTATCTGCCATTGACACTTCAAGCACCATTAGATCTTCTGTGTCATATGATCAAGAAGCATGGCAGATTGCACAGAAGACTGGACCTATTACATAGATTTCTTTTGTTCTGTGTCCCCAAACTAACAGCTTTTTGGGTCGCTACATAAATGGGCAGGAGTAAAAAACACAGATAAGAAGTAAGCTGCCTCCAAGATCCAAAGAGGCTCACCAGATGTTGTGCCTCTTTTGTTTGTAGATGAGGCCAGATGCAATAACTTATCCTTTACCTTAGAAGGAATACTTGGATCTGTCTCATCACTGGATCCCTCAATATTTCACTAAGTTAAATGGCCGCTGAATTATTTTGGATTTGTTTTTCACCCTCTGACACATACGTGCCTTAACAATAACTCTAGAGTAGTTGCTATGTCTTTCTCATTAGGTTCTTACCAGTGTAATATTGTTTGAAAGAGAAAGATTCCTCCAGACTAAATTATTACATAGTTCTGGATGGTTGATATATCTGTGAGGTCCTAGGGCAATGAAAGTGTGCTACTGGCCTTGCCAGGTGAAAGAAAATAGCTTCTGGTATTTACTAACAGATATCAAGAAAAAGCATTTGCTAGCTTAATAGCTGCAAACCAGATACCAGGGGATGTGTTAATTTGTTCAAGAAATAAAACTACACCTGGTATAGTAGCAGCAATTGAAGTCATCACTTGGTTAAACTTGCAATAATCCATCATCATTCTCCAAGATTCGTCTTACTTCTGCACAGGCCAAATACAGTGGGAATATACATCCCTACATCTTTCAGGTCTTTGATGATGGCACTAATCTTGGCAATCTCTCAAGGAATGCAGATTTGCTTTTTACTATTTTACTAGGTAAAGGCAGCTTTAGTGGCTTCCACTTGACTTTTCTTACCATAATATCATTTATTCCATGGAAAAGAAAACCAGTATAGGGATTCTGCCACATGCTAAGTAGGTCCATTCTAATTATCCATTTTGAAACTAAGGAAATAACCACAGGAAAGTTTTGTGGACCCACTGGGTGAGATGGACCTGAGCTATCTAACCTCCATTAGTCTCTACACTGACTGGTGGACCACAGTGATATTTTGGGTATCCTGGGGTTACTGTCAGGTCACAACCAGGCTCTACTAATCCCTAAAAAGTTCTGATTATTTCTTTTTCCACGTTGCACAGCTTCCCTGGTAAAAGGCCATAGGTCCCATGGGAAAGGCTGGGAGAAACATTAGGAATGTAACTTTTTGGCAGTGTACCAGTGTCCTTTCTCAAAAGAGGACAGCCTCCCCTTCAATCAAAGGGTTCTGGGTTGGTAAACCGGCTCAAATCTGGGAAATAATTGAGGGTCTGTGTCTCTCTGTTTTTATGACTTATGTTAGACTTTTGTTCACGTGACCTAGAATTTTCTGCTTACAGATTATATAAGAATTTAGTAGGTTTCCTATCTATTTCACATATACGAACGCCATGATCAACTAGTCAACACCATATGTCTGCATAAGTCAGGCTCTTCTGATTGTTGCTTTGACCCTGCTCTTCATTACAGACATCATCCACATCTTGCATATGGTAGGTGAGTACTGCTACTTGTCCCCATGCCCCTCTTGAATCCAATTATTACCATTGCATTTAGGTTTCCCAACTTGGTGACTGCGTTCCACACTGTAAGATCTGATCTAGAGAGAGGAGCAATTATAGAGCTGTTCAAGGATGCCAGGATCTACCCACATAGTTGTGAAAGGCGTATCTTCTGCACCCTCACTCCCCGACCCTCAGTGTTGGTGGGTATTTCTTAAATAACAAGTCTACTCTAACATCTCAATCTCTTTATGCTTTAGAAGCTTTACATTAAACGAAGTCAGGTCAACCATTTATAATTTGCTCACTGTGGGCCACCTTTTGGCCCATGTCTTAACCAACCAAGCAACCACACCTTTAGAGCCCTTTCTGCCTCCCCAAATGCAACATTAAATGCAGAATCTCTGCATAGTGAACCCGTATCAACAAATTCAGCCTTCTTCAACTTTATGTTCCTTCCATCATTGTCCCACATCCTTAAGGATATTAATATCCATTCCCACACATATTTCCTGTATTTTTGTCTTGATAAATTAAAGAAAAAAAACCTCCTGTAGTTCTTTGGAAGTGTAGCATACCTCCTGCTGGTGAACTCTTTGTACCTCAGCTTTAGGGGCCTGCCCTGACTTCAGTCAAGTTATATAGGTCTAAAAGCACAAAGGGGTAATAGAGGTGGGTCCTAGGGAGAGTCAGAATTATCTTGCACGGCAACTGCCTCGGTGGAGTTCATTACAGTTTCCTCAAAAAATGTAGGGTTAATACTCTCCAGTGTGAGTGAAAATGCCACTTTCACCAGGAGTGAAAAGACTGCTTCCACTGGGGGTGTGGATGTCTCTTCACTGGTAAAGAGGACTCATCAGGATTTAGGGGCTCAGTGTCCCTAGTTCATCAGGGTTTTCCTACACGTCCCCATTCCAACTTATAGGACCTCTTTTTTTTTTTTTTCTAATGAATGTTCTCACTTAGACAGTAGGTATCCTGTAAGGCTGGAAGTTCAACTTGTATTGTAATTCAGGCAGTTGTAGGATGGGATCCTGAATTTGACTTTCAGCAGTCTTAGCCCCACAGCTAGAGGAGATAAGGGTCTCCTTTTAAGCACACATGGAAATATTCAGTTCATTTATGCAGTGCTGGAGCTGGGAATTAAAATCCCTGAGCTCATCCTTTTCTTTCATCACTTTATCTGGCAACATTAAGAATAATCATCCAACCTCATTATATTCATTAGTTTTCCAAAAATGTTTGGAAGTATTATATAAAGAGTCATCAAGCTTTTGGCTTTTTAAATATGTGTTTGAGTGTATCTAATATAGATATTTTGCTTATCTCTATTGCCAGATCACACCATGGACTATCATTGTTTTCTTTACTATTAGAAATGGAGTCATTAGCATTTTAAAACCTAATCAGATTAGAGATCCAATTCCAGGAAGCCCAGAACCAATTCAGACAACTTATGTTTAAAATTCTCTTCCTCTAGAGTCATTGTCAATACCAAAATCTATATTAGTTTTGGTTCCCCAGAGAAATACATACACATACACATAAGTATATAATGGTTTACTATAAGGAATTGAAAGAACTGACTCATGTGACTATAGAGGCTAAGAAGTCCCAGGATCTGCAGTCGGCAAGCTGGAGACCTAAGAAAGCTGCTGGTATACTTCCAGTCTGATTTCAAAGTCAAGAGAAGACAGATGTTACAGCTTGCGTCAAGCAGAAAGAGCAAGTTCACTCTTATTCTGCCATTTTGTTCTATTCGTATCTTCAGTGGATTACATGAGGCCCACCACATTGGGGATGACAATCAGCCTTACTCAATCTACTGGTACAAACATTAATATCATCTAGGAACATTCTCACAGACATGCCCAGAATAATGTTTAACCAAATGTCTGAGCACCTCATGGCTCAGTCAAATTCACTTATGTTATTTTTTGCTTTTTCAAGATGGAAAATTAGTGGTTTTCAGTATACCCCAGTCACTTGAATGTAGCAAGATAGTGCATAAAGATTAACTCTGTGAGCTTTAATTCAAGAAGGAAAATGGGAATCCACAAGATTAATGAAAGATGAAAATGCAGGCAAATAGCCCCTGTGATGGCATCTGGCTGATAAAAGTGAGTAAAGCTCCAGTACACAAGAAAGGGTCCACTGGGGATCTGAGCAACCCAGGCTGAGGGAGAGCACTTTGTTTCTCCAAAGCCCTGGAGCTAACTTGGGGAGACGAATGGAGATGTTGGGCAGAAAAGACACCAGGAAAACCTGCAGTAATTTTCCAAAGAACTGAGACCAAGAGTAGGTAGTAATTTTTAATCAAGGTGCACACAAAGCCAGCTGATATGGCAGTGTGGCCATGCATCCATCTTAGTCTCTGGCCAGAGATTGGGCCATATGATCTGAAGCAGGGTAGGGGCCTCCACAGTTAGAAATGTATAGAGTGCCTCATTTGTGGGCACTGAAATTTTTCTTTTCCCTATCACAAGCCTGGGTGGTGAGGAGAGCTGCTACAGCTGTAGTTTCTATTAGATGATGAGACTTGTGATCAGGGACAGCTTGGTGATCTGGGATTGGTCTGCATGTGTCATTGCTGAGTGCTCTAACCAGCTCTACTGAAATTGTGATGCAGTGGGGCCTTCTGCACACCACCCCCAGGCAGAAATTCAGGCATTTGGAGCAGTTGCTTGCCTGGGCCAGAAACCTGAGTTGCCCCACCCTTTATGAATATAGATTGTGGTGCAGTGGGGAAGTCTCTGCTCAATGCCCAAGCAGATCTTCAGGCATTTGAAACACTTACTCCCCTGGTTCAGCAGCTTATGATGCCCCACCCTTCCTGGGCATACGTCATGGTGTAGCAGGGCCCTTTCTCCACACCTAGGCAAATCTTCAGAAATTTGCAGCACCCATTCACCTGAATCAGCAACCTGACCTGCCCTACTCTTCCTGTGCAGAGATCTTGGTGCAAAGAGGCCATCTCCACTTCACGTCCAGGCAAATATCCAGGCATTTGAATCACCCATTATTTTGGTTCAGCAATCTGAGACACCACCACCCATCCTGGACATAAATTGTGTTGCAGTGAGGCCCTTTTTGCTGCATACTCAGGCAGATTTCCAGGCATTCAAACACCTCCTTGCCCAAATTGGCCATCTGAGTCACCCTACCCCTCCTGTGCAGAGATCTTGGTGCAGTGGCCCCCATTCTCTAACTTTTTTTTTTTTTGAGATGGAGTCTTGCTCTGTTGCACAGGCTGGAGTGCAGTGGTGCAATCTCAGCTCACTGTAACTTCTGCTTCCCGGGTTCAAGCGATTCTCCTGCCTCAGCCTCCCTAGTAGCTGGAATTACAGGCATGCACCACTACGCCTGGCTAACATTTGTATTTTTAGTAGAGATGCGGTTTCACCGTGTTGACTAGGCTGGTCTCGAATTCCTTACCTCAAGTGATCCACCTGCCTCAGCCTCAAAAGTGCTGGGACTACAGGCATGAGCCACCATGCCTGGCCATGCAGTGGGCCCTTTTTGGTCCATATACAGGCAAATTTCTAGGCATTCAGAACACCCACTTGTTTGGAACAACAGCCTGAACCACCTTACTCTTTCTATGCAGGGATCCTAATATGGGGGGAGCTTCTTTATGCTTAGGAAGATCTTTAGACATCTGGAACACCCACTCTCCGGGCACAGGAGCCTAGGTCACCCCCTATCCTCATGCAGAGGACTTGGGGCTAAGGAGGTTTCCCAGCTCCATCTCTAGGCACAACCCTGGGTGCTTGGTGGCCCCCCACTGGATTCTCCCTCAGCCCTGGTGCTTTTGCTGACATCAAGGGATCTGCATGTGGACCTTCCCAGTCTGGATCTGCCCGTTTTGCACCCTGCCCCCACTACCTGGGGGCCGAGGAGTGAGCTCAGATCACAGTGCACTCCATGAATCAGGCCATTGCCTGAGGCAACAGACAGCTTCTCTTAGTAAACAGGAATCAAGTGCATACCCAGCTTCCTTGGCCACAGCTGGCTCTTACCCCTAAGTGCTATCTACTGGATTATAGTTCTAACTGCACAGTCCAATACAAAACCTTCCAAGCGAAGTGCATAGCTCCATAGAAGCAAAGTCAAAAGACCCTACCAGCATTATCTACAGTCACACCCCTTAGAGAGTAGAGGAAAAGGAAAGAGAAAGAAGAAAAATAATAGTGTTATAGGGAAAGGAAGAAATAGAAGTTATTCTACCTACAGGAAAATAATTACAATAATTAGAAGTTCGAGAAGGAATCAGTGCAAGAATTCTGGAAACATGAGAAATCTAAATGTAGTGACACCACCAAAGGATCACACTAGCGCTTCAGCAATGGTCTCTAACCAAAATAGAAACTCAGAAATGACAGATGAATTCAAAGCATAGATTTCAAGGAAGCTCAACAAGATCCAAGAAAAAGTTGAAAATCAACACAAAGAAACTGCTAATGCAATCTTGGAAATGAAGGAAGAGATAAACATCTTAAAAAGGAGTCAATAAATCAACCAGATCTAGAAATGAAAAACTCAACTAAGGAATTTCAAAATACAATTGAAAGCTTTATGATAGACTAGACCAAGCAGAATAAACAATTTTAGAGCTTGAAGGTGAGTTTTTGAACTAACCCAGTCAGACAAAAATAAGATAAAAGAACTTTATAAAATGAGGGAAATCTTTGATGAATATGGGATTATGTAAAGTGACAAAACCTGTGAACCACTGGTATTCCTGGTAAAGAAGAAGAAAAATAAAACACCTGTAAAAAATATTTGAGGGAATTATTCATGGCAGTTTCACTTATCTTGCTAGAGAACTTGTCATCCAGATACAAAACATGCAGAGAACATCTGTGAGATACTGTACAAAACAAACATCACCCAGGCATATAGTGACTAGACTTCTCAAGGTCAACCTCCATTAAAAAATACTAAAATCACCTAGAGAAAAAGTTAGATCATGGACAAAAGCAACTCCATTAGTCTAACAGTGAACTTATCAGCAGAAAATCTGAAATGTAAGGAGAGATTGGGTCTCTATTTTTAGCCTTCTTAAATAAAAGAATTTCCAGAACGAATTTCATATCCTGCCAAAATAAGCTTCATAGGTGAAGGAAAAATAACATCTTTTCCAGACAAGCAAGCACTGTGGAAATTTGTTACCACTATACCAGCCTCACAAGAGGTCCTTGAGGGAATTCTAAACATGGAAATGAAAGAATAATGCCTGCTAAGACAAAAACACACTTAGATACATAGCTCACAGACCCTATAAAGCAAATCACACAATAGAAACCACAAAGCAACCAGCTCACACTTTCATGATAGAATTAAAACCTTACACATTAATATTAACTGTACATGTAAATGGTTTCAATGTCATATTTAAAAGGCACAGGGTGGCACATTGGATAAAAACCAAGACACATCTGTCTGTTGTCTTCAAGAGACCCATCTTATATGTAAAGACACCCATAGGCTCAATGGAAAAGGTTGGAGACAAATCTACAACACAAGCAGAAAAAAAAAAGCAAGGGTCACTCTTGTTATATCAAACAAAGCATACTTTATGCCAATAACAGTGAAACAGGACAAAGAAGGACATTACATAATGTTAGAAGTTTCAATTCAGCAAGAAGACTTTAGAATCCTAAATATATATGCACCTAGCATTAGAGTACTCAGCATCATAAAACAAGTACTTCTAGACCTACAAAAAGACTTATTTAATCATAGTGTAGGATTTCACCTTCCCACTGACACTTACATCATTGAGGCAGAAGACCTAATATATTTTGGACTTAACTTTGACAGTTCACCAATTGGAGCTAATAGAAAGCTATAGAACCCCCATTAACACAGAATATATATTCTTTTCATCTGCACAAGGAACATACTCTAAGATTGACCCCAGACTAGAAAGCAAGTCTCAGTACATTTTTAAAAATCAAAATTATACCACCCATACTCTTGGACCACAATGGAATAAAAATAGAAATCAATACCAAGAAGATCTCTCAAAATTGCACAATTAAATGGAAATTAAACAACTTGCTCCTGAATGACTCTTGGGTAAACAAAATTAAGGCAGAAATCAGAAAATTCATTGAAATAAATAAAAACAGAGACACAGTAACTAAGATCTCTAGGATGCCACAAAAGCAGTGTTAAGAGGAAAGTTTATAGCACTGAACACCTACCTCAAAAAGTTGGAATGATCTCAAATTAATGACCTAACATTCCACCTAGAACAAATTAAAAAATAATAAACTGACCCCAAAGCTAAGAAAATAAATAACTAAAATGACAGCAGAACTGAACAAAATTGACATCCAACTATTCATACAAAGAGTCAACAAAACCAAAAGTTATTTTTTTAAAAAAGATAAACAAGATCAATGGACTGTCAGCTGGACTGACAGAGAGAAAAGAGAAAATATCCAAATAAGCACTATCAGAAATGACAAAGGTGACATTAAAACCAATCCCACAGAAATACAAAAGATCCTCAGGTACCATTATGAGCACCTCTACACACAGAAAATAGAAAATCTAAAGGAAATGGATAAATTCTTGCAAGGAAACAACCTCCCAATTGTATCAGAAAGAAATTGAAACCCTGAACAGACAGATATTGAGTTACAAAATTTAATCAGTAATGAAAGAAGCTTACCAATGGTAAAAAGAAGTCTCTGGATCAGATGGATTAACAGACAATTTCCATCAGACATACAAAGAAAAGCTGGTATCAATTCTACTGAAACTACTCCAAAAAATTGTGGAAGAGGAACTCCTCCCTAACTCATTCTAGGAAGTCAGCATCACTCTGATATAAAAATCTGGCAAAGATACAATGAAAAGACAACACTATAGACCAGTAACCCTGATAAACATAGACATAAAAATCCTCAACGTAATACTAGCAAACTGAATTTGGCAATACATCACAAAGTTAATTCATCATAATCAAGTAGGCCTCATTCCTGAGATGCAACGTTGGTATAACATACCAAAATCACTTAATACGATTCACCACATAAACAGAATTAAAGGCAAAAACCATATGATCATCTCAATAGATAAAGAGAAAGCTTTTGATAAAATCTAACATTCTTTCATGATTAAAAAAAAACCCTCAAGAAACTAGGTGACAAAGCAACATACCTCAAAATAATAAGAGCCATCTAGGAAAAGACCAAAGCCAACATCATACTGAATAGAAAAAAAACTGGAACCATTCCCTTTGAGAACTGCAAGGCAAGGATATCCAGTCTCACCACCTATTTAACACGGTATTCAAATCCCTTGCCAGAGCAATCAGGTAAGAGAAAGAAATAAAAGGTATCCAAATAGGAAAAGAAGAAGTCAAACTATCTCTCTTCACTGATGATATGATTCTATTGTGAGAACACCCAAAGGATTCTGTTAAAAGACTCCTAGAACTGATAAATGACTTCAGTAAAGTTTCAGAATACAAAATCAATGAACAAAAAATGTGTAGCATTTCTATACACCATAATGCTTAAGCTACCAGACAAATCTCGAATGCAGTCCTGTTTACAATAACCTCAGAAAAACCCTATACAAATACATCTAAACAAGTAGGTATAATATCTGTACAAAATTTCAAAACGCTAATGAAATAAATCATAGATGACACAGATAAATGAAAATACATTCCCTGCTCGCGAATTGGAAGAATCAACATCACTAAAATAGCCACACCATCTAAAGCAATCTACAGATTCAATGCTATTCCTATGAAGATATCAATATTATTATCCACAGAACTAGAAAAAAATTATTTAAAATTTATATGGAACCAAGAAAGAGCCCAAATAGCCAAAGCAATCCTAAGCAAAAAGAACAAAGCTGGAAGCATCACATAACCAAGCTTGAAACTATACTATAAAGCTATAGTAATCAAAACAGCATTGTACTGGTACAAAAACAGATGAATAGATCAGTGGAACAGAAGAGAGAACACAAAAATAAAGCCACACAACTACAGCCATCTGATCTTTGACTAAGGCACCAAAAATAAGCAATGGGGAAAGAAAGGACTTCCTACTTAATAAATAGTGCTGTGTAAGCTGGCTGGCCATATGCAGAAGAAGGAAACTGAACTTCTATATTTCACCATATACAAAAAATAGCTCAAGATGGATTGAAGATTTAAATGGATTGAAGATTTAAATGGATTACCTCAAACTATAAGAGTCCTAGAAGAAAACTTAGAGAACACCATTCTGGGCATTGGCCTTGGGAAATAATTTATGACTATGTCTTCAAAAGCAATTGCAAAAAAAATGCAGAAATAAACAAGTGTGACCAAATTAAACTAAAGTCCTTCTGCAAAGTAGAAGAAACTATCAACAGAGTAAATAGACAACCTTCAAAATGGAAAAAAAAAATCTACCAACAGTGCACCCAACAAAGGTCAAATATCCAGAATCTATAAGGAACTTACACAAATCAACAGGCAAAAAACAAATAACCCAATTAGAAAATGGGCAAAGGAAATGAACAGGCACTTCTCATGAGAAGATATAGAAGCTTCCAACAACACATGAAAAAATGCCCCGCATTACTAAGCATCAGATAAATGCAAATCAAACCACAATGAGATACCATCTCACAACAGTCATAACAGCTAATATAATACTAAAAAGTCAAAAAACAGTAGATGCTGGTGAGACTGTAGAGAAAAAGGAATGATTATACACTGCTGGTGAGAATGTAAGTTAGTTCAGCTGCCGTGTAAAGCAATTTGGAGATTTTTCAAAGAACTTGACATTGAACTACAATTCAACCTAGCAATCCCATTACTGGGTATACACCCAAAGGAATATGAATTGTTCTACCTTAAAGACAAATGCATATTTATGTTCATTGCAGCACTATTCACAATGGCAAAGTCATGGAATCAATTTAGGTGCTCATCAGCAGTGGACTGGATAAAGAAAAATGGTACATAGTCACCATGGAATACTATGCAGCCACAAGAAGGATGAAATTATCTCCTTTGCAGCAACATGGAAGTAGCTGGAGGCCATTATCCCAAGCGAATTAACCAGCAACAAACAGAAAGTAAAATAATTGATGTTCTTCCTTATAAGTGGGAGCTAAACAACGCGTCCTCATGGATATAAAGATGGCAACAATAGAAACTGGGGACTACTAGTTGGGGGAAGGAAGAAATAAAGCAAAGGTTGAAAGTGAACTATTGGACACTATGCTCAGTACTGGGTGATGGGATCATTTGTACTCCAAACTTCAGCGTCATGCAGCAAACCTGCACGTGTACCCCACAAATCTGAAACTGAATCTAAAATAAAACTTAAAATTATAGAATGTTTTTTTAATTCATGAATAAATGTAGCCATCACACAATGTCAAAGGAGAAAAGCTCTATGATGAGCAGATAAACATTTCAAGTTCTTTTTCATCTGGGTAAATAGTGTGTTTTAATATCTCTCTACTGTTGTCACCACCCACCATCTTCAACTTTTCTTCCAAGTCTTCATTTTCTATTATCATCTCTAGGACTCTTCCAACAGGAAGCTAAAATATATATAGTTTTAAGTTCACTGGCCTATAGTATATTGTCATTTACCAAAAGCACCCTCACAAAGTTCACCAACAACATACTAATAAACAATTCTGCATACTCTGCTCCATTCTAAATCTCTCCAAACTCCATACATAGTGACCAACTTCATTCTCTGAAGCCTTTTCCCATAGAGTGATATTACTTTTAGTTTATCTGTATGTGTCTGTCTTCACTCACTTCCTTCTATGCTTACTTTCCATCCTTATCACCCATAGACATAGATCTTTTCTAGGTATTTTTCTTTTCTGCTTCCACATTTTTACCTCTTATCTTTTCATAATTTTATGTCTTTCTCCTCCTGGTTCTTAACTTTTTGTATAGATATCATTCTCAAAGATCTCCATTTTTTCTTATATTTAGATACTAGTGAATTATTTTTTTCAATAATTCCATTAAAAAGCATTTGAAATGAAAATACTCATGATGGTTAGAAATAACTACCCAAGAATAACCTTCTCATTTGGCTGGAGAATGTCAAAAAAGCTAGCAAGTATCCAGGGATCTCTTGTGATGAATCACCTGGATTTCAATTAATGTAACTCATATATTAAAATGCATTTCAGAAGAAAAGGGAATATGCAAGAATATGGAAAATAGATTACCTTGTTAGAAGCTAAATTGATTAGCTTGATTTTATGGCAGTAGGCAAATATATAAATTAAGTGGTGAATTATAATCCCAAACTTTACATAAAAGTCTCCATCATTTTGCATAAAAGCATAGTAAAAAAATCTTTACAAGCTGTGAAGCACTGCCATTATGTTTATCCTCACTAAGCCGTGTACCATAATTATTTAACTACAGTTGCAATATTTTCATGTATGCAGCATTGCTGAGGCCATTAGAAACTCAGTATTATTGTGTCTTTTTCAATTACCTCAGCATCCCGAGTCCAGGAGGATAAATAAGTTTTCAAAGATTGCTGACTCTCTTACCCTATTAGGAAAGATTGTGTCTACTCTTTCTACCACATAAACCTATTTTTATTGGTGTTTGTTCAGTGACTTCAGATTTTTATGAAACCAGTAATTAAAAACTTTTTAAAATTTAAATATAAGGAGCAGATATATATTATCTCCCTACTAATACATTATGTAACTCTTTGTACAAAATTAAGGTCTTTAGAATATAAATATTTCTTGTGTTATCCAAATGATGCTTTTGTTTCTACTCTCTGACAGTGAGGGCACTTGTTTACTTGTTCCAAGGAGAATATACGAAGGTCAAATAAGTTCCACACATGTGGAATTTAAATAAGAAATAAATATAAATTGTTCTCATGGCATACACTTTTAAAAGTAGGCCTTTGTTGTGGTTATTTCATTATCTGATTAGTTATATAATTTATATATTTTACTCTCAGTCACAGGTATTTAATTAGCTTCTGTCTGGAGAAAGGAATATGAATAATATGATCCTGAATGTTAGTCTTTATTGTATTGTCAAAATTTGACTTTATGGAACACAGGAATATCAAGAATAAAAAATGCATTTTTCATTCATGATTTTTAATAATAGTAAAAGCCAAATATTTTATTTTCAGTAAAAAATATTTAGTCAAAAAATCTAAAGTAGAGAAAGATAAATGTCTCACTCTGTGCTATGGTCGCAATACTTAAAATAAAAGTGCCTATTTACTTAGCATAGTAATGTGTCAGGCATAGTCTTCAGAACTTTACAGGTGTTGTCACTTTAAATAATTTCAGCGACCCTTTTAGGGAGATCTTATCACCCAGATTTTTATTTAGTGAGAAAAACAAACCTCAGAGAGATTTTTAAACTTGTCTGTATTGTTCAGCTAAGAATAAATATAAAAAGTGTTAAACCCAGATTTAAAAGGGGGTCTTTCTGACACCATCTCTGACTGTATGAGAGCAAATTTGTAATACAAAGTAAAGAAATATCATGAGCTGATAGTTGGTTATAGCATCTTCAAATGTAAATGGTTATAGTGTCTTCAAATGCAGATGCCTCTGAGTCTATTAATTTAATAAATAAAATTATCATGTATTTTATTTTTGTTGTATTCCATTTGTCAGTTGCTGATGATGCACAAATGATTAATACACACTATTTCTTCCTAAGGGACTTTTTTGCATATTTTGATGCATATTAGAAAGTGCCATTTGACACAGAATGTTAAATGACCTCTCCAGAACTCACCCTCCCCTTCTTCATACTGACAAAAATCAATTTTATTTGAATGGAACATGTGCCCAGTTAAAATATAACATTTCTTTTTCTCTTATGCAGATAACTGTGGCCACATGATAAAGATTAGGCCATTGAAGTTTAAAATCTAGTAAAGGAGACCGGATACATTGGCTTGCCCCTTTGCCTTTTTTCCCTTTATATTCCTCTTTTTTATGCCTGAGATGCAGATATGATATCTTGAACACCAACTGCTATGTTGCAAGCATGCAAATAAAAACCGCCGTCAGGAATGAAAGAACAGAGCTGTACAAGGAATGTGTGCCCTGAAAATAATGTTGCGCTCCTTTGGCATCATGTACTCATCTATACCACTGCTGTATGACTCCGGAGCCGCTGAGGGTCCTCAGGGTGCGTGGCTTTAGCCCCCCTAGCCTCAGGTGCTGTCTGGAGTGAATGCTGTCCCAGGGTGTGCCCACCTCCTCTCTCTCTCTAATTAACCAACTTATTTGAGTTTATGTCCTTATTTGTAAAATTGGAATAAACATAAAACTTGCTAAGAGGGACTCAAGTAAAATAATTAGTGCAGTGGTGTGATCATACTCACTGCACCTCAAACTCCTGGGCTCAAGCTATCCTTCTGTCTCAGCCTCCCAAGTTGTTAGTTGTGCCACACAACACCCAGCTAATTTTTTTTTTTTTTTGTAGTTTTTTTGTAGAGACAGGGTCTTGATATGTTGCCCAGCCTAGTCTTGAACTCCAAGGCTCAACTGATCCTCCTGCTTTGGCCTCCCAAAGTGCTGGGATTACAGGAGCCACCATGCCCAGGCACCCAGCTTCAATATTCTTGTCTCTATTCCCCACCCCCAGAGAGATAGATTGAAGTTGCCCTGAATGTATCCTCCCAATTCTTGTATTTTTTTTTTTTTTTTGGAGACAGAGTCTCAATCTGTTGCTCAGGCTAGAGTGCAGTGGTGTGATCTTGGCTCACTGCAACCTCCACCTCCTGGATTCAAGTGATTCTCTTACCTCAGCCTGCCGAGTTGCTGGAATTATAGGCACCCGCCACCACGACTGGCTAATTTTTGTATTTTTAGTAGAGACTGTTTTCTCCGTCTTGGCCAGGCGGGTCTCGAACTCCTGACCTCAGGTGATCCACCCACCTCGGCCTCCCAAAGTGCTGGGATTACAGGCGTGAGCCACCGCGCCCGGCCCCCAATTCTTGTAATTTTTTTTTTTTTTTTGAAATGGAGTCTTGCTCTGTCATCCAGGCTGGAGTGCAGTGGCATGATCTTGGCTCACTGCAATCTCTGCCTTCCAGGTTCAAGCGATTCTCCTGCCTCAGCCTCCTGAGTAGCTGGGATTACAGGCGCCCACCCTCATGCCTGGCTAATTTTTGTATTTTTAGTAGAGATGGGGTTTCACCATGTTGGTCAGGCCGGTCTTGAACTCCTGGCCTCGTGATCCACCCACTTCAGCCTCCCAAAGTGCTGGGATTACAGGCGTGAGCCACCTCGCCTGGCCAATTCTTGTAATTTTTAACAATAATGGCTGGTTAGCCACTGAAACTTTTGGAGTGGTGAGAGGATGTTGAGGGGTGGAACTGCACAGTCTGAAGGGGGAGCTCAGCATTTGGTCTTTCCAGTTGCTGTGTTAGATGTTAGAGCTCTCTCTGGACCTCTTGATGGTGATAAAAGTACTTTTAACACTTCGTGCTTATGTAGCAGATTTTTGATAAATAATAATAATAATTAGCTTTTTATGTGCGATTCTGTCATTTCAGGAACACAAACGTCTTCTGTAGTTACTACTGTGCTTTGTGACAGGGACACTGGCAGGTCTGCTGTAGAAACAGTAGGGATTTCAGAGCCAGCGAGACCCAGGGCTGGACTGTGGAGGAGGTCCCTGAACTTATGAGTGACACACCGAGTGGAGTGCTGCAGGCCCCTGCTATTAACATCTTAGATGAGTAGGGTTCATTGTCACAGTTAATGAACTGACATTGATCTGTTACTGTTCACTAAAGTCCATAACATATTCAGATTTTCTTTACTCTCCCGTTCTTCATTCTGAGGTCCTTTTTCTGTCCCAGGACCCATCTGTACTACCCTTCTTGATTGCCTCTCAGGCTTTCCTTGTCTGCAGTGACCTTGACAGCTTTGAGGAGTACTGCCCAGGTGGAGTGTAGGGTGCTGCTCTACTGGTATTTCTTGATGTTTCCTCATAATTAAGCTGGGAAAGATGGTTTTTCAGGAGGAAGACCACAGAGGTGAAGCATCCTTATCACATCACGTCGAGGCTCCATGCTGTCCAAATGATTTGTCACTGTTGATGTTGACCTTGATTAGTAGGCTGAAGTGGTGTTTGTCAGGTTTTTCACTGCCCAGTTACTCTTCTCCCACCTCTCCATATTGTCCTTTTTGGGAGGAAGTCGCTTTATGAGCAGAAGCAGGGTTGACTCGAAGGGCTGTGTGGGAGAGGTGACCTCTGGCCTGAGCCGCCTGGGGACAACAGTGCCATTTGTTGGAACTGGGGAGGACTTGGGGAGGAGCAGAATGAGGAGGGGCGCTAGTTGAGAGTTCTTGGAGGTGTGGACTGTGCCGTGCCCATCAGACCTGTGGGGCGTGTGTATTCAAGTCAGGGAAGAGATTGCCTGGGGAGGAGGTGGAGGTCAGGTAGGGAGGATCTCCCAGGAGCGGCAAGGGTGAAGCCAGATGAAGAAAGGTTTGTTTGTTCTTTGACCTGATCCTGGCACCAGCACTGAGGGCTGAAAACCCTGGAAGTTTCCTGAATGATGGGAGTGTCTGTTTTCATTTGTTTGTATTTTGAGACAGGGTCTTGCTCTGTCACCCAGGCTGGAGTGCAGTAGCTTGATCATGGCTCACTGCAGCCTCTAAGCAATCCTCCTGCCAGCTGATGTTTTAAATTTTTTGTAGACAGGGTCTCTGTTGCCCAGGCTTAACTCCTGAGCTCAGCAGCGATCCACCCGCCTTGGCCTCCCAAAGTGCTAGGATTACAGGCGTGAGTTTGGGAGTGTCTTCTGTTATTCGTTATCACTGCACCTGAGTTTATACTGATGAGGTGACTCCGGGCAGGCCCTGAGATTGAGGTGCTGGCCATGCTGTGATTAGAGGGTGGGAACTTCCTGCCCCTTCCGGGGAGGGGAGAGGGTTTGGAGATTTAGTTCAGTCCCCGTGGCCAGTGGGCCAATACCGTAATCAGTCATGAAGGCTTGATGAGAACTTCTGGGTGAGGAGGCTGGCGAGGCTTCCCACTGGTGTCCACCCAGCTCTGCAGGACGAAGGATCCTGTGCTCGGGACCTCCCTGGCCTTGCTGTCTGGTTGTTCCTAGGTACCCTTTATAATAAACTGGGATAGCAAGTAGAGCCCATTGCTGACATCTGAGTCTTTCTTGTGAATGATCAAAACCAAGGCGGTCATGGGAACCCTCAAATGTGTGGTCACCTGAAGTTGGGTAAGCCTGGGCACATGGAGTGGGGGCAGTCTTGTGGGACTGAGCCCGTACCCTGTGAGGTCTGCACTAACTCTGGGTAGTGTCAGTATGGAATTAAATTGTTGGACTCCCAGTTGGAGAATTCGTTGGTGTTGGAAAAAAGAACAGAAGGGCTCCCAGCAGGTCCTGGCCACAGATGACACCTGTGCTCGTGAGGGACGCAGAGCAATGATCCCCATCACCCCGAACGGCCTTGACTGGGGGTTCCTTGGAGAGCTGGGGACAGAAGCCATCAGAACAGGTTTTGGGGAGAGCCTAGTAAGGGAGCCAGTGGGACAGGCAGTGTTAGAGAGAAGGTAGGGTCACTGGGGGACAGACCAGGGAACTCTGGGAGACCTGCCAGCCTGCCTGCTTGCCGGGCTGAGCCCTTGAGGCACAGGAGCTGGCCGGGGCAGGGGTGGAGGGGCTGAAGGTGCCATGGTGTGGGGAGGATAGCGGAGAATGCGCTGGGCCCTCTTCATGTGGAGACAGGTGGGGGCCAAAGCTAGTCTCAGCTGGAGTGAGAAGGGCCTTGGCATGCTCACGTGTGCTGTGCTTTTAATTTTAACTTAAAATGTAACTTGCTGTGTATGAGAACATAGCCAACATTTTCCCCTTAACCCAGCTCCCAGTTCACAGACCGGACTGTTACAAGCCCTAAATGTGGCACGTAGTAGGAATTTCCTTCCCCACAGAACCAGGAGAGTTGCCTCCTGTTACATGAGGTGAAGTGACGTATTGGTCCACTAGGAGCAGGGTCAGTGCCTGCCCTCCCCATCTTGTCCCTCCTCTCACGGTGGCTCTCGTTGCCGGCTGGAGTGGGCTCCCCCCATCTTAAAGCTGCACTTGCTGCTCCCTGGCTGTTGACTCATTGCAACCCCACTGCCTGGAGGTTCAAGGTCACTGGGCATCTCAGGGTGCTACCTGCTGGCTCCCGGCACCGCCCAGCCTCTGCACAGCCTGGCCTGGCACCTCTGTGGGCTGGTGCCTCTGGCCCTGCTGCTCCTATTCCTGTCTTGTTCCCAGCATGAAGTTTGATCACAATGGGCTCTGAATGTCAGTAGTATGAATGAACTCTGACTTTATGCTTATAGGAACTAGAGCAAGTTAGGGAAAGCATCAAAAACATGTTGAAATCCTAAAAATGTGCTGTACACTTATCACTGTTGTTTATACAAGAAATGGCTTACTCTTGGTGTTTTTGTGGTTCTTCTCTTTTTTTTTTTTTTTTGAGTGCAATGGCGTGATCTCAGCTCACTGCAACCTCTGCCTCCCGGGTTCAGGTGATTATCCTGCCTCAGCCTCCCGAGTAGCTGGGATTACAGGCACCTGCCATCATGTCCGGCTAATTTTTTTTTATTTTTGTGGAGATGGGGTTTCACCATGTGGGCCAGGCTGGTCTTGAACTCCTGACCTCAGGTGATCCACCCGCAGCATGAGCTGCTCATGGAACAGTGTGGGATGTTCTCCAGGCCAGTGGCCCTGCCACCTGGTCATGCTCTCCCTGCTCTGGGGACCTCAGTGACTTCTTGGGAGTCCTGGGGTTAGGGGCTGGGACCCTGGCCGAGGTGTCACCCAGGAGGGCCAGCTCTTCTGAAAGACTCCTCAGGCAGCTGAGGGGAAAGAGCACCGAGTACTGCCCTAGGGAGTCCTGGATGAGGCAGGGCCTTCAGCCTGCAGTCCAGCCCACAGGCAGGGCCCAGACGCCCTGAGGGACGTGTGATGGCCTGGGGCCATGGAGGGCAGCCCCCAGCCCGGACCTCTGGGTGCCTACCTGCCTCAGCGTGGCCCGGCTGCAGTAGTGCGTGGATGGTTCCAGCGCCAGGATAGCAGTGTGGTGTCTTGGCTCCCGACCCTTCTCAGTGGACAGAAGCCATCCCTTAGGTGCTCTGCCCACACTGGGACCAGGCCCTGTGGGCACCTCACGGGCTTCTCTGCGGCCCTGGCTGCTGGTTTGTTCACACTGAGGGTCCTCCCTCGGGGCCTCCCTTGACCCCTAGGCCCTAATTAATCAGACAAAATGATGGACCCACAGCTGGGGTGGGAGGTGCTCACTCACGGGGACAGCATCCCAAAGAGCTGTGAACAAAGCAGGTGCCCTTGGTGACCCCAGAAGCCACCAGTTGTGTCCTGGAAGCCGGGCCTCCCATGAGACACGTCCCCCTCAGAAAGCCATCAGCAGACAGCAAGGGCAGGGACCCTGCCAGCCTAGAGCACACCCAACCACTAGAGGGCACCCTGGTGGTGGAGGTTCAGTTGTGCTGACAGCTGGGGTCTCTCATGGGCTCACCTTCTTATGGGACAGGGGGAGGCAGCCAGGGAGCCCCTGATGGGGCAGCTTCAAGGACTGTGCCCTGCCATCTGGGGTCGCTAAGGAAGCACTCTGAGGAGGAGGGGGCTGGCCCACCAGCACCTTCATGGGCCACTGTTCTCCCGGTGGCCCAGCCCTTTGGTCCCCAGCACCCATTCAGGATCCCACTGTGCCCACCAGAGGTCCACCAGAGCCCTGACGGGAGAGGGGCCTTAGGTTGTAGCAGGGACACTGCCCAGCCAGCGCTAGGGGGCGCTCCCAGCCTGCGCTTCGAGCCCCATGCTCTGCCTGCCTTGGTGTGGATGCTGGAACTGCCTGCCTGTTGGCCTGGTCCCCCCACTGCCCTGCGGGCCTCAGCCTTCAGGCACATGTGGGCCTCCCCATCCTGCCACTGTCACCAGGCATCCCATGGCCAGGCCTGCCTCTGGGGCCCAGCATGGGGTTTCTGGGCAAGTGGGGGCATTAGGGATGCAGTCCCTTGTGAGGCCACTTCCACCAGGCCCGCGCCCACATGTACTTCCCTGAATGGGGTTGAGTTAAACCCTTGCCTGCCCAGGAAACGGGCCAGGAACGCCCCTTGACCTGAAAGGTGAGTTTGTAGCCAGAGTATTTTAGAGCTAGAGTTCATGCAGCTCATGGTTGGGAAACCCTGCTCTTGAGCCAGCAGAGGGGAGGAGAGACAAGGAGGATGGCAGAGGGGAGAAGAGCAGAGGGAGGACGGCAGAGAGGACAGCAAAGGTGGGGAGAGCAGAGGGGATGGGGGGAGGAGAGCAGAGGGAGGACGACAGAGGTAGGACAGCAGAGATGCGAAAAGCAGAGGGGAGGATAGCAGAAGGGAGGACAGCAAAGAGGGTGGTGGGGAGTCAGCAGAGATGGTACACCCCCTCCAGGAAGCCTTCCCAGACTTGCTCTCACCATGTTGTCCTCCCACCCTGCTAGGGCTATGAACTTGGGCAAGGGCCTGGTTCCATCTCTGGGTTCTCAGCACCCCCATCAGCACCTCATCTGCCCAAAGGTGCTTTATCACTGTGGCGGACCCTGATGGAGCCCAAGGCAGTGGGGGCACTGGTTGCCCGGCCTGGGAGGGCAGAGAGCTGATCTGGAGGAAAGTGACCGCCTGTGTAGCCCCCAGGGCCCCATGAGGGCTTTGCTTACTTTTGGCTCCATAGGGGGATGCCCAGAAAGCTCCCCAGCTGACTGGGAAGGCGGATGCCAGGAGTGGGGTGATGAGGGAAGGTCTGCCTCAGAGCTAGTGAGACAGGACCCTCCCCACCACCACCACCACCTCAGGAACCCACAAGCTGGGAGCATCCAGGGCAGTGCACCCCCCCAGGCACCCTGCTCCCTTCCACCAGGCCCCTCCCATAAACACTCCTTGCTCTTGGGGCTCCCAGCCCACCAGCGATTTTCGGTGCTGCTGCCAGCATCCATCCCGCGCAACTGGGACCACCTGGCAAAGTGACCCCTCCCTCCCCTATCCCAGAAGAACTGGAGACAGAAAGCACAGGGCCAGGTTAGCAACCAAGTGTCTTTATTTTTCGGAAAGTTCGTCGCTGGGTTAACAAAATCGCACCTGCCGGTTTGGGTGACGCCTCTGGCCACCATGCACTGGGCCCCAAGAAGAGACCACCCTGAGCCATGGCCCTGCAGGCAAGCAAGGGACAGCTGCCCGGACTCAGGGGCCAGTAACAGTACAGAACGAACCAACTGAATTCACAGCTTCCCTCCAAGCTTTGAAAGGTAGCAGTCCAGGCTATAAAACTCTAGAAGCATTGCATAAGAAGTGTTAAGTCTACAGCAAATACATCTTGTAAAAACTCAATAAATTATATATATAGATATATATAAATTTGTAACATCTAATAACATCGGAACCTGCACGCAGGGCCGGCCCCTCCCTGGAAACCGTCTCCCTGCCTGGGACACACAGCAATTAGAAGAATTTGTATGAAAATACCAGCTTGCTTTGAAGTCCAAAAAATAAATCTCCTAAAGGAAAATCCTATAGAAATCTAATTCTCCTGAAAAAGGACAAAGGAAATAAAATATCTTCACTGGAATCACCTCCAACTATTAACAACCTTTTAGGCTTGGAGGGGATCCTCCAGCTCCGGGGCAGGCTGGACGTACATTCTTGGCCGTCCCTCTATTGGCGGGATAAACCTTCTCGGTTGTCAATAAGTTAAAAATTAAAACTCTCCGCCATGTGGCTGGCTAAATGCTGGAAGTGTTGGGGTGTGGGAACAAGAGTGCCAGGGGCCCATAAATAGCTTTACAAATATACAGGTCCAGTTTTAAAACAAAACTGCGGTGCCAGAAAAGGCCCTGGTCCTCTGCTTGCATGGGTGAAACCCCCTGGGCCTCCCTCCCCACCCGCCCCGCCCAGGGCCATGCCTGCCTCCTGTGCCCCCAGGGTCGCAGGCCTCCATTGTACCAGCCTTTTCCTCTTCCATATATTTTATATATATGTATGTATATATACCATATACACAGCATCTATTTATAGAAATATACACTAGTTTCCGGAATAAACCTTTTGCATAAAAGGTAAAGGCTCCCATCTTCAGGTACCCGTAATTTCAGTCTCTGAGGGGCAGGGTGGGAACTGGGAAAGCCTGGAGGTGGGGAGGTGGTGCCACTAACACCCCAGGCACAAGGTGCTGGACATGTGGGGCTTCCCTGCAGGCTCAGCTTTGGGTGTGGGAGGGGCCGAGGCCCACCCTGTGATGTCCCGTGGTGCAAAGGCAGAGGCCGGAGCCATGTCGGGCCCAGCTCCCTGCCCCACGGGGGTCCCACCGGGTGGGCCCACTTACATTCTGCACTGGGTCCCCCCAGAACAAAGGCCCCTCGGTGCTGCAGCACCAGTCAGGAGGCCGTTGCACAGCAGCGGGGACACCCAGGGTACCTCTGCACCTGGAGGCAAGATGCACACGCACACAGGCACACGCAGATGTGCACACACACACACACACGCACACGCACAGACCAAAGCTCTGTGTAGCCGTCTCTCCATCTGCAGAGTCTCATGCCGGGGAGTGGCTGTGCACCAGCAGCAGGGTGGGCTGCTAGGGACCCCCTCACATTGTTGGGGACCAGTGGCCCTTCACGTCCGCGAGCCCCCACTGCTGGGTGGGGCCGGGGGCAGCAGGCCGTGGGCAAACACGGAGTCGTCCCGAGGAGCTGGAGCTGGAGCTGGGGGTGTCCTGGCCACCCGGGGAGTACTGCTCGAAAGGCGCCGACAGGTCCAGGTACTCCTGCTGGCGGGAGGCGGGGTGAGCGCTGTGCCACCGAGCCCCTCTTCGCACAGCCGCCTCTGTGCCCAGGCTGTGCCCCACACGTCAGCACTCTGGGGGGCAGGATGGCCGGGGACGGCAGGGGGAGGGGCATAGGCGGGTGGCACCAGGCCAGAGCCAGCACTCACGTCGGCGGACGTCACGGTAAGGACTCGGTCCAGGTCCTCCACCAGCTGCTTGAAGGTGGGCCTCTGCGAGGGCGCGGCTTGCCAGCACTCCCGCATGATCATGTACCTGCGGGCAGGGCGCTCAGGAGTGAGCCCCGCCGCTTCCCGCCTTATTCGGGAACAGCCTGAAGGGCTGCCGGTCCCTCCCCCGTCCAGCCCCGGAGGGACCCCCACCCCTGAGGACCCAGTGGAGGGCCAGGGATGCCACTCACAGGTCGTGTGTGCAGTTGGCGGGCTTGTCCATGCGGTGGCCCTCCTTCAGCAGCTTGAAGAGCTCCTCCACAGGGATGCCGGGGTACGGGGAGCCCCCCAGCGTGAAGATCTCCCAGAGCAGGACCCCAAAGGACCAGCTGCAGGGGAAGGTGAGGTCAGGCTGTCCTGAGACTCCCAGGACAGACACCTGGGCGGGCACCAGGGGAATAGGCCAGGGCTGCACTGCTGCCCCCAGGGAGGGGTAGAAACCACACCCAAGAGCTCCAGGGCACAGGCCTGGGGGCTGCAGCTGGGGTCCTGGCTCTGCCCAGTTCCCGCTTCCACCCCTGAAGCCTGAGGTCTGGAGGACACGTACACGTCACTCTGGTGAGTGTAGACTTGGTCAAACAAGGCCTCAGGCGCCATCCACTTCACGGGCAGCCGGCCCTGGGAGAGTGTGGGAAGGCGGTGTTGGCGCCAGGCGTCCTCCTGGCATGACCCCCACCCCCTCACCCCAGGGCCGGGCTCACATTGGTTGTCTTCTTGTAGTAGTCGAGGTTGTGCACGTCCCGGGCCAGCCCGAAGTCTGCGATCTTCATCACGTTGTCCTCGGTCACCAGCACATTGCGGGCAGCCAGGTCCCTGTGGATGCACTGGGGAAGGGGTGGGAGGCAGCGCTGAAGTCTCTCCACCTCTCCCCGCTGCTCCCAGCATCTCAGGGCAGGGCCCAGCCTACTCCACCCACACCTGCCGCCCTGCTCACCTTCTGGGAGGCCAGGTACTCCATGCCCCGGGCCACCTGGTAGGCACAGGACACCAGGTCCTTGAAGGTGAGCCGCTCCTCGGGCGGCTTGCAGGTGTCGAAGGAGTAGCCCAGGCCCGGGGGCCGCCGCGCCCGCAGGAACTCCCGCAGGTTACCCTTGGCCGCGTACTCCACCAGCACGTACAGGGGCCCTGGGGACACGGGCTCCTCAGAGGGGCTGCCAGGCCCAGGAGGGCCGCCCACCCGGCACCACCGCCGCTACCACACCTACCGCCCTGCGTGCAGGCGCCCAGCAGGTTGATGACGTTTTTGTGTTTCCCGATCATCTTCATCATCTCCATCTCAGACACCAGGTCCGACAGGTCCTCGTCAGTGGCATCGTCTGTGCAAGGAGCGGGGGCCTGTGTCAGGCGGCGGCGGCGGCGCCCCCGGCCCCGCTCTGCACCCCCGGCCGCCCCCCCCAGCCCCGCTCTGCACCCCTGGCCGCCCCCCCAGCCCCGCTCTGCACCCCTGGCCACCCCCCAGCCCCGCTCTGCACCCCTGGCCGCCCCCCAAGCCCCGCTCTGCACCCCCGGCCGCCCCCCCCAGCCCCGCTCTGCACCCCCGGCCGCCCCCCCAGCCCCGCTCTGCACCCCCGGCCGCCCCCCCAGCCCCGCTCTGCACCCCCGGCCACCCCCCCCCAGCCCCGATCTGCACCCCCGGCCGCCCCCCCCAGCCCCGCTCTGCACCCCCGGCCGCCCCCCCCCAGCCCCGCTCTGCACCCCCGGCCGCCCCCCCAGCCCCGCTCTGCACCCCCGGCCGCCCCCCCAGCCCCGCTCTGCACCCCCGGCCGCCCCCCCCCAGCCCCGCTCTGCACCCCCGGCCGCCCCCCCAGCCCCGCTCTGCACCCCCGGCCGCCCCCCCAGCCCCGCTCTGCACCCCCGGCCGCCCCCCCCCAGCCCCGCTCTGCACCCCCGGCCGCCCCCCCAGCCCCGCTCTGCACCCCCGGCCGCCCCCCCAGCCCCGCTCTGCACCCCCGGCCACCCCCCCCCAGCCCCGCTCTGCACCCCCGGCCACCCCCCCCCAGCCCCGATCTGCACCCCCGGCCGCCCCCCCCAGCCCCGCTCTGCACCCCTGGCCGCCCCCCCAGCCCCGCTCTGCACCCCTGGCCACCCCCCAGCCCCGCTCTGCACCCCTGGCCGCCCTCCCAGCCCCGCTCTGCACACCTGGCCGCCCCCCAGCCCCGCTCTGCACCCCTGGCTGCCCCCCCAGCCCCGCTCTGCACCCCTGGCCGCCCCCTCAGCCCTGCTCTGCACCCCTGGCCGCCCCCTCCTCACCTTTCAGCATCTTCACGGCTACAGTGACAGGCTTGGCGGCCCGGTCCTTGTCAATGCCGATGGCCTCCGCCATGACCACCTGGCCGAAGCAGCCCTCCCCAAGGGGCTTGCCCAGGGTCAGCCTGGCAGTGGAGGCAGAGGGGCCATGAGTGTGCAAACTCGCCCACTCTCAGCCCACCACTGTCCCCACCCCAGCCTGGCCCAGAGCCACCACCTCCAGGAAGCCCTCCATGCTTCCCCTACAGCCTGCTCATAAGGACGAAGAGCGTCACCCACAGCCTCCCGCCCTTGCTGCCCCTCCAGACAGGGCACCTTGAGAGGGGCAGTCCCTGCCATGCACCCAGTCCCAGGAGCATCTCCACAGAACCCCAGCCACACCCAACATCCGCCACATCCCTGACGGCCCCTAAACCCAGCCAGGCCTCTGACTGGTGGCTGTTTCACCCCCACCACCAAGCCCCCTACAGCCAACGCTGGCCCTCAGCACCACTGACCGGGCCCGAGACAGCTCCCATTTGGGGTCAGCAGGCAGCTCGAGCTCGGAGACATTGGCCAGCGTGGGGCCCTCCCCTGAGGACAGCCTTGCGATGTGCACCAGTGGTATGTTGGAGCTCATGGACGCGTTGGACTCCAGGGACACCTGCTTGGGTCAGCAGGGGCAGGTTGGCGCCGCGTGGGCGACAGGGCGTGGAGGTACAGCCGGGGGTCAGTGCTGGGCCAGAAGGGGGGGCGTTGACTTCCACCAGCATTGAATGAAGATTTTTAGAATGTTTCGTGCCCCAAAGTACCCTAGACTCTACATGGTGAGCAGAGACAAGGAGAGGGGAGCCCGCCTGGCTGCAGAGAGGACTCACAGCCCAGGACCAGCGTGGGCCGAGGGGGGGGCTCCAGGAGGCCTGGCGGGCAGGCAGCTCAGAACCTGGTATCTACTTTCTGTTACCTGTCGCTTGAGCGGGAAGCGGGAGATCTTGTGCACGGTGGGGGAGCCCAGGCCTTTCTTGGGGGGGCTGCGCAGGCGGCAGAGCATCACAGCCGCCACCACCAGGATGAACAGGAAGAAGCCCACCCCGTAGCTGAGGATGCATGCATACACACTGCCTGCCTCGTCAGGCTCCACCAGCTCCTCCTCGGCTGCAAAGACATGGGCGTTGAGGCCTGGCCTGGCCCCCCCCCCCCAACGGGGCTCCCATGGATGCCCCTGGCCCAGAGCCACAGGCACCACTGGGAGAGGGAGGGGGCTCAGAACCTCAGCACCCGCCTTGTCTGGAGGGTCTCGCAGTCAGTAACGCCAGTGAGTCTAGAGGGTCAGACCCTGGAGAGGAGGAGCCCAGCAGAGCCAGCCAGTCCCACACCGCCACCAGGCGCCCGGGAGACACCAGAGCCACAGGAGGGGCCTTTTGGGGACCCAGATGGGAAGTGGGCTCGAGGGGGCTGAGGGGGCCCCTCTGGGACCAGGACCGGGCCAGGCCAACTTTGTCCCCACACTGGGCACAGGGCCAGGTGTGAGGGCTCAAGGAGCAGGACGGCCATAAGTCACAGGATTCCCGTCCGTCCTGGCAGCTTTGGCGTGTCCCGAGCCAGCGTCCCCCAGACAGTGCGGAGCAGCAGGAGCAGCAGAAGCCGGTACCTGGCAGCACCACCAGCCACGCAGAGTGATGAGAAAACCCAATAGAATTGCCCACCAGGCAGGTGTACTCCCCGGCGTCCTCAAAGGTGACGTTGTGCAAGGAGAGAACCTCTAGCTCCTTGTCGGTGGTGTTAGCGCCCGCCGTCTACAAAGAGAGAGCAGAGCGATAGGCGAGCGCCAGCACCGCCCTGCGGGCACCGCAGAGTCCACACGGCAGGATCCAGCCGCTGCAAGGAAAACGCCGCCACCACCAACTCCTCAGCCACCGCCAACTTGGTCAACACCACGCGGCCGAGGGCCCTCCGCCTGGTACACCGGTACTGAGCCCGAAGCCAGGCCCCTCCACCGGCGAGTCCTCTGTCCCAGGTGAGCGGCAGGCGGGCAGGCAGCATGCGGGTTAGCGCAGAGCCGGGCGGGTGCAGGTGGAGGATGGACACAGGGACACACAGGCTGCAGAAGCGAGCAGGCAGCGGGCGAGGGTGGAGAGAGGCGCAAAGGGGTGCTCACAGATGGCACGGAGCTGGCCCGGTGGGCACCGGGCACCTCCTGTGGGGGTCGCAGGCATGCGGGAAGGGTCGGCGCAGGCCACGGGGCTTGAAGCGGGCGGTCACCGTGGAGGCTGGAGCTGCCAGCCTTGCCGAGGTGGCCCCGAGTGGAGCGCGAGCCAGGGGCAGGAGCGAGCAGGGCTGGGCGTGCGGGGCGTGCAGGGCGCGCGGACAGGGCCTTGGAGCTGGAGCTCTTGTGCCGGCCGGCATGGGACAGAGTTGTTACCTGCTCGGGGCCCGTGAACGCTCAGCCAAAAGGCCTTCTCGGCCACGCCTATGAAATTGGTGGCTCGACAGAGGTACTCACCCCCGTCCCGCTCCGACACATTGGCCAGGCGGAGGCGCACGTCGGCCTCCACACTCTCACTGATCCAGGACTGCGGGGACAAGAGACCCGGCTCAGGCACGCCCCTGAGGCAGCCCCGCCGGGCACGAGGCAGGATGTGGGAGACCCCCAAGGTACAGATCGAGGCTGGGCTGCGTCAGCCCCAAAGGCTGCCTGGAGGAGGCGTGGAGGCACTTCGAGGTGGCTGTGGTTTCACAGGATGCACGTCTCTGCCTCCACCCCAACAACCCAGCCCAGACCCTCAGACAACCTCTGGTCACTGGCCTGCCCTCCCCCGGGCTCTTGCAGAACCTGTACCCTGGACAGGGCCCGAGGCAGCCTCTCTGGGCGGGGTCGGGACTCCACCCTCGCCCTGCGCCTGCTCCCCGCCCCCACGAGACCGTCTTCTCTCTGAACAGATGTTTCTCTTTGGGCTTTGAGTGTCGCAACCGTCCCAATTCAGTGGCCCCCACCCGGCAGCCATGGGAACAAAGCTAAGGGCTTCAGGAGGCGGGCAGACAGTGAGCTTGGGCCCCACTGCACACAGCTGACGAGAGCCAATCGGCCAGGTCGGGGCTCAGCCACCGCCTCTGAGGTCCAGAGGGGGCCTGGAGGACTTGGCCACACTGCCCTGTCCTGGGGCACCACTGCTGCCCAAGCCGCACCCACCCCCAAGAAGCCCGTGGGCAGCTCCATGTCAGGGACTTCAGTGGCTGAGGTTGGCCCTCTGCAGACACGGAAATGGGTCCTAACGCAGCTGCCTATGGCCCTGAGGTGTGGGGTGGCTGAGACGTGGCCCCACAAGCAACCCCACAGCTTCTGCCCCCGAAGCTCCAGCCCCTAGACCCAAATCCTCACGCAACCCCCAGCCAAGGGGCACCCTTGGGGCCAGCCCAGGAGCCCCAGCGGCGGCACCCACGTGCACACGGTGGCCCACCTTGAGCACGGTAACGTAGGGTGTGCCGTCCGGGCCCACCTTGCTGCCGTTCACCTCCACGTGCTTGAGCCACTGGATATGGGGCTGTGCGTCACTGTACACCTTGCAGTGGAACTCCACGTCACTGCCCAGCACCGCCGTCTGGTTGGCCGGCAGCCCCGCCTGCAGGATGGGCCGGTGCCGGGAGCGCTCTGTGGGGGCAGATGACTCTCAGGGGCCACCCCCTCCCTCACCACCACCGCAACTGCCGCCCCCGCCCCCGCACTGCCCCAGGGCCCTCACCCAGCACGTCCAGCGTGTACGTCTGCCGGATGCTGCCAAACTTGTTCTCCACGACGCAGGTGTAGTTGCCGCGGTCCGAGGGCACCACGCTTTCCATGACCAGGCTCCACTGCTGATGCCGCAGCTGCACCGGGACGCGGGCGGGCGAGTGAGCGGAGGCAGCGACCACCGCCGCCTGCCAGGCCCAGAGCCACCCCGCCGCGCCCACCTTGATGCCTCCAATGCGGTGGTTGCCGCGGAACTCCCTGCCGTTCTTCAGCCAGGAGATGGAGGGAGTGGGGTTGCCAGCGGCCGGGCAGCGGAAGCGGACCGTGTTGGCGGCTGGCACGGCCAGCAGCTTCTTGTCCATCCGCTCGGGCCGTGTCCAGTAAGGGGCCCCTGCGGGCCGAGGTGCGTGTGAAGGCCATGACCCGAGTGGGAGCAGAGGCCCCTCTGAACAACCCCCTCCCCAGAGCTGCCCCTGCCCACCCCCAGCCTCAGTTTCCCATCCTGTGTAGGAAGAGCGCGGGATGAGGTTCCCAGGAGCCTCCACATCTTGTCCCCTCCCCAGGGCTTTCTCAGAGCTGGGCCGTGTGTCCCCTCCCCTCCCCTCCCCTCCAGGGTGCTCTGTCCGGACCTGTGAAGTCACAGAGCACAGGGCATTGTCCAGGGGAGCCCACCTGCCCAGAGAGGCGTGCCAGGGCCAGGCCCACCAACGGGGAGACTGAAGACCCAGGGGGCAGGCCCATCTAGTGGACAAGCCAGGACTTGGGAGCAGTTTACCAGGAGAGGAGCCCAGTCGCCTGCAGAGCCAGGAGCCTTGGAGGCAGCCGGGCAGCATGGGCCCACGGGAATCAAGACCCTACACCACCCTCTGCAGAGCTCCAAGTCTGGCGGGCACCCAGAGACGGTGGCACCCTGGAGGCCCTGCCTCCTCCCATCTCGATGTCCAGGGCTCCCACCACCCCTCTCACAGCCCAACTGGTTTTTCTCCTTCCTCAGGGCTGGTGCTGCCTTCCTGCTGGGACTCCAGGCAAGGATGGCCTGGCATTCCCCAGGAGGGAAGCAGCCCTCCCCTCAGTGAGCTCACTGCCAGCCCCCCTCCAGGGACATGCCCATCAGGGGCACTGAGGCCCAGCAATCAGCAATGTGGACAGAGGCTGGAAAGAGGCACCCCACGGTGCTGAGCTCCCTCCCAGGCCTCCTGAAGACCCCCAGGGTGAGTTCCCCCAGCTCAGTTTCTCTCATGGACTCAGCCTCCCCTCCTCACCTGCTCACCCCACTGGCCCAGGGACCCAGCCCACACACCATCAGTCCGCAAGTCGTAACTGCCCCTCGTGTCTGTGCCACGATGACCCTCATCACCTGCACGCACTCCCCTCAGAGCTCCCTCCAAAACCAGAAGCCCCACCTCCCCGCCCTACAACTTGGCAAAGTCCACCTGCCACCGTTCCAGGCCGGGACGCCAGGCATCGTCCCCGACTGCTCTCTCACAGCCGCAGCCCACCAACCAGCCACCCTCCTGCCAGCCACCCTGCCCGCCACTGGTTGTGGCAGGTCCCCCAGCGCCCTCACCCCAGGTCCATCCACCCCACGGTGGCCACCTGAGTGCCCCGCCCTGCTGCGCTCATGTCTGCGGGGTCCACCTCACCTACAGCCAACACCACAGCCCCACAGGCCAGCCCTGGCCTCCTCCTGCTCCTGGAACCCCCAGGGCCCTGTGCCTCGGTCTCCCCATCAGCAACACGGTGTCCCCTTGCACCCAGCCCTGCCACCAGGGTCGGGCGTCTACAGCCATGTCAGTGGCCCAGCCCCTCCTGCATCCTGAGGGGACTGGACCTTCGGGGTGACCCCAGGGAGGTTGTTCCGGGGCCTCAGTCCCTCAGCTGCCTGTGGAGGGCAGGGCTTGGCGGTGGCAGCGGGCCCCACCCCGGCTGGCCTGAACCCTGGACCCTGCTCCCACCTGTATCCACACCTGTGTCCTCAGCCTCGTCGTCCCCGTCTTCGTCATCCCCCGAGGATGGAGCGTCTGCAAGGCAGAGATGGCCGCATCCGATGTCCAACCTGCCCCAGGAAGCCCCCAGGTGCTCCTCCCAGATGGGGCAGGGTCCCCCATTTGGGCAGCACTTCCTGGGGGTGCCCTCCTCTCCACCAATGACCACAGAGACCCCCAGCCGCTCCTGACCCACGCAGGGACTCAGGAAGCCCGGCACTCGGCTCCTTTCTGTAGCTGGCGTGGCCCCAGAGCTCACCTGTCACCCGCACACTGAAGTGGCACAGTACACGCTGCGTGAGCTGCTGCCGGCAGCTGTAGGCCCCGGAGTCCTCGTGGGAGGCATTCAGCACCTGCAGCCACTGGGGCCCCACCAGGACACGCTCCAAGGGCACCAGCCCTGCGCCATCCTTGACCCAGACAGTGGGCCCCATGGGACCACCCCCGGGCGGGGGACAGCTCAGCTCCACAGCATCCCCGCTGCTGAAGACCAACTGCTCCTGCTGGCCGGGCTCTGGGCCCGGGACTTCTGTGGGCAAGATGGGCGACCATGAGGCAGGCACCCCCAAACCCGGCACCATTTACAGACACAGCAGTGGAGGCCTCGGCGGCCCTGAGTGAGGAAGGTTCTGACCCAGATCCAGGGTCCCACCAGACCAGGGGCTGGAAACTGTGTCCCAAAAGGGCCAAAGGTCTCTATCTTCAGCTTTGCCAACCAGTCTGTCCCAAGGACTCCGGTCTGCCTCGGTGTGACAGCCGCCTTCCCCACACAACCTGCAGCCAACCCCACAGTGGTGGCCCCATGATGCTTCACTTATGGACATGGAGAATTCAAATCTCAAAGTGTCACAAAGTGTGACTCTTCGTTCTTTTAATTTGTTCAATTGCTTGGAAACATAAAATCGATGCTTGTCTCACAGGCGGCACCACAACGGGCAGGTGCTGCGGGCAAAGGGGACAGGCTGCCCTTTGCTGGCCTCTGACTCAAATGGAGCTCAGAGGTGGTGCCAGGGTTGGCCAGCCAGCCCCCTCGTGGTGCAGATTCACCCCAGGAGGGGTCCGTCCTCAGTAGCCCCCACACCCCATATGGGCCTGAAAAGCAGTTCAAATGGACAGCCAGGGAACAGAACAGGCGAGAAGGAAGGAGGTGCAGGGTCACGTGGCCGTGTGGACGGATCCGGGGGGCGATGCGCGGGTTCACCGGGCAGAGCACAGGCCAGAGCAGCGCGAGGGGGCCGGGGTGGGGGTGGCGGCTCCCTAGGGTGGGCAAGGTTCTGTATCCTGCAGCTCCTGTGGAAGCTCCACAGAGCGGTCATGACGGTGGGACACGCACCCCTCGCTTGCCTGGAGCTCGGCATGCACCCACGGGGAAGCGCCCTCGGCCCCCAGGCAGGGGCAGGGTCGGCAGCGGGGACGCTGGAGGCTGCTGCCTCTTCGGGCGGGCAGGGGCCGGGCTTCACTGACGCGCACTCCCACCCTTAGAAGTCCGGCCTCTCGCCTTGGCTGAAGCTGGCCACAAACTGGGGCCCGGGGAAGGGGTACGCCAACAATGGGAACTTTCCGTCTGCGCAGAACCCGAATAACAACAGCGGGAATCGTGGAAATGGGGACCCCCCCGCGCCCTCCCGACAGGCCAGGGCTAGGGAGCCGCAAGGGATCGGGGCTGCGGACGCCAACCCCCAGCCTGGCTCCCCGTGGTGGCCTCGCACTTGGAGGGTATCTGCGGCTCCGGGCGCCCCATAAGTCGCCGCGCTAGCTCTGGCCGCGCTCTCCGGCAAGGAGGCAGCGGAATCCGGGCTCTAACCCCGGGGCGTCACTCACACCCGGCGGCCCCTCCGACCCGGGGCCGGTTCCCGTCCCCAACGCCTCTGCCCGCACGGGCCGGCCTCTCCCGTGCCTAGTGGGTCCCTTCTTACCTGCCGCTCGCGCCACGACGCGCTGCTCCGTCCCCAAGGACTCCGAGGAGGTGCCGGCCACGATGGCTACGGCCACGCAGAGCGCGAGGGCGCAGGCAGGGGCGCCCATGGCGGGGGCCGCGGCGTCCTCAGGCAGCGCGCGCGGGCATGCTGCCCCCCACGGCCCGGCGCGGGCACCGGCGGGAGGCGGGCGCCGCTCGGGAGACTGCAGGAGGAGGAAGGCAGCTCGTTAGAGGGGCGGACAGGGACGAAAGCGGCGGTGGCCGGCTCCTGCGTCCCAACCCCTCTGACCCCCAGCCGCCCCGCCCGCCGCCGCCGCCGCCCAGGGCTCCCGGGCCGCCTGGCGCCGGCTGCCTCCTCCCCGCCGCGGTCCCTCCCTCCTCCCCCTTCCCTCCCTGGCTGCTGCAGAGCCCTCCCAGGGCGGCGGCGGCGGCAAACTTTCCCGCGCGGGAAGCCCGCGCCCCGGCCCAGCCCGCTGCAGGGACCTCTGTGGTTCCGCGACAGCCGCGCCCCGACCCCTCCGCGAGCACCGTTGGATCCCTCCGCACGCCTGCCCGGCCCCAAGCACCGACCGGGCGAGCGCCGGAGCCCGGCTCGCTACGCGCGGCTCCCGCTCCGGCTCGCTGTCCGCGGGCCCAGCTCCCGCCCCGTCCCTCCGGCCGGCGGCCCGCCGGTGCGTCCGTGCGACCGGCAGAGCAGGACCGCGCGGCGCCAGCTGCCCGCGACGCCGCCGCCACCGCGCACTGAGCCTGCGCTGCCCCGCGCGCCGCAGCCAGTGGGGGACGGTCCGCGCCCCGCCCCAGCCCCGCCCCGGCCCCGCCCCGCTCCCGCCCGGTCCCCGCCGGGCACGGGGCGCACCGAGGGCGAGGGCAGGCCTGTGTTTGCACAGCGCGCAGCTCGGGTCCCCTGGGGCTGTGCTCAGGAGCTCAGAGGGGAGGTCTCGGCGGGGGTCGGGATGTCAGGAGGCTTCGCCGAGATGCCGCGGAGCTGAACCCTGTGTGGTGTGAGCGGCAATTCCTCAGGTGGAGGAGGGCAGGACGGCATTCCAGGCTGAGCCTCCCGTGTGCGCGGCAGGTCTGGGGCAGCCCGGCGCGGCCTGCGTACCTGACTGGCGAGGTGCAGAGGCTGCTTTGACTGACCTGGGGCCGCATGCAGCTAAGCCGCCTGAGAGCCCCACCCAAGGGGTCTCTACCCCCAGCTCCCCAAGGACACAGGCCTGGGGCTGGCTGCCTGCCCGACCTAGGATGAAGAGCAGGGGCTGGATACCCCTGGCTTGGGGAGCACAGCCCGGCTCTGAGGGAGGGTGACAGAGAGCTGGTGGCAGAGCCTGAGCTGGCCTGAGGTTCTGGGCTCCACGGGGTGGGCTCAGAGTCCAGCTGAAGAGGGTTGGGACTGGTAAGGTGGGTTCGCAGGAGGGGAAGGTGCTGCCCTGCGGGGGACGCTGGGGGTGCCTGGGTCCCCTCACCCCACATGACTGTTGGCTTCTGTGTCCACCCTCACAAGGAAAAGGCTATCTGCTCCCACCTTCAGGCAAAGCCCAAGGAGGTCCGGGGCCCATGGGAGCCAGTGAGCTGGCCAGGAGGGCCAGCCAGGTCTGCTGCCTGCCTGGCTTGTGGCTTCCAGGACTGGAGGTGCTCATCAGGCAAATGGGTGCTGAAAGCCCCTCAGTGACTGGCTGCCTGCTGACCCCACCCAGCCCATGCACAGCCTCACCATGAATCTCCCAGAGGCCAGGGTGTCCCTGGGCTGACCTCAGGGACTTGGAAGGGCCCTGCTCCCAGGAAGCCCTCATGCCCACCCCTCTGTGCCCACCTGGTACCTCAGCACCTGTCCTTGGCCACCCTCATTTCCTGCTCTGGCCAAGCCCATGTCCCCAGACCGTCTCGGGGCCCAGGCTCACCAACCTCCAAGTGCACTGTCCAGCCCCCTCCAGTGCACAGCCCCAGGTCACTGCCAGCCAGGTCCCCTCCCAGGACACTGTTCCCCAAGGCACAGCAGCACATTGGCCCTGCTCTTTTTTTTTTTTTTTTCTTGAGAGGGAGTCTTGCTCTGTCACCCAGGCTGGAGCGCAGTGGCACAGTCTCAGCTCAAGCAATCTCCGCCTCCCTGATTGAAGTGATTCTCCTGTCTCAGCCTCCCAAGTAGCTAGGATTACAGGTGTGCACCACCACACTCAGCTAATTTTTGTATTGTTAGTAGAGACGGGGCTTCACCATGTTGGCCAGGCTGGTCTTGAACTCCTGACCTCAACTGATCCACCTGCCTCAGCCTCCCAAAGTGCTGGGATTGCAAGTGTGAGCTCTCTTAACCAACTAAGTCATCAGGTTCTGAAAGCACCAGCATGCGTGTGGGTCCTGACCTGACCGTCTTGCCCCTTCCCCTGGGGGACTGGATGGGACTGTGGGAAGGAGCTCATGCGTGGACAGGTCTCCCTCAGGGAACAGCTACTGAGTGGGGCCCCTCCTGTAGGCAGAAGGGCTCAGTGGAGCTGTAGGCTCCTTTCCCAGTACCTCCAAGAAGGACTGACTCCCTCTGCACCCACGGCCGCGGGTCTCTGGGAGGGGAGCATCCGTGCATCTGTGAACACATAGCTTTCTGCTTTCTTCCTCACCAGGATCCTCTCCTTGGCAGAAATGCCCAGTAGGGGTCTGTTCCCCATGTGTCCCTTCCCCAGCCCCTCTCCCATTTGTCCTTGAAAGCCTGATCCTACACACCCTATCTCTCAGGGTCCCTTGCTCTCCAGCTTCTGGGTGGGTTTGACCAGTGGGCAGTGCTGGCAGGAGGAGGGACTGGGGACCAGGCACTTTCACAACCCACTCCCTCCCTTTGTCCCCGCAGCTCTGGCCCAGGCCCACCACCTCTCCCTCCGGTAGCAGCCGGGGACTCCTTTGTTCAGTAGCATCCTGTATTTCTAGGTTGCCCTCACAAATTACTGCACACTAGTTGACTTAAATTTACTTTCTCATAGTCTGGAAGAGCAGATGTCTGGAATCAAGGTGTAGGCAGGGCTGCACTGCCTCTGAAGGCTCCAGGGAAGATCTTTCCTGCCTTTTCCAGCTCCTGGGGGCTCCAAGTGTCCCGGGGCTCCAAGTCCCTTGGCTCGCAGCCGCATTGCTCCAGCCTCTGCTTCCCACTCTGCTATCTTCTCTTCCATCTCTTATAGGAACACTTGTCATTGGATATAGGGCCCACTTGGATAATCCAAGAGGATCCCCCATCTCAAGATTCTCACCTTAATTACATTTGCAAAGATCCTTTTCCAAATACGGTCACGTTCACAGGCTGCAAGGGGTGAGGACATGACCATGTCTTTTGGGGGCCGCCGTTCTGCCCACTACGCACTGCGTGGCAGCTGCCTCCTCTGGTGCCCTCCACATTCTGAATGGCTTCTCCAGTGGCACTGTCTGGGAGCAGTTAGGTCAAAGGGCAGGAGCATTTCCATGGTGCCGCTAATTTTGCCAAATTGGTTTCAAAAGGGTCCTAGTGCCGCCACGGCCACCAGCAAGGAGTTGCTGCCCACTCTGCCCCAGGACTGTCAGGGCCACGGGAGGTCTTGCCTGAAAGCTCGGATTAGTATTGTCTGAATAACTGTGTTGTTCAAATGGATCACTTCCAAGCCCACAGGTGCAGGTGGCATTCCCCCGACACTGAGGTGAGGCCAGGCCGGCTGCTTGACTCCTGAATTTCGGTGACTCTGCACATTAGCTGTCAGTAGCCACGATTTCATCACAGTGCCCTTGCTCAAGCGTTTCCACAGACCCTTTGCAATATTACCTGGCTTCATCCTCGTGGCACCTGATGAGGTAGGCCCTTCTGGGGCCTTTGGGGCAGGGAGGGCAGGCGAGGACTGGGGGAGCCTGTTGAGGGTCCGCATGTGCAGGAGGCTCCAAGCAGGTGCCGGCCGGACAGGAACTTCCCATCTGCTGGACTCCGGTTTACACCTCCCTACCCACTCCCCCTGCACCCCCACCCACCTCCTGAGGCCCACACCCAGGGGTCCCCCCTTAAGGTGAGTATGGGAGGCAGGGGCCGAGACAAGCGGCGCGTGCAGCTGACGGCCCGGCCCAGCCCAGCCCTGGCGGTGACTCAGAGCTGGGCAGCCTGGCTTGCTGGGGCCTGTGTGGGTGAGTGGCAGAGGTTGCCTGGGAGGGAGGCCCATCCTGGGTGCAGGGCCTCCGCAGGTTGCCCATGGCCCCGCTCACACCCGCGTCTCCTGCGTCTCCCTTGCAGGTACTCAGAAAATGGCAGAGACGCCTTCAGCAGAGAGGACGTTCCCAGCACAGTCTCAGATCCACACCGCCTGTTCCCCACAGCACTCTGGGCAGGCAGCTGCCGCCTTTCCCGACAGGGAGGTGGGCAGGGAGGCCGAGGCTTGGAGACCTGGAACCCAGGGCAGGCGAGCTGCCAGAGAGAGCCTCCTGTCCAGCTCCCCTCTGGGATCAGAACCTGGCCTAGGGCTGGGGCTGCTGTGGGGAGCTTCCCTCGGCCCTGCCATGAGGCTGAGTGGAAGGACAGGGGACACGGAGGTCCGGAGTGGGTATCAAGTCCCTTATGCCCATGGGACCCCCTGGGAGCCATGCGATCTCCCCTCGGAGCTCCCCATCTCCTACCACCTTCCCCAGGAACCACTAGTGCCCTTCCACACTGGCAGGGCACAGGGTTGGGTGCCAGGGATCAGGGCAGGCCACCATGGGATGGAGGAAGAAGGTCCCCTGGGTAGCCCTGCTGAACTGGGCTGGGCTGTTAGTGGGGCTATAGCTGTTATAGTTTATGGGTAGTTTCTGCCTTCTATTTTATTTTTGAGACAGGGTCTTACTATGCTGTCCAGGCTGGTCTTGAACTCCTGGGCTCAAACAATCTTCCCGTCTCAGCCTCCCAAATACAGGCATGTGCCACCATGCCTGACTTTGCCTTTTAAATTTATTCTTACAAAATTTGAAAATATTAAAATAAAAAAACAAACCTTGATTTGCTCATTATAACAGAAATGAAATTTTAAAGAACATGAAGAAGAAGAAAAAATATTCCAAAATTCCTAAGCCAACGCAGCTAGCAAGACCCTTAATTTTAGCTCTGAGCTTCCTGGCAGGCTGAGGAAAAAGGGTAACACCATGAGTCATGAGCTGCTGGGAGCCTGTTGTCTTGGATATGCCGGGACAGTCCCAGTTCAAACATTCTGGCCTTTTTGCCGTTTGGTTCACTCAGACCACTAGACCTCAAGTTCTGACTTTGGTTTGGAAAATGTGGCTGCTCCCAGATGAGCAAAGAAAGGAAACCAGAGCTGTCTGCAGACACAAGAGAGAGGTGTAGAGACGGGGGCGGGGGTGAACGTTCAGGCTCCCCCTGGGCTCCTGCCCCAGCCTGGGAGTGGGGGAGGCCCAGCTCCCTGCCTGGAGTCTGGCACAGGAGGGCGGCTCGAACCGTGTGGAAGCAGCAGGAGGTGGTGGTGGGGTCCCCCACAGGGGTGGGTGGGGCGGGCAGTGGAGGGCTGGCCAGGGAGGGGTTAAGGCTGGGCAGCTCCCAGGATGGCGGGGGCCAGGCCGGTAGCCGCTGAGCAGCTCAGAATCTATTTTCCTAAGCACTTGGCATTTGCCTGAAACCTCAAGTGTATTTTCCCTAAGTTTTATTTTTTCTTTGACCCCAAACTCTGGTAAATTTAAAGGAAATTTAATTATGGTGTTTTGGGTCCATTTACACTTAAACCCTCTCAGCATTTTTTCCAAGACCCTTTTGGAGTTCGGCACGCCTTGGGAGCCTTCTAAATGAGCGTTTTTATTATTATTATTTTTTGAAAAGGCTTCACTCCCCACTTCTGCCCCCCTAGCACCAGCCTTCCTGCCAAGAATAAACAAGCCCCGACTCCACAGGCTCCGTCTGAATTAGGAATCCAGGCCTTGGGGCCGCCGGTCCAACCCCACGTCACACCCTCCTCCCTCCGCGGCCTCCGCCCTCTTCAGGATGCCCCTTCCTCTCAGCCCTGCCCGCCACTCCGGGTGTCACCTGGCCAGCCTCGGCCAGAGCCCCTTCTCAGGGCCTCGCCTGGCCACCCTCTGCCTGCCCGTCCCCAAACCATGGACAACCTCAGTCGTGCTTCTGGCCAGGGCCCAAGAGTCCAGAGTGGCCAACTGGGCCCAGCAGGCAGCTGCCCACGAGAGGCTGGAGATCCCGTCCAGCCCAGCCGGGGTGTGGGGATGGCCCCACCCCCACAAATGGGTTGGCTTGGGGCAACCCCACACCCTGTGTGGTTGAGAACCTGTGGATGGCAAGGTGCGGAGTGCTGGTGGCTCCTGACAGAAACTTCATGCCAGCCACATCACCATCACCCACTTGACAGGTGGGGAAACTGAGGCACAGAGCCACAGGCAGCAGGAGGCCCTCAGTGGCCTGATCTGACAGCCCTGCCCCAGGGAGGTTTCAGCTGAGCTTGGGAAGGGTGGGGTGTTTGCCACAGTATTTAGGGAGACCCGAGAGTGGGCCAGAGCCCCCTGCCCCAGGCCAGGTGCCCAGCGGCATGAGGGAGGGCAGCCCTGCCCCACCCGGCCCCACCCCCAGCCACTGCAGGGCGCTGCCCCCGTAAGGCTGCATGGGGCTGACTAGAGGAGGCAGCTGTTTGGCTCTGACCCCCTGGGCGGCCTCCTCAGGAGCCCTGCCTCCAGGTGCAGCCTTCAGCCAGGCCCCCACATGGCACATTCAGCAGGGGCACAGGGCCCTGATGCTCAGCCCCAGAAGCCGGCAGATGATGGCGGAGGCTGCGGCCAGAGGCCCTTGGCCTGGGAGTGGGGTCGGGAGGCTCCGGGCTGCAAGTGCAAAGCCTGATGTCTGAGGCGGGTCCTGGTGGGCCCGGAGGGCCTCGCCCAGTTCCAAGGTCTTGGGTAAGAGGCACCTGCTGGGGGCCTCAGTCTCCCAAGCTATGAGGGACTCTATTCACACCTGCTGAGAGAGCAGTGGGGAGAGCAGGGGCAACCTCCGCAAGTGCCCAGGAGGAGATGGCCCGGGCGCCAGGGCATGCCAGGGAAGGGGCGTGGCTCTGGGGACTCCAGCTCTGGGGGAATCTGGGAGAGAAGGCCCTGGCCAGGCCCTGATGATCACAGACCTGGGCCACCCTCCCAAGCCCTCTCCAGCCCTCAGGAAGTGGGGCGTGGCTGGTCCCTGGAGACCTCTCCTAGCCCAGCTGTTGACCTGTCAGAAACAGAAGCCACCTCTTGCCAAGGTGAGGGCCTGGCTGGCGTCTTGGGCCCCTTGCTGCGGTGTGCGTGGGGCCTCGTCTGCCCGGATCCGGCAGGGCAGTCAGGGTGAGGGCCGAAACCAGTGCCCCTGCAAGAAGTCTGCTCTGGCCCCAGCCTCCCGGGGGTACGGAGCTTCTGCAGGTCCCCCAGCCCTTATGCTTCCTGCCATCTGCTCCCACAGAAGCCCTCCTGCCACTCCAGCTCAGCTGCAGTCACTGGGAAGGGGTGTCTGTTGAAGCCACAGGGTTGCCCCATTTTAAAGTTGGGTGTCGTGAAGCACCTCACGAGGGGTATATTCTAACAGCCGTTGGCTGAGGGTCTGCTCAGGCACTGGGTAGAGTGTCCCCCAATGCTTCCGCTCAGCAGGAGATGTGGGCCTTGGGTGCCTTAGGAGGCTGGCAGGGCTGGGATGTCAGCGCCATCGACACCTCATCCCTGTGCAGCTCCCAGCCACGCTTCCACCCTCCCTGACCACCTGTGGCCAGCCCCACGCTCTGGGCTCCTCCATCTATGGGCCTGCCTTTCCAGGGACCCAGTCCCAAGGCTGACTGGGGCCCTGATGGACAAGACGACCCTTTCTGCCCCAAGCTTGGGGCCACCTCTGCCTCCAGCTCTCGGAGGCCCCAAGGCTGGGCAGGACAGTGGAAGCAAGGTCTGCAGCCCCTAATAGAGACATCTTCGCCTCCTGAGGCCTCCCTTCCCCGCCACGCCTGCCTGCCTCCCCCAGCCCCAGTCTGCTGACAGCTTCATTGTCCACTGACCTGGGCAGGGGAGGGACTGAGGGCATGGGGGTGCTGACCGGCACCAGGCAGAGGCAGGCGCCTGGGAGAAGGTGCCTACGCAGTGTTCACCCAAGCCACACATAGCTGGTGCCCACGCCTATGCCACACCTGTGCCACACTATAGCCCTGGTCAGACAGGGCTGCCCAAAGGGCCTCAAACCTGCTGAGCCCCAGCTGGGGAATGAGGGCCTCAGGGGTCTCCCAGGGGCACAGTGAAGGGGATGGGAACTGGGGGGTGGGGGAGGTGCCCCTTCCCAACCAAAGGGGACAGAGAGCTGGACACAGAGGCTGGGGCTGGGGAGGCTTTTAAGGCACGGTGAGGACCAGCAGGTCCTGGGGTGGGGGCACATGGAGTGCCCGCCAGGCCTGGGCTCAGACTGCACCCACCCAGCTTGCAGCTGAGCAAGGACCAGTGACTGTCAGGGCCGGGGTCCACCCAGGGCTGGAGGGGCAGGGCAGCGCACACTCGGGAGGGCGGGTTGACCAGAGCCTTGGGTCCCAGGCCCGGGGTTATCTCAGGATGGGGGTCTGTGTTGCCTCAGTGTGGATCAAAAGGGCAGCTTATCAGGCCAGCCAGGCCAGGGCTGGCTTCCCACGGCCGCCCTTCCGCCCACCCAGCTCCCCTCCCCGCTCCCAGCAGCCTTTGCTCCCTGCGCCTCCTTGCCCATGGGGACCTTCCACCCTCCCTTCTCTGGGATGCCTTCTGAGGCCTGCCCAGGCCCTGTGGCTCTGAGGCTTATCCCCAGATTCACCCCTCAAGGATCTGGTCTACAGCCAGGCCATGACTGACCCCCAGGAGTGGGCAAGGAAGCAGCCTGCAGGTCTAGAGTGCAGGGCCACAGGGATCAGTCCCTGGATGACAGGTCCGTTCATCTGGAGGCAGAAGGCAGGGCAGGCAGAGCGCATTCAGGCAGCGGCAGCTGTGTGCCTAGGGACCACAGGCAGAAGGCAGGGGCGTGGCACTGGTTCTAGGGTGTGAAACCGCTGGGGCTGGGTGGCCACATCCCAGGGGGGCACCCACCCTTTCAGAGGACGTGCCCAGGGCACATGGAGCCATCCAGGTGCCCCTGTGGAGCTGCTTTGGGCCCAGGGGATTGGTGTTGCCAAAGAGAAGCTCTGGGAGCCCCTACACCAGTGCCGCCCGCCTGCCTGGGCATGGAAAACTGGGTCAGAGCAAGGCTGGGCAGGCTCCCTGTGCCAAGGCCGCCACCTTGCTGTGCCCAGCCAAATGGGCATCCACAGCCAGGGCAGGGGCTTCAGGTGGCAGCACAGCCTGGGGCTCGAACCCGTGCCTGTGTGCTCACATGGTCACGTGTGCATGTGCTGTCACGTGTGATTGTCCCAGGGACACAAGTAATGTCAGAGGCTTCAGCTGACAGCCTTGGCTCAGGCCCCACATGCCCCGACCTGGCTCCAGACAACCTGTTGCCAGTGTGGTGTCCAGGATAGCCGAGTTTCCAGGCTAGCCCACAAAAGCTGCGTGTCCCAAGTGTCCTGCCCAGCTCTGGCCAGCTCAGGAGAAGGCCCCTGCCTGTGATCCTTGTATCTCCCGGGCTCGGGGAGATAAGTGAGTCAGAAGACAGGTGAAGAAGCTCAGCTTCGGGAGGACAGACCCTGCCCTGGGTGCACAGCAAATCAAGCATAGTCGCTTCCTGGCTGAGCACCTCAGGACTGCCCATCAAGCACCCTCCCTTGGGTCAAGCTCGTCCTCCCTCCCAAGCAACCCCCAGCTTGCTGCACCAGGACACACCCCCATCTTCTGCATGGCTGCCTCAGAGAAGCTGCCAGGGTTCCGCAAGAGCTGTGCCTTGGCCTTGAGGCTGGCCCGGCAGTGTGGGGCTCATTAGCCCTCGAGGCTCATCCTCCTGGTGGTGCAGGAACTGCAGGACACTGTCACGGGCACCTCAGGACTGAAGCCCTGGGCCCCATACCCCTGCCCAGCCTCTAACCTGGTTCCTGGAGGGTAGGGACTGAAGAGAGGGATGGGCTGCAGGTGACCCCCATCCTAGGTGCCAAGGGTGGAGGCCGAGCCCTCCGTCTGCCCACAGAGCCCTGCTGCACCACTCTCTCCTGAGCATGGGGCACCTTCTTTCTCTCTTTGCCCTGGCTGCCAGGAAGCTCAGACCAAGCCAAGGGTCCAAGGGCAGGCACCTCCCTCCACAGAGTTTCTTCCTTCCCCACTTCCTCCCTGGCCCCACAGAGGCCTGGGCTTGCCTGGGCTTCCAGCTCTGCCTTGGGGCAATCTGTGCACCTGCTGGGCAGGGTCGGTCCACCAGCTGCTGCTGGCTCTGCGGTCCTCCCGGATCCACCCCACTGAAGAGCAGGGGGACGTGCAAATCTCCAAAACCAGGGGCTGGTGAGTCTCAAAGAGACCCGCATCCCACCCCCATCCCTGCCCCTGCCCACCCACCCCTTAGCTCCCCCGAGACAAAATGGTCCTGTGCCCGGGCCTCCCCCCGCTGCAACGTTGACATTGTGGCCCCATCACAGCATGGCAGGACCCCCAGAGCAGCCCCACACACCCTCTCCTAAGGATGCCCTGGACTCAAGTTGCACAGCTTGTGCGTGCAGGCCCGTGAGGGGCGCAGACATGGCACTCCGCCCAGAGAGCTTAGAGGACCCCACTGCTTGCTCCTGTGGAGCTCACGGAACTGGTAGTGCCAGTTCTGTGTCACAGCCTCACCATGACGCCTGTTCCTCAGTCCCTTCTCCCAGACCGTCCAGGGCCCATGGAAACCTGGGTTGGCTCAGTCGCCTTCCTGTGTGGAACTCTTTTTTTTGAGACGGAGTCTCGCTCTGTTGCCCAGGCTGGAGTGCAGTGCTACAATCTTGGCTCACTGCAACCTCCGCCTCCCAGGTTCAAGCAATTCTTCCACCTCAGCCTTCCACCTGCTCGGGACTCTTACAGCTCCCGGGCTTCTGGCCAGCTCAGCACAGCTAGGGCTTCCCAACAACCTCTCTGACCACCTCGCTCCCCAGACCTGCTGGTGCACACTTCCTTTCCGCATCCTCTCCCCACAGGCCTCCCTCACCCCCATCTAGTCTCAAATCCTACCCACCAGATGTGGGCCTCCTGACCACAGGCAGAGCCTCCACAAAGGCCTGGAGGCTTCAGATGACCCCATGGGTTTGGGGAGGAGGCTGAAAGGTGGGCAGCCCCTCAGGGCACGTTAGCTCCCAGGGCAGGACCTGGGCCTGGACCAGAGCAGGACCGAGGCCAGCTGGGCCCCCGAGGGGCAGGCAGTTCCCAGAGGAACCTCCTGTAGCTGTCCTTGACCCTGGGGCCTGGCCATGGGCCCTGCCCCACCCCCAACCCAGCCGATGAGGTGCAGAGACTGAGGCCAGCAGAGGGCCCTGCCCCAGGCCTGTGTTTCCCGAACCCCAGGGCAGCGAGGGTCAGGCTTGGGGACCTCAGAGGCCTGTGCTGCAGGCCACCAGCCCTCACAGGACTCTTGTGAATCAGGCGTTGGCCCTTCGCTCATCACTAATTCATTCAATCCCAGCCACCCGGCGAGCACCTCCTGGGTGTCTGGGGCTGCTCCCAGCCCTGGAGGCTCATCTGGGCCATAGGCCACGGCCCTGCCCTCGAAGGTCACATGGTGGCCCAGGCTAGAGGTGGGGCCCTTGGGCACTTTGTGCAGGGAGGCTGGTGCATCAGCCCTGCATGGGGCCCTGTCCCAGGGGTCTCCGAGCAGCACTTGGGCCAGGTCCTGAGCATGAGGGTGGTCAGGCTAAGCGTAGGGGCTGATGCTGCCTGGAGCCCCGGCCCCCATTCCCTGGGAGCACTCGGAAGCCCAGGACCTGCCCCTCGGCCCATTGCTGGGCCTGTCTGGGGATCCTGCCACTCGCCAGGGGAGGTGGCAGGCCTGGCACACTGCCCATTACAGCCATGGATGCCCCCTTCTCCCCACGCCAGGGAACCCTCCATCCAGGTGGTCAGGGGATGGGGGCAAGAGCTCCTTTCCCAGGCAGAGTGGAAGGAGATGTTCAGGTGGGCCCCTCAACACCTGTCCCCTGGGCATGGTGCCAGCCTCCCCCAGCTCCAAGCTCTCTCCCAAGTGAGGCCCCAGCAGCTGAGGCCTTTGTGCCTCCTGTCACCCACCAGCCCGGGGACTGCCCCATCCCAGGCCAGGCTCCCTGGTACTCCTGACACGCTCCTGCCCTGACTGTGCCCAGACACAGTGCGAGGACTGAGCAAAGCATGCTGGGCTGGCCCTGAGCAAAGCATGCTGGGCTGGCCATGCTCGGGGCTGGCGGGACCCTGTCTGGGTGGGGGAAGGACACTGATGGGCCCTGGTTTGAGGCAGGCATCACAGAGCTGAGGAGAGAGGGAAACCCAGGCACGAGGTGGGATGCAGGCTCGGGGGCCTGGGCTGGCCTCTTGGCATGGGCCTCCGACCACGGGGCTCGAGCAGGGTCAGGGCAAGGGGCCACTGCCATGCCTCCTTCACCCTTGCTTCCAACAGGCTGGCTTGAGGTCACCATGCCCTGAGGTCCTGGGGGCCACGCTGCATGAAAACGTGGACCCCTCAAATACTGTTGGTGTCCCTGAGTGCCAGGCTTGAGACAGATGCTGGACAGAGCAGGGAAAAGGATCCCTTCATCTGGGGCTGGCAAGGGTGGGCGATGGCCAGGCAAGGCCTCTTGGGTGCCACAGAACAGGGCCGGGCCAGGGGAGGACCAAGCAGTGCAAGGGAAGTGGCGGGCAGCTGGCCCTGTGGCTGGAGAAGCGTGGCCTCTGATGCCAGTGGACACTGGGAATCCCCAGGGCTTCAGGCAGAAGAGAGGCGTGAGGCTGGAGGCCCCTTTGCTGCCAGGTGGCGAGGGCACGTGAGGTGGAGGCCGGCGGCCAGTCAGATGGACCCCAGGCCCACGCTTGCTCAGGGCCCAGCCCAGGAGGGTATCAGCAGGGTCCCTGGAGCAGCTGACACCAGTAACGCTGGGGGGAGGGGCAGGGACAGAGGAGGGGTCCCGAGTGGGGGGCGCTGACGGCTCAATCCTGGCCGTCACTGCTCAATGGGCCCTTGTCCCAAGCCATTGAGCACTGCATTCCCGGCCCCCTGGCGATGGCCCTGGCCACGGCCATCTCCGGGGAGGCAGGAATGTGGCGGGCGGGGCTCTGGCTGGGGGTGGTGGCTCCCGTTCTCACGCCTGCGGCCACTCTGGCCGACTCAATTGGAATTTAAATGCCGGCTATTGTTGTCCCCAGAATGGCCAGGAGTCAGCGCTGCCCTGGGGGCTTGGCCAGGCAGGACTGGAGTGGCCAATCCAGCAGCTGGCCAGCCCAGCTCCCATCAGGCCCAGCCACCTCTGCATTCCTTTTCCTTAGCCCCCTCTTCCAGGCAGTCCTCCTGGATCTGGCCAGCCCCCTTTTCCGGCTGCCAGCTCAGATTCTTTCTGGCCCTTTCTGCCCTGGGGGGAAGGATGATGGATAGCTCCTACATGGTCCCTGCCTGGGCTAGGACCTGCCTGGGGAGCCCCACCCATGGCCTGCTGTCTCCCAGAAGAGCTGGGCCAGGCCCATCTGTGAAGAGCAGCCCTCACCCTCCCAAGGGCCCCACTCCAGCCACCCGGAGCCCAGGATGGGGGCTGGAGCAGAAGGAGCTCAGGGCTGCACTCAAGGTTTCTGGGTACCCCGACCCCCTTGGTGGAAGAGGCTGGGGTGGGATGCTGGGCCCACCCCTAAGGCATCCTCAGGCCCAGGCTGGGGGTAGCACAGAGCTCTCAGGGGGTCTGACCCAGGCAGGGCTGGGAGGAGCCTCCTGGGGCACGTGTCCCCCTGAGCTCCAGCCTTGTGGAGTTGGAGGGTCCCAGGAAGAGAGGTGAAGCTCTAGCCTCTCACCCTGGAAGGCAGCTCATGAGGGTCCCCATTCCAGCTCACACACTGTGGAGCTCAGATGCACCAGGTGGGTTACTTCCCTGGACTAAGGGTGGTCCCTGGGTCTGAGTCCAAGCAGAAACCCTAGGAAGCGGCAAGTGGGGATGTACCCAGCTTTTGAGGACACACGGGGACCTGCCACCATACTGTTGCCCAGTCCGGGCCTGGGGTCTCTGAGTCTGTCCTCCCACAGCGGCCAGGGTGTGTCACTGGGTACCCCAACTCCACGCAGAGCCTGCCTCACCTTTGCAGGAGCATGTAAAACCCCCAATTCCCGTTCTTACACCCCAAACCCCACGAAACACAACTCCAGCCCCCTAGGTTGGGGCCCATTCCTTGGTGCCCTGGGCCATTTGCCCAGCTCAGGCACCCTCTGAGGGCCGGGCCACCTACAGGAGGTGCCAGCCGCCCCCCAGCCCATCCCATACCCCTTCCTCCACAGGACTTCATTCATTTATTTATTTGCTGAACCTCTGACATGTCTGAAAGGGGCCTTTGTCCGCACAGACAATCAATAGCACAAATGGAAATGGATTCGTGTTTTGGGGAGAGTCTAGTGTATGTGTTTGTGGGATGGGGCGGCTGGGCCAGAGGCCCACGGAGCGGACCGCAGGCTCTGTCGCCCACCCGGCCCAGCAAGCTGTGTGCTCTCCAGGAGTGGCAGATGCCCGTGAGCAGACATGAGCCCAGCCCAGCCTGGACGAGCACTGTGGGTGAATAACAGATGCCATCCTAGCACGGGCAGTGCTGTGCTCACGTGGCCAGCCAGGCCCAGGCCACCTGCACAGTGGCCAGTGAGGGTGGGGCTGAGAGACACCCAGTGAACAGGCTGTGGCCAGGTCCCTGCATCACCCGGGCCCAGGGTACAGCTTGCAAGAGCCCTGAGGCCAGGGTCGAGGTTGAGGACGGCAGGGCGGGCTCGCAGCCCGAGTGGCCCCTGGGACAGGGGAGGAGGCCACTGTGAGCCGCCATTGAGACTTTTATTGGAGTGAAACGGGGGCTCAGGCGGCTGATGGAGGAGGCATGTGGCCTACATAAGGTTTTCAAAAGATTGTTTGCTGGATGGGGGCTCTGATGCCGGGGGAGGTGGGTACGGGTCCCAGCGAGAGGAGGCCACCTTGACCTGAGCAGGTGGTGGCTGGGAGGGCGGGAAGCATTCGGGAGCCCAGGTGTGGCTGGAAGGCCCAACCACATGGGTCTGCTGACTGATCCGCTGTTGGGGCGGAGGCACATTTATGAAAAGGGGAAGGACTCGGGTTGAGCCCTCCTGCCCCTCATTGCCATCCTCCCCATGCACACCACAGTCTGAACTCCTCGAGGCAGAGAGCCCTGGCCTCTGCACTTGCACACTGACTCACGCAGAGCCTGGGGCTGCCTGGGCCTGATGGAGCTGGCAGGCAGGGACTGTCTTCTTCCTGGAGGACTTCCTGGTGGAGGCCTGCTGCAGCTGGAGGCCTGAAGCACAGCGGACATCCCCAGGCGTGTGTGGTGAGGCCTGCTGCTAAGTCCTGGTCCCTTGGCCCAGTGGGGGTCGGGAAGGTGTGGGAGGTTTCTGCCTGCCCGGGGCAGCTGAGCAGCGCTGACCCAGCACTGTCCTCTGTGTCCCAGGCGCTGCTCCTGCCAGCCCCCGGCACCTGCCCAGACAGACACTGTCCATTCATGGGCCGCGGAGACACAGCCATGGGCATGTCAGTGGCCTGGCCTGCCCAGCTGGAGTGTGGGGCCTGTGGCTGTTTGTCCAATGTCCGCTCATCCACGGCCAATGGGCTTTGTGAGGCTGGCTCAGGGCAGCCAGACTCCTGGCTGGTTCTCAGCTACTGTGACTGTGGTCTCTGAAGCAAGGGTGGCAGTGAGGGCAGGAAGCTTGGGGACACCATGGGAGGAGCAGGTTGAGGGTGAGGAGGGAGCCCCACTGTCCAGGATGTGAGGTGCAGGGCGCATGGGACTCCAGATCTGCAGGCAGGGCTGCCCCACAGGGAGTGCTGGCGGCTATGGGAATGGGCAGAGCTCAGAGGTCCCCTGGGTTATTTATTTATTTTAGAGATAGGGTCTTGGCTGGGCACGGAAGTTCATGCCTGTAATCCCAGTACTCTGGGAGGCCGAGGCAGGCAGATCACCTGAGGTCAGGAGTTCAAGACCAGCCTGGCCATGGTGAAACCCTGTCTCTACTAAAAATACAAAAATTAGCTGGGCGTGGTGGTGTGCACCTGTAATCCTAGCTACTCGGGAGGCTGAGGCAGGAGAATCACTTGAACCTGGGAGGCAGAGGTTGCAGTGAGCCAAGATCATGCCATTGCACTCCAGCCTGGGCAACAAGAGCAAAACTCCATCTCAAAAAAAAAGATAGGGTCTTGCTATGTTGCCCAGGCTGGTCTTGAACTCCTGGCCTCAAGTGATCCTCCTGCCTCAGCCTTCCAAAGTCCTGGGATTGCAGGTGTGAGCCACCATGTCAGACGCCCCCTCGGGCCGGCCTGCTGGTGCCCAGGAGCTCCTAATTAAGCCACAAAGGGCAGCTCCCTCTGGGGATATTGCACTTGGTCCTCGGCCTTTGTCTGGAGGTCTACCCCTCCAAGGACCTCGGGGCAACCTGCCAATGTGGGGTCTACTCATCCCATGCACCAATGCTCCCTTGGACTGCAGTGGGAGGGGCATCCCTGTGCCTTGGGTGACCTACGTTGGGTCCCAGGCCATCCTATTCTGCCGTGAATACTACCCTCCAGGCCCCCACACTGGGCCACAGACCACCAAGGTCCCCCCTGCTCAGAAGTGGCCTGCCTTCACATAGCCTGACACCCCAGGGCCACAGCCTCTGCCCTGACCCTGTGGCCCACCCCGACAGCACTGGCAACCTCAGCCCCATCCTCCGACTTGGCCCAAGAGGCATCTTCCTAAAACCAAAGCTCTGTCTGTCTGATGCGCTCAGGCCAGTGTCTGTAGGCGGCCCAGGTAGGGTGGGGTTCTTGAGAATATCGACCCACCTGAGCCTCTTCTGGGCAGAATGAGAACCCCATCCTCCTTCTGGGGCCTGGGTTCCCTCACGGCTGGAAAGGGCCCATAGCGGCCAGTGGGGCTCTCAGTTCGGACTCCTGGCCAAGAGGCTGCGCTACTTAACGCAGCCCTCTCCCCAGCCCCTGCATCCATCTGGGCCTCATTATCTGGGAGGTGGCTTCTTGTTTCCGAGTTACAGGCCCTGAACAATTTTGTGTTGGGATGTGCCATAGGCAGTGCCAGGAAGGTTCTTTCATGAGTAATTTAACTTGTCACTAAGTTTGTTATCAGCCGGGGGCTCTTTCCCCGGGTTCCCTTCTTTTCCCTGAGTCCCCTTCCCCCCGAAGCAAAGTCCAACTCAAGTTAGAAACATCCCACAGCCTGGAGTTAGGCCGCCCTCTCTTCAGTTGGTGTGTGATGTAGACGCAGGAAGGGCTTCCCACTGATAACCCTAAAAATAACTGCCCAGAAATGCTGTCAGATGGGGCCGAGAGGTGCACAGGAGCCTGTGCCCAGCTGCCGACCTGGAACGTGGGACTTTCTAGAGGGCTTGGAGGAGCCCTGCCCCTTCCAGGCCTCTTCCCAACAGTGCTTCTCACGCCTGCTGCTCCATTCCCTTTTCCTCCTTCCTCCCGCGCCCCCCCCTTTCCTGGGGTCACTTCCCTGATGCCATTCTTCAACTTCGCCCCTGTCCCCCCCAAAAGCAATCAAATCCACAACCTAATAAGGCAAAAGAATGAGGAGAATGTCCGCCTCCCAGCCTCTCCCCTAACAGGGTGCAGGCCTGAAGCAAATTTGGAAAATGTTACAACGGAGTGACCACCGATGGGGGCTGGGGGTGGGGCGGTGCAGCCTTGTTCAGGAGCTGCCCATTATTGGCCTGAGGCAGGACCCTAAAGGAAGGCCACCCGGTTTGCGCTTTCCCGATCAGGCTGTTGACACCCTTCTAGCACAAAAAAATGTATGGAAAGTAACTGCCTGAGTCAGCTGCATCTCCAGTTGTGGGATCCATGTGCCAGGAGAACACGAAGTACACTACACACAGGTCTGCAGTGGGAGCCCGCTCGGAGACACCTCCCCACCATCACGGCTGGGACTGTGCATATCCAAACACTTCTTGCCTCTGAGATGAGCAGTTTTCTTCCCCTTGACTGTGCCAGGGTTCAATTAGCCTGGGCATTAATTAAAACTTGTCAACACTTAGAGTGGGGCCCCAGAAATCTGTCACCCCTCCTAGATCATTATCCCAGGCTAATCAACCCTCTCTAAGGCAGTTTCCATTCTTGACTTAGTGGGAGGGAGGAACAAGCCCCTCAGTACTGGGGAGCTCTGGGGGAGGTAGGGACTGACTGGGCCCAACCCACTTTGTTTTGGAAGGTCAAGCTTAGTAATTAACCTGAATGCTTGAGGGAGGGGTGAAGGAGAAAGAACTGAGTCTAGGGATGTGCCAGGTCTTTCAAATTGCTAATTATCAGCGAGCATGAGGTCATCCGTAAATATATCTAATTCTTTAGCTTGTAATTAAGGTGCTCATTAAAAGTGCAGGGAAGTCTTGTTTTTCCTAAAAGGGGAAAAAAACAACAACACAAAAAGTCTTTGTTTTGACCTGACACGATGGCTCAGAACAGGGGGAGGACTCAAGGCACAGGACTAGTTTCCTGCCTTAAAGAGCCTTTACAGGAAATTCACTGCAAACAGTATCGGTGACCCTGCCAAGGAGGCAAACCTAGGGTGATGTCATTGTTCGAAGCTGTCACTGCCCAGCCTCTGGCCTTGGGGCGAGGAGAGTTGGTGGGATTCAAAAATGAATGTGTGTGTGTGTGTGTGTGTGTGTTTAGCAGTCTCTAAAGAGGCGAGTCAAGGGGAAAATCCTAGCGGGAGAAAAATCACAAGCGGTGGGGGGTGTCTCAGAAATATTCTTAGCTGGGTTCAACTTTCCTCGTTTTTCTAAGTGTAAAAAATCCTCTCTTACTATTTTTGCTCATCAAAATGCTGCTGCTTTTTCAGAGACAACCTTTTTTTTGAGCCATTCCCTATTTAGTGTTTTGGGTAATTGGCTGTTACAGTATGGAATCTGTGGCCCAAAGGCAGCATGGTAAGTTAGACACTAGGTGCACGGTGCCCCATCGTTATGAAGTGTGGAAACTGAGACACTGGACTAGTCTGATGTATCTGTTTCTTCCACCGAAAAAAAAAAAACCATTTTGGAGAACTACCCAATGCCAGTGACTTGGCATCTCTAAGTCACTAATCTTCCCATGTGCCTCCAGGAACCGTCTGGAGCATCCCTGAAAAAAGGACAAGGTTTGTATCTTGTCATTTTTCCTCTGGCTGGAAGTCTAAGAGGCATAAACACAGTCTTAAAATGAAAGCAACAAAAATAAACTCAAAGCAGCCCTGCGTGAAGGCATTAATGCAAAATATGCAAGCTGGCTTCCTATTTATACAGCGGAAGGCAGTCAGAAGAGCCAGGCCTGGTTAAGGAAGGAGTTATGTCTCTGGAGGTGCCTGTTCCTTAGAATTACAAATAAACCCTGGGTGATTACTCAGATGAGGTTGTAATGTGGTGTCTCATTTCATGCTTTGCACAGTCCAGTTTCTTGGTGGAACCAATGGCCTCTGAAATGCTAATGCAGGATCAGGATACAGTTAGAGTGCCCACCTTCCTGTGCCCCTCCTAACATCCTAACAGCTTTAGAAGGAAGTTTGAAGATTAAACAGGAGAGCCATGTAAGTTTCCTGTGATCCTGGATCCTGCGATTTGTTAATATTCTTTCTCTTCAATCCACCTGACATTTACCCAGATACCATATTAGGCTTGGAGATACAACAAGAAAGAAAACCAACCCAACCCTGTCCTTAAAGAAAAAGATGGACGATGAAGGGCCAGGCACAGTGGCTCACTCCTGTAATCCCAGCACTTTGGGAGGCCAAGGCACACAGATCACGAGGTCAGGAGTTTGAGACCATCCTGACCAACATGGTGAAACCCCGTCTCTACTAAAATACAAAACATTAGCTGGGCGTGGTGGTGTGCGCCTGTAGTCCCAGCTACTCAGGAGGCTGAGGCAGGGGAATTGCTTGAACCTGAGAGGCGGAGGTTGCAGTGAGCCGAGATCGTGCCACTGCACTCCAGCCTGGCAACAGAGTGAGACTCCATCACAAAAAAAGAAAAAAGAAAAAAAGAAAAGATGGACAATGTATTGCATGATGGAAGTGAACAGAGTGTTAGGGTAATATGCAGATGTAAATGTGGTCTTGTTTTACTGCTCACTGACTTACTGAAGTAAACCCATTGACTTTGCCTTCATGGGTTTGAAAAGGGTTTTCCAATGTGCTCTGTGTGTCTCGGAGCTCAGGTGTTCAAAGAGCTGCCTCCCTTATAAATCGACCTCCAGGTGAGTTGTGTGTTTGGTTCTTGGCGTATGGTTTCATAGGCTCCCCAGGGCTGAGGAGTCACCTTGGGATCCAGCTTTTTCTTTTTCTTTTTTCTTTTTTGAGACAGTCTCTCCCTGTCGCCCAGGCTGAAATGCAGTGGTATGCACTTGGCTCACTGCAACCTCTGTCTCCTGGGTTCAAGCGATTCTCCTACCTCAGCCTCCTGAGTAGCTGGGATTACAGATGCCTGCCACCATGCCCAGCTAATTTTTGTATTTTTAGTAGAGACGGGGTTTCACCATGTTGGCCAGATTGGTCTCGAATTCCTGACCTCAGGTGATCCACTGCCTTGGGTTAGGCACCCAAGCACGCCCAGCCAAAATCCAGCTTTTCTTAGTTCCTGGCTTGGGGCATGTTGCTGGAAAGGAATGACAGATGGAGGCAAGAAAGGAGGCAGGAAGGATGCATCTTCTGGCCAAGGAAACTAGAGTTTGGAGGTGTCCCCTGTCAATGGCATCTGAAGAATTTCTACATTGGAAAGGCATAGGTGACCCAGTCTGGTTTGGAGTAGATGGGACTGGGTAGGGGACTAGTCTTGAAGCTGCAAGCATGCTGTTTTTACTTAGAGCACAGGTAGCTGAGGGAGGAGTTCACTGTGGTGTGGGTGGCAGAAGCCATCCCTAGCCATCACCTAGGAGAAGATGGTGGCCCTTGGGTTGCCCGAGCTGCTGCTTGTTTTAGTAGCTGCATTTGGTGCCACATTTTGTGGTAACTGCCAGGAAGCAGATCCCAGCATGGCCTCAGGAAGTTGGTGAGGTTTGCACCACTTTTTAACAGGCTGGTAACAGTGCCGGAGCTGACACCCTCATGGTTGCAGCCCTGGGATTTTGTTATTTGGGGACACTTTGGAATGTGTCACTCAGAATGCTGGCTCACTAGCTCCACAAGCAAAAGACTCCTTGGGTAGCTGGAAGCAAGCATTGGGGGAAGGAGGGAGAGGCAATTGCAGTCCAGCCAAGAATCTCAAGGCTCAGTCTTCAATGTATGGAAACTTCAGTCCTTTTCTGATCTTTAGTGGAAATAGCTGTTCACTCTTAGTGCCAATTGGAAAGTGTTGGCAGCTGAAGGGGGTCGTTCCTCAGGGGTCCCCAGAGCCAGTGTATCTGGTATTTCTAACATTTTCCTAGCCACCCCTTTCTCCTCCATTTGCCCCTCCCAGCCCCACCATTCAGATAGGGTGGCTGGAAAGAACATCTCCTAGGTCCTCTAGGAAACTTGGTGTTTCCACTCAAGGGAGTTGGGGATCACATAACACCCTCCACTTCCACCTGGGATTTCAGGCCATCTGTGGGAGTGCAAGAGCATGGTGGGGTGGAGGTCAAAGGAAGGTGGAAGCCAAGCCAGGGCAGCTCCACCTGCAGCCCCCTTTCAGGAACAGCAAGGACAGGCCGGCCTGTATCTTGTTGCTCAGAGCAAGTGATCCTGTCATTTGGACCCTTGTGAGGGAGAATGGATGTGAGTGTGCACCTGGTTCTCTTCTCCTGGGGCTGAGGGACTGTGGTCTTGGATTATCACATGGTAGGTGAGGTGACAAAATGGAGGGAAGTAGCCTGGGTGGGGACTGGGGTGGCCACTGCAGAGCTCCAGCTGATGGTGGCCAAGGTGGGAACGGGGACCTGGGACTTCATGAAGCTGGAAATGGAGAGTTTTATGGGGCATTTCATTCAACTTAAAAACCTGGCCGGGTACAGTGGCTCACGCCTGTAATCCCAGCACTTTGGGAGGCTGAGGAGGGTGGATCACGAGGTCAGGAGATTGAGACCATCCTGGCCAACATGGTGAAACCCCATCTCTACTAAAAATACAAAAATTAGCTGAGCGTGGTGGCTTGTGCCTGTAATCCCAGCTACTCGGGAGGCTGAGGCAGGAGAATCCCTTGAACCAGGGTGTCGGAGGTTGCAGTGAGCTGAGATGTCGCCATTGCACTCCAGCCTGGTGACAGAGCGATACTCCAACTTAAAACAACAACAACGAAACAAACCTGCAGGCCATACAAAATAGGGTCTATTGGGTGTGAAGAGCTACCCATTTGTGAGCCCTAACCTTGCATGGTCTTGACCCTGTCTCTGCCTCTCCTCTAGTCTCCCCTTTCCTCTTGTCTGAATTGCTGCTGCTTAATCCTCTCACTAGGAGCAGAAAATTGTACTTTGCCCTTAGTGACAGCTCTGATAAAAAGGTGGTTGAAGTGGATGGTAGTAAAAAGGGTTTGTTTTAGCTGTGGTTTTCAGCCTCCGGACTCCTCCCCTTTCCCATCACCATAGATAATTAAGAGTTGACTCCTCAAAATTCCTCCCACCGTATTGCATATTTTTAGGCTTCAGGTTTTTGTGAACCAAAATAGTGGAAAGTTTTTTTTGTTTGTTTGTTTTGGGTAGCCCAAAGCAACACTTTTCTACAGAGGCAGCCATTCTGCACGCACAATAACCTGGTGAACAATGTCAGCTTTCTATTAATAAATGAACTGCCAGTTCAGAATTTGTACCCATGTGGCAGATGGGCAGAAATAGTTTCTTTAGGATTGACCCTTTAAATTTGACTTTGGGAAGATACTGGCAGTCCAGGTTTTGTGACAGAGATCCATCCTGAGATCTTTGTAAATGGAAAAGCCTGAATACAGCGTATCTTATTGCTAGGAGACTTGATGGATTTCAGGAAAATGGGATATAGTAGACATGCAATGAATTTGTTGACTTGGAAACAAATTTGGACACTTTAGGGTTCGGGTCCGGGTCCGGGTCCGGGTCCGGGTCCGGGTCCGGGTCAGGGGTCAGGGTCGGGGTCCGGGTCCGGGTCCGGGTCGGGGTCGGGGTTGGGGTTGGGGTCGGGGTCGGGGTCGGGGTCGGGGTTGGGGTCGGGGTCGGGGTTAGGGGGTCGGGGTCGGGGTTAGGGGTCGGGGTCGGGGTTAGGGTCGGGGTCGGGGTCGGGGGTCGGGTTCGGGCTAGGGGCGAGGGAGAGGGTTCGGGTGAGGGTGAGGGTCCGGGTGAGGGCCAGGGGTGAGGGTGAGGGTGAGGGTCAGGGTAGGGCGAGGGCGAGGGCGAGGGCGAGGGTGAGGGCGAGGGCGAGGGCGAGGGCGAGGGCGAGGGGTAGGGGTAGGGCGAGGGGTGGGGGCGGGGCGAGGGGCGAGGGTTGGGGTTGGGGTTAGGGTTGGGGTTGGGGTTAGGGTTAGGGTTAGGGTTGGGGTTAGGGTTAGGGTTGGGGTTAGGGTTAGGGTTAGGGTTAGGGTTAGGGTTGGGGTTAGGGTTAGGGTTAGGGTTAGGGTTAGGGTTAGGGTTAGGGTTAGGGTTAGGGTTAGGGTTAGGGTTAGGGTTAGGGTTAGGGTTAGGGTTAGGAGTTAGGGTTAGGGTTAGGGTTAGGGTTAGGGTTAGGGTTAGGGTTAGGGTTAGGGTTAGGGTTAGGGTTAGGGTTAGGGTTAGGGTTAGGGTTAGGGTTGGGGTTAGGGTTAGGGTTAGGGTTAGGGTTAGGGGTTGAGGGTTAGGGTTAGGGTTAGGGTTAGGGTTAGGGTTAGGGTTAGGGTTAGGGTTAGGGTTAGGGTTAGGGTTGGGGTTAGGGTTAGGGTTAGGGTTAGGAGTTAGGGTTAGGGTTAGGGGTTAGGGTTAGGGTTAGGGTTGGTTAGGGTTAGGGTTGGGGTTGGGGTTGGGGTTAGGGTTAGGGTTGGGGTTAGGAGTTGAGGTCGAGAGTTGCAGGGTTAGGGTTGGGGTTAGGGTTAGGGTTAGGGTTGGGGTTGAGG